>NC_092713.1:47411295-48011295 GCF_047496885.1 Scyliorhinus torazame | reverse complement strand
GCACGGCGGCAGCGTACAGTGGCCGCGCCAAGCTTCATGGCGGAGTCGGACTGCGGAGTAAGATAGAAAATAGATACGCCACCCCGATCGGCCGCGTGCCTGAGCCTGAAACCGCGCAGCTTTAATCCCCGTCACCTATAAGGGCCCCCCCCCCCCCCCCCCCCCCCCCCCCCCAACCCCGGTCTCCGATCCCCCCGCTCCCGACTAGGGCAGCCACGGACTGAGTATGCAGCTGCCATGCCGGCATCCCGAACGGCAATAGGTGGTTAGTTCCACGCCGTCGGGAACTCGGCCGGTTGGGAGCAGAGGATTGCTGCGTGGGCCTCTGGCGATGCCCCCCCCCCCCCCCCCGGCGGGGCAGCGTATTCCGCGGTCACGCCGATCTTCGGGTCCCGGGGAATCGCCAAACCGGCGCCGGGCCCGATTACGGCGTGAAGGTGGATTCTCCGCACAGGCCGCGATTTCGCCACAGGGCTGCGGAGAATCCAGTCCCAAAGTATGCTACCTGTATCGTCAAATTAAACATTAGTGTAGCAGTGGGGCTTTACAACATTGCAACAACTTCTATTGATGCCAGCTTTATACTTCCAGAAATACAGGGGGAATTTCTCCCCCAAAAATGACACCGGGCGCGCAATCCTCCGATCTCCTTGCGCGCTCGCCCGAGTGAAATGAGGCCAGTGAATAGCGGGAGAAGCCAAAAACAAGAACCATAACAGGTGTCAAACAGTTTGCGATGCAATCCGCCTGCTCCCATAGGCAAAATCGGAATCTTGCCGTTGCATCGCGAGAAACCAATTATCACCACTACAGTCCTATTTCCATACAATTAATGGGAGCCACAGCATATTCAACGCCTCACATCGTTCATCGGTTTCCCCAGGAAGTGCTCACGCTGGTGCCAATTAGTACTCCTTTTGAAAAACATGAACCTGGCTGAAGGGCTTCTGCGGGGAGCCGAGGAGATGAGTAGCCATCTTTGTTCACAGGCAAAGAGCACAGGGGCGAAGGGCTTGCCACTCGAGTGTTCGACTGGAGGTTGGGGACCCTCGGCTGGGTGGGGGGGGCTAACTGATCATATCACTAGTGAGGCCTCTGCCCTGAGAGGGGCAGTGTGCCAGGGAGGTTACCAAAATCCACATACATGTGTCCATTGTTTGGGGTGAGCTCTGCTATTCCCCTGCTTCCCCTGCAGTGTGGCTGCGCTTCGGATGAGTGCACTGAGGAGTGGTGGCAGTCGGTGTGCCACAGATTGAGCTTAGCCAAGCCCAACCCGTTGATGGATTAGGTGGGCTCTGAGGGTTTCTGGGTGGTGGCTTGTATGGGCTCTCAAATGACCAGAGGCTCTGTGAACAATAGAGTCAGCAGCCAGAGGCCTGTAATTTGTACCAAATGGGTGCGTTAAAAAAAAATACTGCATCAATGGCAGCCTGAGCCAGGCCACCTCGATCCCGAGTGGGACACCCCGAACCCACGGAGCTGTCACCAAGTTGCTCCCCCCTACTCCCCCTGGCCCTGGCAGCAACCCCCCAACAAGCTCTACAATTTCTAACAGTTTTTAAAAGAACTAAGAACACCAAAGAACAAAGAAAAGTGCATCACAGGAACAAACCCTTCGGCACTCCAAGCCCATGCCAATCATTTTGCACATCTTTCTCTCTTCCTAAGCAGCCATGATGCCCAGTCCCCATTTGTAAATGCCTGAAGTAAATCACGCCCGTGTGACTTCCACCTGAGAGGGGCGGAGCATCGTGGAAGCCCGGAGCATAGTGGGTCAATTGCACGAAATACATCTAAATGCATGCAAATGTTGGTTTTGCTTGCCGCAGCTGGCGCAGGGCGCATAACCCGTTGTCGCCATCAAAGAGGGACCGGAGCATGGCACCCGAATCGACACTGGTCTCGATTTTGGCCGGACGCCCGATTGCGGTTCACATTTACGGCGTCGCGAGGTGGAGAATTTTTACCCCTAGTTTGTTAAAGTTTATATTTTTGTTGGATTGTAATTTTTGATTACAGCGTCATTAATATATATCCACCTGTAAATATGAACCAATTCATTGTCAATTTCTGCAATGATTGCTGCCACGTGTGCAACAGGATAGCATTTTGTTATGTATTCTGTTTACACAACAAAAAATAGGGAAATATGGCCAAATGTCCTACTCCTATTTTTTTTTATGACTAGGAAAACAAATGGTTTGATTCAATTTAATTTGCATGTGGAATATTACACATATTGGGGAAGATTTTTCCCTTGCACCATGTATAATAAAATCACATGCCAATCTAGAAAGAATGGATTTAATATTTTGTTACAGACACCATGGGCGGGATTCTCCAATCCCGCGGCAGAGTGTCCACGACGTCGTAAACGCCCTTGCGTTTTACGACGTTGTGAACGGGCTGCTCCCAGTACTAATTCTGGCCCCTACAGGGGGCCAGCACGGCGCTGGAGCGGTTCGCGCCACTCCAGCTGCCGATCCCGGCGTGGATTGTGCGCTGCGGGATCCGTGCATGCGCAGTTGTGCCGGCGCCAACGAGGACATGCGCGGTGGCGCCGGCGCCACCGCGCAGTAACCTCCTTCAACGCACCAGCCCCGACGCAACATGGCGCAGGACTACAGGGGCCGGCGCGTAGGAAAGGAGACCCCCAGCCACAGAGGCCGGCCCGCCGATCGGTGAGCCCCCGATCGCGGGCCAGGCCACACCAGAGGCTCTCTCCCCGGGGTCTGCCACCCTCCCCCACCACACAGGCCGCCACCTGACCCTTCCACGCCGAGGTCCTGCCGGCCCAGAGCAGGTTAGAACGGCGGCGGCGGGACTCGGCACTTTTCTTACGGCCGCATCTGGGCCGGAGAATCGGCGGCCCCGCTCTGCGGAGAATTTCGTGCTGGCGTCGGGGCCCGTTCGCGGGAATTCTCTGGCTTGGCCCAAGGCTGGGAGAATCCCGCCTCATGTACAGAAACTCTTCCCCATATAGTTAGTCTGACTTAGTACTTCCTTCCAGCTCAAATACCTTTTACCTCTTTCCAAAGCTGACTGCCTGTTATCTTGAAGATTCCAATGAAGTGTTATATTTCAGTTCCAATTTCCCCATCTTTCGTGAGTAAGCCAAAGAGTTCAAGTAAATATTGACTTGAAACAAAGGAAAAAAACAAAATGCATTGGCAAGTTTGATAATTTTGAATCTCAACTGCCTGAGAATGAATATGATCAAACCTGTATAATAATTATTAAAAATAGGAATGTGCATGAATGCTGAATGTAGTGGCAAACAAGGATTTTTTAAAAAGTGAAGTAATTTAGACATTAGTAATGCATCGTTTGTGACTGAATTTCTTGCCTCTGCAACTATTGCCACCAGCACGGTCACTGACTCATAATGGTTTCTGGGCTGGAGTGAGGTGGATGACTCAGTAAGTTTTACTACTGCAAGAACTTCTCAGCACGAAGCAGTAAAATGATCAGATGTTTTTGTCTTTTTAAACTAAACTAGTAAAATCAGTTTAAAATATTTATATATTCCAAAATAAACAAGATTCTTATTGCACAGAAATAATCCCTTGTAGTGAAATGAGCTTTAACCAGGAAAACTAAATATCTCAATTGCAGATCTCTTGAGCAGCATTTTCTGCAATCGGATGCTGAATAAAAAATGCACTGCCCCATTTAGTGGGATCCTTTATATCCATTGTAACAAAAAATAATTTGGAAAGAAGAATTTTTGAGCAAGGGATCTTCTAAAATTACAAAATGCTTTAAAATTACTTACATTCATGTTGAGAACATTGGTGCCTTAAAGACCAGGATTACTCGGTTACTGCCTTTCGTTTGCAGTTAATGCTGTGCTAATGCAGAGTTGGAAAAGGGCTACTTTTCTGCCCTTGCATTACCAGCAAGGAACCTGCTGGAGTGCAAATGTTGCCATATGCTTTACATAATTAGATAATGATTGGTTCGATAACTATGCACACTGTAAGCTTTTCAACATACACCCACAATGGTTCAGGCTCTCCATTGCAGAGCAACTAATGGAAAATTACCTTCAAAGTAATATTGTACTTTAAAAATTGCTCACTGGAGGTCAGTTAGGAAACACTGTGAGGCATAAAACACAGGAATTTCCTAGCATTTACAATGCCAGTGAAACCAATTTGTTAAAATTATAAGGTTCCATTTTTAATAAAGGGCTTTTACAACAAGCAAGAGAGAACAGAGAAAATACTCACATATCCTGCAGCCATTTAGACTGCAAAGGGAGATAGAAAGAGAAAAAGCGAGAGAGAAAAGAAAGTTCAGGAAGCATAGATGAGACACAACTGCGCCACTACTGCTTGGGAAACCCCTGTGGCTAATCTGATTTGTTCACCATGTTTTGGTTCAAATCGAAAATTCAGACACACAATAATACTATCTAATTAAAAAGGGGAATAAGGTGTGCACGTTTCAAGTAATTCCTTTGATTTCTAAAACCAGAAAAAACTTGCACAGAGATTGGGATTGGGGCCACTGTTACTTACAGAGTATACATAGATTTATTAAGTTGGGGACAGAAACTGAGTCATATGTGTAAACAACAAATTGAAGGGTAGATCAAATAATAAGAAAGGAACAAACCAAATACAATGGGATCTAGATAGTTGAAGGGAACTGGCTATTTCTGATAGGTAAATGGGTAATTGATTTAGCCATTTTAATGTAAATACTAAAGCCCAGTTTAAAATACATTTTAAAATGGATTTCATCATTACAAAAACACACAGCTTGCAGAATTTGCAGTGACAAAGCACAGAATCTGAAACATTAAAAAGCAAGCTAAAGCTTATGCAACATTTTACTGATATCATAATCTGACCATTGTTTTAATAGCAAAAGCTATGCAGCCATACCACAAACTGATCAAGGTCACCATGACTACATGAACACACCATTGTTCAGAATACAGATAATAGCGCATCAGCAATAAAGCAGTGAAAATTAGAATTGATTAAAATATATCACATTCCAACACACATAAACATCTAAAAATGCAACATATCCGAATATATGTTGCACATTGATGATTTGACAACTAACCATCCAACCAAATGCATTTGAAACCCATCCAAGCCAATCAGCACATTGCAGGGGTAGGGACAGATGGAGTCAGACTGATAACATTCTCCTTAAAGATAGAGGTTCGGGAAGCCATTTTCTATCCAGGATCACCCTATACCTTTCATCTAACTACTCACTATCTTATTTCGTATTTTCATATTTCCACTCTAACTCTTGAAGTTCACGCAAGCTGTTTTGCTTTAAGCAAAGAACCGTTACTGTATTTTGAAAGTTAAATCTGTTGTAAACCGTTAAGCCAATTATTTCTCTTAAAGTCTTTTGCCGGCAAGGGCTTTTGAGAACATTTGATTTGTAACCGCAAGAAGATCTTAGTCTCACAATTATAATCAATAGATACAATAAAAGATTTTTATTTCGCATCCGAGAAGTGTAACTTAAATTCTACTGAGTTTTGAATTGTATACGAGACTACACTTAAACCGCACGATGACCTGCATTTAATGTGAACGAGTGCAAGATAATGAGACTGAGGAAGGGAAATAGTCAGCAGGATTATAAAATAGAAGGATACATTAGAAGAACAGAAAGCAGGGGAGGGAACTTGAGGTAAATGCAAATAGTTTACTGAAACCAACAACGAATTGCGTAGCAGCTGTAAGGACACCTGTAGTACTGAGATTAATTTTGCCACCATACCAAGGCATCAGACAAACCAATGCAACCAAACCATTTCCATGGCTTAAGGAATGTGAGCTACTAGGAGTGGCTGAAGAACCTAGGATTTATTTTACACTCTGAACAGAAATCTCAGGGGTGGAATTGCTCAAGTTCTAATAATTCTTGAACTTCCAGTGACGGGGATATGCTGAGTAGTCACACATCAGGTGGCTCTCCTCCAGATCACAGCAAAATAGGCACATCTGGCTGAATTGAGCCCGGAAAATCGGACTCATTCACCTCCACACCCACAAAGACAACAGAGAGGAACAGAATGCCTGGAAGCAGTAGCTCGAGAGGCCGCAGGGAAGCCAGAAACTGCGGAAAAGAGCAGGAGCAGCAAGAAAGCGGGTTGGCGGTCCCATGAGGCGAGGGGTCCTCAGTCACCCCCAAGAGAGGGAGTCTGGCGACCTGGCAGCGGGCTCCCCCCCGGCCCCCCCAATAGAGATGGTTGGAAGACATTCCTAACTAAGGAACTGATCACAATGAAGGACGAGATCAAGGCGACGATCGAAACAGCGATCAAGGTGGCGGAGGCACTTGCCGCCATCCAGACGGCACTTGATGGGATGGGAAGGAAGCTGGAAGCCCAAGGGAAAACGATACTAGAACTCGAAAAGGCATCGATGGACCAGAGTGACTGGATCGTCACCCTGGAGGCTGCCATAAAGAGGCTGATGGCGACTCAGGGGAACCCGAAAGGGAAGGCCGAGGATCAAGAGAACCGATCCAGGCGACAAAATATTCGAATAGTGGGCCTGCCAGAGGGAATTGAGGGCAGAGACCCAACAGACTACGTGACCCAGATGCTGGGCAACCTGGTTGGAAGGGATAGCTTCCCCAAGCCGCAGGAGATCGAGAGGGACCCACAGGTCACTCTGACCAAAGCCCAAAGCTGGGGAGCACCCAAGGGTGATAATAGCCAAGCTGCATAGATACCAGGATCAGGAGAGAATCCTGCGCTGAACTCAGCAGACAAAGGCAAGCATTGGGAGGGAGACAAGATAAGGAGATACCAAGACATTGGGGTGGAGCTGGCAAAGCGCAGGGCTGAATTCAGCCACGCGAAGTCTGCCCTGTACAAAAACAATGTTAAATTCGGGATGTTATTCACAGCCAGGCTCTGGGTGGCACACCAGAAGAAGGAGCACTGTTTTACTACAGTGAGAAAGACACGGGGGGGGGGGGGGGGGGGGAGAAAGAGAGAGAGCGCGAGAGTGAGACAGACAGACTTGAACCATGTACAGGACTCACTGACCGACAAATCAAATCCCAGAATGGGGAAAACAACAGGCATGGCTAGGGAACTGGAAATGTTTGTGGAGATGGGGACTGTGGACCCATGGCGGTTCATGCACCTAGGTAAGAAGGAATTCTCTTTGTTCTATATACTTGCTCTGAATACCTCCAGCTACACAGAGACACAAGGCAGGGATGCCCACTGTCCTCTATCTTGTTCGCCCTACGAGAGGCTGGAAGGGAATCCGAAGAGGAGTCAGAGAGCAGTGTCTCATGGTGTGGGTGACCGCCTCCTCTTCGTTTCAGACCCACCACACAGCATGAAAGAAATCACGAAGCACCTGGGAGAGTTTGGAGCCTTCTCAGGCTACAAACTCAACCTGGGCAAGAGCAAAGTATTCCGGGTGAGGCTGAGAGGGGGAGGGACAGAGCTGAATAGTCTACCATTTAAAATAGCCCAAAGCAAATTCCGCTATCTGCGGATCCAAATAGCCCATGGCTGGACATGGATCCATAAGTAGAACTTGATGAGTCTGGTGGAGGAAGTAAAAAAGGATCTACTGAGATGGGAGGCATTCCCGCATTCCCTGGCGGGGAGGGAGCCGATGATCGAGAGGAACGTACTGCCCAGGTTCCTCTTCCTGTTCAGATCTGTACCGATCTACATCACCAAGGTCTTTTTCCGTGCAATAGACAAAATGATTATGGCGTTTGTGTGGGGAGGGAAAAATCCAAGAATCCCCAAAACAGTACTGCAAAGGAGAAGAAGCATGGGAGGCCTGGCCCTCCTGAACTTGCAATACTACCACTGGGCAGCCACGGCTGAGCGAGTGAGGGAATGAGTGAAGGAACCAAATATAGAATGGGTGAGTCCTTTTGTACAGGACGACCCTCCTGGCCCTCACCACGACAGCACTCCCATCCCCCGCCAGCAAAGCACTCAACAAACTCAGTGGTGGCAGCAATCCTGAGAACTTGGAACCAGATGAGTCAGCACTTCAGGCTAACCAAGATGTCCACCATGGCTCCCATCTGCGGCAACCACAGGTTTCCACCAGCCATGCTCGACGCCACCTTTAAGAGGTGGAGACAGGACATGGGACACTGACGGTTCAGGACTTTTACATGGGGGACGGACTAGCGACCTCAGTGGAACCGATGGAGAGACTGGAACTACCGACGGACAGGAACTCTGACATCTGCAAGTCAAAACTTCCTCTGCAGAGACGACAATGTACCCAAGGACCCCGAGAGATACAATAAGACAAACCTATTGTCACAAGTAGGCTTCAAATGAAGTTACTGTGAAAAGCCCCTAGTCGCCACATTCCGCCGCCTGTTCAGGGAGGCTGGTACGGAAATTGAACCCGCGCTGCTTGTCATGCTTTAAAAGCCATCTATTTAGCCCTGTGCTAAACCAGCACCATATTGGAGGAGTTACTGGAAGCAGACAGGCTGGGGAAGGGGAACTGCAGGGACATATACGGCCAACTTTTAGAAAGGACACGCTTCCCACTGGACAAAACAAGGGAGGAAGAACGAGGGACGGAAATAGGGTGGGGACTCTGGAGCGAAGCTCTGAACAGGGTCAATCCTCCTCCTCCTGCGCAAGGCGAAGCCTCATGCAGCTAAAAGTGGTGCACAGAGCACACCTGTCAAGAACCCGAATGAGTGGATAAATGTGAACGGTGCCAGGGAGGCCCGGCCAACCACGCCCACGTGTTCTGGGCCTGCGCCAGACTTGTCGGGCTTTGGACAGCCTTCTTCGAGGCAATGTCTAAGGTTGTGGGGTGAGGGTCGAGCCATGCCCAGGAGTGGCAGTCTTCGGGGTATCAGACCAGCCAGAACTACATATGGGGAAGAGGGCCGACCCCCTTGTCTTTGCGTCTCTAATACACCGCCGGAGAATCCTGCTCGGCTGGCGATCAGCAGCACCACCCACAGCTGCAGACTGGCTGGCAGACCTATCGGGATTACTCCATCTGGAGAGGATAAAATTCGCCACCCGAGGGTGAGAGGATGGTTGCAACAAAGCTTGTGGGCCAATCACCAACTTTTTCCAAGACTTATTCGAAGCCAAAAATCAATAGATCGAGGAACGCACGCGAGCCACCGGGACCACAGGGAGCAGACAGAAATGGGGGTGAGGGGGTGGGAGGGGAGGAAATAGGGTGGGGGCCGGGAGAGACCAGAGTTAACAAGGGGGAGCCAGAAAGCAGCTGACAGAGGCACCAGAGGGCCCAACACAATGCCACACAAAAGAGAATCCGCAAAAGCAGGCTGACAACAGGATGGGAAGAGGCGAGAAGGGAGGGGAGGCCAAGCATCAGGGAGGGGGAAGGGAAGAGGGCACTGCCTATGATAAACACCAAACAACCATCCAAGGTGAAGTAAAGGGCCACAGAAAAGACCCTGAAAGAACGAAAGAAGAGGGGGGGGGGGGGGGTCGATACCGAAAAGGAACTTGTAAATTGTAACCGTCTCGTCCAACTTTAACGAATGTACAATGTAAAAATGTAAAACATTAATAAAAATATTTTTTAAAAATGTTCTAATAATTCTTAAAGGAATAGACAAATGGAACACTGGTAATATCGGCATTTCAAAAAAATATTCTTTAATGGGATGTGGGCATCATTGGCAAGGCCAGCATTTGTTGCTCATCCTTAATTACAATTGGAAGGTGCTGGTTTCTACATGATGCAGAGCAGCAACTCACCAAGGTTCCTTTGACAGCATCTTTGAAATCTCCAACCTCTACCACCTAGAAGGATAAGGGTAGCTTAGAAACCCCACCGTCTGCAAGTTCCCCTGAAAGCCACCTTTTTGAATTGCTGGAGTCCATCCGGTGTAAATACACCTACCTGTTAAAAAGAGAGCTCCATGATCTTGATCCAGCAACACTGAAGGAATAACATTTATAATTCTGAGTCAAGATGGTGTGGCTTTCAGGGGAACTTGCAGACGGTGGGGTTTCTAAGCTACCCTTATCCTTCTAGGTGGTAGAGATTGCAGATTTCGAAGATGCTGTCAAAGGAACCTTGGTGAGTTGCTGCTCTGCATCATGTAGATGACATTTGTTGCAATCAGTGTGCATCGGTAGTGGAGAAAGTGAATGGGATACCGATCAAGTCAGCTGCTCTGTCCCAGATGGTATTGAGATTCTTGAGTGTTGTTGGAGCCACAATTATCCAGGAAAATAGAGAATGCGCCATCACTCCTCACTTGCGACTTATAGATGGTGGACAGACTTTGGGGAATAAGGAAGTGAGCCTTGGACCTGCTTTTGCAGCCACAGCATTTATATGGCTGTTCCAGTTCAGTTTCATGTCAATGGTAACCTCTGTGATGTTGATAGTGAGGAATTCCACAATAATAATGCCATTGAATGTTATGGGCAGATGGTTAGATTCTCTCTTGTTAGAGATGATCATTGCCTGGCACTTGTGTTGTGCACATGTTACTTGCAACTTAGCCCAGGTGTTCTAGTCTTGTTGCATATGAACATGGACTTCTTTAGTATCTGAGGAAATTTGGCACAAACCAGGGGGCAAAGCTCAGACTCAGAATGTAGACATCCAATTTAAAGTAAACTCATTTACACAGAGGTGGTGTTCAGGAAATTAATGGATTCCTGTACATTCTTAGGTCCCTATGGACTGTAAGATCTTTTGAAGTTATGTACAAAGTTCATGTGACCGCAGCGATTCAATACCATTGTATATTTTACAATCAGTTGACAAATTATGTCACAAGTGAGTAACAAAGTCAAGAAATTCAGATTACGTCAAACGATGAAAATAAAGTTCACTTTCAAAACAGTGCAGTGCATTGACTGGAAATAACAAAGATGCAAGTGTAAATTTTATAGACTGGTTCTGTGACCCAGTAGGTTACACTTGCTGTCAGACACAGATGGTGGGAATATATTCCCTAAACCTAACCCACTACAACTATTGAGGAGAACACATTTTAGCACCTGCAATTTCTCAAGATGGGCTCCCTCCGCATTCCATTTTCCACTGGAAGAGCCAAATTGCAGAATCACTGTGTATTTTTAAAAAAGTTTCAAATGTTACTAAGTGTTCGAATAAATAGATATGGAGAATAAATTAGCATGGATTTGGCACTTTCAGGTTTAAGCTGTCTATCCCTGTAGATGAAAACATGCCCTGACAAGGAAGACTATTCATTATGATACATGAACAGAAAGTTCCTGCAGAATGCAAAACAAAGTAGATAGAAAAGTGAAAAATATCCATGCTTAAAGGACTATGAGAAGGGAAACAAATAGTCTGGACTTTTGAGTGACAGATACGATATGAAAATGAAATACTCTTGGCTTTTGGATTGATGTAACCTAACCCAGTGCTGCCGACTTTCCCACAGAGTGTCCGGTGTCAGACGATACTTGGTGAATTCAGGTCCTGGCTCTGTGAATTAGCAGCACCATAGTGATATGGTTCAGGGTGAAGAAACAGGAGCAGACAAGGCTCAGTTTCAGGATGGCTTCCCATGAATGCTTTTGAAGCTGTGTCCATTAATTGTGAACCACTTATTTTTTATACTGACAGGAAGAGCTTGCAATTTTTATCAGTAGCCACAATCTCTGGTCGTTGTCACATGAACACTTCTTTGCACAGCCTATTTTGTTAACATGTCTGGAGTGCACAATTTTTTGCTACTTCTCACTCTGTTCACTAACACGTCAACATTTACTGGAACCTGAAATCACAGCAAGCTGCACTGAATCTCTTTTGAACAAATCACACGCAGGAAAAATAGATAATATCCCAAAATAGATGATGAATATTACAGATGGGGAGGGCCGTAGAGCAATTTCATTGGCACATGGTGAGATAGCCAAGTGCACTTGGATGGAACATTAAAACTCGAAGAATCAGTTTGTTAATGGAGAGTTTTAATAAAAAAATCACTGTCATTCCACAAAACATTTCAGAACATGTGGGCAGAAGGAAATATATGGGGCGGGAATCTCCCATCTGAAGGCAGAGTGTTGACGCCGCCATAAAAACTGGAGTTTAATGACGACGTCATTGGACCGCTAAGCGTAGCGATCCTCTGCCTTACAGGAGGCCAGCACGGCACTGGAGTGACCCGCGGCGCTCCAGCTGCCGATGTCAAACGGGCGCTGCGGGTCTGCGTATGCGCAGTAGCCTCCTTGTCCTCGCCGGCCCCGACGCAACATGGTGTAGGGCTACAGGGGCCGGAGCGGAGCAAAAGAGGCCTCCACCACGAGACACCAGCCCGCCGATCGGTAGACCCCAGTGGAGACCCCCCCCCCCCCCCGGGTCGTAATCCCCCCCCCCACCAGGCCGCACCCGACAGGATAGACGCTGAGGTACTGCCGGGTAAGACCAGATATGAACGACGCCGGTGGGACTCGGGCTTTTTTGGGCGCCCACTCGGCCCATCACATGTAGAGCGGCCCCCAACCGGGGCTGCGCCGAACGTGTTGGCGCCAATGGCGCCGATTCTCCGATCACTGGAGAATCGTCAGACCAGCGTCGCGCGGATAGCGCCCGGCCCGGTGTTTCTCCGACCCGGCGTGGGCTGAGAGAATCCTTCCCCCGGTTCTGTATCTTTTACACCGTTTTCACCAATGCAAAGTAACATTTTTAATATCAGGCTGCAGGAACATCTCTTTTGCAGTTGGATAATCATCTGGTTAATTTGGACAGTTTTACTCAACAATCGGTACTGGTAATAAGTGATCACTACAGTCATTCTGATACCAAGTCCCATCTTCACACTGTTGCATGGCATTACCACCACGCTAAGTGGGATAGATTAAGAAATGATACATCAAGACCTGAGCTTTCAGGGTTGAGCTGATAAGTGGCAAATAACTTCTGCATCACACATGACCATCTCCAACAAGAGAGAATCTAACCATCTTTCCTAGACGTTCAACAGCATTGCCATCACTGAATTTCCCACAGTCAACATCCTACAAGTTACCATAGACTAGAAACCTAACTGGGCAAGCCATATGAGTACTGTGGCTACAAGATCAGGTGAGAAACTGAGAAGTTGACAGTGGGTAACTCACCTCTCAACTTCCAGAAGCCTGTCCAACATCTACAATGCACAAGTCTTTGTGGGCAGCACAGTAGCATAGTGGCTTCACAGCTCCAGGTTCAATTCCCGGCTTGAGTCACCATCTGTGCGGAGTCTGGATGTTCTCCCCGTGTCTGCGTGGGTTTCCTCCGGGTGCTCCTGTTTCCTCCCACAGTCCAAAGATGTGCAGGTGAGGTGGATTTACCATGCTAAATTGTCCTTAGTGCCAAAAAGGTGAGGTGGGGTTACTGGGATAGTGTGGGCTTGGGTAGGGTGCTCTTTCCAAGGGTCAGTGCAGACTCGATGGGCCAAATGGCCTCCTCCTGCACTGTAAATTCTATGAAGTCAGGAGTGTAAAACTGTCCACTTGCTTGGATGGGTGCAGCTCCAACAACACTTAAGAAACTTGACACAATCCAGGATAAAGCAGTCTGATTGATTGGCACCCCATTCACACCCATAAATATTAATGCCCTCCACTGCTGATGCACAGTGGATGAGTAACAAATGCGGATCTTACCAGTGACGTTGACAGCCAATGAAAAAATGAAAAAGCTGGATATCCATGTGTCATGTGAGCATACCTGTAAGAAATCGGTGTTTATCAAATAGCTGTAGTGGATGTGCCTTTAAAAAGGGGGGTGTTTATCAAATAGCTGCAGTGATGTCAGAGTATTGGTGGAGCTGGGCTGTCTGTCTTTCATTTTCGTTTTTGAGCTGGCAGCTACAGTGTGTGTTCAGAGTTGGAGCTGCATCCAGCCAAACAAAGTGTAATTTTGATCTCTCTGTTCATGAAAAAGAATCATATGCTAATTTAAAAATGATAACTGCTCTCAGTAGAGAATGTCTTTGTGAAAGAGGGTATGTGTCTTATGGATGTTGCTAGGAAAGATTAAGGATTACTTATAGAGTACTGTATTCTTTGGGGGGAGTATTTGAATTGATAGTTGCTAAGATGTTTACTGTGTGTTTATAAAATGTTAACTGGATTCATAGAATAAACATTGTTTTGTTTTAAAAGTACTGTAGATTTCTGTTGCATCAAACCTGTCGAGTGGGCCCTTGTGCTCCCCATAACCAAAATCTATTAAAAGTTGTGGGTCAGGTGAACTCCATGATACACTTTGGAGTTATCTAAACCCT
The DNA here is from genome assembly GCF_047496885.1 of Scyliorhinus torazame. NCBI lineage: Eukaryota > Metazoa > Chordata > Chondrichthyes > Carcharhiniformes > Scyliorhinidae > Scyliorhinus > Scyliorhinus torazame. The sequence goes on along the minus strand of NC_092713.1, from coordinate 47,997,054 downwards.
GGCCCATAATACATGAGTCACTATGGGCCAATAGCTGCAACAGAATTGCATCCCACTACAATTTGTAAACTCATGTCCCAGCATAAACCAACCCAGGGGCTGGTTTAGCACAGTGGGCTAAACAGCTGGCTTGTAATGCAGAACAAGGCAGCAGTGCGGGTTCAATTTCCGTACTGGCCTCCCCGAACAGGTGCCGAAATGTGGCGACTAGGGGCTTTTCACAGTAACTTAATTGAAACCTACTTGTGACAATAAGCAATTATTATATCCTAACTCCTCCATCACCATCAAGTTGGATAACCAGCTCTGATTCAATTAGCAGTTCAGAAAAGCGTGCTCCTAGGAGCATCAGGTAAACTTGAAAATGAGCTGCCAACCTGATGAATGCAACACCACAGGACTATATGCATACTAAAGAGTAGAAGCAGCATGAAGAGGCAGCTAAGAGATTCCACAACCATCACATCAGATCACAGCTTTGCTATACTGCCAGGCGCAGTCATGAATGATGAGTGAAAGTTTGCAACTAATGGGAGCTGGAATCTCTATGAATATCCGTCTTCAATGTTGGAAAGTCCAGCATGTGAGGGAAAAAGAAAATGTCAAGTATTTGCAACCATTCTCAACCAGAAATGCTGAATGAATGAACTTTCTCAAATTCCTTCTGTGGTCGCCACTATAACAGAAGCTAGTCTTCAGCCAATTTCATTCACTCCACATAACATTAAGAAACACTACATTCACTGGGCGCAATAAAGGCTAAAGGCCCAAAACAGATGTAGTGCTGAAGATCTGTGTTCCAGAACTGGTTATGCCTTCAGCGAACATTTAGTACAGCTACAATTCTGGCATGTATCAGACAATATGGAAAATTGCACAAGTGTGTCCTGCCAACAGAAAAGCAGCAGCAATTCAATCTAGCCAACCTATTCGCAATCATCAGCAAAGTGATGGAAGGGGAAATGCAATAAAGTGGCACTTATTCAAGAATGCGTTGAACAATGCTCAGTTTTCGTTTTGCTAATAATGAGCTCAAGAACCTCAAGATAGTGTCTTAAGCCCAATCTTCTCCAGCAGTTTCATCAATAGCATTTCCTCCAAAAGTGGGGATAAGGTAAAGTCGCCATAGTACTAGATGACCATAGGCTGCCTTCCCCTTTGAGGGGGAGAGCTGACTGGTAGTGATTTAACCTGAGGATCATCACACCTCAGTCGAGGGGCAATCATGCACAACCTCATGGGGGGCTATACGATGATGATCACACAATGCATAGGTCCACATGTTATTCGTCAGATAATGAAACAGATCATGCCAAAATGCAGCAGGGCCTGATTAAGGCAAGTAACATTTTTATTAATTATTGGAAAGCTTCAGGCAGTGAGCATCTCGAACAAGAATGAGTCTAACCACAGACCCATGATATTCAGTGCCTTTACCATCACCAAAGCCCCATCCATCAATACTTTGTAGGTCAACATTGAGCAGAATTTCAACTGGAATAGCCTCACAAATGCCATGGTTACTAAAACAGGTCAAAGGCAGGGTATATTGTAGCAAGAAACCCCCCCTCTGACTTTCAAAGCCTCTCCGCAACATACAAAGTAGAAATCGGAAGTGTAACGGAATATTCTCAACTTGCTTGGTTGGGATACAGCTGCAACAACATTCAAGGCATTTCACACTATCCAGAATAAATCATTCTACTCGATTGCACCCTAACCACTAGCTTAAATTTCCACTCAATTCCCTCAATGGCTGAAATGTGCACGATCTACAGCAGTATTTTTCAAACTTTTTTTCCGGGGACCCATTTTTACCAACCGGCCAACCTTCGAGACCCAACCCGGCCGATCTTCGTGACCCACGCCGGCCGACCTTCGCGGCCCACGCCGACCGACCTTTGCGACCCACGCCGGCTATTTGATAAAGTATAACCGGGAAAAAATGCAGAAACTGAAAATATTTTTGTCCTCTAGAAATTGGAGGTTCACCACATTTCACCTAAAATTACAATTAAAAATGTAAAATAATAAAAGACACTTAAAAATCAATTAATTGAAAAAGCTTCCAAATACGACCTGCAGGCACTTTGCTTCGGAATGTTTAAAAATCAAGATTAAAAATGTTGACATCTCTTGGTTGAAGTTACAGCTGCGGTGAAACCATCGTTGGATCACTCACCATTCTTGGAGGAAGCGACTTCCATTTCATCAGCATCAAAGTTCAGAAAGCACATCATTCTCCCCGAACTTTTTGCAGCCGGCTTTTAACAATGCCGGCTGCGAACGGTCTTCAAAAAGGCTGCGATCAGATTTTAAAAAATGTAGCTGATGAGCAGGCACGCATGCGCAGTGTGGGCGCATTCTTTTTAATATGTTCGTGGCCATTTTGAAGGCGCTTGCAGCTGGCATTATTAAAATCCGGCTGTTGCACGCGGATTTGCATGGTCGGGAGCGCCGCGCCAGACGGCTCCGCCCCAACACCCAACCGCACCCACCCGCGGGTCGGGCCCCCGACTTTTGACAATGCCTGATCGACAGTATGCACTAAAGCAAGTGCCAAGGCGTCATCAGCACCACAACTACCCCCCACCAACCCAGAAAGACCAGCACAGCTGGTGCATAGGAACACCATCAACTCTTAAGGTTCCCACCAAGTTAGGTACCATCCTATCTTGGAAATTATTGCCAGATTTTGCTGGAGCAGGGCATTGCGCAGTTTGCGCTGTTAATTAGATTTATTCATATAGGTTAATGTTTCAAACATCTTATGCTCACAAATTTGCTTTAAGGTCAAGTTGATAACAGTACATTGAGTGAAATAGGGCATCCGGGACCTTTGTCAACAATGGCATCTCCTTAATCAGGGATTAAGAAATAAACAAAGGAAAGATTGAAAATTAGACTGGATAAATCCATTATAAAATCAGGTACAGAAAGTGAGGGAAAGAAAGATTGGGTTGAGAAGGAAAAAAAGAGACCAGAAGTAAAAAAAAAAACAATTAAAATTTGACATTTTTAAAATCTCCTAAAATTTTAAAAGTCCACGTTCGTTGTCTGAAGTTAAACAGATGTATTTATATTGAAAGACAAAGCCAAGCAACCTTGCAAAGTTGTATGGGTAAAATTACAACCATTTATTTTTGGGCCATAGAAATGGTGCCAGAAAATGCCATTACGAATACATTATAATATTATGAAGATCCAATCTATTTTTGGCAGGATCTCTACTGTTTTCATGCATTTTTCTGTTCTGTTATGTCCTGTTTGTGCCTGTATTTGGGTTGCTATCAGATGACAATCAGCCTGATGTATCTAATTCTCCAATGCTTTAACTTATAAGTGTGATCAAATTTTTACAAGCCAGCTAAATACAAAAGGAATGTTTTGCAAAGAATGTCTTCAAAAAACAGGATAAAGTTGACCAGTTTCAGGTCAACACGACTTTCGTATTATAAATCAGAATCTGGGTTTTTCTCAGCAGTGTATGGCAGAGCTGGGTTTCCTACCCATTTGATGCACTCAGCACTAACCACCACTGAGATTTTCAAGGTAATATTTTCTGCAGATCCCAGCAGGATTGCCATCTGCAGTTAGAAACTCACCATTAAAGGAATGGGTGGCAGAAACAGCTTCTGTTGCAAGATTTCAAGGAGGAATTCATCAGGCGAATGAGGCTCCGGGAATTCTTCCACAGACCCCAAGAGGCCGACAGCGAACCCAAGGAGACGACCAATGAACCGGAACAGCATACCGAGAGATCTGTGGTGTGGCAACCGAAGAGGAAAGAGTCGAATTGGACCCCTCCGGAAGGCCGCTGCCCTAGACTTGACATGTATGCTCAAGCCGTCAGGAGTCGCGTCACTGCCAGATTCATCAGTCGCATTCACACGACAGCCCCGAACGTCACCCAAGCACAACGCAACGCCATCCGCTCTCTCAAGACCAACCGCAATATCGTCATCAAACCAGCAAAGGAGGGGCCACCATCATACTGAACAGAACGGACTACTGCAAAGAAGTGTACCGCCAACTCAACAATCAGGAACACTACAGACAGTTACCCGCAGATCCGACCAAGGAGCATATCCGCCAACTCAACAGACTGATCAAGGCCTTGGATCCAGACCTTCAGAGCACCCTATGTGCTCTCATGCCATGTACTCCCCGCATTGGAGATCTCTACTGCCTCCCGAAAATACACAAGGCCAACACACCAGGCCGTCCTATCGTCTCAGGCAATGGGACCCTGTGTGAGAACCTCTCTGGCTACATCGAGGGCATCTTGAAACCCATCGTACAAGGTACACCCAGCTTCTGTCGCGACACGACGGACTTCCTACAGAAACTCAGCACCCATGGACCAGTTGAACCAGGAACATTCCTCGTCACAATGGACGTCTCGGCACTCTACACCAGCATCCCCCATGACGACGGTATTGCTGCAACAGCCTCAGTACTCAACACTGACAACTACCAGTCTCCAGGCGCAATTCTGCAACTCATCCGCTTCATTCTGGATCACAACGTCTTCACCTTCGACACCAAGTTCTTCATCCAGATGCACGGAACAGCCTTGGGGACCAAATTCGCACCTCAATATGCCAACATCTTCATGCACAAGTTTGAACAAGGCCTCCTCACCGCACAGGACCTTCAACCGACGTTATACACCAGATACTTCGATGACATTTTTTTCCTTTGGACCCACGGCGAAGAATCACTGAAACGACTACACGATGAGATCAATAAGTTCCATCCCACCATCAGACTCACCATGGACTACTCTCCAAAATCAGTTACATTCTTGGACACACTCATCTCCATCAAGCATGGTCACCTCATCACTTCGCTTTACCGCAAGCCCACGGATAACCTCACGATCCACCACTTCTCCAGCTTCCACCCTAAACACATTAAAGAAGCCATCCCCGAATGGACAAGCCCTCCATATACACAGGATCTGCTCAGATGAGGAGGAGCGTAACAGACATCTACAGACACTGAAAGATGCCCTTGTACGAACGGGATATGGCGCTCGACCCATTGATCGACAGTTCCAAAGCACCACAGCAAAAAAACGCACTGACCTCCTCAGAAGACAAACACGGGACACAACCAACAGTACCCTTCGTCGTCCTGTACTTTCCCGGAGCGGAGAAACTACAACATCTTCTTCGCAGTCTTCAACACGTCATCGATGAAGATGAACATCTTGCCAAGGTCATCCCCACACCCCCACTACTTGTCTTCAAACAACCGCGCAACCTCAAACAAACCATTGTTTTCAGCAAACTACCCAGCCTTCAGAACAGCGACCACGACACCACACAACCCTGCCATAGCAATCTCTGCAAGACCTGCCAGATCATCGACATGGAAACCATCATTACACGTGAGAACACCACCCACCAGGTACGCGGTACATACTCGTGCGACTCAGCCAACATTGTCTACCTCATACGCTGCAGGAAAGGATGTCCCGAAGCGTGGTACATTGGCGAGACCATGCAGATGCTGCGACAACGAATGAACGGACATCACGCGACAATCACCAGGCAAGAATGTTCCCTTCCAGTCGGGGAACACTTCAGCAGTCAAGGGCATTCAGCCTCCGATCACTGGGTAAGCATTCTCCAAGGCGGCCTCCAGTACGCGCGACAACGCAGAATCGCCGAGCAGAAACTTATAGCCAAGTTCCGCACACGAGTGCAGCCTCAACCGGGACCTGGGATTCATGTTGCATTACATTCACCCCCCACCATCTGGCCTGGGCTTGCGAAATCCTACCATCTGTCCTGGCTTGAGACAATTCACACCTCTTTAACCTGGGGTTACCCCATCTCTGGATACGTAAACACTTAATTAACTGCAAATGCTCGCTTTCTAAGCATTGTCTTGCATCTTTGAATTTGTCTATATATATATGTTTCTGGAACATACCTCTTCATTCACCTGAGGAAGGAGCAGTGCTCCGAAAGCTAGTGTTTGAAACAAACATGTTGGTCTTTAACCTGGTGTTATAAGACTTCTTACTGTGCTCACCCCAGTACAACGCCGGCATCTCCACATCATGGCTACCATCGACACCGCAAACCACCGGCTCAAAGTGGAGAGGATTTCCAGGAAGATCGCGCATTTAGGCACTGACATTAGGTTTCTACAAAGATGCAAGAAAGCAGACAAGATCCGGAAAGGGCTACAGATCACCAACCCACTCAAATTGACCTACAACACAGACCACGCTGAGAGACTCTGCCGTCGCACCTCTCTCACACTCCTCAACCACCTCGTACGCCAGCTCTACAGCAGACGACGCAACCTGGAAACCAAGATAGAGGCCATATTCTCAACTTGCGCTCAGGATGCAGCAGATCAGCTGTGGAACACCGCCAAACAGATGAGACAACGATACTATGCCGCCTATATGCATACCAAGAACAAGGGGCGCGATTCTCCGCTCCCGCGCCGGTTGGGAGAATCGCCTGGGCCGCCAAAATTTCCCGGGACGCCGGTACGACGCCCTCCCGCGATTCTCCCAAGCGGCGGGAACGGCCCGGTCGAGTTTCGCGGGCCACAGGCCGGAGACACCCAAAATGGCGATTCTCCGGCATCCCCACTATTCTCAGGCCTGGATGGGCCAAGCGTCCAGGCCAAAACGGTGGGTTCCCCCCCGGCGCCATCCACACCTGGTCGCTGCCGTCGTGAGCGGTGTGTGAACACGGGGGGGGGGGGGGGGCGGCCTGCGGGGGGGCGAGGGGGGATCCTGCACCGGGGGGTACCTGAAATGTGGGGTGGCCCGCGATCGGTGCCCACCGATCGTCGGACCGTCCTCTCTGAAGGAGGACCTCCTTCCTTCCGCGGCCCCGCAAGATCCGTCCGCCATCTTCTTGCGGGGCGGACTTAGAGAGGACGGCAACCACGCATGCGCGGGTCGCATACGCAGCCCCGGTCCTGGCCCATTGTCATAGCCTGAATCGGTCGGGATCGTGGCCGTTTCACGCCGTCATGAACCTCGACGGCGTTCACGAGGGCGCGGCACTTCGGCGCGGGAGTGGAGAATCCCGCCCAAGAAGCTTGAGAAACTCGGCATCACCACCAGCAGCAACCAAGCCTCCCTCTGTACCACAGCAGAAAACAATACAGGGAAATCTAATGTCAACTTGTCGGATTACACCCTTCAACCAGACGAAATCAAAGTCCTCAGCAGAGGGCTCAATTTCTGCACCACCACCAAAATGGACCCCATCAGTCTCGCGGCAGACACTGAGGAATTCATCAGGCGAATGAGGATCCAGGAATTCTTCCACAGACCCCAAGAGGTCGACAGCGAACCCAAGGTGACTACCAATGAACCGGAACAGCATACCGAGAGATCTGCGGTGCGACAACCGAAGAGGAAAGAGTCGAATTGGACCCCTCCGGAAGGCCGCTGCCCTAGACTCGACATGTATGCTCAAGCCGTCAGGAGTCGCGTCAATGCCAGATTCATCAGTCGCATTCACACGACAGCCCCGAACGTCACCCAAGCACAACGCAACGCCATCCGCGCTCTCAAGACCAACCGCAATATTGTCATCAAACCAGCAGACAAACGAGGGGCCACCGTCATACTGAACAGAACGGATTACTGCAAAGAAGTGTACCGCCAACTCAACAACCAGGAACACTACAGTTACCCACAGATGCGACCAAGGTACATATCCGCCAACTCAACAGACTGATCAAGACCTTGGATCCAGACCTTCAGAGCACCCTACGTGCTCTCATCCCACGTACTCCCCGCATTGGAGATCTCTACTGCCTCCTGAAAATACACAAGGCCAACACACCAGGCCGTCCTATTGTTTCAGGCAATGGGACCCTGTTTGAGAACCTCTCTGGCTACATCAAGGGCATCTTGAAACCCATCGTACAAGGTACGCCCAGCTTCTGTCGCGACACGACGGACTTCCTACAGAAACTCAGCACCCATGGACCAGTTGAACCAGGAACATTCCTCGTCACAATGGACGTCTCGGCACTCTACACCAGCATCCCCCATGACGACGGTATTGCTGCAACAGCCTCAGTATTCAACACTGACAACTGCCAATCTCCAGGCGCAATTCTGCAACTCATCCGCTTCATTCTGGATCACAACGTCTTCACCTTCGACAACAAGTTCTTCATCCAGACGCACGGAACAGCCTTGGGAACCAAATTCACAATTCAATATGTCAACATCTTCATGCACAAGTTTGAACAAGACCTCCTCACCGCACAGGACCTGCAACTGACGTTATACACCAGATACATTGATAACATTTTTTTGCTTTGGACCCATGGCGAAGAATCACTGAAACGACTACACGATGAGATCAATAAGTTCCATCCCACCATCAGACTCACCATGGACTACTCTCCAAAATCTGTAGCATTCTTGGACACACTCATCTCCATCAAGGACAGTCACCTCAGCACTTCGCTTTCCCGCAAGCCCACGGATAACCTCACGATGCTCCACTTCTCCAGCTTCCACCCTAAACACATTAAAGAAGCCATCCTCAATGGACAAGCCCTCCGTATACACAGGATCTGCTCAGACGAGGAGGAGCGTAACAGACATCTACAGACACTGAAAGATGCCCTCGTACGAACGGGATATGGCGCTCGACTTATCGATCGACAGTTCCAACGCGCCACAGCGAGAAACCTCACCAACCTCCTCAGAAGGCAAACACGGGACACAACCGACAGAATACCCTTCGTCGTCCAGTACTTCCCCGGAGCGGAGAAACTACGTCATCTTCTTCGCAGTCTTCACCACGTCATCGATGAAGATGAACATCTTGCCAAGGTCATCCCCACACCCCCACTACTTGCCTTCAAACAATCGCGCAACCTCAAACAAACCATTGTTCTCAGCAAACTACCCTGCCTTCAGAACAGCGACCACGACACCACACAACCCTGCCATGGCAATCTCTGCAAGACGTGCCAGATCATCGACATGGATACCACCATTACACGTGAGAACACCACCCACCATGTACGTGGTACATACTCGTGTGACTCGGCCAACGTTGTCTACCTCATACGCTGCAGGGAAGGATGTCCCGAAGCGTGGTACATTGGCGAGACCATGCAGACGCTGCGACAACGAATGGACGGACATCGCATGACAATCACCAGGAAGGAATGTTCCCTTCCAGTCGGGGAACACTTCAGCAGTCAAGGGCATTCAGCCTCTGATCTCCGGGTAAGCGTTCTCCAAGGCGGCCTTCAGGACGCGCGACAACGCAGAATCGCCGAGCAGAAGCTTATAGCCAAGTTCCGCATATATGAGTGCGGCCTCTACCGGGACCTGGGATTCATGTTGCATTACATTCACCCCCCACCATTTGGCCTGGGCTTGTAGAATCCAACCAACCAACTGTCCTGGCTTGAGACAATTCACACCTCTTTAACCTGGGATTACCCCAGGTAATCTGGGATCTGTGAACACTTAATTAACTGCAAATGCTCGCATTCTAAGCATTGTCTTGCATCTTTGAATTTGTCTATATATATGTTTCTGGAACATACCTCTTCATTCACCTGAGGAAGGAGCAGTGCTCCGAAAGCTAGTGTTTGAAACAAACCTGTTGGACTTTAACCTGGTGTTGTAAGACTTCTTCCCAAGATTTCAAAGACTTAGGACAAATGGTGTTCCCAGATGAAGCTCGATCCAATATTTTATGGATCACGGAAGAAGAGAGGCATGCAAGCATTTCCTCCAAAGTGTCCATTGTGCCAATTAAAATTAATGATTTCACTTTCTCATCTCTAACAGTGCTGGATGAGTACTTTACACAGGCAGTGCTTGCATCCAGGGTCGACTGGAGAAGTTGTGGTGTCCCCCAAAGGGTTGGCTTTGAGCATACAAGACATCATTTCAAAGTTTGAGGGGGCATGGACTCAGAAATACAGTAAACAGCAACAGACTCCAGGAAGATAGATTGATTGGACAAAGTACTGTATCTGTACTATTCTATATAACTCTATGGTGAAGTGGGCAGGTGCATGGCAGTGGAAATTTAACACAGAGAAGTGTGAAGTGATTCATTTTTGTAGGAAGAATTAGGAAAGACAATGTAAACTAATTTGGTACAATCTTAAAGGAGGGGCAGAAACAAAGTGACTGGAATGTTTACATGTCTTTAAAAGTGGCAGGACATGTTGAGATAGCTGTTTAAAAGTGATACGGGACCGATGGTTTCATAGAGCCAGAAGGTACAGAAGGGCAGCACGGTAGCATTGTGGATAGCACAATTGCTTCACAGATCCAGGGTCCCAGGTTCGATTCCGGCTTGGGTCACTGTCTATGCGGAGTCTGCACATCCTCCCCGTGTGTGCGTGGGTTTCCTCCGGGTGCTCCGGTTTCCTCCCACAGTCCAAAGATGTGCGGGTTAGGTGGATTGGTCATGATAAATTGCCCTTAGTGTCCAAAATTGCCCTTAGTGTTGGGTGGGGTTACTGGGATAGGGTGAAGGTGCTGAACTTGGGTAGGGTGCTCTTTCCAAGAGCCGGTGCAGACTCGATGGGCCGAATGGCCTCCTTCTGCACTGTAAATTCTATGATAATGAAAAATGCTAAACAATTACAAATCACTGGCCAGGCTGCTGCTGGGTGCACTGTTGTGGAAAGTTCTGGGCACAAGACTTCAGGAAAGATTTCAAGATTTTGGATACAGAAGAGATTTACGAGAATGGTGCCAGTTCTGTTGAGAAGTAGAGATTACTTTTCTTTGAAAATCCAAGCAAAGCAATACTTTCTAGAACTGATGTCTGTGCACTTCTGCCTGTAGACACGAGGGAGGGGGTACCGGTGGATGGCACAGAATCCTCTGATGTAAACAGACCCGACAATTACAATGTTATCCTTCTGTTGGTTATCTTTTTCTCAGAAAGGAAGATTTCCATTCGGAAATCCATTAATGGCACCAGAAGAGGTAATGGGGGAAAAGCGGCCTCGGAAAAATTGTCACAATGCTTCACGAGAAGCTAAGTTGCAAAATGAGAAAAAAGGCTTATATTTACAGAATGCCTTACACGACCAGCGGGCTTCTCAAAAAATGCTTTATAGCCAATGAAGTACTCGAAGTGTATTCACTGTTGTAATGTAGAAAATGTGGCAGCCTACTTTCATACAGCAAAGTCCCACAAACAACAATTTGAAGATCAGATAATCTGTATATGTGACGTTGATTGAGGGTTAAATATTGGCCACTGGCAATATCACCCAATAAAACAAGGAACAGTCTTAAAACCGTATCGTGAAACTCACTTCCCCTTCATGTTTAGCACTTAGCAATTCTGTGTACCTCTATACATTGGAGTGAACTTCCCTCACCTCTCCTAGTGTATTCTGGAATCAGGAAATCAGGCGCATACTGAAATGACATTTGTCTATCATCCTAATTTAGGGGCGGCATGGTGGCATAGTGGTTAACACTGCTGTCTCATGGTGCCGAGGACCCGGGTTCGATCCCAGCCCCAGGTAACCATCCCAGTGTCTGCGTGGGTCGCACCCCTACAACCCAAAGATGTGCAGGGTAGGTGGATTGGTCACACTAAAATGCGCTTAATTGGAAAAAAAAATATTATCCTAATTCAAACACTATTATGAATGTGGAAGAGTACATGGTGCGTAAAACTGAATTCAGCTGCTTGCATCCCAGTTTTTCAGCATTAAAATGAATGGTCAGAAAATTGTCAGAGATGCACCCGAATTCTCTATTTACACCCTGGTGAGGAAATTGCATATCAGCAGAGGGTTTCCTAAAATGCAAACCTAGGATTCCAAGGATATACCATTGAAGAGGGAGAGCTATTGAGGGGTGGAGGGGGGAAATAGGGGTGGCGATGGTGTAGTGATTTTGTCGCTGGACTAGTGATCCAGGGTAGTGTTCTGGGGTACCAGGTTCAAATCCCACCACAGCAGATGGTGAAATGTGAATTCAATAAAAATCTGGAACTAAAACCCTGATGATAACCTTAAAACTATTGTCGATCATCGTAAAAGCCCATCTGGATCACTAATGTCCTTCAGGGAAGGGAATCTGCTGTCCCTGTCCAGTCTGGCCTACATGTGGCTCCAGACCCATAGAGTGTTGCGGTTGACTCTTAACTGACCCCCACTGGGCCTAGCAAGCCACTCAGTTCAAGGGTAATTAGGGATGGGCAACAAATGCTGGCCCAGCCAGCGACGTCCACATCCCAAGAACTGCAAATTTAATCCAGGACCGTCCTCGCTATTCAACGAAGTTCTAAATATATTAAAGGTTTAAGTTGCTTCGGGAGGACTTCAGGTGATGGCCATGGAATGAGTGGTCACACATTTGGTGGCTCCTCCTCGATATGGACTTTTTCAGTCTTCCCCTCCCCGAATCGTGTGGTGTTTGATGGCCAAGTGTGCATGAGTGCCCAGGGAATGTAATACTCTGGTGGGATTGGTGTATGGTGTATTGGACGAGGAGTGCCATGAGGACGAGACAGCAACTGAAGCAAGAAAGATTTTGTGATGCAACACAGAAGATGGCACAGAGCAGAGGGGCAACGCTGCCCGCCAGTGGTCGACAGAGCAGATAGTGGTATTACTCAATGGTATATTTCAGCAGCAGGGTAAGGAGGTCTCAGAAGACTAGGCCAAGGTGGTGGAGCTGGATGAACTTCAGATCATTCGGGAGGCAGAGGTGGTCATAGACAGAAGCTTCAGGGATGTAGTTACTCCGAAGAATAAAGATAGATGGGTGACGGTGAGAGGGGCTGGGAGGAAGCAGTCAGTACAGGGATCCCCTGTGGTTGTTCCCCTTAGTAACAAGTATACCGCTTTGGATACTGTAGGGGGAGGGGGGGTGTACTTACCAGGGGTAAGCCATGGGGTACAGGTCTCTGGCACAGAGTCTGTCCCTGTTGCTCAGAGGGGAAGGGGGGAGAGGAGTAGCGCATTAGTCATTGGAGACTCCATAGTTAGGGGGATAGATAGGAGATTCTGTGGGAACGAAAGAGACTCGCGGTTGGTGTGTTGCCTCCCAGGTGCCAGGGTGCGTGATGTCTCGAATCGTGTTTTCGGGATCCTTAAGGGGGAGGGGGAGCAGCCCCAAGTCGTGGTCCACATAGGTACCAATGACATAGGTCGGAAAAGGGATAGGGATGTAAGGCAGGAATTCAGGGAGCTAGGGTAGAAACTTAGATCTAGGACAAACAGAGTTATTATCTCTGGGTTGTTACCCGTGCCACGTGATAGCAAGATGAGGAATAGGGAGAGAGAGTTGAACACGTGGCTACAGGGATGGTGCAGGAGGGAGGGTTTCAGATTTCTGGATAATTGGGGCTCATTCTGGGGTCGGTGGGACCACTGCAAACAGGATGGTCTACACCTGAACCAGAGGGGTACCAATATCCTGGGGGGGAAATTTGCTAATACTCTTCGGGAGGGTTTAAACTAGTTCAGCAGGGGCTTGGGAACCTGAATCGTAGCTCCAGTATACAGGAGGTTGAGAGTAGTGAGGTCATGAGTAACGTTTCAAAGTTGCAGGAGTGTACTGGCAGGCAGGAAGGTGGTTTAAAGTGTGTCTTCTTCAATGCCAGGAGCATCCGGAATAAGGTGGGTGAACTTGCGGCATGGGTTGCTACCTGGGACTTCGATGTTGTGGCCATTTCGGAGACATGGATAGAGCAGGGACAGAAATGGTTGTTGCAGGTGCCGGGGTTTAGATATTTCAGTAAGCTCAGGGAAGGTAGTAAAAGAGGGGGAGGAGTGGCATTGTTAGTCAAGGACAGTATTACGGTGGCAGAAAGGACGATTGTTGAGGACTCGTCTACTGACATAGTATGGGCTGAGGTTAGAAACAGGGAAGGAGAGGTCACCCTGTTAGGGGTTTTCTATAGGCCTCCGAAAAGTTCCGGAGATGTAGAGGAAAGGATTGCAAAGGTGATTCTAGATAGGAGCGAAAGCAACAGGGTAGTTGTTATGGGGGACTTTAACTTTCCAAATATTGACTGGAAACGCTATAGTTCGAGTACTTTAGATGGGTCCATTTTTGTCCAATGTGTGCAGGAGGGTTTCCTGACACAGTATGTAGATAGGCCAACGAGAGGCGAGGCCATATTGGATTTGGTACTGGGTAATGAACCAGGACAGGTGTTAGATTTGGAGGTAGGTGAGCACTTTGGTGATAGTGACCACAATTCGATTGTGTTTACTTTAGTGATGGAAAGGGATAGGTATATATCGCAGGGCAAGAGTTATATCTGGGGGAAAGGCAATTATGATGCGATGAGGCAAGACTTAGGATGCATCAGATGGAGAGGAAAACTGCAGGGGATGGGCACAATGGAAATGTGGAGCTTGTTCAAGGAACAGCTACTGCGTGTCCTTGATAAGTATGTACCTGTCAGGCAGGGAGGAAGTGGTCGAGCAAGGGAACCGTGGTTTACTAAGGCAGTCGAAACACTTGTCAAGAGGAAGGAGGCTTATGTAAAGATGAGACATGAAGGTTCAGTTAGGGCGCTCGAGAGTTACAAGTTAGCTAGGAAGGACCTAAAGAGAAAGCCAAGAAGAGCCAGGAGGGGGCATGAGAATTCTTTGGCAGGTAGGATGAAGGATAACCCTAAAGCTTTCTATAGATATGTCAGGAATTAAAAAAATGGCTAGGGTAAGAGTAGGGCCAGTCAAAGACAGTAGTGGGAAGTTGTGCTTGGAGTCCGAGGAGATAGGAGAGGTGCTGAATGAATATTTTTCGTCAGTATTCACAGAGGAAAAAGACAATGTTGTCGAAGAGAATACTGAGATTCAGGCTACTAGACTAGAAGGGCTTGAGGTTCATAAGGAGGTGTTAGCAATTGTGGAAAGTGTGAAAATAGATAAGTCCCCTGGGCCGGATGGGATTTATCCTAGGATTCTCTGGGAAGCTAGGGAGGAGATTGCTGAGCCTTTGGCTTTGATCTTTAAGTCATCTTTGTCTACAGGAATAGTGCCAGAAGACTGGAGGATAGCAAATGTTGTCCCCTTGTTCAAGAAGGGGAGTAGAGACAACCCCGGTAACTATAGACCAGTGAGCCTTACTTCTGTTGTGGGCAAAATCTTGGAAAGGTTTCTAAGAGATAGGGTGTATAATCATCTGGAAAGGAATAATTTGATTAGAAATAGTCAACACGGTTTTGTGAAGGGTAGGTCGTGCCTCACCATTGAGTTCTTTGAGAAGGTGACCAAACAGGTGGATGAGGGTAAAGCAGTTGATGTGGTGTATATGGATTTCAGTAAAGCGTTTGACAAGGTTCCCAATGGTAGGCTACTGCAGAAAATACGGAGGCATGGGATTCAGGGCGATTTAGCAGTTTGGATCAGAAATTGGCTAGCTGGAAGAAGACAAAGGGTGGTGGTTGATGGGAAGTGTTCAGACTGGAGTCCAGTTACTAGTGGTGTACCACAAGGATCTGTTTTGGGGCCACTGCTGTTTGTCATTTTTATAAATGACCTGGAGGAGGGCGTAGAAGGATGGGTGAGTAAATTTGCAGATGACACTAAAGTCGGTGGAGTTGTGGACAGTGCGGAAGGATGTTACAAGTTACAGAGGGACATAGATAAGCTGCAGCGCTGGGCTGAGAGGTGGCAAATGGAGTTTAATGCAGAAAAGTGTGAGGTGATTCATTTTGGAAGGAATAACAGGAAGACAGAGTACTGGGCTAATGGTAAGGTTCTTGTCAGTGTGGATGAGCAGAGAAATCTCGGTGCCCATGGACATAGATCCCTGAAAGCTGCCACCCAGGTTGAGAGGGTTGTTAAGAAGGCGTATGGTGTGTTAGCTTTTATTGGTAGAGGGATTGAGTTTCGGAGCCATGAGGTCATGTTGCAGCCGTACAAAACTCTGGTGCGGCCGCATTTGGAGTATTGCGTGCAATTCTGGTCGCCGCATTATAGGAAGGATGTGGAAGCATTGGAAAGGGTGCAGAGGAGTTTTACCAGAATGTTGCCTGGTATGCAGGGAAGATCTTATGAGGAAAGGCTGAGGGACTTGAGGCTGTTTTAATTAGAGAGAAGAAAGTTAAGAGATGACTTAATTGAGGCATACAAGATGATCAGAGGATTAGATAGGGTGGACAGTGAGAGCCTTTTTCCTCGGATGGTGATGTCTCACACGAGGGGACATAGCTTTAAATTGAGGGGAGATAGATATAAGACAGATGTCAGAAGTAGGTTCTTTACTCAGAGAGTAGTTAGAGCGTGGAATGCCCTGCCTGCAACAGTAGTGGACTCGCCAACACTAAGGGTATTCAAATGGTCATTGGATAGACATATGGACGATAAGGGAATAGTGTAGATGGGCTTTAGAGTGGTTTCACAGGTCGCGCAACATCGAGGGCCGAAGGACCTGTACTGCGCTGTAATGTTCTATGTTCTAGGGTGGCGATCGAGCGGGTGGAGCAGAGGCAGGAGGATGAGGACCTGGCAATCCAACAGGTGGAGCAGTCGGTGGTGCAGCATGAGGATCGAATGACCTCACTGGAAGCGGAGATGAGGATGCTGTTGAGCAGCCAGAAAAAGCTGAGGGAGAAGTTGGCACACCTCGAGAACCGCTTTTGGAGGCAAAATCTGCGGATTGTGGGGATGCCCGGAGGCAAAATCTGCAGATTGTGGGGATGCCCAAAGGCATTGAAGGTGCAGAGGCCACCAAGTACGCAGCAAGCATGTTGGAGAAAGTGATGGGGGGAGGGGCCTTTGACCGGCCCCTCGAAGTGGTCGAGCGCATAGGGTGCTGAGGAGGCCAGAGGCGGGGAAGCCACCGAGGACCATGGGTGATGAGGCTGCATCGGTTCCTTGGATAAGGAGAAGATCTTGAGGTGGCCGAGACACACCAAGAAATGTACCTGGGACGGGAGTGAGCCTGTGGATTTACTGGAGCCGGGATCCACATCCACATGCAGAACCCCCGAAATGGTGGTGAACACTGTCCTCCAAAATCTTCTAGCTTAGGGCAGGGCCAAAACATATGTACATGATTCACAGTGCCTCTCCTACATCGTGTACAGGCATCCCCAACCCCTTGAACAGCCGGCTCATCCAAGCCTTTGTAGGGTGAACCCTGGGTACCACCTTCAGCTGCATCAGCACCAGCCTCGCGCATGAAGTTGAGACATTTACTCTCCACAACACCTCGCACCACAGACCCTCCTCCAGCACCCCCCAACTCTTCTTCCACTTTATTCTAACCCACTCCATGGACACCCGGGTCTTCTCCAAAGTCCTCCCGTCAATCGCCGAGACAACCCCCCTCTTCAACCCTCTCGCTGACAACACCCAACTTCTCCAAACTCGCAAATCGCCTTCCAAGAAACAGATCCTTCATTTCCTTAACCCCCTCTCTTCCCATCCCCAGGGCCGTGCATTAACCCTCCCCAGCTCGAGCCCACGATTCCCCCAAATCGGCATCCCCCTGACCCAACTCCCAACCTAAAATGCTCCCTACACTCGCTCCAGATCTTCAACTGGACTCACTGTATACTTCCGCGGGACCATTGGGAGCGGCGCCGGCACCCGCAACCCCGAACCCCTGCAAGAGCCCGCCTACGTCCTCACCCACAAAGCACCCTCCCTCCCTGCACCATCCCCAAACCTCTCTTCATTTTCCGCCAAATAATATATCAAATTTGGGAGACCTAACCCCTCTGCCTGCCGTCCTTTCTGCAGTGTCAACTTCCTAATCCTAGCCATCTTCCCCACCCAAACAAATGAGGAGATCAGCCTGTCCACCCTCCAAAAAAACACCTTGGGCAAAAAGACTGGAAGGCATTGAAACAAGAACAGTAATCCGGGCGAAGTTAAGGGGGTTCTGGGATGCGATATCCGAGATTTGAGGTATGGGGTGGCCCTGAGTTCGAAGGTGGCTATATTTGGCAAGTCGCAAGAATCGGGAGTCCAGGTGGGGAGAGTGGCAGATGTATTGGCCTTTGCCTCCCTCAAAGCCCTTGTTGTTTTGGCAGGACTCGGAACTATGGTGAGTGATCTGGCAGAATTCCTGCGTTTGGAGAAGGTCAAGTTTGCCATGCCGGGGGGGAGGGGGGGGGGGGGGCGCGGAGAAGGGGTTCACCTGGAGATGGAAACTGTTCATTGATTTCTTTAAGGTGTCAGCGGGGGGGGGGGGGGAAGATTAGGAAGGCAGGGTGTGTTGGAGGTGTTGGTATTGCGGAAAGTTGGGAGCCTGTGTTTTATGTTCCTGTTGATGTTTGGTCTTCCGAGATTTTCTTGTACAAATATTTAAGAGAAAAGGTTTAAGTTGCTTAAAGGCAGCAAAAATATTGAGCAAGATTCTGTGATCAGCGACCATTTACTACTGGCCTGAAAGAAAGCTGCCACAAAAATCTAGAGAAATCTCAGTGGTATGGAATTCACTTTTCCAGAAATCAGGAAAACCTGATGTTAAATCTAAGAGGTCGCCAGGCATCCAGCAACATTGACACCAAGTATCACACGAGCAGCCAATCATATGGAGGTGTTCTCACGGAGGGCAAATCAGGAAGTAAAAATCATTGAATTACTTCAC
Organism: Scyliorhinus torazame; assembly: GCF_047496885.1. Taxonomy (NCBI): domain Eukaryota; kingdom Metazoa; phylum Chordata; class Chondrichthyes; order Carcharhiniformes; family Scyliorhinidae; genus Scyliorhinus; species Scyliorhinus torazame. Next base: position 47,978,489 of record NC_092713.1, on the reverse strand, counting down.
TTTTCATTTCTTAACTTCACAATTAGTAAAATAAATGATTGGGACATGCATATGGGATTACGGTAGAAGCTAAAATAACCTAAGAAATATTTTCTGAAAAATATTTTAAAATATGCAATTATGAGCTGATGATATTAATAACCCAGTCTTTCCACATTCAACAACTATTTTTTTTTAAATTTAGAGTACCCAATTAAGGGGTAATTTAGTGTGGCCAGTCCACCTAACCTGCATATCTTTGGGTTGTGGGATGAGACCCATGCAGACACGGGGAGAATGTACAAACTCCACTCAGGCAGTGACCCGGGCCAGGATCAAACCCGGGTCCTCAGCCCCGTAAGCAGCAGAGCTAACCACTGCACCACCGTGCCACCCCATTCAACAACTTATTCAAGATTTTTGTTTACAGCAAGCCGAAGAGTTGAAGTCCTCATTGGCTCTATGATTTCTAATTAATTGCATTCTGGGATGACTTCAAAAGCACATTCTCTGGAAATGGTTGAATCACTAACAGCAATTTCTGCAGCTCTGCTTTTAACTGTACTTGTGTGCAATCCAGAAGTTGCTGTCAGTTTCAGAGAGGTAATGTTGGCCAACGCTGATAGTTTCACTACTTTCATTGTGAAACAAAGTTGTACCAATAATTAAAAAAGAAGAAAATTTAATTCAAGAAGGTTTTTCCTGACCAGGAATCACGAATTTACAGGTAGCTGTCAGCCTGTAAACTTTACCAAAGAAGAACAATTTACCTCAGCTTGCTGCTATTCATAGCAATCGAATTTTGTGGATTTAGGAGTACAATAATTTCGGTGCTATAAAACAGCACATCTTCTGTCTTACTAGTTGTCATCGATTGTCATCCTTGCATAATGAGGAACTCACTTCCCACATAAATCTAGCCATGTACTGCCATACTAATTCACTGGAGAAACACGCCAGGAATGGGCTGGTTTATTGGCACTGATTATAATTCTTAGGTCTGTTTATTCTGTTGTGCTATTTATTTTTGCCATTTGTACCCTGTCTGATACTTGACTGTGACTCTGCTATTCTGTTTATATTTTGTTTAGTTTACACTGCTATTAATCCCATCCGTCCTGACCTTCACAGCAAGGCCTCCCTGTAAACAAGCTGTTCTGGGCGAAACTGATCTCTCATGTACAATTTGCAATTATATTCCCTCAAACACCAAGATCCCACTCTCCGTTTGTATGCCGTGGGCGTGATTCTCCGATGGCGAGTCAGAGTGTCTGCGAACGGGCCACCGGCAGCATCGATTCAGGCCCCGAAAAGGGGCCAGCAGCGGGGCCGTGTGAAACACGGTGGGCGTGGCGCCAGAGCAGCGGCGTCATCGCGCGACGCCCGGATGATGCCGCGGCGCATCATTTAATGTGCGCGATCTGCGCACAGGCCCCAACAGAGAGAGATGGCTGAGCCCCGCCGTGCCGCTCTCAGGTTCCGGGACAATGACCTGGAGGCATTGCTGGACGCAATTGAAGAGCGCAGGGCGATCCTGTGCCCAAGACGTGGCCATCGGTCCCCTGCCAGCACAGTCAAGCGCAGCTGGCGTGAAGTGGGCATCGCGGTCAGCACTGTGGGGCACACACCCCCTATGGAGATCAGTGCCACAAGAAGCTCCACGACCTCACGAGGGCTGCCAGGGTAAGTACCTTGAGAGGTTACCTGGGCCCCCCCCCACGTGTCGCGCACGCCCCCCCCCCCTCCACACAGGAGGGGAGGGGGGCACCACGTTTCACCCGACCCAGATGGGCACCACACCCCCCTTGCGAGCTGCCATGGCGTGGTGCCCAGTGCACCCCCCCAGTCATAATGTTGCCAATATCTGCGCATCTTGCTGCTGACCGCCTAACTCTGATGCTTTCCCCCGCCGCAGGACAAGACAGCCCACAACCATCGTGAGCATGCAAGAACCGGAGGGGGATCACCTGTGCTGCACCTCCTCACCGTCCATGAGCAGAGGATTCTGGACCTCGCTGGGGGAGACGCCACCCAGGAGGTAGCGCCATGCTAGATCGGCGGCGCAGTGCCACGTGAGACTCCCCTGCCTGTCTACACTCCCTCAGCCCCTCACCTCCCACAACCCCCCTCACACTGCCCCCTCCACCCCCTAACCCCCCCTCCACCCCCTAACCCCCCCACTCCACCCCTAGCCCCCCCTCTCCACCCCCTCACAGTGCCCCCTCCACCCCCTAACCCCCGTCACTCTGCACCCCGTCACACTGCCCCCTCCACCCCCTAACCCCCCCCCCCCCCTCACACTGCCCCCTCCACCCACTCACATCTGACACCGCGTGTCTAACGATACATGCTTTATTGTGTATTCCAGGGCCAGCAGCCGATCGTCCCGGAACGTCTCGGAGAAGCCCCCACCGTCCAGGTCCAAGTTCATCTGCCCACAGGGACGCACGCCAGGTAGGGGAAGGAAGATGGACAGGAGGGCCATCTTCTGAGGCCGGGGCATAGGAAGTGGACGCACAGAGGACCAACAGAAACGACACTGACGAACACAAGACGGACAGTCAGGACACTGACGGCCATGAGACGGAAGAAGAGAGGACAAAGAGCCAAGACAGTGACAGACAGAGGACGGGGACTCTGGACAGTGATGCACAAAGGACAGCCAGACAGATGATGGACAGACCGGACATGGCACCTCACATGGGCCGGGGACAACGTCCATCGGTCCAAGGCTCGACCCAGGAGACACCAGACCTGGGGTCCGATGAGGACATGGACCTTGTGTCACTGCTGTCACCCACACCCTCCACCATCGCAGATACACTCACCTAGGTTGGGCACATAAGTGATGAGGCTTCTGGGGCACTGACTGGTGCGCACCACACAGCCGAAATGGTACAGCAGGTGGTGGTAGGAGCAGCAGAGGGGCTGGACGGTCGGAGGGCAGGCCAGGCCCAGCACCCAGCTGCCGCCCAGATGGTTCCCGGGTTCCTGGACTTACCAGACCCACCCACAGACCCGATGCGTTTGGAAACCCAGGGAGTGGACTGTTGGATGACGGCCGCCTTCCAGCATCTGCAGGTGCAGTTGGAGGAGTCCATCCGCATCCAGGAGCAGGTAGTGGTGCCGGTCATGGCTGCTACCCAGGCCGACACTGCACGGGTGGCGTCCGCGGTGGAGGCAATGGGGGCAACGGTTTCGGCCATGGTCAGGTTCTGCTAGGCGTGGGGCTTCATGTGCACACGTCATCCGTGGCCCAGGACAGGGCTGCCCCTCACAGGCAGCCATGTCCCAGATTCAGCTTGACATTGCCGCCACGCTCAGGGGTCTGGCCGAGTCTCAGCAGGCCATGGCCCAGTCCCAGCAGGCCATCGCTGAGAGCATCGGCGGCCTTGTTGACGTGCTGGATGGCGTCGCACAAGCCCAGTGGGAGGTTGCACAGCCCCTGATAGGGATGGCGCACCTGAGCTCCATCGCTGCGAACGTTCAAACCCTGGTCGATGCCACAGCGGGCCTCCACGACTGGCACCGCCAGGTGTCGGTGGTGCCACGGCGCTGGTCTCCGCTCGCACCACCGTCCCATAGTGAGGCCCGGGGGAGTCTCCGGGCTCCCCGAGGGAGGAGGTGGATCTGGGGCCAGTCCCAGTGACTCCAGCATGGGAGGTCCCGGAACACTCAGACTCCCCCCGTTCCGTCCCTGGTGCATCTGGTGGGCAGCGGTCAGAACAGGGTGGTACCAGCCATCCAGCACGCCCGCCAAGCAGCCTGGCCCATCCAAGCCAGGCTGCCCCAGGAAACGCGCGCCGCTGGGAACCACGTCGCAGGGCAGGAGTCTCAGCAGTCCGCCTCCACTCCTGCTGTACCGTCTGGGGAAACGCCAAGGCGTAGTGGTAGAGCCCGTAAGGCAAAGAAGTTAGACACATAGTAAGTTGGCATGGGTGCAGGGCACAGCTTAGTTTTGGGGCTAGGGCACTTGTATGTGAATGTCACGATTAAAGTCATTGTTACACCAAACCTAGATGCCTCTGTGCTATGTCTGGTGCCTGAGGGGTCGTGAAGGGGACCGAGTGGCGCTGGGGTCGACGTTCGGTACAACTGTGAGGCCGGGTGTGAACGGCGACGGCATGACCTGGGGTCACGCCATCGGGATTTCCGCCCATCCGGGCCGCTGAATAGTGGGGGCCCAGAGAATCGCCATACTTAGCACCTCGGGTGATTCTCCGGCAGGCGCGGCGCCGACCTCGATGACGCCGTTCTCGCCGGTTGGGAGAATGGCGGGACGGCATCGGACTGGCGTCACGGGAAAAATCGGCGCGAACGGCGATTCTCCCAAACAGCACGGCATGGGAGAATCCCGCCCCTTGTTTCCTTCCTCATGCACACTGTTCACTTCCTTTTCAAATATTTTCCACACTGTTTCACCTGTGCACGCACAATGGAGCTACCCCGAAGATCCTCTGGTCTGTGTACTTTACTTGTCCTCTCCATTTTGCTTGGCTCTTTATGGGACATTCTCACCCTCTCCTACCAGCTCTCACCTTGACCCCCAACCCTTAATGCTCCATTAATTAAATCTGTCTTTTATCCTGCGTTAATACACCCACAGCCTCTTTCTGTTAGTCTGAGCATTTGATACAGGCACTGGAGTACATATTTTTCTTTGCTCTCGCAACTATCCAACTAACTCTATTCCTTTGTACCTTCCGACAACATCACCTTGGAGTTAATTGTCTCCAAAGACCTTTGCATTTGCTTTTTTGCTCCCTGATCCTGAACACTCTGTAAGTTTCCATCCACTCGGATATAGGGCAACGCTGCCCACAGTTTACATTGGTTCCCTCACAACCAGGTCCTGTTTCATTCACGACCTTGTTATGCACACATGCCAATGTTCTAGGCCAGACTGGAATTCAGCTTGCAAATACAGGATGGGATTTCCGGTGTGTTTCGCAGCGGCGGGAGGCGGCCGGCCATTCACCAGCAGCGGGATCGTCAACACAGCTTCCTGTTGAATTCACCCCTTGCTGATGAGAAATCCACGGTGGGGGTGCATCGTCAACAGAACCTTAAGATCCGGCCAACGTGAATAGATGGAAAATTCTGGCCACAGATTCCTCCCTCCTTCATTGAGGCTGCCCTTCCAATATTTCATTTCAACACCTTACCTGCCCAAGTATCAATGGCTGTAAGGATCTGCTGAATGTGGGCCTGTAAAGCACTCTTTATGATGCAATGAGTGCTATGTTAGCATATGGTGTTAAGTAATGGGTTGAGAGACATTCAAATTAATTGTCTCATTTATGTTAAGTATCCAATAATTGACACTGATATGTAAAGAGGCTTCAGGTGGCCTTTGTGTCGGGTGATGTGAAGATAGAGTTTTGTGCAGAGTCTGTTAAAGTGAAATAAAGGTGTTTGCGAAAAGGAGAAGAACCTTTGACTCTTTATACAATAGAAGCTAAACATCTAACATATGCAGCCGCACTATAGCAACTTCTAAATAGCGCCAGGGTCACAGGTTCAATTCCCGGCTTGGGTCACTGTCTGAGTGGAGCTGCACGTTCTCCTCGTATCTGCGTGGGTTTCCTCCGGATGCTCCGGTTCCTCCCGAAAGACGGGCTGTTAGGTAATTTGGACATTCTGAATTCTCTCTCAGTGTAACCGAACAGGCGCCGGAATGTGGCGACTAGGGGCTTTTCACAGTAACTTCATTGCAGTGTTAATGTAAGCCTACTTGTGACAATAAAGATTTTTATTATTATTATTAAGGCCCCTAGCATATTACTTCATATATGTGCATTCCCATTAGGTGAATGTCCACCGTTGGTGGGATCAGAAGCTATCTCAATAGTTCAATAGACAAATTATTGACCTACGCAGGCCTGGCAGATCCTAACTTTAACCTTTCATCTATGTTGATAGTTGCTTTTGGGCAGTTTGGAAGAAGAGGCACTATAATTGGCCTCAACAGCTTCGAGCCACAAATAGGAAAACTAAGATCAGCTACAGTTTCTACCTTGCCACTCTCCTAAAATTTCTCTTTTCCCTGGTGACGTATTTTTCTGGCAGCTACACGGCATGACGTGCAGCTCCTGTCCATTGACCTGAGGGGTCTTTGTAACTGCTTACAAGCCTGTCTTTTACCAGGACCTGATCAGAGTCTGGAACATGGTTGCCTCGTGCACAGGTCTCCCCCATCAGGTGTAGTGGCTGTCGTCAGGGAGACGCTGCTGAGGAAACTGCGTCTCCACCAGTAACATCTCAGATCACTGTAGCTGCTGAAGTGGTCAGGATTGGGGACATGCTGGGTGGCGGTGGAGTGGGCTGGATGACACCTCAAGGATTGGCACATTGGTGGATGTCCAGCTCATGGCCAATGCCATTCATAGAAAAACATAGAACATAGAAAGTACAGCACAGAACAGGCCCCTCAGCCCACGATATTGTGCCGAACCTTTGTCCTAGATTAATCATAGATTATCATTGAATTTACAGTGCAGAAGGAGGCCATTCGGCCCCCTGAGTCCACACCTGCTCTTGGAAAGAGCACCCTACCCAAACTCAACACCTCCACCCAACACTAAGGCTCAATTTTGGACACTAAGGGCAATTTATCATGGCCAATCCACCTACCCTGCACATCTTTGGATTGTGGGAGGAAACCGGAGCACCCGGAGGAAACCCACGCAGACATAGGGAGGACGTGCAGACTCCGCACAGACAGTGACCCAAGCCGGAATCGAACCTGGGATCCTGGAGCTGTGAAGCAATTGTGCTATCCACAATGCTACCGTGCTGCCCTTAAGAACAAATAAATCTACACTGTATCATTTTACCGTAATCCAAGTACCTTTCCAATAGCTGCTTGAAGGTCCCTAATGTTTCCGACTCAACTACTTCCACAGGCAGTGCATTCCATGCCCCCACTACTCTCTGCGTAAAGAACCTACCTCTGATATCCCTCCTATATCTTCCACCTTTCACCTTAAATTTATGTCCCCTTGTAATGGTTTGTTCCACCCGGGGAAAAAGTCTCTGACTGTCTACTCTATCTATTCCCCTGATCATCTTATAAACCTCTATCAAGTCGCCCCTCATCCTTCTCCGTTCTAATGAGAAAAGGCCTAGCACCCTCAACCTTTCCTCGTAAGACCTACTCTCCATTCCAGGTAACATCCTGGTAAATCTTCTTTGCACCTTTTCCAAAGCTTCCACATCCTTCCTAAAATGAGGTGACCAGAACTGTACACAGTACTCCAAATGTGGCCTTACCAAAGTTTTGTACAGCTGCATCATCACCTCACGGCTCTTAAATTCAATCCCTCGGTTAATGAACGCGAGCACACCATAGGCCTTCTTCACAGCTCCATCCACTTGAGTGGCAACTTTCAAAGATGTATGAACATAGACCCCAAGATCTCTCTGCTCCTCCACATTGCCAAGAACTCTACCGTTAACCCTGTATTCCGCATTCATATTTGTCCTTCCAAAATGGACAACCTCACACTTTTCAGGGTTAAACTCCATCTGCCACTTCTCAGCCCAGCTCTGCATCCTATCTATGTCTCTTTGCAGCCGACAACAGCCCTCCTTACTATCCACAACTCCACCAATCTTCGTATCGTCTGCAAATTTACTCACCCACCCTTCAACTCCCTCATCCAAGTCATTAATGAAAATCACAAACAGCAGAGGACCCAGAACTGATCCCTGCGGTACGCCACTGGTAACTGGGATCCAGGCTGAATATTTGCCATCCACCACCACTCTCTGACTTCTATCGGTTAGCCAGTTCGTTATCCAACTGGCCAAATTTCCCACTATCCCATGCCTCCTTACTTTCTGCAGAAGCCTACCATGGGGAACCTTATCAAATGCCTTACTAAAATCCATGTACACTACATCCACTGCTTTACCTTCATCCACATGCTTGGTCACCTCCTCAAAGAATTCAATAAGCTTTGTAAGGCAAGACCTACCCCTCACAAATCCGTGCTGACTATCCCTAATCAAGCAGTGTCTTTCCAGATGCTCAGAAATCCTATCCTTCAGTACCCTTTCCATTACTTTGCCTACCACCGAAGTAAGACTAACTGGCCTGTAGTTCCGAGGGTTAGTCCTCGTCCCTTTTTTGAACAGGGGCACGACATTCGCCTCTCTCAAATCCCCTAGTACCACCCCTGTTGACAGTGAGGACGAAAAGATCATTGCCAACGGCTCTGCAATTTCATCTCTTGCTTCCCATAGAATCCTTGGATATATCCCGTCAGGTCCGGGCGACTTGTCTATCCTCAAGCTTTTCAAAATGCCCAACACATCTTCCTTCCTAACAAGTATTTCCTCGAGCTTACCAGTCTGTTTCACACTGTCCTCTCCAACAATATCGCCCCTCTCATTTGTAAATACAGAAGAAACGTACTCATTCAAGACCTCTCCTATCTCTTCAGACTCAATACACAATCTCCCGCTACTGTCCTTGATCGGACCTACCCTCGCTCTAGTCATTCTCATATTTCTCACATATGTGTAAAAGGCCTTGGGGTTTTCCTTGATCCTACCCGCCAAAGATTGTTCATGCCCTCTCTTAGCTCTCCTAATCCCTTTCTTCAGTTCCCTCCTGGCTATCTTGTATCCCTCCAATGCCCTGTCTGAACCTTGTTGCCTCAGCCTTACATAAGTCTCCTTTTTCCTCTTAACAAGACATTCGACCTCTCTTGTCAACCATGGTTCCCTCACTCGACCATCTCTTCCCTGCCTGACAGGGACATACATATCAAGGACACGTAGTACCTGTTCCTTGAACAAATTCCACATTTCACTTGTGTCCTTCCCTGACAGCCTATGTTCCCAACTTATGCACTTCAATTCTTGTCTGACAAAATCGTATTTACCCTTCCCCCAATTGTAAACCTTGCCCTGTTGCACGCACCTATCCCTCTCCATTACTAAAGTGAAAGTCACAGAATTGTGGTCACTATCTCCAAAATGCTCCCCCACTAACAAATCTATCACTTGCCCTGGTTCATTACCAAGTACTAAATCCAATATTGCCCCTCCTCTGGTCGGACAATCTACATACTGTGTTAGAAAAGCTTCCTGGACACACTGCACAAACACCACTCCATCCAAACTATTTGATCTAAAGAGTTTCCACTCAATATTTAGGAAGTTAAAGTCACCCATGACTACTACCCTGTGACTTCTGCACCTTTCCAAAATCTGTTTCCCAATCTGTTCCTCCCAATCATGTCCTTAAAACGGGCGTGCTCAGCCCTGATGGCACCTGTGGTCTCAAGGGGTCACATCAAGGAGACCATCTAAAAATGTAAAATGTGACGTGCACTGGGAAATGCACCATCATCAGTGAAGACCTGTCTAGGGATAACCTTGTGAATTAAATTCCACAGAGGAAAATTTGGCACCCATAATATGACTGCAGTGCTTGAAGGATGCTCGTCATGCAGCATCAATTTAGGATGAGTCCTTACAACAGACCAGATCAAAAGAGAAACTGGGATCCACCAAAACATCAACTCACAAAACAAGCCAAGGAACATAAAAGCGGGAAGACTTTGCATTTATATAGTACATTAACACATCCTTAGGCCATCACAAGGTGCATTCAACAAATGAATTACTTTTGAAGTGCTGTGTGCGTCAGTCAGTAAATGATTGAAACTGTTGAATCATATTTTTTGTCTTACATGTACCTGAGCAGGTGGGCAGAGCTTAGGGTTAACAATTCACCGGAAAGACAACAATGCAACATCCCCTACTTTGAAGTTTTCGGCTATATTATGTGCTCAAATCCTGGAGGGAGACTTGAATTTACCTTGTAAGTGAGACATTTCTTTAAAAATAAATTCCAATTACAGTGCTCTAACACTGGAACGGTGTATAATGCTCAATTCAGTTGTAAGCAGCAGATATGATACACTGGAATGGCAAATCTAAAGCATCATCATTGACATGTATTCACTTATCATGATCACACTTCTAACTCTGTAAATACCTTGTTCCCAGATCAATTCTAGCTCTTTAGACCTAAATTCTACCATCTTCAGTGTAGTATTTATGATTAGCGAAGTTACCATATGAATGTTTACGCGACATTCACGCACACTATTTTTATGCTGACATCATCTCACTTAAAATTAAGATGTGTATAAAAATATTGCGTACAAGAATTTAGCTCAGCTGGTAGCATTTCAGGCAGGAAGCTGTGAATTCAAGTCTCATCTACATAATTTACTTCAGAGCAGTAGTGAGTGAGAATTTATTGAGAGAGACTGTTTTTTTGGATAAGCATTAAACCAAGACCCCAACTGCCTATTTAGACAGATGCAAATGACAATACTGCACTATTTGAATTAGAGCATGGATTTCTTTATGTCTTGGTCAACATTCATCCCTTAGCCAACACACTAAAACAGATTAAGTGTCATTTATCTTATATTATTTATGGGACCTTGCTGTGTGAAAGTTGGCTGCTGCGATTATCCATAAAACAAGTCACTACATGTCCAAAGTTATTCACTGGTTGTGAATTGCTTTGTGCAAAAGATGCTCCATAAATCCATGTTCTTTTTTTTAAAACCAGCACTAAAATGTTCCTTCAAACTTTATGGGCATTCTTTTTCAAGAATGTACAGTTTTACGGTTAGCTGTTTAAAATTTCTAAAGATCTGGGGCGGGATTCTCCGCAATCGGCGCGATGTCCGCCGACTGGCGCCAAAAACGTCGCGAATCAGTCCGGCATTGCGCCGCCCCAAAGGTGCGGAATTCTCCACGTCTTGAGGGGCCGAGCCCTCACCTTGAGGGACTAGGCCCGCGTCGGACTGATTTCCCCCCCCCCCCGTCAGCTGGCGGGAAAGGCCTTTGGTGTCCCGCAGCTGGCGCGGAAATGACTTTGCCGTGCGGCGCATGCGCGGGAGCGTCAGTGGCCGCTCACGGCATCCCCGCGCATGCGCAGTGGAGGGGGTCTCTTCCGCCTCCGCCATAGTGGAGACCATGGCGAAGGCGGAAGGAAAAGAGTGCCCCCATGGCACAGGCCCGCCCGCGGATCGGTGGGCCCCGATCGCAGGCCAGGCCACCGCGGGGGCACCCCCCGGGACCAGATCGCCCCGCGCCCCCCCCAGGAGCCCGGAGCCCGCCCGCGCCGTCTTGTCCCGCCGGTAAGAGAGGTGGTTTGATTCTCGCCGGTGGGACAGGCATTCCAGCAGCGGGACTTCGGCCCATCGCGGGCCGGAGAATCACCGGGGGGGGGGCACCAACCGGCGTGGCGCGATTCCCACCCCTGCCGAATATGCCGGAGAATTCGGCAACCGGCAGGGGCGGGATTCATGCCAGCCCCCGGCGATTCTCCGCCCCGGCGGGGGGTCGGAGAATCCCGCCCCAGGTCTCTTTTCAGTTAAGTTTAGAATGTAAATCTTGGTGCATATTGCTGTACTATTGTGCGATTAAGGGGGTCACATCTCCCACACTGCTGTACAGTGAAAGTTCCTTACATCTATATATTCTGCATGTTTGACTATTTCACTTCTGTCTTTGCCCTTGTACAGCCACGTTTGCACCGTACTTACTTTACATAAATTAATTTCCTTCTCCCCACTCTCCTCAAATAAAAATAATAGTCTCAATAAAAAAAATTACAACTGGCCAATGGAAACACTACCCTGTTATTTAATTATGAATGCCCTTTTCTAAAACAAAAATATCTTGAAGCCAGACTGCGAGTCACATTTTTGAAGCTTTGAAAATATTTGCCATTTTCCTCTTCCGGTTTTAAAGTAAAATAATTAGATTTAAAAAAAAACTATTTTGGCAGGTTTGGTTTGGTAGCCCCTCACCAGAAAGCAGTCCCTCAGGCTGCTAGGCTGCTGTGTTATGCTTTCCAAAAAAGTGTGAAATGGCCCATACCTAAAATAAAATTATGAAACCTTTTTAAAAAACCTTCCCTTCTCTGGTTTCTTCACATCGTTCAGCATGTTTCCACTTGAGAAGGTGGGTGACCTATCCCTAAGCTTATGCCACACAGTTTCATCATAAAATGATATGAGTCATGCTAGAGCAACCTTTGGTGACTCTCCAATTTTGTATTATGCTCACCATTGCTCTCCAATGTATTATGTTTCATGAAAATAAAAACATCATGAGAAACGGCTAGAATCAGTGATTACAATTTGTAGTTAGACAGCATCTATGATGTTTGAAAATATTGCAATATGGTTCACAATTAGAGATGTGGGTGGGGGAGGAGATAAAAGACAGCAAGCAGGAGTTCAAAGAAATGTTGTGGCACGTGACAGAAGGTATAATTAAAGAGATTAGTTTTGAAGAAGCTTTTGAAGGTGGGGAGAAATGTAACAAAGTAGGCAGGTTTATGAAGATAATTTTAGAATGCAAGAGCATGATGATTGAACATTCTGTCACTGATTATGGAACGCAGGGAATACACAGTAGAGGAGGCAGGTGAATGCTAACAGCAGGTTAGTACTCGAGCAACTTGAAGAGATAAGATGGGGTGAGGCTTATCAAGACATTCTAAACAATGGTAAGGAATTTAAAGTCAATGCAGTGGGAAAATGGAGCAGAATTTCTGGTGTGCACAGAGGCAAGAGGGATGGAAAATTGGTCTGAGTGGTGTGCTGGTTAGCTGGAATATTTCCACCTCTGGCCATTTTAAATGTGGATGGTTGGCGGGCATTGATGGTGGTTAGCTAAGTATTAAAGGTACTGGAAGATGCTACTGGAGGACCAGAGGGTCAATGCTCCAGTTAACATTTCAAAACCATCTCTCCCAAAACAATTTCCGTGATTGCCACGATTATAGCTGCAGGCTGCCCTATGGAAGGATCCCCTTCCAAAACAGTGGTCTGGCAGCCATGACCAGTATTAATTTCATCTTCATTAAATGGTCTTTAGAGAGTGTCTCCATCTTGAGGTGCCCTCCCCCTCTCTGACCTACATCAGCGGCTCCCCCACTGATGGCGGGGCTGCCAATTTCTCAGGGCTGGAGGGTCTCCCATTGGTCTCCTAGTTGTCATGCACCCTGGCCAATGACTGGCCAGCAAATCAAAAATCACATCAGGCACCAATGTGTCATGGGTTCAGGACCCAGAAGTGATCCAGATGCCAGGATCCCGGCCACAAACAAAAGATCCTGATCATGGAATTCGTGGTGGTCTGGATGGACAGGACTGAAAGATAATCAGGAACTGCTTGGGATAAAATGTTAACATCTGAACTTGGAGTTGAAGGTTATGTTGCTGAAGCTCAAGAGACCATTGAGGTCAGTTGAGGACAAAAGTGGGGATAATAATTATAATGAATAATAACAACAATTATAATAACAATTATACTGAAATTCTGGAATAACTTTAGTCAACATTTACATGCCAGATTCATTTTATTCTTAAACAGATGAAAAGTTGCCTTTGCAAGTCACTTCAGGAAAGAGAACCAGTATGTGATTTGATCAGTACCAGAAAGAAACTAAATTGAGAAATGGGAAAACACTGTAAAGGACAACTATTAAGAATAACTAGGGCAATACGGACCTCTGACATACTGTACTCATGGAATTAAATAGAAATGTTACACAAATCTGTAAAGATCCAAACAAAGATTTTGAAAAATATTTAAATGCATTAAATGCAGGACTTACCTAGATGCTCAAACAATAATCCTGTTGGTGAGTATATGAATACAGCACACTATTTCAAAATTATAATTTTATACCTGCAAATCTTTTGATTAGGCACTCTACTGCCTTTCAACCCATCCAATGGGTTGAGTTTTAATGCCTCGTGATAGTGGGATGCGAGGCTGGGAGGATGGGGCGGCTGGGGGGGGTGGCAGTAAATTTAGACCAATACTGAACTCAATAATTTCCAGTGATAACCTCTGCCCCCCCCCCCCCCCCCCCCCACCAATAATTTTGCCTATGACCAGCAGTTGCGGATGGTGATTCTATTATTCTCTGAGGGCAGCAAGGTAGCTCAGGTGATTAGCACTGTGGCTTCACAGCGCCAGGGTCCCAGGTTCGATTCCCTGCTGGGTCACTGTCTGTGGGGAGTCTGCACGTTCTCCCCGTGTCTGCGTGGGTTTCCTCCGGGTGCTCCGGTTCCTTCCCACAGCCCAAAGACATGCAGGTTAGGTGGATTGGCTGTGATAAATTGCCATAGGTGACCAAAAAGGTTAGGAGGGGCTATTGGGTTACAGGGATAGGGTGGAAGTGAGGGCTTAAGTGGGTCAGTGCAGACTCGATGGGCCGAATGGCCTCCTTCTGCACTGTATGTTCTATGTTCTATTTGCGCCTCCTCTGGACCCATCTTTTCATTCATCATTTGGTTCATTATCATCTCCTGTTGCATCAAGATTCATTTTGTTATTTCACCCCTCCTACCTTCCACCTAGTCAGAGACCATCCCTTTTGTTCTTCCCTACACACCCACCCTCTCCCTCCCTCCATACTCCTTCTGCCTCTGGACTTGCTGAAAAACTGATACATCTATGACCTCTTCAGTTCTGATGAAAGGTCATTGATTTGACATGTCAACTTTGTTTCTGTCTTCAGACCTCCTGTGTTTCCAGCACTTTCTATTTTTATTTTCTATTCCCAGCATCCACAGTATTTTAGTTTCATATTTATACTTTTCCCCCCCTTCTTTACCTTCCCTGTTTCCGTACCATGCATTATATTTCCAACTAAAAGGGTAATCAGGGGAAATTTGCTCCCAAGCCTGTTCAAAATACACAATGAAAGGTAGGAATGTGTTGAATTGACATATCCAGATTCTCCATTACTACAAGGAAATTTCAACTCCCCACACACACCCTCCCACCCACTGCATGACATAGATTGGGAAGTGTCCAAGTGGGAGAAATTAAGTTTCCACTCCATAGGACATCTTGCCTGTTCACAACTACACAGCACTACCTTTAAAGTTTATTATTAATGTAAACACTCCCTCCCATATGGTAGCAATCTTTGCTTTCAGGATTTTTGTTCTTAGTGAAGTGTCACGTTCTCTACAGTTCAGAGAAAAATAATCTGCTTTTCTCCCTGATGGAATTGAACAGATGCATATTCCTTGTCACTCAGTAAGCATAAACTTCCAACAAACAGTACATTACAAAACAACAACTTCAAAGCTTCGACAGACTGGTAAATCAGTCCAGTTCAAAGGCATTTTTATACAAATAAATTATTCATGTTCACTGAATGAACACTGGGGTGGGTTTCAATGACTGAAAACAGCAAAGGTTTGTGGATTTCTATCAGTCATTGTCTCTACTGTTTAAAATACTACCAGTGGAAACATGTTTACTTTTCTATTTTAGTAAAGAGATCATAGAATTTTGCTTCAATAAATGTTTGGATTCTTTAAAGCAATCAACAGCCTTTTTCTTGGAAACAAGCAGGCCAGTGTTAACTGCTTGCAGTTTATGAGGTATCAACTGCGTATCAGTAAACATGACAGGGGACCATACTCAAGGAATATTGTTAGTTATCTTTACACTTAACTTATCCTTTCTGCATCATCTCATTTCAAAATATCAACATGTTGTAGGGCCAGGAGCAAATAACAGAAGAAATCCTTAACCATTAGTTTCCTGAATGTCCCTAGTATCTGAAGACATACCAATGGTAACAGCAATGGCATCCACTACAGCAGGCAACTAAATGCACTGGAGGCGTGAAATCAGTGCTGCCTTTGCAATCCTCCAAATCTGGTGGAAAGGAAATCAGTCTAATAGCAGCCTCCATTCAACATTGAATGGAGCCAACACATAGAATCCCTAGTGCAGAAGGAAAGCATTTGGCCATTCAGTTTGCACCGACTCTCTGAAAGAACACCTTATCTAGGCCTACTCCCTCATCCTACTCCCAGAAACCCACCGAACCTGCACATCTTTTGCACACTAAAGTGCAATTTTAACATGGCCAAATCCACCTAACCTGCGTATCTTTGGACAATGGGAGGAAACCGGAGGAAATTAGCGCAGGCATGGGGAGAAAGTGCAGACTCCACACAGTCACCCAAGGCCAGAATTGAACCTGGGTCCCTGGTGCTGAGAGGCAGCAGTGATAACCACTGTGCCATCATGCCACTCATAACAATCCCAGCATTGAGACACTAATCACTCAAAATTAGTTCTATTGGAGGAGCATGTTATTTATAAGCCTGACATCAGATTCCAGAAGCAAATGTTCTGACTCAGAACGCAAGTCATGAGAGGAGACACCCAGGGGGACATCAGAAACACTTTAGTGCTGTCCTCAAAGCATCCCTGAAGAGTTCAAAGATCACCATCACCTTCCCAACAAATCAAGCATCATGTGCTCTTCATATGGCAGAGTCTGCAGGTCACGCATTGGGTTTATCAGTCATCTCAAAACCCATCGAACTGGAGTGGAAACAAGTCATCTGCTATCCTGAGGGACTGCCTAAGAAGATGGAATGGCACCCACATATAGAGAAAAGATGAATTTCTTGCATGCAACCCAATTTGAATATTTTTCTAAATTGCCTTTGCTTCAAAAGTTTCAGCTACAAACAGCATAGTAAATACTATATAATCATTGGGTCTTCCCTCACGAAAAGTGATCTGCCTCCTCTCAAGAAAAAGACTAGTTACTTAATCATTAACAAATTTTCAACTCTAAAATAGGAGTCTGTCCATCACTACTAACTCAAACGTTAACCTTCTCAGATACTGGCTCCTTTGTCACCAACACAGCTTGTCTTATTCTCATTTCCAAAGCCTTCACTGTGGTGGGGCAAAACCTGCTCATCTTACAACATGTGTTATGTATATGGGAATCAATAATGACATGCCCTAACCTTTGAGCTCATTGTGTACTATTTGCTACAATCCTTATAAAAATCATATTTCACATGTTAGCCTTCAATAGTGACTCGAAGCAAAATACTGAAATCCCCACAATTACAAAATGACGAATGCACGACATACAAAAGTGTGAAAATGCATCATTTACTCTTTTAACCTGCCTTACTCTTTAGTTTCAAAGATTCACTCAGACCATTTGCATCTCCCTCCTGCCTTGTTGCAAAATCACTCCCCATTTGAACTATCCATGTGTCAATTTAATTTTCAGAAAGTTGCTGAATATATCTGTTCCAAACAACTTGTATTCATAAGCTTAAAAGAGGTGGGAGTTGAAATTAATTAAGTTTTGATTCCCATTTCTGTTATTTTGCTAACATGAGGAAACATTACTGGAAAACAGCTATTAAATATAATAATTAGAGAAAAATATACTTGTCAACTAGACCTGTAAGGTAAATGCAAATGACAAACTTCCTAAAATAAGCTTGAAAATAGTGTTTGGAATAACATAGCTTGCATGAATACAATCAACATGGATTCAAAGCACATACAATATGAACCATCAGATGAATATTTCCTTCGGCAGGCAAATAACAATATTTGCACTTCAGAGAGATAAAATGTCGGAAAATTTTCTCAGGTGCTAAAAGTAAACAAGTAAAAACTTCTAGAAAGCCAATTTAGTGTTATTCAAATCGACCAATTGTGACATTCCTGCAGTTAGAACTGAATTGGGCGTTGCGGGCTTCTGAATTTTGGTAATTAATAAATGTCAGTGCTCACATACTTTTCTACATTTTCTATATCCTGGTCAACGGTAGCATGGCCCAGAAATAAAACAGAACTTTATAATAATAATCTTTACTATTGTCACAAGTAGGCTTGCAATTAACAGTGCAATGAAGTTACAGTACGTACATAGACAAAAAAAGAATAATCGGCAAGAGAACATTGACAAATGGTACAGACACACAGTGATTGGTTACAGTGCGGAACAAGGGGCTAAACAAAGCATATACATGAGCAAGAGCAGCATAGAACGTCGTGAATAATGTTCTGACAGGGAAAATCAGTCCGAGGAGGAGTCATTGAGGAGTGTAGTAGCTGCGGGGAAGAAGCTGTTGTTATGTCTGGATGTGCGGGTCCTCAGACTTCTGTATCTTCTGCCTGATGGTAGGGTCTGGAAGGTGGCAAAGCCTGTGTGCGAGGTGTCTCTGACAATGCTGTCTGCCTTCCTGAGACAGTGGGAGTTGTAGACAGAATCAATATGCGGGTGGCAAGCTTGTGTGATGCGTTGGGCTAAGTTCACCACACTTTGCAGTTTCTTGCGATCTTGGGCCAAGCAGTTGCCACACCAAGCTGTGATGCAGCTGGATAGGATGCTCTCTATGGCACATCTGTAGATGTTTGTGAATTGATGCAGACATGTCGAATTTCTGTAGCTTCCATAGGAAGTAGAGATGTTGTTGCATCAACAGTGGACCAGGACAGACTGTTGGTGATGGTGACCCCCAGGAATTAAAGCTATCGACCATCTCCAGTTCGGAGTTATTGATGCAGACGGGGGGTGGGGGTGAGAATTAAATCTTGCCACACAGTCGTGTGTCTATAAGGAGTACAGTAGAGGACTGAGCACACATCCTTGAGGAGCCCCGGTGTTGAGGGCTATAGTGGAGGAGGTGCTGTTGCCTACCCTGACAGATTGCGGTCTGTTGGTGAGGAAGTCGAGGATCCAGCTGCACAGGGAGGGGGTCAAGTCCAAGATTGCAGAGTTTGGCTATAAGTCTTGTCGGGATAATGGTGTTGAAGGCGGAGCTGTCGTCGATGAACAGCAGTCTTACGTAGGTGCCCTTGTGGTCGAGGTGTTTCGAGAGTTGATCGTAGAGCCAGAGAGATAGCATCTGCTGTGGTCCGGTTGCGATGATAGGCTAACTGCAATGGATTGAGACCATCTGGGAGGCTGGCGTTGATCCGTCTCATGACTAGCCACTCGAAGCATTTCATGATAACAGACGTCAGGGCCACCGGTCGGTGTTGACTACCATGAAAATCCCCCTAGCATTGTGCCGCAACTCGAATTTCAGATGGATATTTCACTGTACTAGTGTGATATCTTCATCTCCCACATTACCAAATACCAAATCAAAACTGTGAATGCAGTCCTAACCCATGTTAAACCATGGGCAGTCCCACCCTATGAAACAAACCTATTCCTCAGAAAGCATAAACTGGTACTGTAAGGGTCCTTCCTGTTCCTCCATCTTTATTCCCTGTCTATTCCCTTGTTTTCCCCTTTCTTTTAATTTTGCCGTTACATTTTTGATCCATGGATGATTTATGGACACGTGTCTTTAAGGCAGTCTGCCATTTTAATTCAAGCAGAACGAAGTGGAGACCTGTACCTTTAATTCAATCAGCAGGATCCAGAAGACTGTGTTGTTTTAAACTGGTGATTGCTGGCCTCAGTGATGACCTGGTTTGATTGATATGGCTGGTGGTCAATGAATTAGCCCAAAAGGCTGTACTCTGCATGGCAACAGGTAGTGAGTGATTTGATCTAGTCCCACTGAAATGATTCAGAGACCTAAGGAGCTTTCAGTTTCGACTTTGCATCTTAATGGGAAGACCCACTCTCTTTCCACTCTGTTTTCCTCCAGAAAGACTGTGTTTCTGACCTGGCACAAAGCCTGGATGAATCGGTTTACAGGAGAACCATTACAGTCTGTGCAGGAAAGTTCAGAATCTGATCAGTCTCTCCAGAAATATCTAGCTAATTCTCACCAAAATACCACTATGAGAACCAACTCTCTCTGCAGAAAAGGCTGGTGTGTACCAAACAATTCTTTCTCCAGAAAAGATAGCGGCATGGAAACAAATCTTGACATGAAGCAAGGGGCCTCTCCAGAAGCTGCGAGTAGTATTGCTAAAGTGCAAAGAAGATCATTGCAGGCTGTAAACCAGAGACTAACCCACAAGAATACTGCGAAGAAAGCATGCTAAAAACCACCATTTGAAGAAAAGACTCTTACCTTTTGACCTTCACCCATATTATTTTCAGACCTTTCTCCACCCTGTGTGTCATATTATGTGTGGGTAGAGGGTGGGACAGTTAAAGGGGGATAGCAGATTAGCTTGTTGTTATTCAGTTACATTAACTACATATTTCATCATTATCCATGTTATAAATGAACAGTAATTATGTTTCAATTTACAAAGCTGGTGACTGTAATTATTTGGTAGCCAAGGGCTATAAATTTGGATATTTTAAGAAGAATTATTGGTTAATTCACTTGTGTTGTGACTCCAGGGCATGTGGGGCTGGAATTGCCCACTCACTTGCCCAGGGTGGCGTAACAGTAGAATGTAAAGATGCAAGAAGTCAAACATGAAAATAAAATAAATTGGTGATTGTCCAGATCGTTGCTTTCCAATCATCCACACTAGAAATGCCCGTAATCGGGGTGGCACGTGGCACAATGGTCAGCATTGCTGCCCAAGGCACTGAGGACCCAAGTTCGAATCCCGGCCCTGGGTCACTGTCCGTGTGGAGTTTGCACACTCTCCCCATATCTGCGTAGGTTTCACCCCCACAACCCAAAGATGTGGATAGCTGGATTGACAACACTAAATTGCCCCTTAATTGGAAAAAAATAATTGGATACTCTAAATTTAAAAAAAAGAAATGCCTGTAATGCTGATGTTGGTATAGATTGTACTCCCATAAACATATCAAGAAACTTTATCAGGTAATTGGCTGGACATTGTAAAGTGTTTTTATCCTTCTGTGATTTACAAAGGCCTGTCCCTTACATAACATCTCTTCATAAATGCAAGTGTTGAAAGAATGATATTTAAAACCCAGACCACAACCTTTTAGCTACCTAAGTGCCATGACTTTCTTTTTCAAGAAGGTAATTTTTGTAAACAGAAAGTACCATCAAGGTGCAGAGGTCTAGTCTATCAAAGCCAGCTAATATTGTACTGACAATCCCACAGCCAGTTTAAAAAAAATTATTCATTGGATGTGGGTGTTACTGGCTGGGCCAGAATTTATTGCCCATCCTTGAGGGCATTTAAGAATCAACCACATTGCTGTGGATCTGGAGTCACATATGGCCAGACCAGGTAAGGACGACAGATTTACTTGCTGAAGGACATTAGGGAACCAGATGAGTTTTTACGACAATGGTTTCATGGTCAGCATTAGACTTTTAATTCCAGATTTTGATTGAATTCAAATGTCAACATCTGTCATGGTGAGATTCGAACCTGAGCCCCCAAAGCACTAGCCTAGTTCTCGGTGTTACGTATTCAGTGCCAATATCACTACACCACTGCCTCCCCCTTTAGTCATAGCCAGAGAGTTTTACAGCAGAGAAAGAGGCCCTTCGGCCCATTGTGTCTGAGCCGGCCATCAAACAACTATCTATTCTCATTGCATTTTCTCGCACTTGGTCCAAAGCCTTGTATGCTAAGGCATTTCAAGTGGTTATATATATGCTTCTCAAATGTTGTGAGGGTTCCCGTCTCTACCACCCTATCAGGCAGTGAGTTCCAGATTTCCACCACTCTCTGGGTGAAAAGATTTTTCCTTAAATCCCCTCTCAATTTTCTTCCCCTTACCTTAAAGCTATACCCCCTGGATATTGAGATATTGACTACTAAGGGGAAAAGTTCCTATTATCTATACTATCTATGTTCTTCATAATTTTGTACACCTCAATTAGATCCCCCTTCAACCTTTTCTGCTCGTAGGAAAATAACTGCAGCCTAGCCAGCCTTTCTTCATAGCTGAAACCCTCCAGCCCAGGCAACATCCTGGGGAATCTTCTCTGCACCCTTTCTAGTGCCATCACATCCTTCGTATAGGGCAGCACGGTAGCATTGTGGATAGCACAATTGCTTCACAGCTCCAGGGTCCCAGGTTCGATTCCAGCTTGGGTCACTGTCTGTGCGGAGTTTGCACATCCTCCCCGTGTGTGCGTGGGTTTCCTCCGGGTGCTCCGGTTTCCTCCCACAGTCCAAAGATGTGCAGGTTAGGTGGATTGGCCATGGTAAATTGCCCTTAGTGTCCAAAATTGCCCTTAGTGTTGGGTGGGGTTACTGGGTTATGGGGATAGGGTGGAGGTGTTGACCTTGGGTAGGGTGCTCTTTCCAAGAGCCGGTGCAGACTCGATGGGCCGAATGGCCTCCTTCTGCACTGTAAATTCTAAAAATTCTAGTGTGGCAACCAGAACTGTACAGTACTCTAGCTGTGACCAAACCAACATTTTATCGAGATCTATCACCCTTGCTCTTATATTCTATAATAATAATATAATATCGCTTATTGTCACAAGTAGGGTTCAAATGAAGTTACTGTGAAAAGCACCTAGTCGCCACATTCCGGCCCCTGCTTGGGGAGTTGAACCCGCGATGCTGGCCTTGTTCTGTATCACAAGCCAGCCATTTAGCCCACTGGGCTAAACCAGCCCCTATACCTCAGATATTAAAGGCATCCCATATGCCTACTTAACCATCTTATCTATCTATCCTGCTATCTTCAGGGATCTTATACATGCACCCCAGGGTCCCTCTGGTCCTCAGTACTTTCTAGCATCGTACCATTCACTGTATATTCCCTTGCACTATTAGTCCTCCCAAAATGCATAACCTCACACTTTTCAGGGTTAAATTCCATTTGCCCTTGTTCTGCCCATCTGACCAGCCCAACTATATCAAAGATAGAAGAATCATAGAATCGCTACAGTGGAGGAGGCCATTCGGTCCATCATGTCTGCACTGACCCTCCGAAAGAGCACCCTACCTAGGCCCATGCCCGCAAGCTAACCCATAACCCAGTAACCCCACCTAACCTTTTTGATACTAAGGGGCAATTTAGCATGGCCAATCCACCTAACCTGCACATTTTTGGACTGTGGGAAGTAACAGTAGTACCCGGAGGAAATCCACGCAGACACAGGGGATATGTGCAAACTCCACACAGTCACCCAAAAACAGAATCGAACCCAGGTCCTTGGCGCTGTGAGGCAGCAGTGTTAACTACCATACTGCCTCGTCGTCCTGTAATCTAACGCTTTCCTCTTTATTTACCACACCACCAATTTATGTGCGATTGTGAACCAGGTGGCTAACTTAATTACATTTTTCAGAACTATTTTGAAGTAGGAATCCAAATTAAAGTAATCTGAATTTTCTTAGTTCATTTTCAGGTTGTGGGCATTGCTGTCAGCATTGATGGCTTACCTTAACAGAGTGGCTTCATTTCAAGTGCAGTTAAACATCAACAACATTGCCACATGTCTGAAGTCACATACAAGGCAGAATAGATAAGGATGGCAGATTCATTTCCCTAATGTACATTAGTAAACCAGGTGGGTTTTCAAAATAACCTGGTTGTACAGCGTGAACAAAACTGATATTGAGAACGGGTTAAAAAAAGGGGCTAAATACAGCGTTGGAAGTGAAGGCTACAGAGAAACTGAAGCTATTTTAAAACAAAAAAGCAAAACTATATACTCTATATGTTGTACTTTAGATGTACAGCAAGGCTAGAGCTGACAGTATCATGGTTGATGTGTGTTTCCCAGAGAATTGGGTTACACAGCCAGGAGGCTGCACCAGGCATGAAGCATTTACAGCACCCTAATGTTGGCAGCAACTGCTTGAGGGGCTGAGAGCCAGCAGACAAATTGTGCATTAGGTACATTTGGCACGATTCTCCAGAAAGATTTCAAAGTCTGGTAGCGAGCGGGAATAGCCGTGAGCTTCTTGGCGCTCCCAGTGAGACCGGCAATGCCACTTAACGAGGCCTCACTGGCTTCTTGACCCAAATGCTGGCTTGCCAGCTGATTCGCCGGGACTGCACTCACCAGCCCCTCGTTAATAAGGCCGAGCAGCACTTAAGCTGCACTTGCTTGGTCAACCCCAGCTTGCAACAATGGCGCCGAGGATACCAGCCCCAAGATTCAGGAATGCTGACGTGGGGAGGCTCCTGGAAGTGGTGGAGGCCACGAGGGATGTCCTTCTCCCCCGGGGGTACGGAGGGTGAGCCACAAAGGGAGCGTCCAACCCTCTTCAACTCCCCAGGCGACAACCCAACCTCCCTCCACCACCCTCCTCCTTCAAACCTCCCCACCCACCCCTTCAACCTCCCTTCACCACCCCCACCCCCCCAAACTGTGAACCACAAATGTGGCTAACGATGCCCTCTCTGTGTCACCTCAGGAAAAGCCCTCCCATAACCCACGGGAGAGGGCCCAGACTGGCAGTGGGGTGCCGGAATTGAGAATCCTCACCCCCTTCGGGGTTCGGGCCCTGGATGTGACTGGTGTGGCCGAGGACAGATCGGTCACCCAAGCAGAGGAAGGCGGACGCCGCAGAGGTGAGGAACCACTGGGCTCCACCCAGAGGACCAGTCAAACGCGAGTTGTGATTGCCTTACTGACTGACCCATCCATCCCACTGACCACATGTCCATTCCGCAGAAGGTCCTCTAGCCAACGGTGCCGGCCCATCCTGGGCGGCCCTTCTCCTGACTCTGAGGAAATGTTAGTAGACAGGCTTCTGAAACACAATTTGGTGGAGACATGAACCTCCAGGCCAAACAGCAATCAGAGGGCTGCTGGGTCCCAGGACCCGGCTGGGTCCCAGCTTGATCCTGTGCCTCGGAGACACAGCAGACCACAACAAAGCGGGTGACCAGAGCGATTGAGGCATCAAAAACCGTACCTTGAGGAGTCCGATGCACCGCCTAATGACGGCCTGGGTCACCACATGGGCCTCGTTGTATCGGGTCTCCACTTCGGTTTCCGGCATCCATTTTGGCGTCATTAGCCAGGTCCTCAGCGGATACCCCTTGTCTCCCAAGAGCTCCGCGAAGAGGGCAAGGATGACCGATTGCCCCAGGATGTAGCTGTCGCGCACACTCCCCGGGGAGCGGGCACACAGGTGCATTATCTTCATCTGGTGGTCGCACACAAGCTGTATGTTGAGGGAGTGGAACCCCTTTCGGTTAGCTTTTGGATGAGAAACATATCAGCCATGATTGAATGGTGGAGCAGACTCGATGGGCCGAGTGGCCTAATTCTGCTCCTGCCTTATGGTTTTATAAGGACATCTGTTTTGCATTGGACTTTCACTTGTTCGGCGCTTGGCAAACTCCATTGCATCCACTGCCCTCTCCTTCACCCCCCTCGCGAGTTGCAGGGCCTTTATCTTAAAGAGAAAATGGACTCTAATATCTGGCACTCCCGGCGATTATGTCCCCTTTATCCTTGGGGACACAGAAAGGACATAGTGAGATGTTGGGGCACAGGTTTTATGGGAGTTTTGTAGCTGGTGGCATGTGTGTGCAAGGCTCAAGGCTAAAGAGGACAATACATGTGTTGGGGGTCAAGGAGGGTGGGTTGTAAGGAAGATGCTAGCAGGAGAGGTGTTATTGACCTCTAGGGGGTAGATGTTAGGAGTGAGGGATGGGAGTGATGACAGGGGCACAGAGGTGGTTACTCACCCAAGCTGATGGCAGGAGGTAATTTGTCTTCTTACAGTATTGCATGCCAGTCCTCTGGGTGAGGCTGCCAGCATTCAGTCTCTGCCACCTTATCCCAGGCCTCATTCAGGTATGCGAGCTTGAGTCGCCTCCCTTCCCTGGCTTGAAAGCTGCTCCAACTTGTCAGGTGTTCCAAATCACAAGTGGTCTAATCATGACTAGATAGGGAGATTATGGGTCGAGAACCAAGGTGACATGAGGAAAAACAATATTACGCAGCGACTGGTTATGATCCGGAATGCACCGACTGAGGAGTAGTGGAGGCAGATTAAAACATGAGTTTCAGGGAAATGCTAAGCACCTGAAGGGGCAAATAAAATCAGGGCTATGGGAAAACAACTGGGGAATGCGACTGGTTAAATTGCTCTTGTAGAGTGCCAAGTCAGGTGCGGCAGGCCAAATGGCCTCCTTGTGTGCTGTAACCATTATGTGATTCTACATAATAAACCATGCTGAAGTGCATTGTGTTGTAGGCGAACACTTAATGCAAAATGTCAGCAAGGTAACTCAGAGGAATTGCTTCCTCTCTTCAAATGGGGTCACAAGGTCTTTAGGATCCATCTGAACTTTAGTCTTTCATCTGAAGGACAGCCTCTCTGAAAATAGAACATCAGTTTTGGTAAAATGTTTTCAGTTCTGGAGTTGGGCTTGATCCTACGATCTCTCGGATTTGAAAACAAAAGTGCTACCAACTAAGTGAGGTTCACAGTAAGGCATAAGGGCCAGGAACGACCTAGTTTTAACCGCAGATCTGTGCTAAGTTACAATCAGTGCTAAAGATGCAGTACCCATCAGGGAGGGAACGGTGTAAGATAATTAGCTGGGTCTTTGCTTCTGATTGTTATTCCACATTGTGTAGAAGATTGTAGTTTAGTCGGGCAGCATGGTCGGCACGGGCTTGGAGGGCCGAAGGGCCTGTTCCTGTGCTGTACATTTCTTTGTTCTTTGTTCTCTTTGCCTTTATAGAACAATAATCATGCGGATGTCAGTCAGAATAATCAAATAGCTGTCGGCATCACCGTTCAGGCTCAAACATAAATTATTCTAAACGGGCTTTATAAGAACTTGTGGAACTATTCCACAGCACAAGGAAAATGTAGGGAACGGGTGACAAAACAAAATTACCTGCCAAGATGATCGGGTGATTATTTTTCAAAGACAAGGATGTGATTACACTAGGAAGGTTACAGAGGAGATTTACCAGGATGTTGCCTGGGCTAGAGTGTTTCACCTATGATGGAAGGCTGGTTAGGCTGGGGCGGTTTTCTTTTGAGCAGAAAAGGCTGAGGGAGGACCTGATTAAAGTGTGCAAAATTGAGGTATATGGACAGGGCAATAGGGAGAACCTTTTCCCTTTAGTAGAGAGGTCAATAACCAAGGGGCATAGATTTAGAGGAAATTTAGAGGGAGTTTGAAGTAAGAGTTTTTCACCCAGAAGGTGGTGGGAATCTGGAACTCAGTCTGAAAGGGGGGTAGAGGTGGGACCCTCATAACATTTGAGAAGCACTTAGATGAGTTGAAACACAATAGCATACAAGACTACAAACCAAGTGCTGGAAAATCTTCGACTTCAGGAAGCGTAGCACGACACACACTCCCGTCTGCATCAATGGCTCCGAAGTGGAGATGGTCGATAGCTTTAAGTTCCTGGGGGTCACCATCACCAACAGTCTGTCCTGGTCCATTCACGTTGATGCAACAGTCAAGAAAGCCCAACAACGTCTCTACTTACGACGGAAGCTAAAGAAATGCAGCATGTCTGCATCGACTCTCCCAAACTTCTACAGATTTGCGATAGAGAGCATCCTATCCGGCTGCATCACGCTTGGTATGGCAACTGCTCGGTCCAAGATCGCAGAGTGTGGTGAACTCAGCCCAACGCATCACAGAAGCTTGCCACCCTCACATTGATTCTGTATACACCTCCCACTGCCTCAGGAAGGCCAACAGCATTATCAGAGACCCCTCCTACCCAGGCATTGCCTTCTTCCAGACCCTTCCATCAGGCAGAAGGTACTGAAGTCTGAAGACCCGCACATCCAGACATAGGAACAGCTTCTTCCCCACAGCTACAAGACTCCTCAACGACTCCGCCTTGGACTGATCTGTTCCCTGTAAGAACACTATTCACGATGCCCTATGCTGCTCTTGCTCATGTATTTGCTTTGTTTGGTCCCTTGTTCCGCACTGTAACCAATCACTGTTTGTCGATGTACCATTTGTTAATGTTCTCTGTTGATTATTCTTTTTGTCTACTATGTACGTACTGTGTACGTTCCCTCGGCTGCAGAAAAATACGTTTCATTGTACTTCGGTACATGTGACAATAAATCAAATCAAATCAAAAATGGGATTAGAATAGATGCTTGGTCAGCACAGGCACGATGGGCGAAGGATCTCTATTTGTGCTTTAAATCTCTATGGCAAAACTATACCCCCTCCCACAGCCTCAGTGATTTTAATCATATTTATTCAATAAGAAGCAGAATCACACAGACGAAGGTAGGTCCCAGGTTTTTTCTCCTTAGTTGCTTATCTCAGCTGGCCGTAGGGATATTACAAATTGTGAATGGTATTCCCATCAGTGCTAGGGTTGACATTAGCCAATTCTGCACAGACCTAGATTTGCACCAAGGATCTTCTACTTATGACTCATCAGCATTTTATACAGCACATTCACCCAGAGACATCGGAACGCCATGAGAGACAATCAGAGGTCAAATCTCTGGCCCATTCTCGAGTATTTTAGACTTCTTTTTTTTTTTTATTTAAATTTTTTTTTAATTCTCCTTTTTCACATTTTCTCCCACATTTACACCCATCAACAATAAACAATAATCAGCAAGATATGTCAATCCCCATAATAACAACGATCCCATCCGCCCACCAACCCCCAAACCTCAGCCCACATGTTTACATAAACAAATGACAAAAAGGAATCAGGGATTACCCATAGTCACCCTTAATCTACACAGCCCCCCTCCCCCCCACCCCACTTCCCCAACTAATGTTCGATGTTATTCAGTTCTTGAAAGTGCATAATAAATAGTGCCCATGACTTGTAGAACCCCTCCGAGCTTCCCCTCAGTTCGACCTTAACCTTCTCAAGGGTCAAGTATTCCAACAGGTCCCCCCGCCACGCCAGGGCACTGGGTGGAGAGGCTGCTCTCCATCCCAGCAGGATCCGCCTTCGGGCGATCAACGAGGCGAAGGCTATGATATTTGCCTCCGCTCCCGTTTCCAACCCTGGCTGGTCCGACACCCCGAATATGGCCTCCTGGGGACCCGGGCCCAGTTTCACACGCATCACCTTGGAAATTACCCTAAACACCTCCTTCCAGTACTCCCCTAGCTTTGGACAGGACCAAAACATATGAACGTGATTCGCAGGCCCCCCCCCCCCCCCCCCCCCCCCCCCCGCAACGCTCACACACATCCTCTACTCCTTCAAAATATCGGCTCATCCTCGACCTCGTGAGGTGCGCTCTATATACCACCTGCAGCTGTATCAGCCCCAACCTCGCACATGAGGTGGAGGCATTCACTCTCCGGAGCACCTCACACCAGACCCCCTCCTCTATAACCTCTCCCAGTTCTCCCTCCCACTTTGCTTTGATCCCTTCCAGTGGTGCCTTATCCTCTTCCAAAATAGCTCCGTACACTGCCCCCTTCTCCAGTCCCCTTGTCGTCAACACCTCCTCCAGCAATGTGGAGGCCGGTTCCTCTGGGAAGCTCTGTATCTCCTTCCTGGCAAAATCCCGAACCTGCATGTACCTATACACTTCTCCCTGCTCTAGCCCATACTTCGCTTCCAGCTCCCTCAATCCTGCAAACCGACCCCGAAGAAACAAATCCTTTAGCGTCTTAATCCCCTTCTCTTCCCATTTCCGAAAACTTCCATCCCACCTCCCTGGCTCAAATCTGTGGTTCCCCCGAATCGGCATTTCCCTTGACCCTAAACCCAACCCGAAGTGTTGGCGAAACTGCCTCCAGATTTTCAATGAAGCTATTATTACCGGACTCCCTGAATATTTCCCCGGAGTTATCGGGATCGGCGCTGTTGCAAGTGCCTTCAGCCCCGGCCCCCTGCACAAACTCTCCTCCATTCTGACCCACTGAGAATCCACCCCTCTGACCCAGCTCCGCACTTTCTCCACATTCACTGCCCAGTAGTAGTACAAGAAGTTTGGGAGACCCAAACCCCCTGCCTGCCTTCCCCTCTGTAGCAGCACCTTTCTCACTCTGGCCACCTTCCCTCCCCATATGAATGAGGTAATCCTTCCCTCAATCTCCCTGAAAAAAGACTTTGGCAGGAAAATCGGTAGGCATTGAAAAATAAACAGGAATCGCGGCAACACATTCATTTTAACCGCCTGTACCCGACCTGCCAGTGACAGAGGAAGGCCATCCCACCTTGCCAGATCGGCTTTCACTCTCCCCACCAAACTAGTGATGTTGTACCTGCGAAGCCTCCCCCACTCCCGGGCAACCTGCACCCCCAGATACCTAAAATGAGTCCCTGCTCTACGGAATGGCAGCCCCCCACCCCTGCCCCCACCCCCGGCCGAGACACCACAAAGTACTCACTCTTGCCCAGGTTCAACTTGCACCCCGAGAAAGACCCAAATACCCGCAGTAGCTCCAATATTCCTCCTATCGACGCACTCGGCTCCGACACATACAGCAGCAAGCCGTCGGCATATAAGGACACCCTATGCTCTATCCCCCCCCGCACTATTCCTTTCCATGCTCCCAAACTTCTCAATGCAATGGCCAACGGCTCAATCGCAAGTGCAAACAGCAGGGGGGACATAGGACATCCCTGTCTCGTCCCACGGTGGAGAGAGAAATATCTCGAACTGATATTATTTGTGCGGACACTCGCCTTCGGTTCCTTATATAATAGCTTTACCCAGTTCACAAACCTTGGTCCAATCCCAAACCGCTCCAGCACTGCCATCAGGTACCCCCATTCTACCCGATCAAACGCCTTCTCGGCGTCCAATGCCACAACTACCTCTGTTTCCTTTCTTTCCGCTGGAGCCATAACAACGTTCAAAACCCTCCTAATGTTCGAAAACAGCTGCCTCCCTTTCACGAACCCCGTCTGATCCTCCCCTATTACCTTCGGAAGGCACTCCTCCAGCCTACCCGCCAGTACCTTCGCCAACACTTTTACGTCCACATTCAGAAGTGATATGGGCCGATACGACCCACACTCCGTCGGATCCTTATCTTTTTTTAGTAACAGGGAAATTGATGCCTGCCCCAAGGTTTCCTGTCGCCTCCTCATACATCCCCACCATCAGGGGTGCCAACCTATCCTTAAATTTTTTATAATATTCCACCGGAAACCCATCCGGCCCTGCCACCTTCACTGACTGCATCCTCCCAATCGCATCCTTTGTCTCCTGCTCCACTATTGCTCCTTCTAATGTAGCCCTGTCCCCCTCCCCTAGCCTCGGGTACTCCAACCCATCGAGAAATTCCTGCATCTCACGGTCTCCTCCGAGTGGCTCCGACTTGTACAACCTCTCATAAAACTCCTCAAAAACCTTGATAATCAGCATTGGGGCCACCACCAACTTCCCTGCCCTATCCTGCACCTGAAGAATTTCCCTTGCCGCTGCCTCCCTCCGGAGCTGACCTGCTAACATGCCTTATCTCTATGTTCATAAACTGCACCCCTTGCTTGTCTCAGTTGGCGCACGGCCTTCCTGGTGGACAGTCGGTCGAAGCTCGCCTGTAGTTCCTTCCTCTTTTCCAGCTTCGCCGGGTCCCCATTCTCTGCATACCTCCTATCTATCTCCAACCTCTTATCTATTACCCTCTGCCGCTCCAACCTCTCCTCCTTATCCACCCTAGCCTTAAACAAAATTACCTCACCTCTCACCACCACCTTTAGAGCCTCCCAGACGACTGCCTATGACACCTCACCCGTACAATTGAAACCTACATATTCCTTAATTACCTTTTCAATTTTCTCACAGAATACTTGGTTCCCCAAAAGCCCCACATCCAGTTTCCACCCCGATCTCTGCGCTGCCCCCTTCTCTAGCACCATATCCACCCAATGTGGAGCGTGATCTGACACTGCAATTGCAGGTATTCCGACCCCTCGACTCCAGCCAGCAAAGCCTTCCCCACCACAAAAAAGTCGATCCGCGAGTATACCTTATGGACCGCTGAGAAAAACGAATACTCCCGCTCCCTTGGGTGCAGGAACCTCCAAGGGTCCACCCCTCCCATTTCCACCATTAGCCCAGCCAGCGCCTTTGCCGCCCCTGATGGGACCAGCGAGCGCGGTCGTGGTCTGTCCAACCTTGGCTCCTGCACCAGGTTCCAGTCCCCCCCCACAATCAGCTCATGCGTGTCTAAGTCGGGAATAGCCCCAACCACCTTCCTCGCGAATCCCACATCGTCCCAATTGGGACCGTATACACTTAACAGCGCCACTAATCTCCCCTCCAATGCCCCTGTCACAATCACATATCTACCCCCCTGATCTGCCACCATCTTCTCCATCTAGAAGCGTACCCTTTTGCTGACCAGCACCGCTACCCCTCGAGCCCTTCCATCAAATCCGGAGTGAAACACTTGGCTAACCCAGCCCTTTTCAAGTCTAACCTGGTCCTTCACCCTCAAGTGAGTCTCCTGCAGCATTGCTACATCGGCTTTCAAGCTTTTAAGATGTGCAAGCACCCTTGACCGGACCTCCTAGCCCTCTCACGTTCCACGTGATTATCCTTACTGGGGGTCTCTCACCCCCCCCCCCACCTTTCTTATCCACCATCACCATACCACCGGGCCCTGCCCCATAAGCCTGACCCGCCCCTGTCCATTGTTAACATCGACCCCTTCCCCACCTCCCAAGAACCCCCCCTACAAAAACATCCCCCAACATCCCTCCCTCCACCCCCTCTTGCTCACCTCGTAGGCCCATTGAAGCCTGCTATCCAGGCTCCAACGTCCGCAGTCCTCCTCTCACCTCACCCCCGTTCACTAACGGACTCTAGTTAACTAGCGCGGGTGGCTCCCCCCCCGCCAATACCACTCGCCCCCTTCCACCCAGTCCCAGAGAAAGAAACACCAAAACAAACCCAACAATCCAACCCCTACAATTCACTAACATAACATTTAACCGTCGCAACACAGAACGCCATTAACTTGAACTCTGTAACAATGCAAAGAGAAGTAAATTTCAAATTTCAATACAAATCAGTAAAAAGAAAGTTGTAACATTTGGACATTTTCCAGCCACTCTCAAACAGTCCACAGTCTTTCTTCCAGTTCCGCTCTTCACGTCTGTCCCAAGCCTTCTGCCCTCACTAACGCCTCAGCCGCCTCCGCTGTCTCAAAATAAAAGTCTTTGGCTTTATATGTTACTCTCAACTTCGCCGGGTACACCACACCAAATCGCACCCCCTTCTTGTACAAAGCCGCCTTCACTCGCCCAAACGCCGCTCGTCTTTTTGTCAACTCCACCGTCCAGTCCTGCTAGATCCGAACCGCAGTACCATCCCACAGCACCTCACGCTTCTGCTTCGCCCTGCTTAATACTTTCTCCTTCACGCAAAACTTATGGAAGCGGATAATTACTGCCCTTGGCGGCTCGTTCACTTTGGGCTTCGGCCTTAATGACCGATGAGCTCGGTCTAGCTCGTACAGGGTGGGGTTCTCACCCTCCCCCATCAGCTCCGCCAACTTCTTAGCGAAGTACTGCGTTGGCCTTGGGCCCTCTGTCCCTTCGGGCAAGCCCACAATTCTCAAATTGTGCCGCCTTGAAAGTCTTCCAGCTTTGCTCGGAGCCCTCTGTTAACCTCCACCACCCTCCGCAGCTCGTCCCCAACCGAGGTGACCTGGTCGCTGTGTCGTGTCACGGCCTCCTCCACCTCCTTCATCTTCTCGCCCTGCTCTCTCTCCTCGGCCAATGCCTTTGCCACCTCCACCCTGATCGGGCCGATTGCCTCCTCCAACAATGACCTCACCACGACCACCATCTCTTTCCTCAGGATCTCCATGTGCCTCACCAAACGTTTTTCCAGCTCCACCACCATCACCTCGGTCATCTTCTCCACTGTAAGTAGTGCGGTCCCGCCTTGCAGTTCGGCTTCCGCCATCCTGTCAACACTTTTGCTCGTCTTCTCCTTCGGCGGCGAACCCGCGTTTCATAGAATTTCATAGAATGTACAGTGCAGAAGGAGGCCATTCGGCCCATCGAGTCTGCACCGGCTCTTGGAAAGAGCACCCTACCCAAGGTCAACACCTCCACCCTATCCCCATAACCCAGTAACCCCACCCAACACTAAGGGCAATTTTCAACACTAAGGGCAATTTAGCATGGCCAATCCACCTAACCTGCACATCTTTGGACTGTGGGAGGAAACCGGAGCACCCGGAGGAAACCCACGCACACACGGGGAGGATGTGCAGACTCCGCACAGACAGTGACCCAAGCTGGAATCGAACCTGGGACCCTGGAGCTGTGAAGCAATTGTGCTCTCCACAAGGCTACCGTGGTGCCCCAATTTCCTCCTTTCTTTGACGCTGCTTTTCGCATCTTTTAGCGGCTTATTGTTTTTTATCTTCTTTCCTTTCTCCTCTAGCCCCCTTCACCCTCCTGTCCTTCATCAATCTGACATTCTTCTTTTTTGAGGAAAAAAAAACTTTTACCAAACTTCCATAAATCTTATTTCTTTCTCCTCTACATTCACCTGGGACCAGGCTTCAAACCTTCTTCTTCCTAGGTGGGAGCCATCCGACATGGAGCACCCTCCCTACATGGCGCTCGAGCCTGCCGCCACGGCCTCTTCGTAGCTCCGCCCCCGCTGCTCCGACCTGCCGGGCCCGACGCCTCAGCCTCCGCCGCCCGACACCCGCGCAGGGTTCTTCGCCGGCTTTTAAACCGGCCCCGCTGGCTGCTCGTGGCGGCCCCAAAGGCCGACGATAGTCGGGGAGTGCGTGGGGTCTCGGGGATTTCCCCGAAATCGCCGCGAATCGCGGCCACCGGCGGGAGCTCTTTTTTTTGCGGCCGCCCTGCTCGCCCACCCCACCGGAAGTCAGTATTTTAGACTTCTTGACATTAGCGCAGACCTACAAGTGGGTGTCTGGAACATCAGGTGGGAAATTGTGCAAGGGGCAAGAAATTTAGTTACCGAGTAAAATTAATGTGAGTGTGAGAGTGTTTCAGGAAGAGAAGAGGTGGGAGAGATTGAAACACTCAACAATGATGGCATGCTGTGACACAGCAGGAGAAGAGATATTTGTTGCAAGGTCATAGACCTGAAACAATAAATCAATTTTTCTCTCCATAGATAATGCCAAATCTGCTGTGCACTTCCTGAATGTTCTGCTTTTAATTCAGAGTGGCATAATGGTTAGCACTGCTGCCTCACAGCTCCAGGGACCTAGGTTCAATTCCGGCCTTGGGTGACCGTCTGCATGGAGTTTGCCGTTTCACCCAGTGTCTGCGTGGGTTTCCTCCGGTTTCCCTCCAAAGATGTGCAGGTTAGGTGGATTGGCCATACTAAATTGCACCTTAAGTGTCCAAAAGATTAGGTTGGGTTGCTGGGTTACAGGGATAAGGTGGAGGCGTGGGCTGAAGTAGGGTGCTCTTTCCAAGGGCCAGTGCAAACCCAATGGGCCGAATGGCCACCTTCTACATTGTAACTTCTATGAAAGAGATGATTTGTCAGTTAATGTTGCAAAACCCAGATTATGGTTGTGGGTGGCGAGGGTGGAGTAGTGTTATTTTCACGTGCTAGTTGTGGATGGACTTAGATGAGCTTTTAAAATAAAAAATCATAATGACAATCAAAGGTCAAACCTTTGAACTTGGGAAGATGGGTGGTTATTCTTTGTGCTAATTAAAACTAAGAGAATGGGATACGATCTATCGGCCGTGTTGAGCCCAAACAGGGGCGCAGCGCGGCAAGTAGATGCCGGGAGAGGCCTCCCCCGGGCTTCCCTGCTGCCGTTATGACTTGCGAAATCGAACCAGATTTTGCAAAGCGTTGTGATCTGAAAGGAGGATGGGGACGGTATGAAGTGTGGGGGAGGGGGGGTCAGGGTGGTTATGAAGGGGCGTCTGGAAGGTGGGGGAGGTGAAGGGTGAGGATCCTGGAAGGGGGGGGGGCAAAAGGAGGTGCGAGAAGGCCTGAAAAGGAGTGCCTTTGCAACCCCATAGTGGGGTGTCCTCACTAGGGGGGGGTGCTGTAATGGGGCTGGCATTGCCCGTGGGTGGGTGATGTTGGGACCCTCAAGCTCACTTGGCGATCAGGGCACCCTTTCAAAATAGTGGTCTGATCTCCGATGAGCCGGTCTGGCCAATGAGTTCAGCTCCCAATGATGAAAAAAATTCTAAGTGTGGGCTAGCCCAGAGGCAATCTCCCCAGGGCCCAAAAAAGCGAATAAATGTGGTTAGATAGCGGTGGGAAACTCGTCAACAGAGCCAGGGAAAAATTCCCAGCCAAACCCGCATGAATCACACTTAGAAACTTTTCCATTAGATCGCGCCCATTGTCTGTCACTGGTCTTGGAGCAGTTTGTAAACAAAATATGCTATCATACAATATCCACATTGTGAAAAGATACTGACTGTAATGAATGCAGACTGTCATGAACTGAGTACTAAACCAAACAGTGCATGTTAGAGCATATAAACCCAATGGTTACAGAAGCTTCCTACCTGTGCTACTTATGACAGTAATAGATTAATAATTCACAGCATAACTCACTCGCCAACAGAACCGGGGAGAAACTCCCAGCCAAACCCGTCAGAAATCACACTTAGAAACTTTTCCACTCGATAGCGTTTTTAAACAGAATGCCTGATGCATACTTGAGTGGGAACTATTTTTCACTATTAACCCTGTTCATACTCCTCAGTATCTTGAACACCTCTAGCAAGTCTCCTCTCAGCCTTCTTTTCTCCATGGGAACCAGTCCCAACCTCCCCAATCTATCCTCGGAGGTACAGTTCTTCATCCCTGGAACCATTCTTGTGAACCTCCTCTTTACTCTCTCCAATGCCTTCACTGGCATCCAGAACTGGGTGCAAAACTCCAGATGCGGTCAAACTACGATCTTATACAAGTTCAACATGACCTTCTTGAAAAGCTCTATCAATGGGCTGAATGGTTTCTGTGAACCTCTGTGGTTCGGTTCTGTTTTATAGTTCAAGGCTTGCAACAATGTTGGAACATGTCACAGTTCAACAAGGAATATGCTCTCTGACCTTCGGGTTCGAACAGGGTGGAAGACTTATTGTGCATCTAACTTGCACTGTACCTAACCTAGTGTAGCAGACAGTGTAAGTAGAAAAACTCTTATTTCTACAGCCAAAATGGCACAAAAGACTCAATGAAGGAAAAAATACCACAATATCTTTTTCCCTAGAGTCTCTTTTTAAGTTTCTGAATATATAAATATAAAATAACATTGTACCTTGTTTGAGTTTCCCCTCAGGATTTCCTCTTTATCATTAAAGGAAGGAGTCTTTCCGAGGTCAGAGACACTGCTGCATTCACTGAAATACCAAATAACTCACGTAGGCAGCAACACAGAGTTTATTTCACAAGTTTAAAAGACCAGTAACTGGCAGGGAGAGTTTATTTTACAACAGTACAAACAAAATAGACTCTGGATTCCTATTATACCCATTTTATCAGATAACAAGCAATGCCATCTCAAGTGGGATTTAAAATTCTGACACGATGATATAAATATTCAGAAAGCAGTCAATTTTTATTTTGTTTTCATTTTTGTGCTAAAAGAGAACATGAATGAATGAGACCTGAGAGATAGGCAAAAGAAACTTCAAACAACACCTTATCACATCTCTCAGAAACGCCTCAAAATGCTTCGATTAATCACTTTGAAGTGAACTAATTTTTAATGTAGTGACTTCCCTGGGACACATGGGGCGAAATTCTCCGTTATCGGCGGAAAGTCCGCCGATCGGCGCAAAAAACGGCGCAAATCCCACTTGCGTCACGTCATAAAAATGGGACGATAGTCTCCGGCCCGAAATGGGCTAGCAGCGACGTAACGGGATCCGCGCTTGCGCAGTGGTTCACGCCGTGCAGCGTCATACGCGCTGCACGGCGTGACGGCTCATAAGGCCGCGCAGCTCCCCCCCACCCGACCAGAACACCCGACCGCAACACCCGACTGGATGGCTGGCCGTCGCTCAGCCCCGAGGTTCGAGTCACGCGATGTGGAGGCGCTCCTGGACGCGGTGGAGCAGAGGAGGGACGCCCTGTATCCCGGGCACGGCCGCAGAGTTGCCCCACGCTATAGCCGGCGTCTGTGGAGGGAAGTGGCAGAGGCCGTCACCGCTGTGGCCCTGACACCACGGACAGGCACCCAGTGCCACAAGAAGGTGAACGACCTCGTCAGAGCAGGCAGGGTGAGCCTCCCCCATATCCCCCCTCCCCCATATCCCCCCCTCCCCCATATCCACCCTCCCCCATATCCCCCCTCCCCCATATCCCCCTTCCCCCATATCCCCCCTCCCCCATATCCCCCCCCCATATCCCCCCTCCCCCATATCCCCAAGTGAATCCAGCCCTAACCTTAATCTCTGCAATGCACGCGCAACCGATGGCGTGCATTCATATACCTGCCTAACACTGTTGCCTTTTACCCCTGCCACCACCACCCCCTCCCCACAGGAGAAGCGCGCACACAACAATAGGGAGCATGTGAGGACTGGAGGAGGGCCCGCTGATGAGAGGCCACTGACCGTACACGAGGAAAGGGCCCTGGAACTGGCTGGCGGACCTGAGGACCGGGAGGTTGCTGATGCAGAGGTCGGGGGCCCACGAGCAAGTGAGCCACCAACAGCCCGTCCCCATATCCCCCCTCCCCTATATCCCCCTCCCCGTATCACCTGATCACTGCCTGATGTCTAACCATGCATGCTTCATTGTGCATCGCAGGACCAAACGTCCAGGCACCCATCCCCGCAGATGCACACCGCCCGCAGGATGCCCCTCGGAGACCACAGGAGACGGAGAGACCCGCACCCTCCAGCATGCGACGCCCGCAGGATGCCCCTCGGAGACCACGGGAGACGGAGAGACCCGGACCCTCCAGCATGCGACGCCCGCAGGATGCCCCTCGGAGACCACGGGAGACGGAGAGACCCGGACACTCCAGCATGCGACGCCCGCAGGATGCCCCTCGGAGACCACGGGAGACGGAGAGACCCGGACCCTCCAGCATGCGACGCCCGCAGAATGCCCCTCGGAGACCACGGGAGACGGAGAGACCCGGACCCTCCAGCATGCGACGCCCGCAGGATGCCCCTCGCACACCACGGGAGACGGAGAGACCTGGAGCAACAGGGAGACGACACCCCCGTCACGTGCGGGAGAGACCACCCAGCGATGAGGGGGGCAGCCACAGGCCCCCGTCACATCCGAGCCAGGACACCACTACCCAGGACACCACTATCCGGGACACCCTTACCCGGGACACCCCTACCCGGGACACCCCTACCCGGGACAGCACTACCCGGGACAGCACTACCCGGGACAGCACTACCCGGGACAGCACTACCCGGGAGAGCACTACCCGGGACAGCACTACCCGGGACAGCACTACCCGGGACAGCACTACCCGGGACAGCACTACCCGGGACAGCACTACCCGGGACAGCACTACCCGGGACAGCACTACCCGGGACAGCACTACCCGGGACACCCCTACCCGGGAAGACGAAATACCGGACAGTGACTCAGAGTGGATGGGTGGAGACGAACCCCCACCCCAAAGTGCCATGGAGTCAGAGTGGGACGAAGAGCACGACACAACGCCACTGCTGTCACCAACACCCTCCACCATCGCAGAAACACTCACCACGGTTGGGCACTTTAGTGATGAGGCGTCTGGTACACTCACTGGTGCGCACAACACAGCCGTCCCGGTACATCAGGTGGAGGTAGGAGCAGCAGAGAGACCGGGCGGTCGGAGGGCAGCCCAGGCCAAGAGAACATCTGCCGCCCAGATGGATCCCGGGTTCCTGCAGTTACCACACCCACACATAGATCCGATGCAACCACCGACACGGAGACGAGCGAATAGGGTGACGGGTGGCTTGCGGCGGCTGCGGTCACAGGTGGAGGAGTCCACCCGCGTCCAGGAGCTGGGAGTGGTCCCGGTCATGCGTGCCACCCAGGCTGACACCGCACGGGTGGCGTCCGCGGTGGAGGCAATGGGTGCGACGGTGTCAGACATGGGGAACGGTTTGCGAGGCCTGGGGCCTTCCGTGCAGGCGGCGTCTGTGGCCCAGGAAATAGCTGCCCTCTCACAGGAGGCCATGAGCCAGTGCCAGCGCCAGATGGCAGAGGCGCTCAACGCCATAGCCCAGTCTCAGCAGGCCATGGCCCAGTCTCTGCAGGCCATGGCCCAGTCTCAGCAGGCCATCGCTGAGGGCATCGGCGCCAGTGGCCATGTGCGAGCCGGCGTCGCACTGTCACAGACAGGGTTTGACAACCCCCTGGGCTCCATGGCTGCAAACCTGCAGACCCCTGTCGATACCAGCACGGGCCTCCAGGACTGGCAGCGCCAGATGTCGGGGGCGCGTCAGATGGCCAGTCCGTTCGCATCCCCCACCCATGTAGAGGCCTGGGGGCCATCGGGCACCCCGAGGGAGGAGGAGGTGGTGTGGTCCGTCCCGGCTCCCTCTGTAGGGGAGGTCCCGGTACACCGCGACACCTCGGACTCACCCCCTTCCGTCCCAGGTGCATCGGGTGGGCAACGGGCAGGACAGGCTGGCAGCTCGCCATCCCAGTCGCCCGGGCCGCAGCCTGGCCCATCTAGGCCAGGACGCCCCAGGAAACGGCCGCCAAGGGGATCCAGTGTCAGAGGGCAGGAATCACAGGAGTCCACCTCCAGTTCTGCTGTACCGTCTGGGGAACCACGTAGACGTAGTCAAAGGGCCCGTAAGGCCAAACAATTAGACACTGAGTAAGTTGGCACGGGTGCAGGGCACAGATGAGTTTTAGGGGCTAGGGCACGTGCATGAACTCCTTTGGTTATTAAAGTCAA
This sequence comes from Scyliorhinus torazame, assembly GCF_047496885.1. Taxonomy (NCBI): domain Eukaryota; kingdom Metazoa; phylum Chordata; class Chondrichthyes; order Carcharhiniformes; family Scyliorhinidae; genus Scyliorhinus; species Scyliorhinus torazame. The sequence goes on along the minus strand of NC_092713.1, from coordinate 47,938,048 downwards.
TGTTACACCTACCGAAGCTGCCTTTGTGCTCTGTCCAAAGTGTGCGGGCGTGTCATGTACGTTGAGCGCAAGTGTGTGTGTGACGGGTGGTCTTACCTCAGCCCCAGGTGAGTCTGCCCCCTTCTCCCTGGGCCGCCATCAACATCCCCCGGGCAGAGGACGGGACCGTGCGCTGCAGTGTCACAGCCGCATGCAGGGATGGTCCGGGTGGATGGTGGTACTGTGGCCATGGGTCAGACATAGTCCAACGATGTAGAGCCAGGAGCTCATCGCAGGGCGGGTTGTCATCATCCTCCATGGCCTGCGATAGACACGCGTCCACCCGCAACTGGGTGAGCCCGGCCCGTTGTGCCGTCGGTAGATCGGCAATTGGGGGGGGGGTGGTGTGCATGCGGGTGGGGTGTGTGGGGTTGGGGAGGGGGGTGAGGGTGCTGGGTGGGTGGATGGGTGGCGGGTGTGGGTGGTCGGCTGTTGCCATGGTGTGCGGTCTGTGGCCATACTAGCCGATTCCCACGCCCATCTAGTCAGTGAAGCGGGCGGCTATCAGTCGGTCCCGTGCCCGCTGGGCCAGCCGGTAACGGTGGACAGCCACCCGCCTGTGTCTGCCCTGACCATTGCCCCCATCCCCCTCATCTGGGGAGGACTCGGCCTCTTCCTGCTGCTCCTCCACTCCGCCCTCCTCTGCCTGCGGCACATCGCCCCTCTGCTGGGCTATGTTGTGCAGGACGCAGCACACCACAATGATGCGGCCGACCCTATCTGACCGATACTGGAGGGCGCCCCCAGAGAGGTCCAGGCACCTGAAACGCATCTTCAGCACGCCAAAGCACCTCTCGATCACTCCCCTTGTCGCTACATGGGCATCATTGTAGCGGTTCTCAGCCTCATTGCGTGGCCTCCGTATAGGCGTCATCAGCCACGATCGCAATGGGTAGCCCCTGTCGCCCAGCAACCAGCCCCTCAGCCGGGGATGGCGTCCCTCGTACATGCCGGGGATGGATGACCGCGACAACACGAATGAGTCGTGTACACTGCCTGGGTGACGGGCGCAGACGTGCAGGATCATCATGCGGTGGTCGCAGACCACCTGTACGTTCATCGAATAGGTCCCCTTCCTATTAGTGAATACGGCCCTGTTATCTGCAGTTGGCCGCACGGCGACGTGCATCCCATCGATCGCGCCCTGGACCATGGGGAACCCGGCAACGGCAGAGAAGCCCACGGCCCGGGCATCTTGGCTGGCCCGGTCCACGGGGAAGCGGATGTAGCGGTGCGCCATGGCATAAAGGGCATCTGTCACTGCCCGGATGCACCGATGCACCGATGTCTGCGATATGCCGGACAGGTCCCTACTCGGTGCCTGGAATGACCCCGTTGCATAAAAGTTCAGGGCCACCGTAACCTTGACGGACACGGGGAGAGGGTGTCCCCCGCCAGTGCCACGCGGTGACAGGTGTGCCAGCAGGTGGCAGATGTGTGCCACGGTTTCCCGGCTCATCCGGAGTCTCCTCCTGCATTCCCGGTCCGTGAGGTCCTGGTATGACTGCCGGGGCCGGTACACACGGGGCGCCCTCGGGTGCCTCCGTTGCCGTGGGGCCGCGACGTCCTCCTCCCCCCTCCTCGTCCTGTCGGTCAGGTGTCCCTCCAGCCTGGGCGGCTGCCGCCTGCCCCTCTGCGGCAGCCTGCGCCGCCTCTCTGGCACGCTCCTCCTCCTCCTCCTCATCCAGGGCAACATAGACATGAGCGGCTGCCACCACGGCGGCCAACATCGCTGGATGGTCTGAAAACATGACGGCCTGGTGGGGGGGGGAGGGGAACGACGACATGTCATCATTGCCCATATCCCCTCCTCCCCCCAGCCAGGTGGCATGGACCGCATGGGTCCAACTGTTGGAGGCTGGCACCTGGCCAGGTGGACCAACTCATTTGCCCTCCCATCACCCTCCTCGGCACGGACCCCCTCCCCAACCTCCACCCCAGCACGGACCCCCCCCAACCCCCAACCTCCACCCCAGCACGGACCCCCCCCAACCCCCAACCTCCACCCCGGCACGGACCCCCTCCCCAACCTCCACCCCGGCACGGACCCCCTCCCCAACCTCCACCCCAGCACGGACCCCCCCCAACCCCCACCCCGGCATGGACCCCCTCCCCAACCTCCACCCCGGCACGGACCCCCTCCCCAACCTCCACCCCAGCACGGACCCCCTCCCCAACCTCCACCCCAGCACGGACCCCCCCAACCCCCAACCTCCACCCCAGCACGGAACCGCCCAACCCCCAACCTCCACCCCGGCACGGACCCCCCCCAACCCCCAACCTCCACCCCGGCACGGACCCCCTCCCCAACCTCCACCCCGGCACGGACCCCCTCCCCAACCTCCACCCGAGCACGGACCCCCCCAACCCCCAACCTCCAGCCCAGCACGGACCCCCCCCAACCTCCACCCCGGCACGGACCCCCCCCCAACCCCCAACCTCCACCCCGGCACGGACCCCCTCCCCAACCTCCACCCCGGCACGGACCCCCTCCCCAACCTCCACCCCAGCACGGACCCCCCCAACCCCCAACCTCCACCCCAGCACGGACCCCCCCCAACCTCCACCCCGGCACGGACCCCCTCCCGGCACTCCCCCAGAGCGCAGCCTACTCTAACCACCCCCCCCCCCGCCGCACACACACACACACAAGCCGAGACACACCTCTCCTCACGCAATCAGTCTGTGGCCACGCCATTTCCTGCCCAGAGCCAACCCCCCAGGCCGTCACTCACCTCCTCGCTGGTCGGCGTGAGCCTGGAGCACCGGGTCACGCCGATGAAAAGGAGGTTTGATTCACGTCGACGTGAACGGTCATCACGTCGACGGGACTTCGGCCCATCCGGGAGGGAGAATATCGGCAGGCCGAAAATCGGCTGCCTTGCGCAAACCCGTGACATTCTCCGCGGCAGCGGCGCCATTAACGCCCCGCCGACTTTTCTCCCTTCGGAGACTTCGGCGGGGGCGGGGGCGGGATTCACAGCGGCCATTTGCTTTTTAAAAATATTCATAAAACTTGCATAACTCCTCGATGCAACTCTCCATAATCCTTCATTCTGTGAAGTAGATACACTAGAGGGATGTCTCCCCGAGGAAATCTATTTGGAACAAATCCACATCACCATCACTGTCAGAATAATTAGCCCGTTTTCAAACAGATTGTGAGCTGCCATTTTTCCCCCTCACAGTTTACACCAAATTTTTGCTCAAAGGCAACACACTCGGCAAAGATGGAAAAAAGCAATACAAAATTACTTTAAAAAGCTTACGGACAGAAAATAATGTTTAGAAGTCACAAGCCTGCAACTCCTGTGTTTATATTTGGCATCTCGGTCAAGCACGAGCAGCACGGTAGCATTGTGGATAGCACAATTGCTTCACAGCTCCAGGGTCCCAGGTTCGATTCCGGCTTGGGTCACTGTCTGTGCGGAGTCTGCACATCCTCCCCGTGTGTGCATGGGTTTCCTCCGGGTGCTCCGGTTTCCTCCCACAGTCCAAAGATGTGCGGGTTAGGTGGATTGGTCATGATAAATTGCCCTTAGTGTCCAAAATTGCCCTTAGTGTTGGGTGGAGTTACTGGGTTATGGGGATAGGGTGGAGGTGCTGAACTTGGGTAGGGTGCTCTTTCCAAGAGCCGGTGCAGACTCGATGGGCCGAATGGCCTCCTTCTGCACTGTAAAATCTATGATAATCTATGATCTCATCAAATGCTTGCATGTTGAACCGTACATTTAGGAGACATAAAATCACAAATGCAGATATAATTCTGCGTGCTTTTGTACCTGGGGTATATCTCAGAGTAAAGAGTTATTTTTGGGCCACCCTCAGTAGACTAAGTAAAGTTCACGAAAGGGCAATTTTCAAATATTCTGTGGACGTAATAGGCTTATTGGTCTGACTTGTCTTTTCTTAACCCAGATGTTCATGGGTTACATCCTTAACTAAAACATACAAATCTAATTAGTAGCTCTTCAGGAGTTTTAGACTGGTTCACAGATTTTAAACAAAAAGATTACCAAAGACCAGAGTCATTCAATATAACATGCTCCCACATTTAAATAATTATTAAAAATAATCCAACTCTTCAATTTGGTGAAGGGAGTTGTGGTTTGCAACTATATAGCCTTCCACAATTTGAGGTGTCAATCATCAAAGAGTTGGTCAGCTAATGTTGACTAGAAACAGTAGTGATTACCATCTTATCAGACCTGGATGCTGATCAAGAAGCACCCAAAGCAAGAAAATTGAGTAACAGCTGGATGCAGAGTACACGTTCAGCATTACATTTTCCTGGCTCACATGCCCCTTTTATTGGTATCCTTTCCAGACCTGTATGGTAATAATCAGCAGTTTATTCAACTGAGCTGCTTACTGACAGTCGCTTTATAGATGTCACTGGAGGAGCTCTCAATGAGGATAGAGATTTGAAAAAAAGTGGGTCTCTGGAGTGATTGTAAAAGCAAAACATCAGATATCCCACATTGTGTTTTCATATTTTTGACTTCTGCATTTATGAATTTCTATTTGTGCCCATCAAGCTAAAGGATAATAGAACAGGAGAGCCAAATGCTTATATTTTAGACTTCTAAGGTCAGCACCAGAAATTTCAAAATCAGAATTATCATAGGTGGATGCAGAATATGCAACTCCTATTCTTCAAAAAAATATTTCCCCTTTAGAGAACAGTACAACAGAAAACGCTTTCTGAGCGTGATTGCTAATTTAAAGCGTAGCTTTGTCCTGTTTGTCCATAGCCACTGAAAGCTGGGTTGAACTGCCTAGGCTCATCTGTATCCTCTAATCCGACATAAAAGAGATGATGATACTTGTTAACTTAATGAAGATGGTGGGAATTCTACTAACATTCATTTGCTCATTAAGCCTACCATGACATTCAAATACAATGGCTGCCTTTTGAGGTAACAATGTTGCACAAATCCTCAATTTATTCACTTTTAAAATCTTCCTCATTTGAACTCTGTAAACGAGAAAGATTTTCAACAAAACTGATCAAGACAGGGAACATAAAATAGCCAGGATTCTATGAAGACCAAGAATCAGATTAAAAGAATCAGATTATTATAACTATGGTCTAATTCCAAACACAGCTCACATTAGTTTCCACTGAAGGGGATGAGATGATAATCCGTCTGAAGTTCAAGAAGGTGGCTCACCAAGGGCAATTAGAGATGGGCAACAGACACTGGCCTTGTCAGCAGCAGCCACATCCCATGAAAGAATAATATATTTTTTTAAATGTGAATCAACCTGGCATTTACAGAATGTCAGCAGAAGGACACACTCTCTTCCTAGTCTCCTCTCTGAATTTTGAAATGTCAGCAGGAAGAAATGGCTTAATGCTCATCTTCCTGAAGGAAATTAAATCCTGAACCCAGGCTAATCTAGCTCAGCACTTAATCCACTAAAGCAAAATAGTCGAACCTGCCAGTAGAAGCTGTGATACTGGCACAGGGCTTCTAAAGTATAGCTACACAGGTGTTTCTGGGAACAAAGCACTTGGTTAGATAGAGATAGATAAATACACAATGGGTATAAATTCATATTGGGCATCAGGGCACCATTGGCAAAAGCGAATCAGGCGCATGCTTGATGCGAATGGAGATGAAAATCAGGCGGGAGATGAAAATCAGGCAAAGTGGAAAATAGGCTGCCAATTCATTACCACACATTTTCGGCCACTATCCAAGGTGGAGTTATACAGCATAATATAAACATTTCCATTTTTTTCTTGACGTATTGTGCAATTTAAAATAGCCATGGATACAGAGAATTATGATTGCCGAGTATACTGTTCTGAGAGGCTTCCTATGTCTCGCACAGTTTGGATAAGATGAACTAAGGACACACTATGCAAATTGGCCAGCACAGTATTATACACAGACTTGACTGTAAGGGTTAGGATACACAAAGTGACTGCTATCAAACAGTTTAGAAAGCAAATCTTTTAAGCTATTTACGACCACCAATATCAGAAGAAAGGTTTCCCCAAAGCAATTTCATTAGCTTTCTCACTGAAATTCTAAATGTTCTGAGTATTTAACCTCTCACAGATGAAAAAGTTCAAACAAATGATGATGGGAAGGGCGAGAATGCTCCATTTGTGAGTTTGTTTATAAAGATTATGTGCAAGTAACAAAAAAATGTGGATCCAGAAGAGTAATTAACAAAAAAACTATAAAAAGATGTGTTTTACAGTAATCGAATTACACAAGATTATCACCCCCATACAAGTAGAATTCCGGCTAGCAAATACAATTAGAGTTTTCCATTACAAATTCAGTGACCAAAAAAGAGGATGTTCTTAATGTTCTTAATAGCTCCTCAAATGGATTGGAAATGCAACTGGGATTGAGGGAAGGAAGATTTTTTTTAAAACACGTTGGGAGAACTTTTATAGCTAAATTTATACCACTGGCTTCTGGCAAGCATATTTTGTCATTTGTGTGGCTGGTGAACTTAGTCAATATCATTGTACACAATCCAGAATAGTTAATCTCTAGGAATCCACCGTCCAGTGAACACAATCTCCCAGAATTTGACTTGAATAATTGCAGTTTGATCAACTGCGTGAATAGCATTAAAACAACATCCGGCGATGTCGATTCCTAGTAAAGTCATGTTGACAGACAATAGAAACTGCAGCAAAGATCAGCGAGAAATTTCAGAGACATTTGTCTTAAAGTCTAACAGTACTCACCTCTAATTGACAATAAACATGTTTTGATATAGTCTACAAGTCAAATTGTATATAATTTGTGAATGGTAATCAGAAACTTGGGGCAGCACGGTAGCATAGTGGATAGCACAATTGCTTCACAGCTCCAGGGTCCCAGGTTCAATTCCGGCTCCAATTCAGACTGTGCGGAGTCTGCACATCCTCCCCGTGTGTGCGTGGGTTTCCTCCGGGTGCTCTGGTTTCCTCCCACAGTCCAAAGATGTGCAGGTTAGGTGGATTGGCCATGGTAAATTGCCCTTAATGTCCAAAATTGCCCTTAGTGTTGGGTGGGGTTACTGGGTTATGGGGATAAGGTGGAGGTGTTGACCTTGGGTATGGTGCTCTTTCCAAGAGCCGGTGCAGACTCGATGGGCCGAATGGCCTCCTTCTGCACTGTAAATTCTATGATAAAAACACAATTTCTAAATTTGTACATGACACCAAATTGGGTAATAGTCCAAACTGAGAAGGACTGAAACAAATTACAGGAGATCATTAATAAACTTGAATAATGTGAAAATAATTGGAAAATGAAGTTCCAAACAGATAAATGTGAGTGGGTATGCTTTAGCAGCATGAATAGGGAGGCCACTTATTACTTAGAAGGTGCAGGTCTAGGTGGATTAGAAAAAGAGGCTTTTTGAAGTACAAATATGTCAACCATTAAAAGCTGCACAACTTGCCCGGGAGTGGGGGAGGCTTCGCAGGTACAACATCACTAGTTTGGTGGGGAGAGTGAAAGCCGATCTGGCAAGGTGGGACGGCCTTCCTCTGTCACTTGCAGGTCGGGTACAGGCGGTTAAAATGAATGTGTTGCCGCGATTCCTGTTTATTTTTCAATGTCTACCGATTTTCCTGCCAAAGACGTTTTTCAGGGAGATTGAGGGAAGGATTACCTCATTCATATGGGGAGGGAAGGTGGCCAGAGTGAGAAAGGTGCTGCTACAGAGGGGAAGGCAGGCAGGGGGTTTGGGTCTCCCAAACTTCTTGTACTACTACTGGGCGGTGAATGTGGAGAAAGTGCGGAGCTGGGTCAGAGGGGTGGATTCTCAGTGGGTCAGAATGGAGGAGAGTTTGTGCAGGGGGCCGGGGCTGAAGGCACTTGCAACAGCGCCGATCCCGATAACTCCGGGGAAATATTCAGGGAGTCCGGTAATAATAGCTTCATTGAAAATCTGGAGGCAGTTTCGCCAACACTTCGGGTTGGGTTAAGGGAAATGTCGATTCGGGAGAACCACAGATTTGAGCCAGGGAGGTGGGATGGAAGTTTTCGGAAATGGGAAGAGAAGGGGATTAAGATGCTAAAAGATTTGTTTCTTCGGGGTCGGTTTGCAGGATTGAGGGAGCTGGAAGCGAAGTATGGGCTAGAGCAGGGAGAAGGGTTTAGGTACATGCAGGTTCGGGATTTTGCCAGGAAGGAGATACAGAGCTTCCCAGAGGAACCGGCCTCCACATTGCTGGAGGAGGTGTTGACGACAAGGGGACTGGAGAAGGGGGCAGTGTCAGCGGTGTACAAAGCTATTCTGGAAGAGGATAAGGCACCACTGGAAGGGATCAAAGCAAAGTGGGAGGAAGAGCTGGGAGAGGTTATAGAGGAGGGGGTCAGGTGTGAGGTGCTCCAGAGAGTGAATGCCTCCACCTCATGTGCGAGGTTGGGGCTGATACAGCTGAAGGTGGTATATAGAGCGCACCTCACGAGGGCGAGAATGGGCCGATTTTTTGAAGGAGTAGAGGATGTGTGTGAGCGTTGCGGGGGTGGGGCCCGCGAATCACGTTCATATGTTTTGGTCCTGTCCAAAGCTAGGGGAGTACTGGAAGGAGGTGTTTAGGGTAATTTCCAAGGTGGTGCATGTGAAACTGGATCCGGGTCCCCAGGAGGCCATATTCGGGGTGTCGGACCAGCCAGGGTTGGAAACGGGAGCGGAGGCAGATATCATAGCCTTTGCCTCGTTGATCACCCAAAGGCAGATCCTGCTGGGATGGAGAGCAGCCTCTCCACCCAGTGCCCTGGCGTGGCGGGGGGACCTGTTGGAATACTTGACCCTTGAGAAGGTTAAGTTCGAACTGAGGGGAAGCTCGGAGGGGTCCTACAAGTCATGGGCACTATTTATTATGCACTTTCAAGAACTGGATAACGTCGAACATTAGTTGGGGGGGGCTGTGTAGATTAAGGGTGACTATGGGTAATCCCTGATTCCTTTTTGTCATTTGTTTATGTAAAATGTGGGCTGAGGTTTGGGGGTTGGTGGGCGGATGGGATCGTTGTTATTATGGGGATTGACATATCTTGCTGATTATTGTTTATTGTTGATGGGTGTAAATGTGGGAGAAAATGTGAAAAAGGAGAATAAAAAAATTTTAAAAAGAAAAAAAAGCTGCACAACAGTTTAGCGAGGCCATGGGAAAAACAAACAAATATTAGGCTTCATTTCTGGAGGGTTAAAATTTAAAAGTGGGGAGCAGCACGGTGGTGCAGTGGTTAGCACTGCAGCCTCACGGCGACGAGGTCCCAGGTTCGATCCTGGCTCTGGGTCACTGCCATTTGGAGTTGAAAATGAAATGAAGGAAATGAAAATGAAAATCGCTTATTGTCACAAGTAGGCTTCAAATGAAGTTACTGTGAAACGCCCCTAGTCGCCACATTCCGGCGCCTGTTCGGGGAGGCTGGTACGGGAGTTTGCACATTCTCCCCGTGTTTGCGTGGGTTTACCCACACAACACAAAGATGTGTAGGTAAGTGGATTGGACACACAACTGGGTACTCTAAATTGATAAAATAAAATTGAAAAGTGCGAAATTAATGCTAAAACTGTTTTGCACCTTGGTTGGACTGTACCGAAGAGTATATGTGAAATTCTAGTCACTATATTATAAAAAGGCTATAAAAGAACTGGAGACATACGGAGACGATTCATAGGGATTAAAACAGAAATGTATTGGTATACATATCATGATTAATAGGGAGATCAGGATTTATGGGGAGAAGGCAGGAGAATTCGGATGAGAAACATATCAGCCATGATTGAATGGCGGAGCAGATTCGATGGGCCAAATGGCCTAATTCTGCTCCTATGTCTTATGGTCTAAATAATTAACAGGCTGGATCGCTTTTCTATTTTAACTAGGTTGAGTTATTGATCCCCATTTTAGACTTACCCCTGGTAGCTGGATTATCCAGACGTTGAGAAATCCAGTTAACAGATTGGAGAGCTACCTTTTCAACATTGCTTATGCCCCAGCAAGAGCATAGAACATTACAGCGCAGTACAGGCCCTTTGGCCCTCAATGTTGCGCCGACCTGTGAAACCATTCTAAAGCCCATCTACACTATTCCCTTATCGTCCATATGTCTATCCAATGACCATTTGAATACCCTTAGTGTTGGCGAGTCCACTACTGTTGCAGGCAGAACATTCCACGCCCTTACTACTCTCTGAGTAAAGAACCTACCTCTGACATCTGTCTTATATCTATCTCCCCTCAACTTAAAGCTATGTCCCCTCGTGCTAGACATAGTGTTCAATTCTGGTCGCCACACTACCAGAAGGATGTGGAGGCTTTAGGAGGGCTTTCTTTTGATCCTCCAAGCTAACCTCCTTTGCCCTGTGTTGCTTCTCCCCATAGCCATTCCCCTGCCCATGGACTCAGCCTTTCTAAAATCCTGCCCACCTATGTCTTTCGGATCCCAATTGCCCTTATCTGCACCCTCTGATCTTCCATTCCCATTTCAATTTTATCCCCACATACCAATTCGTCCACTGTCTTCCCCCATCATTGACACTTCCAAACTCCCACCGACCCTTCTGACTTCATCCCCTCCATCCCACAACATCCCAAGCCTTCTGATTTCCCCCCCAAACTTTCTCATTTATCCCCCATGCCACTCAGTCTCTCATTCTGGTTGGCTGCCTGCAACCGTGAAATTCAGACAAACAATGTTCGACTCAGGCCCTGCTGCTAAATCCTTCCCAAAAGCAAAACTGCTCCCCACCGCCCACCCCCTCCCTGGCAAATATCAGGGAATTATTTCTGGTCCTGTAGAAGGAGGTCATTCTATCAGGCTGGGTCAAACTATCAGTGTTAAATAGAGTGGGCAAAGTTAAGGCATTTGTCAGTATTAAAACTTCTCTGGTAATGGTTGACCTAATACTCGGAATCCGCACAAATGATGCCCTGCAGCAAAGAAAAATTAGTTGTTATAACTCGATAATTTTCAAATATAGGCAGACCTAACATTTGAGCATGAAACAGAAGAGAAAATTTGGGAAATTTATGAAAGAAGTGTCAAATCCTTTACATTTTCACTTGGCTTCTTACTATCTGTTCAGTGCAGTGTTTCAAAAATATCAATATACGAGGACCATCTTTCTATAGAGCTAGGTTTGACACTAATCTATAACTTACAATAGAAGCATAAATTATATGCCTGTCGCTTTCAGTAAGGCACAAATTTAGCTTTTCACTGGAACTTTACTGATGGTCATATTACCTGCACTAATGTGCTAATGACAGATGAGGAGGGAACATAAACCCCACAAGGCTTCATGGTGGCACAGTGGTTGGTACTGCTGCCTCACAGCGCCAGGGACTGTGCTCAATTCCGGCCTTGGGTGACTGTGTGGAATTTGCAAAGAACTGAATGCAATAGAGTTGTTTGGTACTTTATCAAGTTCCATTGGTCACTGAGCTCACAGAAAACATTCCAAATTTTGTAATAATTAAACATCCACAAAGTGACCTGCTTGCAATGGAAATTTCATCAGCTCACATCTATAAAATAACTGGCAGAAATCCTGTCACCCATAAGTTTAAAAAAAAAAAAATCAGTCTAGTGATGTGGGTGCCGCAAGGCTAGAATTTATTGCTCATCCTTGTTGCTAAGGTGGTGATTGGCCTTTTTCTTGAACCGTTGCAATCTTTATGTTGAGCAAATGGAAAAACAGTGAAAAGGAGGACAAAGGAATACTTGTCTGAACTGGTCTTCTATATCTTTAAATGGAAACCAGTAAAAAGTGGGAAATAAGAATACTGATCCGAAATTAAGATTGTATGTGACTAGTCGGTGATAAGTTTTCCAATGCATCTGATACATCCTCCAGCAAAAGGTTAAGGGTGTGTGGAAGGTGCTGCCAATAAATTTTTACAGCTTCCTGCAGAGCAATCGCTAGACAGTATAGTGCTGCCACAGTGAGGCAGAGATGAAGTGGGTTGAGGATATGCTGGAGTCTTATAAGTGGCCTGTTTTGTCCCGGATGGTGTAATGGTATGTTGTTGCAGATGTATTGATGAAGCCAAATCTATTCCATCGCACTCTAGGACTTGCAGCTCGTAGGCAGTTGTGAGCCACTCACTCGGTAACCATGGTATTTGTTTGGCATGTCCTGTTGAGTTTTTCCTTAATGTTGACTCTGATGATATTGATAATGCAGGATTTGGAATTTGTAATGACATTGAATATCAAAGGGAGACGGTTGAGCACACATGCATTGGAGGTGGTCATTCCTGGCACTTGTGTGGTATGAATGTCACTTACCACTCATTTGCCAAGTCTGGATGTTTTACAAGTCTTGTTGCATGCAGGTACTTCCAAGTTTTGATGATAGCTTGTGATCAATGTTCCATCCAAGCTACGTGACCTTGCCGCAATGCAAACATTTCCATGCAGGTGGTGCATAAGTTAGTTTCTTTAAGTTGCATAGCCATGCAAAAAAAAAAAATTAAAGGGGCTGGACACTTAAATAAATTGATCACACACTCCAACACAAAAAGCAGAGGGTACATTGTTTATGCCAAATCACAAAACTGAGTACATGGGGGAGGGATTTGGCAAGAGAGTTTTCCAAGGTTTAAGTATGCCGTTGGTCTCAGGGGAAGAGCAAAATAAAAAAAATCAACTTGTATTCATCACTGTAAAATACGGGAAACATAAATGATGTCACATGTTTCAAATGCAGCAAGACCTTGACAATATCCAGATTTGGTCTGACAAGTGGCAAGTAGCATTTGCACCACCATCTCCAACAAGAGAGAATCTAACTATTGTCCTTCAACAGCACTGCCATAATGAATCCCCCATTATCAATATCCTGGGGGTTCCCATCGACCAGAAACTGAACTGATCTATTAAACACTGTGGCTACAAGCGCAGGTCAGAGGCTAGGGATCTTGCAGCGAGTAACTCAACTCCCGACTCCCCAAAGCCTGTCCACCATCTACAAGGCACAAGCCAGGAGTGTGGTGGAATGTTCTCCATTTTCCTGGATAAGTGCAACTCCAACAACAAAGCAGCTCAAAATCATCCAGAACAAAGCAGCCGGTTGATCGCCATCCCATCCACACACATTCACTCCCACCACCACCCTAAAACACAGTGGCAGCAGTGTGTATCATCTACAAAATGCATAGCAGAAATTCATTAAGGCTCCTCAGGCAGGCAGCACTTCCACACCCCACAACCATGACCATCTAGGAGGACATGGGTAGCAGACACATGGGAACATCGCCAACTGGAAGTTCCCCTCCAAGCAGGCCACCATCCTGACTTGGAAATATATTGTCATTCCTTCACGTTTGTTCAGTCAAAATCTTGGACCGTCCTCTCCAAAAGCACTGTGGGTGTACCTGCACCAACACATGGGACCACCAGAGCGGTTCAAGAAGGCCATCTTCTCCAGGGTAATTGGGGTTGGGCAATAAATGCTGGCCTAGCCAATGATGCCTGCATCCCAAGAATGAATATAGCAAAAACCATGTTATGGTAGAATTTTGCTGAGTGCAAAAAGGGGCAATAATAAAGAACAAAGAACATAGAAAAGAACAGCACAGGAACAGGCCCTTCGGCCCTCCTAGCCTGTGCTGATCATGATGCTCCAAGTAAAAGTAAACATTCTGCCCTTACTCGGTCTGTGTCCCTCTGTTTCCTCTCTAGTCATCTATCCATCCAGATGCCTCTTAAATGTTGCTATTGTGCCTACTTCCACCACATCTTCTGGCAGCACGTTCCAGGCACTCACCACTGTGTGAAAAACTTACCTCGCACACCTCCCTTAAATTTTCCCACTCTCACCTTGAACCTGTGCTCCCTTGTAATTGACACTTCCACCCTTGGAAAAAGCCTTTGGCTATCCACCCTGTCTATGCCTCTCATAATTTTGTAGACCTCTATCAGGTCTCCCGTCAGCCTCCGTCTTTCCAGTGAAAACAATCCTAGTTTATTCAACCTCTCCTTATAAGCCAACGCCCTCGAGACCAGGCAACATCCTGGTGAACCTTCTTTGCACTCTCTCCAAAGCTTCCATGTCCTTCTGATAATGTGGTGAACAAACTGCATGCAATGCTCCAAATGCTGTCTAACCAAGATTTTATACAGCTGCAACATGATTTCCAAACTCCTATACTCAACGCCCCAGCTGATGAAGGCAAGCATGCCATCTGCCTTCTTAATCACCTTGGCCACCTGTGTTGCCACTTTTAGGAAACTGTGGACCTGCACACCCAGATCCCTTTGTATGTTAATGTTCCTAAGGGTTCTGCCATTTACAGTAAAATTCATACCTAGATTTGATCCTCCAAAATGCATCACCTTGCATTTGTCTGACTAAACTCCATCTGCCATTTCTGTTCCAAGTTTCCAATCTATCTATATCCTGCTGTATCCTCGGCACAATCAGCAACTCCGCCAATCTTTATGTCATCCGCAAACTCACTAATCAGATCATCCACATTTTCCTCCAAATCATTTATATATATTACAAACAATAGAGGTCCCAACACTGATCCCTGCGGAACACCACTAGCTACAGATCTCCATTCTGATCCCTTCCACTGCTCGTCGTTGTCTTCAACAATCAAGCCAGTTCTGTATCCATCTAGCCAGCCCATCCCGAATCCCATGTGGTTTTAGTTTATGTACCAGTCTGCCATGTGGTACCTTGTCAAACGCCTTACTAAAATCCATATAAACTACATCCACAGACCTTCTCTCATCAATTTTCTTTGTCACCTCTTCAAAAAACTCAAACAAGTTTGTGAGACATGACCTTCCCCATACAAAACCATACTGCCTGCCACAATTAGTCCAATGTAGCACAATGGATTTTTGCTGTTATTTTGCATCCCTGTATGCCAAGATTAAATAGCTTTCTCATTGCAGCAGCAGGGCGTATATAAGGCCTTAGAATCTAACCCATTTTTGATATGGAAAGTGACACTAAAAAAGACCGCTAAAAAGACAACAATATGTTTAGCTATGGTATTAGATCTCACTGTTGATCGTAGAAGCTACAGTAATGAAGACTGTAGTTAAAAATGACTATTAAATAAAACTGCTGCAGTTATATGATAATGTTGAGACTTTTCACGCTGTTGATATATAAATATTATTGTTGCTAGTTACCGATGTGAGGCAAACAGTTCTCTTCATGATTGTAAAAAAAGGATAAGTGAGTACTGCTGAGAAATCTCAACACATTTTATTACATAAATAGCATATCTACTGGGTACTGGTATGTCACACTGATACTTCTCATTGATCTATAATTTCTCCTCATGTTTTGTATCCCCCCCCATAAAACATCAGATAACCAAAGAGTGGCATATTATCTGAAAGGAGAAATGTGCAGGGTTACAGGGAAAAAGTGCAGACACTATGGGCCGAATTGCCTCTTTTTGCACTGTAACAATTCTGTGCTTCTTTGATGTGTTCAACTATTAACTACGCGTTAAGCTAATTTTAGAGAAGCTTATTTAGTATGCTCTATTACCAGATCTGAAGCAATTTCAATATTCTCCTAATGCTATCAGTAATGAACTGCATAGTCACTAATGGCACAGTTAAGTTTTAGACACACAGTTGGTATTGGGAAAATCAGAACAATTTACTCAAAACTATTGGACACTATTATCACTCACAGGTTATTATTGTCTGTTGTGTTTTCTGTTGCGCATTAATGCTTATTGATGCCATTACTGATTAAACTTGGCCTCTGTTGTCACCCCCAGTGAAGACCACTGTTTTTTTTCTGACACTCACTGTTGTCTAGTTTCCTACTCTGGTCATTCAAGAATGCCGCTTATTCACTTTAAGCCAACAGGGAATAATTTAAAAAATCTATTTCCTAATGTACATGTTATTCAATGAATCACTTTCAATATTTCAGTCCAAAGAAAGACTTGAACTTGAAGATTTACTACATTGGACATTTAATGAACCAGTATCACTAAACAAAAAGATCTGCTGTGTCTTTATTGTTCCAGACAAAATGCCACAACAATGTAGGAAGGACAATTCTTACCACTTTTTCTTTGTAAACAATGTATTTCAACCATTTGAAATCTTGAGGTTTGAATCCAGCAAACACAAATAGTGAGTCCTTCTCATACCGCGCTGGTTTCTGTATGGCACCTTCTGGATATGTGATTCGAAGAGTTGTCTTTGCGCCAACATCTTTTTCAAAACCTTTCACGGGGGCTTCATTCAATCTGCAGAAATTAACAAGAATTCAGTAATTTAAGGGAAGGCAGTGATGTAGTGGTAATGTCACTGCACTACATCGAGAGGCCCAGGTTAATGCTCTCGGGACATGGGTTCAAATCCCACTGTGGCTGACCACAATTAGGAAATCTGGAATTGGAAGTTACTTTCAGTAATGGTAACCATGAAACCACTGTTGATTGTCGTAAAAATTCATTTGGTTCACATGAATCCAATAGGAAAGAAGTTCAACCATGTTTACTTAGTCTGGCCTACGTGACTCCAGAACCACAGAAATGTAGTTGACTCTGAAATGGCCTAGCAAACCACTCAGTTGTATGAAACCACTACAAAGTCCAAAAGGAATGAAACCAGGCAAACCTAGGCACTGGAAATGATAAGGGCACAGGCAGTCCCATTGAGCCTGCAAATTCCTCCTTACTAACATCTGGGGGCTTGTTCCCAAATTAGGAGAGTGTCCCACAGCTTCATCGAATGATACCTGACAGATAATGTCCCAAACACCACCATCTCTTTATATCCTGTGCCACTGACAGGGCAGACATAGCAGCACTTGGGAGGGAGTCGCTGTGGGAGTCTTCAAACATTGATTCTGGACACCCCGAAGTCTCATGGTATCAGGTCAAACAAGGGCATGGAAACCTCCTGCTGTTTACCACCTTCTGCACCACCACCCACCCCTTTCAGCCGAACCAGTACTCCTCCATTTTGAATACCAACTGGAAGAAGCACTGAGGGTGGCAAGGGCACAGAATGTCTTCAAGGGTGGCTCAGGACCACCAGTACTGATCAAGCTGTCCGAGTCCTGAAGGACATAGCTTCTAGCTGGGTTTGTGGTACGTGGTGAGGAAAGCAACATCACCACACAGTCCTTGTGGAGATAAAATCCTGTCTTCACATTTATTGAAACCTTCCATCATGTTATGCGCCTTGACCACTGTGCTAAATGGAATAGGTTTCGAACAAATCTAGCAACTCGAAATTAGTCATCCATGCGGTGCTGTGGGCCATCAGCAGCAGCAGAAATGTACTCAACTACAATCTGTAATCTCATAGTTTGGCACCCCCCCCACTCTACCAATCAATGTGGTTTCATTGGAGGAAATCAATCCTGGTTTCATTGGAGGGCATGAAGTGAACAGCATTAGGCATACCTAAAAATGAGACATCAACCTGGTGAAGCTACAACACAGGATTACTTACATGCCAAACATCGAAAGCGGCATGCAACAGACAGAGCTAAGCAATCTCACGACCAACGGATCAGATCTAAACTCTGCATTCCTGCCACACCAGTTGTGAATGGTGGTGGACTATTAAACAACTACCTGGAGGAGGAAACTCCACAAATATCCCCACCAATGATGGGGAGCATAGTACATCAATGAAATAATCTTCAGCCAGATGTGCCAAGCAGATGATCCAAATTAGCGTTGTCCTGAGATCCCCAATATCACAGGTGTCAGTCTTCAGCCAACTCGATTCACTCCACGTGACATCAATAAACAGCTGGTGATGCTAGTTATTGCAAAGGCCATGAGCGCTGACAACATTCCAGCAATAGTATGAAAGACTTGTGCTCCAAAACTAACCAGGCTCCTAGCCAAGCTGTTCCAGCACAGCTGCAACACTGACATCTACCCGGCATGTGGAAAATTGCCCAGATATGTCATGTCCACAAAAATAAGATGAATCCAACTGAACTAATTACTGTCCTATTATCAATAAAGTGTTGGAAAGGGTCATGAGCCTGGGTGGAGTACTCTTTCAGAGAGCCGGTGAAGATTTGATGAGCCGAAAGGCCTCCTTCTGCACCGTAAGGATTCTATGTTTCATACAAATACTGTGGCTACAAGGGCAGGTCCAGATACTGGGAGTTCTGTGGCAGGTAACTCACCTCCTGACACCCCAAAGCCTTTCACAAGGCACAAGTCCAGAGTGTGATGGAATACTTTCCACTTGCCTGTTTGAGTGCAGCTCCAACAACACTCAAGATGCTCAACACCATCCAGGACAAAGCAGGAAAGGCAAATTATAACAATATTAGGCGGGAACTGAAGAACCTAGATTGGGGGCGGATGTTTGAGGGTAAATCAACATCTGACATGTGGGAGGCTTTCAAATGTCAGTTGAAAGGAATTCAGGACCGGCATGTTCATGTGAGGAAGAAGGATAAATATGGCAAATTTCAGGAACCTTGGATAACGAGAGATATTGTAGGCCTCGCCAAAAAGAAAAAGGAGTCATTTGTCAGGGCTAGAAGGCTGGGAACAGACAAAGCCTGTGTGGAATATAAGGAAAGTAGGAAGGAACTTAAGCAAGGAGTCAGGTGGGCTAAAAGGGGCCCTCTTGGCAAATAGGGTTAAGGAAAATCACAAGGCTTTTTACACGTACATAAAAAGCAAGACGGTAGCCAGGGAAAGGGTTGGCCCACTGAAGGACAGGGGAGGGAATCTATGTGTGGAGCCAGAGGAAATGGGTGAGGTACTAAATGAATACTTTCCATCAGTATTCATCAAAGAGAAGGAATTGGTGGATGTTGGGTCTGGAGAAGGGTGTGTAGATAGCCTGGGTCACATTGAGGTCCAAAAAGACGAGGTGTTGGGCGTCTTGAAAAATATTAATGTGGATAAGTCCCAGGGTCTGATGGATCTACCCCAGAATACTGAAGAAGGCAAGAGAGGAACTTGATGAGGCCTTGACACAAATCTTTGGATCCTCACTATCTTCAGATGATGTCCCGGAGGACTGGAGAATAGCCACTGTTGTTCCTTTGTTTAAGAAGGGTAGCAAGAATAATCCAGGGAACTACAGGTCGGTGAGCCTTACGTCAGTGGAAGGGAAATTACTGGAGAGAATTCTTCGAGACAGGATCTACTCCCATTTGGAAGCAAGTGGTCGTATGAGCGAGAGGCAGCACGGTTTTGTGAAAGGGAGGTCGTGTCTCACTAACTTGATAAGAGTTTTTCGACGAGGTCATAAAGATGATTGATGCAGGTAGGGCAGTGGATGTTGTCTATATGGACTTCAGTAAGGCCTTTGACAAGGTCCCTCATGGCAGACTGGCATAAAAGGTGAAGTCACACGGGTTCAGAGGTGAGCTGGCAAGATGGATACAGAACTGGCTAGGTCATAGAAGGCAGAGAGTAGCAATGGAAGGGTGCTTTTCTGATTGGAGGGCTGTGACTAGTGGTATTCCGCAGGGATCAGTGATGGGACCTTTGCTGTTCGTAGTATATATAAATGATTTGGAGGAAAATGTAAACTGGTCTGATTAGTAAGTTTAATATTTTTCAAGACACAAAGGTTGGTGGAATTGCGGATAGCGATGAGGACTGTCAGAGGATTCAGCAGGAATTAGATTGTTTGGAGGCTTGGGCGGAGAGATGACAGGTGGAGTTTAATCCGGACAAATGTGAGGTAATGCATTTTGGAAGGTCGAATACAGGTAGGGAATATACAGTGACTGGTAGAATCCTCAAAAGTATTGACAGTCAGAGAGATCTTGGTGTACAGGTCCACAGGTCACTGAAAGGGGCAACACAGGTGGAGAAGGTAGTCAAGAAGGCATACGGCATGCTTGCCTTCATTGGCCGGGGCATTGAGTATAAAAATTGGCAAGTCATGTTGCAGCTGTATAGAATCTTTGTTAGGCCACACTTGGAATATAGTGTTCAATTCTGGTTGCCACACTACCAGAAGGATGTGGAGGCTTCAGAGGGTGCAGAAGAGATTTACCAGGATGTTGCCTGGTATGGAGGGCATTAGCTATGAGGAGAGGTTGAATAAACTTGGTTTGTTCTCACTGGAACGAAGGAGGTTGAGGAGCGACCTGATAGAGGTCTACAAAATTATGAGGGGCATAGACAGAGTGGATTCTCAGAGACTTTTTCCCAGAGTAGAGGGGTCAATTGAAAATCGCTTATTGTCACAAGTAGGCTTCAAATGAAGTTACTGTGAAAAGCCCTTAGTCGCCACATTCCGGTGCCTGTTCGGAGGCTGGTACGGGAATTGAACCAGTGCTGCTGGCCTGCCATCGTCTGCTTTAAAAGCCAGCTATTTAGCCCTGTGCTAAACCAGCCTCTAGTTGCTAGGGGGTATAGGTTTAAGGTGCGAGGGGCAAGGTTTAGAGGAGATGTACGAGGTAAGTTTTTTTACACAGAGGGTAGTGGGTGCCTGGAACTCACTGCCGGAGGAGGTGGTGGAAGCAGGGACGATAGTGACATTTAAGGGGCATCTTGACAAATACATGAATAGGATGGGAATAGAAGGATACGTACCCCGGAAGTGTAGAAGATTTTAGTTTAGACGGGCAGCATCGTCGGCGCATGCTTGGAAGGCCGAAGGGCCTGTTCCTGTGCTGTACTTTTCTTTGTTCTTTGTTCAGCCCGCTTGTTTGCCCCCACCACCTTCAACATTCACTCCATCCACCACCAACGCACAGAGGCAGCATTGCGTATCATCTACAGAACACATGGTATAGACTCTGCTTTAAAAGCCAGCTATTTAGCCCTGTGCTAAAGCAGCCCCTAGTTGCTAGGTTTAAGGTGCGAGGGGCAAGGTTTAGAGGAGATGTACGAGGTAAATTTCTTTACACAGAGAGTAGTGGGTGCCTGGAACTCGCTGCCAGAGGAGGTGGTGGAAGCAGGGACGATAGTGACGGTTAACGGGCATCTTGACAAATACATGAATAGGATGGGAATAAAGGGATACGTACCCCGGAAGTGAACAAGATTTTAGTTTAGACGGGCAGCATGGTCGGCGCAGGCTTGGAAGGCCGAAGGGCCTGTTCCTGTGCTGTACTTTTCTTTGTTCTTTGTTCAGCTCGTTTGTTTGCCCCCACCACCTTCAACATTCACTCCATCCACCACCGACGCACAGGGGCAGCATTGCGTATCATCTACAGAACACATGATATAGACTCACCAAGGCTCCTTCAACAGTACCTTCCAAACCCCAAACCACCTCGGAGGACTAGGGCAGCAGTTGCATGGGAACACCATCACCGGCACGTTTCACTCCAAGTCATACACTATCCAGACTTGGAACTGGATTGTTGTTCCTTCATTGTCACTGGGTCAAAATCCTGGAATTCAGTTAATAGCACTGTGGGTGTATCTATACCACATGGGCTACTCCTAGCCAACTACACTATCATTCCAAGAATAAGATAAGAACTTAAAAAAAAAAGATTTCCTTCAATTGTTTGCTCAATGTATGCTCCCAAAGCTTTACAGGAGCAGGATTGATACAAGTCGGATAATCACTCCACTCTTGTTCCCAATTAACACTACTGCTCTCTTCCATGTAGCCATGAATATGACGGTCACTGGACATGATGATGTTCCAATTTTTAATCCTACATGCCAATTATTCCCCTCGTCTCCATCTCAATATTCTGGCTAATAATCGTGGAATCTGGAAGTGCAAACTTCACTTTGTTTATGAATATATTTGCATTTAGATCTGAAATACAGACCATCTGCAGCTAGACTGGATCCTTGTTCTCCAACACATTGAATTAACATCTTTGCCCTTGTCCTGAAATTTATTCATGGCAACATCCCACTTTTATCTTCAGCTTATTTCAACTTTATTCCTGCCTCAGCTTTTGGTCTTCCGACTCATGCTTTTCCTTTTTTATGCATGCCACCTGACTGTGCCTTACCATTTTTGTTAGCATCATCAACTGTAATTCAACTATATTGGAACTTCATAACCCCCCCATCCCCCATCTCTCAACTAATCTTTGCTTTAATAAAAACCTTAAGATGACCTCTGAAACCGTTGTGACATTTCATTCCTCTTTCTCCATTAATGATTTTCATCGTTGGAAACTTTTAATATGCTCAGAGTGGCATAGGAAATAAATCTAAACAATTTTATTGCTGCAAAGAACATTGGTGGCCTCCTCTCAGAAATCCAAATTATCAGTAAAACATAATGAACTGCGACATGCTTAAATTCAGAAAGACGTAACTCAAAGGTGATTCAGTAGAAGTTTATGAAACTATGCAGATCATAAAATTCATTTGCATAGTGTCGTATTTTGGTCTTATGGGTGCTATTTTTTGTCCAAATTGGTATCCCTACCACGCTCATACACTTTTGATACAGGCGAGGTTGGACGCCATTTTGTGGGTCCTTTGCCCAGGTGCAGAGAGTGTGCACTGGAAGCATTCAAAATAAGTAGATTGTGTCATCAGTCTGATTTAACTCTATCGGTGCCATTTTCAATCTCTGTGCTTTAGCTAATTCCTGCTCTTACCTCACACAGTTGAAGGTGCGATCAACAGCAGGAAGGACCCCCTCACCAGTGCTATTTAAAAGGATCATCTATCGCTTTCACACTAGTTGCTGAATGATTTCTGGTGGCAGTTCCTCAGTTAAGATTTTGGGGATTTGTACTGGTAATTAAAGTTGAAGAGGTCTACAGGTGCTGAGGTGACCCTTGGTTCTCACTTCAAGGGTTCTGCTCACAAAACAAGCGCTATGGTTTCTATCCCCTTTATCTTACAAAGAGAATGAGCAGAGGTGACACCGAAGAATAAGCTGCTTGAAGAGAGAGGAGATGGAGGAGTATACTTCTCACCTCAATACCATATCCACCCAGGGTCTGCAGGGAGGATTTCTCCAAGCACAATCCCAGCAAGAAACAATGTGTGCAATATCTCTGCTTCACTAAGGTGGTACTCACTAAAAAACACCACCTGTTGCAGGCCATCATGCAGCCCCGAAGCAGGACAAGGACGTTTTTTTCCAGTGTAATCATGGCCTTCAACTCCTCTGCCTTGTGTTAAGAGTCATAATTGAAAGATCCCAGAATGGAGCCCTGGCTCAGAAGAGTGTAACTTTTGATGTTTTTTAATAAAACGTGGAGGAACAGAGTCCCAGGACCGTGAATTAGCTTTAACAAGAATTTTTTTTATTCAACATGAAAAAATTGGAATATGATGCAATACTCCTTTACTCCCCCCTTAGCTTAACAATTACACATAGGTTTTAGGTCAACACGGATTACAAAGTACATCTTAATCTATAATGTACTCATGACACAAATTCCCTTTGAAACACACAAGATGGCTGTGAGTAAATATACTCTGCAGTCTGAATCACAAGTGAATGTTTGTGGATTTCTCCTCAAAACCCCTCCAGATGATGATCACATGAGTTTCCAAACTCCACTCCCCAAAACACACTTTAAAATCTCCTCTCATAATAATAATTTCCCTGAGAGGTTTCCATTCCAAAGTCCAGTCCAGGTTTTTCAAATGATTCTTTCAACCTAAGTTTTCGCTCTACCTTTAACATTAAATCCAGTTCAGAATTTTACACCACTCCTTTTTCGGTTCCTTTGCCTCACCAATTTTACAAAAACTCTGGGATCCAGCCACCGATTTCCACAGTTCATGTTCCATAGGTTGTAGTAAAATCTTACAAACCTCAAAATCACTTCAGAAATCTTTCTGGCATCAGCTGCCTTCTCAGCTCTGTCTGTCTTTTACTGAACAGTACTCTGGTCTAGTATCTTTAACCTCAGAAGTCTTGGAAACTTCTCTTTATTTCTCTAGTTTCCTTAACTAGCTGTTCTTGGTTTTTTAACCATTAATCCATGGAATGGATTTTCTTCTCACAAAGCTGAGAGAGATGTTCCCTCTCTAGCCTTCTAAATCAACTGCTTCTAGCACAGCTGTAATAACTGCCTTCTCTCTCACTAGCTATCTCCAACCTGCAATCAAATTAGCAAAACTCAAGGTTAAAAGGTTCTCTACCTTACAAGGCACCAGTTACTCAGCAACACTCACATGCTTATGCCTTTTATTTATTCTTCACACCATAGCCCTCTTTAAGCACAATAGAAAAACAGTTGGAACTTAAGCAACCCCCACACGTGCAAACAACTTTGTCCAGCATAAATATAACTACAGGTTTTGCCCTTCCAGGCAGCAAAACATTAAATTCAACATACTTAAAACTATACCTTATTTCTAATGCTTACCAACACAAATCTAATTCCCTTAAACCTACTTTTTGTTTTTTCTGACATTTGGGCTCCTCCCTGGCTGGAGCATGTTGCACTCCCAACATCTCCCACTTTCTGTCCACTGCAGATAAGAGAGGTCACTGCCACGTTGTAAGCAAAGAGGGGGAAGTACATTGCTTTCTTTCTTTCCGGACAGATTCAGGCGAGTTTTCACATGGCTTTGCCAGGTTAGCAAGCATCCCAATGCTGCAGGATGCAGCTGAACGATGCACATTGAATTTATACCCTTCGCCCACAAAAAAAGGATGTATTGCAACTACAAAGGATTCCACTCCTTTAAATGTATAGCTGGTACCTATACTCAATTGGAACATCATACAGGTCAATGCCCACTATCCAACAGCAGTCACAGTCCATTCACTGTGCACCAGTCTGCTGTATCACTAGCATTTGAACCACAACTAAAAACCAATGGTTGGCTACTGTGCAACAAGGTCTATCCACTGATCCCAGTGCACATGTGAGCAGCATGAAATGGCTCATGAAATGTCACCACACCAAGCAGACATCGGGGTGCTCGGGCAACGCTTCTACAGCCTAGATCTCAATGCAGGAATCCTCCAGTACTCACCAGGGCTGTTCTCCTGCAATCTGCACAACCTTGTTATCATGAAAGCACAGCTGTTGTCATCAGTTATTTGACAAGCAGCTGAAATGAAGAGGAAGTTGAGGAAGTGGAAGAAGAAGCAACAACTAGCACAGCCTTTCAGGCTTGTCCAGGGCTGTCTCATCCAACTGCAGTTCCAGTGAATTCAACCGCAATTCCCCATTTACCAACATTTTGGCAACTTAGCTTCTCTCTATTACTGACCATCATTTCATCCTCTTGGCCATAATGCTGAATTATCGCTGTTATGTCAATAAAACATGAAACAAAATCCAAAACTGTATATGCAAAAACTTTTTCTTATTGTTGCTATTTTTAAAATGGCCTTTCTGCTGAATGAATAATATACCTTCTGAAGTCACATGGCCACAGGATTGGCCCTTTGTTCTGGAAGCTACAGGAGTTACGAAAACAAAAGAATCATAGAATTTACAGTGCACAAGGAGGCCGTTCGGCCCATCGAGATGCACCAGCCCTTGGAAAGAGCACCCCACTTAAGCCCACGTCTCCACCCTATCCCCGTAAACCAGTCACGCCACTTAAACTTTTTGGACACTAAGGGCAATTTAGCATGGCCAATCCACCTAACCTGCACATCTTTGGACTGTGGGAGGAAACCGGAACACATGGAGGAAACCCATGCAGACATGGAAAGAATGTGCAGACTCCGCACAGACAGTGACCCAGGCCAGGTATCAAACCTGGGACCCTGGAGCTGTGAAGCAACTGTGCTAGCCACTGTGCTACCGTGCTGCTCCTTGACAGATAGGGGGAAAAGCCAGCAGTTGGCCTGGTGCTGAAATCATCCTCTCATCATTGTGGAATCTCACATCCAGTTGTAAGGATAATCAAAAAACCAGGGGATTCGCAGATTGAAACTCTTTATTCCTGCAGTTAGTAGCAAACCTCTCTCACACCTGGGATTGTCCAGGTCCATTTCAAAGGGGGACCGTTGACAATTTCAAAGGTTTAATTTAAATCAGTAAGTCATGGCAGGAGTGCTCAAATCCTTGGTTTGCTCTTCTTGCTCCATGTACGAAGCGAGGAACATTTCCAGTGCCCCGGACCAGCATGTGGGCAGGAAGTGCCTCCACCTGGGTTTCGGAATTGGAGTAGCGGCTAGGGTCATTGTGGAGCGTCCGCGAGGTAGAGAGTGTCATGGGTAGCACATATAGAGAGGTAGTCACATCGCAGACTCAGACTCCACAGGCAGGAAGGGAATGGATGACCGCCAGTCAGAGCAAGAGAGCGAGGCAGGCAGTGCAGGAACTTCTATGGCCATTCCCTTGCAAAATAGACACACTGCTTTGGATACTGTTGAGGGGAATGACCTCTGCAGGAACAGCCAAATTTGTTGCACCACGGTTGGTTCTGCTGCAGAGGGGAGGAGTAAAAAGTGCGGGAATGCAATAGTTATAGGGGATTTAATTGTAAGGGGAATAGATAGGTGTTTCTGTGACCACAAACGAGACTCCAGGATAGTATGTTACCTCCCTAGTGCTCGGGTCAAGGATGTCTTGGGAGTTGTTACAGGACATTCTGGAGGGGGAAGGGGGCTGAAAAGCTAGTGGCCGTGGTACACATCTGTACCAACGACATCGGTAAAGAAAGGGGATGAGGTCCTAAAAGCAGAATAGAGAGAGTTAGGAAGATAGTTGAGAAGTTGAACCTCAAAGGTGTGACCTTACTACCAAATGTTGGTCAGAGTAGAAATAGCAGGATATATCGGATGAAAAGATGGTGTGAGGGGGAGGGTTTCAGATTCCTGGGGCATTGATACTGGTTCAGGGAGGAGGTGGGATCAGTAAAAACTGGGCAGGTTCCACTTGGGCAGGACCGGGATTGATGTCCTAGAGGGAGTATTTGAAAGAGTGATTGGGGAGGGTTTGAACTAAAAAGGTAGAGGGTTGGGAACCTATGCGTGGAGTCAGAGGAAGAGGAAACAAGGATAAAAACTAAAGAAAGAAAGGGGAATAAGAATAGTGATAGTCAGAGAAACCAAGGGCCAGATTCAAACAGGCCACAGTGAAAAATATTGGAAGCGGCACAAGTAATGTTAGAAAGATAAGCTTAAAGGCTTTGTGCCTTAACGCGCGGAATGTTCACAGTAAAGCGGATGAACTATTCATGCAAATAGAGGTACAAATTAATCAAGATTACAGAGACATGGCTGCAGGATGACCAGGGATGGGAACTGTATGTCCAGGGGGATTCAGTACTGAAGAAGGACAGACAAAAAGGAAAAGGCGGTGGAGTTGCAGTGCTTGTTAAAGAGGAAATTAACGCAATAGTGAGGAAGGATATTAGCTCTGACAATGTGGAATCTGTATGGTTAGAACTCAAAAACACCAAGAGGCAAAAAACATAAGTGGGCGTTGTATATAGACTCCCAAACTGTAGTGGTGATGTTGGGGATGGCATTAAACAGGAAATTAGAGATGCATGCAATAAACGAACATCTGCAATTATGAGGGATTTTAATCTGTATATAGATTGGGTAAATCAAATTAGCCACAATACCAGAGAGGATGAATTCTTCACGTGTATAGGGGTGAAGTTCTGGACCAATACATGGAGGAACTAACTAGAGAATAGGCCATCCTACACTAGATACTGTGTAATGAGAATGGAATCATTGGCAATCTAGTTGTGCGAGACCCCTTGGGGATGAGAGACCATAATATGATATAATTTTTCATCAAGAGGGAGAGTGAAGTAATTCTGAGGCTAGGGTCCTGTTTCTTAATAAAGGAAACTACGATAATATAAGGCGTGAGTTGGCTATGAGCGATTGGGGAACATTACTTAAAGGGATGACATTGGACAGGCAATGGCAAACATTCAAGGAGCGCATGGGGAAACTGCAACAATTGTTTATTCCTGTCTGGCGGCAGAAAAGTAAAACGGGAAATTTGGCCAATCCATGGCTGACAAGGGGAATTAGAAATAGTATTAGATACAAGGAAGAAGAAGACAAAGTGGTCAAGAAAAACAACAGGTCTGAGGATTGAGAACAGTTCAGGATTCAGCAAAGGTCCAAGGCATTGATTAAGAAGGGGAAAATAGAATATGAGAGTATGCTTGCAGGGAACATAAAAACTGACTGTAAGAGTTTCTATAGGTACATGAAGAGAAAGAGATTGGCGAAGACAAATGTAGGTCCCTTACAGTCAGAAACAGGGGAATGTTGAGCGGCAAGGTAGCACAGTGCCAGGAACTCCGGTTTGATTCCCTGTCTGTGCAGAGTCTGCAAGTTCTCCCTGTGTCTGCATGGGTTTCCTCCGGGCATGCTGGTTTCCTCCCACAAGTCCCAAAAGATGTGCTTGTTAGGTGAATTGGACATTCTAAATTCTCCCTCTGTGTACCTGAACAGGTGCCGGAGTTGTAGCCACCTGTGTTGGCCACTTCCCGACTTAAAATGGAGAACCGCAAAGGCTGAAGGGAAATTCAGCCAACACAGGCAAAGACTAGCAAGTGCAGAAATCATGTATATTGGAACCTGCAAAACAACCAGACAGCACTGAAACCAGCAGCCATCTGCATAGTAATGCAGCAGCCATCTACATAGTAATGTGCGATTCCAGGCACAATAGCAACAGTTAAGGTAAACAAAGCCAAGCCAGACCCCTCGGCGCCAGTAGGAGCCAAGACAAAGGAAGGCCAACAAACATTTAGGGACCGCCTAGCGATCAGGGAACTGCTCCAGCATTGGAGAAATCGATCCAAGTGATCGGAAAGTAGTCCAATCACATGGAAACAGGTACGGGGTCCGCCCCAAAGGGCGGGAAGCCCCTGGGGACTATAAAGTAAAGCCCCCAAGTTCAAATCGTTCTTCTTTGGCAGGGTCACTAAGCAACTTGAACCAACACTTGACAGTGACCTGTCTTGTTGCCGCCAAGCAAGTAAGTCTCAAGTCAACGCTCGCTACAAGATAGGCGCTCCTAGCTACAAGTCCATACCAGCTTTTGAATCCTGCAGACTCAGGACCTGAACGAAAGGCCATTTGTTCCACTGACCTGGTGGGCCAGTCCGAAGCTAAGTATAGGCCTTTTAGTGATAGAAATAGTCTAGAAAGTAGAGTTTATGCATGAGTAGTGATTTACTGTGTATAATAAATGTGCTTTGATTTGAATCTTACTAATTGGTGTGTTGAGTTATTGATCATTACATGAACTTGAACCTCGTGGCGGTATCATAAAGATACCTGGCGACTCTAGAGTAAAGGTTAAACAAACAGAGCAAATTACGATTTAAGAGCCAACCAAAAGTTAGCAACAGAGTGTGGCGACTAGGAAATTTTCACAGTAACTTCATTGCAGTGTTAATGTCAGCCTACTGGACTGGATTGGATTTGTTTACTTGTGACACTAATAAAGATTATGTTTATAATAGAGGACAAAAAAAATGGCTGAGCAGCTAAATGCATACTTTAGTTCTGTCTTCACAATGAGGACACAAATAAGACCTCTGAATTGTAGGGGAACGCAGGACTTAGTGAGAGGGTGGAACCGGAGGAGATCAATATTGGTAGAGAAAGAGTGTTGGGAAATTGATAGGATTGAAGGCTGATAAATCCCCCGGGCCTGATAATCTACATCCCAGAGTACTTAAGGAAGTGGCTCAAGAAATAGTGGATGCATTGATGGTCATCGTCCAGGATTCTATAGACTCTGGAACAGTTACTGCAGATTGGAGGGTAACTATTGTAACCCCACTATTTAAAAGGGAGGTAGAGAATCCCCAGGGCCTGAGAATCCAAATCCCAGAGTACTTAAGGGAGTAGCTCTAGAAACAGTGGATGAATTGGTGGTCATCTTCCATGATTCTATAGACTCTGAATCAGTTCATGCAGTTTGGAGGGTGGCTAATGTAATTCCACTATTTAAAAAGGGAGATAGAGAGAAAACAGGGAATTATAGACCAGTAAACTTGACGTCAGTAATGTGGAAAATTCTAGAATCCATTATCAAAGATCTTATGGAATCATAGAATCCCTACAGTGCAGAAGGCGGCTACTCGGCCCATTAGCCTGCACAGGCCCTCCGAAAGAGCACCTCACCTAGCCCCAAACCCCATACTATTTCTATAACTTCACCTAGGGCCAATTTAGCATAACCAATTCACATAACCTGCACATCTTTGGACTGTTGGAGGACACCCACAGACATGAGGAGAAAGTGCAAACTCCACACAGGCTGCCACCCGAGGTCAGAAACAAACCCGGGTCCCTGGCACCGTAAAATAGCAATGCTAACCACTGTTTCCCAATGCCTCCTTGAAGCGCCTTGCAGGAATCGTCCAGGATTTGAATCCGGGACCTCTTGCATTTTATTGCAGCAGAACACCCTTAGAGAGAATCATACCCCTCGACCAATGGCATGGTGGCACAATGGTTAACACCACTACCTCATAGCTCCAGGATCCCGGGTTCAATTCCGGCGGAGCACTTAGGAAACAGTGGCAGGATCGGACAGTCAGCATGGATTTATGAAGGGAAAATCATGCTTGACAAATCTACTGGAATTTTTTGAAGATGTAACTAGTAGAGTTGATGATGGGGAGCCAGTGGATGTGGGTTTATTTGAACTTTCAGAAGGCTTTTGGCAAAGTCTCGCATAAGAGATTAGCGTGTAAAATTAAAGCAAATGGGATTAGGGGTAATGTATTGAGATGGATAGAAAACTGGACAGGAAACAAAGAGTAGCAGTTAATGGGTCCTTTTCAAATTGGCAGACAGTGACCAGTGGGGTACCGCAGGGATCGGTGCTAGGACCCCAACTATTCACAATATATATTAATGATTTAGATGAGGGAACAAAATGTAATATCTCCAAATTTGCACATGACACCAAGTTAGGTGGGGAGCTGTGAGGAGGATGCAGAGATCTTTCGGTGTGATTTGGACAAGTTAAGTGAGTGGGCAAATGAATGGCAAATGCAGTATAATTGTGAGGTTATCCACTTTGGTAGCAAAAATGAGAAGGCAGATTATTATCTGTATGACCATAAACGAGGGGAGGGATGTGCAACGAGACCTGGGTGTCCTCGTACATCAGTCATTGAAGGTAAGCAATCAGGTACAGCAGGCGGTAAAGAAGGCAAATGGCATGCTGACCTTCATTGCGAGAGGATTCGAGTACAGGAGCAAGGATGGCTTGCTGCAATTATACAGGGCCTTGGTGAGGCCGCGTCTGGAATATTGTGTGCAGGTTTGGTCTCCTTATCCGAGGAAGGATGTTCTTTCTGTAGAAGGAGTGAAGTAAAGGTTTACCAGACTGATTCCTGGGATGGCGGGACTGACAAAGGAGGAGGGATTGAGTCAATTCTGATCATATTTGCTGGAGTTCAGAAGAATGAGGGGGGATCTCATAGAAACATATTAAATTCTAACATCACCACATGGTAGATGCAAGATATTCCCGATGGTGGGGGTGTCCAGAACCAGGGGTCACAGTCTGAGGATATGGGGTAGACCATTTTAGAACAGAGATGAGGGGAAATTTCTTCACCCAGAGAGTGGTGAGCCTGTGGAATTTGTTATTGCAGGAAGTAGTTGAGGCAAAACATTGTATGATGCAATTGTACGCTAGTAGATAGATATAGCAGTTGTGTCGAAGGGGATCAAAGAATATGGGGGAAGGCGGGATTAGGCAATTAGTTGGATGATCAGCCATGATCAAAATGAATGGCGGAGCAGGCTCGACAGACCAAATGGCCTACACCTGCTCCTATTATCTATGTTTCCATTGAGGGGAAAACGGACATCATTTGCATCTTGATCAGCTTATCCCTCTAGCGTGGCTGCCTCAACAATAGCTTCCCAACACAAGAACTTCAAAATTGGTGGTAACTCTTTTCAAAAGTTATTGGTTGGAACATAATCAATCTTTAAACCAAAGCCAGTTCCAGACAATAGATAAACATCTCGGGCGAAATTCTCCCCCAACGGCGCGATGTCCGCCGACTGGCGCCAAAAACGGCGCCAATCAGACGGGCATCGCGCCGGCCCAAAGGTGCGGAATGCTCCGCATCTTTGGGGGCCGAGCCCCAATATTGAGGGGCTAGGCCGGCGCCGGAGGGATTTCCGCCCCGTCAGCTGGCGGAAATGATGTTTGTTGCCCCGCCAGCTGGCGCGGAAATGGCGTTTGGTGCCCCGCCAGCTGGCGCGGAAATGCGGCGCATGCGCGGGAGCGTCAGCGGCCGCCGACAGTTTCCCGCGCATGCGCAGTGGGGAGAGTCTCTTCCGCCTCCGCCATGGTGGAGGCCGTGGCGGAGGCGGAAGGGAAAGAGTGCCCCCACGGCACAGGCCTGCCCGCGGATCGGTGGGCCCCGATCGCGGGCCAGGCCACCGTGGGGGCACCCCCTGGGGTCAGATTGCCCCGCGCCCCCCCCAGGACCCCGGAGCCTGCCCACGCCGCCTGGTCCCGCCGGTAAATACCAGCTTTGATTTACGCCGGTGGGACAGGCAATTTCTGGGCGGGACTTCGGCCCATCTGGGCCGGAGAATTGAGTGGGGGGTCCCGCCAACCGGCGCAGCCCGATTCCCGCCCCCGCCCAATCTCCGGTACCGGAGACTTCGGCGGGGGCGGGATTTACGGCAGCCAACGGCCATTCTCCGACCCGGCGGGGGGTTGGGGAATGACACCCCTCGTTTCACATCATGGTGGAGAAAGGTCCAAGACACATTTTGAAATTCCTATATTCCTTTGAATCTGAGAAACCCTGAGACTGCTGCTTTAACATCAACCAGAAA
The DNA here is from genome assembly GCF_047496885.1 of Scyliorhinus torazame. Taxonomy (NCBI): domain Eukaryota; kingdom Metazoa; phylum Chordata; class Chondrichthyes; order Carcharhiniformes; family Scyliorhinidae; genus Scyliorhinus; species Scyliorhinus torazame. The sequence goes on along the minus strand of NC_092713.1, from coordinate 47,905,376 downwards.
GAACCCCAGCAGCTCCTGGCTGATCAAGCAGCCAGTCAACATTTCTCAACTCCTTGAAGTCTGTCTGATTTTAAAAGTCTTTGATCATTGGCTGCTAATTGGTATGAGCACAGAAACTCCATCCTACCACATTATCATTCGTTTCAAGGACTCTCGTGTTGTTGTCTCTCACCAGAAACTCATCTGGACTAAATTCTGGCACAAAGGAAACATCCACTGGACTTTGACTTCATGGACTCTAGAAATAATTTCTGTGGTTCTTTTGCTGTTGTGGGCGGCATGGTGGCAAAGTGGTTAACACTGCTGCCTCACGTCACCAGAACCTGGGGTCGATTCCGACCTTGGGTGAGATTTCACATTCTACCCGTGTCTGCGTGGGTGCTCTGGTATCCTCCCAAGGTCCAAAAATGTGCAGGTTAGGTGAATTGCCTATGCCAAACTGCCCCTAGGCAGGATTACAGGGATAGGGTGGGAGATTGGGCCTAGGTAGGGTGCTTCTTCGGGAGATCGGTGCAGACTCAATGGGCCACCGTACCACCCCTATGGGTGTACTTCTTATTCAATCGCTCTAGGAAATGTGTGCGTTGCTGGTTGGCCAACATTTATTGCTTATCCCAAATGTGCTGTTAGGTGAATTAGACATTCCGAGTTCTCCCTTTGTGGACCGAATGTGGAGATTGGGGGCTTTTCGGGGCTAATCACTATTGTCACAAGTAGGCTTATATTAACACTGCAGTGAAGTTACTGTGAAAATCCCCTAGTCGCCACATTCTGGCGCCTGTTCAAGTACACAGAGGGAGAATTCAGGATGTCCAAATTCCCTAACAGCACGTCTTTTGGGACTTGTGGGAGGAAACCGGAGCACCCGGAGGAAACCCACGCGGACACAGGGAGAACGCGCCGACTCCACACAGACAGTGACCCAAGCCAGGAATCAAACCCTGGCTCTGTGAAGCAACAGTGCTAACCACTGTCCTACCGTGCCGCCTAATATTATTATTAGCGAGGGGCTCAGCAGGTATCTCTTATTCCCCAAGAGCCAGCCACGCATCCTAGGGTGCTCCTCGAAGAGGCCGGGGATGACCAACTGCCCCAGGATATAGCTGTCGTGGACAATCCCCGGGAAGCGTGCACACACACGTGTGTTATCTTCATCTGGTGGTCGCACATGAGCTGCATGTTGAGGGAATGGAACTCCTTTCTGTTAAAGTAGGGCACTCCCAGATGGCCCACTGAGCTCAGGGCAACATACATGGCATCTATTAACCCCTGGACCTGGGGCATCCCAGCGATGGCAGAGAAACGTGCTGTCTGGCACCTTGCTGGGCTTGGTCCATGTCAAAGATGATGTAGTTTTCTGGCCAGGCATACAAGACATCTGTGACCTGTCACATGGAGCTGTGGACTGTGGCCTGTGAGATACCACACAGGTCCCCGCTCACGCCCTGGAATGATCCTGAGGTGTAAAAGCTCAGAGCTGCGGACCGAGCACTGCTCCCCTCCCTGTGGCACTTACCCACCCTCCAGCCGTTGATATGTCCCTGGAGCTGTGTACCAACACATGGGTGTTCAGATGTTGGCTGCTGCGTGTGTGGTGTTGCCTCCTGCAGTGTTCAGGCAGTGTCCAGACATCATGGTCTGACTGGGATGCTAGGCAATGGCTCCCACATGCTATATGGCCCGTCCACCCACGGGAATCCACTTGGGTTGTGTGAAGTGCTCACTTTATCATGTCTGCCAATTCCCTATTAGCAATAGCCTTCCGGCGCACGGCCAGAAGCCTCGGCATTCGGTGGGTTATGGGTGGTTGGTGGGGTCGACGGGCAGGGACAAAGATTGCCCTCAGAACGGGTATACACGATCCAGGGGTTGGCATGGTGGTGCCGCGAGCGGTTGGCCCCCCAGGGCCTCCACCCCCACCCTCTCATGGTGGCCCAAGCCTGCCGGCTCTTTCCGGAATGGCCTCCCTGGGAGGCTGATAAGATTCTGGGAGCCAGTTAAATCCGGCGTCAGCACAGTTAAAAGTGGGTTTTTAAACCCGCTTAGGTTGCGGGACTGGGTCCTGCCCACGACGCCTCACAAGATCTGGTTTGATCACGCGAGGCGGAACGGCTGTCAGGAAGCACAGTGGAGGCCTCTCCAGGCAACTACCGGCTGCGCCCCGTTCCGATTACGGCAGGACATGGCCGGTACATCACCCCATTTATATATTGTTACTGACGATGCGGGAGAGTGCGCAGTCAATGCTAGCTCCATTGTTCCACACTGACACATTGATTCAAAACTTGGGGAGAAAAAGGAAATGTGGAGATGTATTATTTAATAAATACACATTCACATACATGCAGATCTGCGCAACATTTGCAAACACAAGAATAAACAGATCAAAGATAAACATTCATTGCAGAATTTCTGCGTCACCGATTTGAACCAAACAAATTCACTACAATCTATGTGACAGTTTTCAATTAAAATTCCAGCCATCCTCTAAAGCTAAATAATATCCAAGAGATTTTAAAACGACTCATAAGTTGTACATGTTCCAATCTTGTATACTTTGTCACATAACGGGTGCGATTCTCCACTCCCGCGCCGGTTGGGAGAATCGCCTGGGCCGCCAAGATTTCCCGGGACGCCGGTCCGGTGCCCTCCCGCGATTCTCCCAAGCGGCGGGAACGGCCCCGTCGAGTTCCGCGGGCCGCAGAATCGCCGGAGACACCCAAAATGGCGATTCTCCGGCACCCCCGCTATTCTCAGGCCAAGCAGCCAGGCCAAAACGGCGGGTTTCCCCCCTGCCACCGTCCACACCTGGGGCGAAATTCTCCGTTATCGGCGGAAAGTCCGCCGATCGGCGCAAAAAACGGCGCAAATCCGACTTGCGTCACGTCGGAAAAATGGGTCGATAGTCTCCGGCCTGAAATGGGCTAGCAGCGACGTAACGGGATCCGCGCTTGCGCAGTGGTTCACGCTGTGCAGCGTCATACGCGCTGCACGGCGTGACGGCTCATAAGGCGGCGCTGCTCCCCCCCACCCGACCGGAACACACGACCCCAACACCCGACTGGGTGGCTGGCCGTCGCTCAGCCCCGAGGTTCGAGTCACGCGATGTGGAGGCGCTCCTGGACGCGGTGGAGCAGAGGAGGGACGCCCTGTATCCCGGGCACGGCCGCAGAGTTGCCCCACGCCACAGCTGGCATCTGTGGAGGGAAGTGGCAGAGGCCGTCACCGCTGTGGCCCTGACACCACGGACAGGCACCCAGTGCCACAAGGTGAACGACCTCGTCAGAGCAGGCAGGGTGAGCCTCCCCCATATCCCCCCCTCCCCCATATCCCCTCTCCCCCATATCCCCACCCCCCCATATCCCCCCTCCCCCATATCCCCCCCTCCCCCATATCCTCATAACCCCCCCTCCCCCATATCCCCCCCTCCCCCATATCCCCCCTCCCCCATATCCCCCCTCCCCCATATCCCCCCTCACCCATATCCCCCCCGCCCCATATCCCCCATATCCCCAAGTGAATCCAGCCCTAACCTTAACCTCTGCAATGCACGCGCAACCGATGGCGTGCATTCATATACCTGCCTAACACTGTTGCCTTTTACCCCTGCCCCCCCACCCACAGGAGAAGCGCGCACACAACAATAGGGAGCATGTGAGGACTGGAGGAGGGCCCGCTGATGAGAGGCCACTGACCGTACACGAGGAAAGGGCCCTGGAACTGGCTGGCGGACCTGAGGACCGGGAGGTTGCTGATGCAGAGGTCGGGGGCGTACTAGCGAGTGAGCCACCGACAGCCCGTCCCCATATCCCCCCTCCCCTATATCTCCCTCCCCCGTATCACCTGATCACTGCCTGATGTCTAACCATGCATGCTTCATTGTGTATCGCAGGACCAAACGTCCAGGCATCCATCCCCGCAGATGCAGACCGCCCGCAGGATGCCCCTCGGAGACCACGGGAGACGGAGAGACACGCACCCTCCAGCATGCGACGCCCGCAGGATGCCCCTCGGAGACCACGGGAGACGGAGAGACCCGGACCCTCCAGCATGCGACGCCCGCAGGATGCCCCTCGCACACCACGGGAGACGGAGAGACCCGGACCCTCCAGCATGCGACGCCCGCAGGATGCCCCTCGCACACCACGGGAGACGGAGAGACCCGGACCCTCCAGCATGCGACGCCCGCAGGATGCCCCTCGGAGACCACGGGAGACGGAGAGACCCGGACCCTCCAGCATGCGACGCCCGCAGGATGCCCCTCGGAGACCGCGGGAGAGGGAGAGACCCGGACCCTCCAGCATGCGACGCCCGCAGGATGCCCCTCGCACACCACGGGAGACGGAGAGACCTGGAGCAACAGGGAGACGACACCCCCGTCACGTGCGGGAGCGACCACCCAGCGACGAGGGGGGCAGCCACAGGCCCCCGTCACATCCGAGCCAGGACACCACTACCCAGGACACCACTACCCAGGACACCACTACCCAGGACACCACTACCCAGGACAGCACTACCCGGGGCACCCCTACCCGGGACACCCCTACCCGGGACAGCACTACCCAGGACACCCCTACCCGGGACAGCACTACCCAGGAAGACGAAATACCGGATAGTGACTCAGAGTGGATGGGTGGAGACGAACCCCCACCCCAAAGTGCCATGGACTCAGAGTGGGACGAAGAGAACGACACAACGCCACTGCTGTCACCAACACCCTCCACCATCGCAGAAACACTCACCACGGTTGGGCACTTTAGTGATGAGGCGTCTGGTACACTCACTGGTGCGCACAACACAGCCGTCCCGGTACAGCAGGTGGAGGTAGGAGCAGCAGAGGGACCGGGCGGTCGGAGGGCAGCCCAGCCCAAGCGATCATCTGCCGCCCAGATGGATCCCGGGTTCCTGCAGTTACCACACCAACACATAGATCCGATGCAACCACCGACCCGGAGACGAGCGAAGAGGGTGACGGGCGGCTTGCGGCGGCTGCGGTCGCAGGTGGAGGAGTCCACCCGCGTCCAGGAGCTGGGAGTGGTGCCGGTCATGCGTGCCACCCAGGCTGACACCGCACGGGTGGCGTCCGCGGTGGAGGCAATGGGTGCGACGGTGTCAGACATGGGGAACGGTTTGCGAGGCCTGGGGCCTTCCGTGCAGGCGGCGTCTGTGGCCCAGGAAATGGCTGCCCTCTCACAGGAGGCCATGAGCCAGTGCCAGCGCCAGATGGCAGAGGCGCTCAACGCCATAGCCCAGTCTCAGCAGGCCATGGTCCAGTCTCTGCAGGCCATGGCCCAGTCTCAGCAGGCCATGGCCCAGTCTCAGCAGGCCATGGCCCAGTCTCAGCAGGCCATGGCCCAGTCTCTGCAGGCCATGGCCCAGTCTCTGCAGGCCATCGCTGAGGGCATCGGCGCCAGTGGCCATGTGCGAGCCGGCGTCGCACTGTCAGACAGGGTTTGACAACCCCCTGGGCTCCATGGCTGCAAACCTGCAGACCCCTGTCGATACCAGCACGGGCCTCCAGGACTGGCAGCGCCAGATGTCGGGGGTGCGTCGGATGGCCAGTCCGTTCGCATCCCCCACCCATGTAGAGGCCTGGGGGCCATCGGGCACCCCGAGGGAGGAGGAGGTGGTGTGGTCCGTCCTGGCTCCCTCTGTAGGGGAGGTCCCGGTACACTGCGACACCTCAGACTCCCCCCCCTTCCGTCCCAGGTGCATCGGGTGGGCAACGGGCAGGACAGGCTGGCGGCTCGCCATCCCAGTCGCCCGAGCCGCAGCCTGGCCCATCTAGGCCAGGACGCCCCAGGAAACGGCCGCCAAAGGGATCCAGTGTCAGAGGGCAGGAATCACAGGAGTCCACCTCCAGTTCTGCTGTACCGTCTGGGGAACCACGTAGACGTAGTCAAAGGGCCCGTAAGGCCAAACAATTAGACACTGAGTAAGTTGGCACGGGTGCAGGGCACAGATGAGTTTTAGGGGCTAGGGCACGTGCATGAACTCCTTTGGTTATTAAAGTCAATGTTACACCTACCGAAGCTGCCTTTGTGCTCTGTCCAAAGTGTGCGGGGGTGTCATGTACGTTGAGCGCAAGTGTGTGTGTGAGGGGTGGTCTTACCTCAGCCCCAGGTGAGTCTGCCCCCTTACCCCTGGGCCGCCATCAACATCCCCCGGGCAGAGGACGGGACCGTGCGCTGCAGTGTCACAGCCGCATGCAGGGATGGTCCGGGTGGATGGTGGTACTGTGGCCATGGGTCAGACATAGTCCAACGATGTAGAGCCAGGAGCTCATCGCAGGGTGGGTTGTCATCATCCTCCATGGCCTGCGATAGACACGCGTCCACCCGCGACTGTGTGAGCCCGGCCCGTTGTGCCGCAGGTGGATCGGCAATGGGGGGGGGGGGGTGGTGTGCATGCGGGTGGGGTGTGTGGGGTTGGGGAGGGGGGTGAGGGTGCTGGGTGGGTGGATGGGTGGGGGGTGTGGGTGGTCGGCTGTTGCCATGGTGTGCGGTCTGTGGCCATACTACCCGATTCCCACGCCCATCTAGTCAGTGAAGCGGGCGTCTATCAGTCTGTCCCGTGCCCGCTGGGCCAGCCGGTAACGGTGGACAGCCACCCGCCTGTGTCTACCCCGTCTGCCCTGACCATTGCCCCCATCCCCCTCATCTGGGGAGGACTGGGCCTCTTCCTGCTGCTCCTCCACTCCGCCCTCCTCTGCCTGCGGCACATCGCCGCTCTGCTGGGCTATGTTGTGCAGGACGCAGCACACCACTATGATGCGGCCGACCCTATCTGACCGATACTGGAGGGCGCCCCCAGAGAGGTCCAGGCACCTGAAACGCATCTTCAGCACGCCAAAGCACCTCTCGATCACTCCCCTTGTCGCTACATGGGCATCATTGTAGCGGTTCTCCGCCTCATTGCGTGGCCTCCGTATAGGCGTCATCAGCCACGATCGCAATGGGTAGCCCCTGTCGCCCAGCAACCAGCCCCTCAGCCGGGGATGGCGTCCCTCGTACATGCCGGGGATGGATGACCGCGACAACACGTATGAGTCGTGTACACTGCCTGGGTGACGGGCGCAGACGTGCAGGATCATCATGCAGTGGTCGCAGACCACCTGTACGTTCATCGAATAGGTCCCCTTCCTATTAGTGAACACGGCCCTGTTATCTGCAGGTGGCCGCACGGCGACGTGCATCCCATCGATCGCGCCCTGGACCATGGGGAACCCGGCCACGGCAGAGAAGCCCACGGCCCGGGCATCTTGGCTGGCCCGGTCCACGGGGAAGCGGATGTAGCGGTGCGCCATGGCATATAGGGCATCTGTCACTGCCCGGATGCACCGGTGCACCGATGTCTGCGATATGCCGGACAGGTCCCCACTCGGTGCCTGGAATGACCCCGTTGCATAAAAGTTCAGGGCCACCGTAACCTTGACGGACACGGGGAGAGGGTGTCCCCCGCCAGTGCCACGCGGTGACAGGTGTGCCAGCAGGTGGCAGATGTGTGCCACGGTTTCCCGGCTCATACGGAGTCTCCTCCTGCATTCCCGGTCTGTGAGGTCCTGGTATGACTGCCGGGGCCAGTACACACGGGGCGCCCTCGGGTGCCTCCGTTGCCGTGGGGCCGCGACGTCCTCCTCCCCCTCCTCGTCCTGTCGGTCAGGTGTCCCTCCAGCCTGGGCGGCTGCCGCCTGCCCCTCTGCGGCAGCCTGCGCCGCCTCTCTGGCACGCTCCTCCTCCTCCTCCTCCTCATCCAAGGCAACATAGACATGAGCGGCTGCCACCACGGCGGCCAACATCGCTGGATGATCTGAAAACATGACGGCCTGGTTGGGGAAGGGGGGGGGGGGGACGACGACATGTCACCATTGCCCATATCCCCTCATCCCCCCAGCCAGGTGGCATGGACCGCATGGGTCCAACTGTTGGACGCTGGCACCTGGCCAGGTGGACCAACTCACTTGCCCTCCCATCCCCCTCCTCGGCACGGCCCCCCCCCCTAACCCCCAACCTCCACCCCGCACGGACCCCCCCCCAACCTCCACTCCAGCACGGCCCCCCCCCCAAGCTCCACCCCAGCACGGACCCCCCCCCCAACCTCCACCCCAGCACGAACCCCCCCCCAACCTCCACCCCGGCACGGACCCCCCCCAACCTCCACCCCAGCACGGACCCCCCCCCAACCACCACCCCAGCACGGCACGGACCCCCCCCCACAACCTCCACCCCGGCACGGACACCCCCCCCCAACCTCCACCCCAGCACGGACCCCTCCCCTGACCTCCCCCCCCAACCTCCACCCCAGAACGGACCCCCCCCCCAAACCTCCACCCCAGCACGGCACGGACCCCCCCCCCAACCTCCACCCCGACACGGCACAGACCCCCCTCCAACCTCCACCCCGGCACGGACCCCCCCCCCAACCTCCACCCCAGCACGGACACCCCCCCAACCTCCACCCCAGCACGGACCCCCCCCCCCAACCTCCACCCCAGCACGGCACGGACCCCCCCCCCCAACCTCCACCCCGGCACGGCACGGACCCCCCCCCCCAACCTCCACCCCAGCACGGTCCCCCCAACCTCCACCCCAGCACGGACCCCCCCCCCAACCTCCACCCCGGCACGGACCCCCCCCCAACCTCCACCCCGGCACGGACCCCCCCCCCCCCAACCTCCACCCCAGCACGGACCCCCCCCCAACCTCCACCCCGGCACGGACCCCCCCAACCTCCACCCCGGCACGGACGCCCCCCCAACCTCCACCCCAGCACGGACCCCCCCCAACCTTCACCCCGGCACGGACCCCCCCCCCGGAGCCCAGCCTACTCTAACCACCCCCCCCCCCCGCCGCACACACACACACACACAACCCGAGACACACCTCTCCTCACGCATTCAGACTGCGGCCACGCCATAGCCTGCCCAGAGCCAACCCCCCAGGCCGTCACTCACCTCCACGCTGGTCGGCGTGAGCCTGGATCACCGGGTCACGCCGATGAAAAGGAGGTTTGATTCACGTCAACGTGAACGGTCATCACGTCGACGGGACTTCGGCCCATCCGGAAGGGAGAATATCGGCAGGCCGAAAATCGGCTGCCTTGTGCAGACCCGTGACATTCTCCGCGGCAGCGGCGCCATTAACGCCCCGCCGACATATCTCCCTTCGGAGACTTCGGCAACCGGCGGGGGCGGGATTCACGGCGGCCAACGGCCATTCTCCGACCCTCTGGGGGGTCGGAGAATGACGCCCCTGGTTGCTGCCGTCGGGAACAGCGCGGGAACGCTGGGGGGGCGGCCTGCGGGGGGGGGGTGGATCCTGCACCGGGGGTACCTCAAATGTGGGATGGCCCGCAATCGGTGCCCACCGATCGTCGGGCCGTCCTCTCTGAAGGAGGACCTCCTTGCTTCCGCGGCCCCGCAAGATCCGTCTGCCATCTTCTTGCGGGGTTGACTCGGAGAGGACGGCAACCACACATGCGTGGGTTGGCGCCGGCCAACCCGCGCATGCGCGGGTGACGCCAGTTATGCGGCGCCGGTCGCGTCATGTATGCGGCGCCGCCTTTACGCGGCGACAAGGCCTGGCGCGTGTAGATGACGCGGCCCCGATCCAAGCCCATTATCGGGCCCTGAATCGGTCGGGATAGGGGCCGTTTTGCGCCGTCGTGAACCTCGACGGCGTTCACAACGGCATGGGCACTTCGGCGCGGGAGTGGAGAATCCCGCCCAACATATCCTCTACATTGGACTAAAACATACAATGGATTATTGCTTTGCAAGTGTGAGCTTGTGCTTCTGTCAACTGTCAATTTAACTCTCTGTCCCACATTTCTGTCGCTCTGTCTTTGTCTCCTTCGCTGTGCTAATGATCTTAAATGTAAGCTTGAGGAACAGCACATCATCTTTTGATGAGGCACTTCACAGCTTTCTGAACTCAACAATTTCAGATCATAACTTCTGCCTTCGCCTTTCCAGACTGCAGCTGTTGGTGATGAATCTATTGTCATTTACACCTTCTCTAACCCCATTTTTAGTTTCTTTACTTATTCCACTCCCATCATCTTTCACCTGTACCATCATCTCTTTTGTAATTTATCTCACCTGCGTTCCACAGTATCACAGACTTTTCTCGCCTCTGTATTTAACCACGAAGGCTCGGCCTTCTCAACCTTGCCTATCACCTGAGGTGTGGTGATCCTTGGGTTAACCAACACCAGTCAGCTCTCTCTCAAAAGGGTAGAGCAGCCAGTAGTCCTCGGGGACTAAGGAGACTTTCATTTCTTTTAGTTCACGGTTATATCTCAAAAACATTTTCCGGCTTTGACAATAGGTCCACTTGAAATGTCATTGTTTCTCGCTCTCTAGACACTCCCTTTGCTACTTAGCATTTCCAGAAGTTTCTGTTTTTACTGATAAATGTTCAAGCTAGACAATTTTTACATTAGTTTAAGTGCACATAATCTTTCCTGATTTCTTTGAAAAGCAGAACAGCCCCCAATACAGTTTACATGTGTGACATGTAAAATATATATCAAAGCTGCTCTCTTGCAAGTATTAGCACTGAATATATCGAAGGCTGAATTATACATATTTTTGATTGACAAGGGAGTCAAGGGTTATAGAGGACAAGCAAGAAACTGGAATTAAGTTCACATTCAGGTCAGCCATCATCTGATTGAATGGCAGAACAGGCTCAAGGGGTTGAATGCTCATTTTCATGTTGCATTACATTCATCCCCCACCATCTGGCCTGCAAAATCCTACCAACTGTCCTGGCTTGATACAATTCACACCTCTTTAACCTGGGGTTACCCCATCTCTGGCTCTGTAAAGATTTAATCACCTGCTAATGGTTGCATTCCAAGCATTGTTTGGCATCTTTGAATTTGTCTATATATATGTTTCTGGAACATACCTCTTCATTCACCTGAGGAAGGAGCAGTGCTCCGAAAGCTAGTGACATCGAAACAAACCTGTTGGACTTTAACCTGGTGTTGTAAGACTTCGTACTGTGCTCACCCCAGTCCAACGCCGGCATCTCCACATCATTTTTCTTATGTTCTTGTATGAGACAAATGAGGATCTGAGGAAACCAGACAAGAGGGAGGGGTGGATTCTCCATTGCCCGACGCCGGTATCGGAATTCCCGATTGTGCAGAGAATGGCAGGTCACCTGGAAAATAGGCTCAGCACAGAGTGCCAGACCTTTACAATGCTCTGCTGGCCTCAATGAACTACCTGCCTTGCGTCAGTGGCACCATGCAAACCCACTATTTACATGGAATCTCCACCCCCCATTATGATGCAACCCTCTCAGGCCTAACTTGGTATTTACAAGTGGCCCCAGGTGCAAGGAGGTAGGCAAACTTTTGAAACCTTCGGGCTTGCTGGGGGTGTAGCAGGGAAGGACTTGGTGGCCATTACATGAACTCAGGGTGACCCCCTCGGGTCGGGCTGCCCTGTTGGAGGCCCCCATAAATTCATTCAAACCCACCCCCTAGCTGCAACTTACAGGTTCCTAGCAGTTGTGACTGCTGACAGTATTCTTGCAAATGCTTGGTGGGCTTCTGGTCATGCGGCAATCTCTCAGCACCTCATCACAGCTCCCTCCTCCACCCCAAACTCCACCCCCCCCCCCCCCCCCCCCCATCAAACTTTCCAGCATATCCGCAATAATTTGCTTTTATCTGATTAGTTGCAATGACAGTAGCAATGGTACCAGTTTGTAGCCATGAGCACATTTCTTCACCCAAAATGTAACGGCCTTGATACAAGATTGAATATATTGTATAATGATGAGCATACTTTGAAACATTTTAGAAAGAATGAAAATATCCTTCCAAGGAAAGTGGACTTGGAAATATATCGCCGTTCCTTCACTGTTGGTGGGTCAAAATCCTGGAGCTTCCTCCCTAATAGCACTGTGGGTGTACCTACATCTCAGGGACTGCAGCAGTTCAAGAAGGCTGCTCACCACCACATTCTAAAGGGAAAATGGGTAATAAATGCTGGCCTAGCCTGTGATGCCCACAACCCATAAAAATAATTTTCAAAAAAATTACTGAAGTAACACATTTTTAAAAGTCCAGTCTCAATTTTGGGATTCTTGCCTCAAAATAGTGAAGAACTTATTTCTTTTGTTAAAAAATGACCAAGCTCCATGCTAACACCGGCAGATAAAATTTAGGGAATATTGTGTTTTAATTGTATTTCTGGTGTATCTTTAGTAGGGTTAACCCTGTCTGGTTTGAACACTTTTTCCCTCCTCTGGCAGTACACTCACAGATCTGCACCGTTGCCTATGTGAAGAAAGGGGCAGTAGAACTGTAAAAAATATATGGAAATGTGAACAAAATCAATTTGGAATTTCGTGTGAAACTGTAAACATGTCTATATAGAGAGGCGAAACTTTCCCTGTGCAATTCTATGGATTTGATCGATGGAAGATATTTAGATTTAATCATGCAGGTCAAAGAATCCTCCAGCTTTTGGTTGTCTTTTCATTGTAAACTAAGCACGAACATATTACTCACATATGTGAACAATGAAAGCAGCGATTAAAAGATTTAAATATTATTCAAGCAGCAACCTGTCTTGAAGTGCAATATAGAGTAATCAGAGCTCCACTGTGCTATGTGCACATTGTACAAATATGCATGTAGGATTTTAAAATAGAAGCCATCCCAATGACCTTTTTAACCATTATTCTAATGTTGTGAGTAGTTTCCGCAAAGTCTAATCACAATTGAATCCTAGATTCTCTGCCTCCTAACCCATACCTACAACAGAAAGATGTTGCCCTCTGAAATTCAAGCCCCGGATTGCCATCCAAACTACAGAGCATAGAATATAGCCTTGAATACATTTCAAAAACTGCAAATTGTGAATAGATCTCTTCCGGCATTGCACTCAGGCAATCTTTTGGGAGCTACCAATCTGCTCAACCACACCCCTCACCTCCACCTTTGATGTCTTTGCCTCCATTAAAATCTTTATTCTCGCTGTTTCTGGTCTTTCCCCCTGGTTTGGCCCTCATTTATGAGCACATAAACATTAGGGATGCAGACTTGAATGCATAGGGAGGATAAATGGTTTAACCACTGCATATCTGGATGAAGCACATAAAATACTCTCTGGTCCCGTTCTCCTCTGCAAAAACTGCCCACTGAAAGATAACCAGGCTTTTTTACTCCAATAAAAACTGCCTTCTTATATCTCTGCCTCCTCGAGAAAAGCCTCCTCTGCCCTTACCTACAACAATACCTACAATAGCACATTCTCTGTCACTGAGATGGAGACAACCCTTCCAGCTGCCTTTGCTGATTCCTCTATTCTAGCCAGCAGATTAAGTTTCCCCAAAGATCCCTCACTGCTTTAGCTCTGAACTTGTATCTTTATTTTCTGTGATGTATCACTTCCTGCCCTCCCTGAGTTCAGCTTATCCATGAGATTTACCCTTTGCTCTCTTGAGCCTACTCTCACTAAACTGCTGGCTGTTATATTATTGCTAGCCAGCTGAATGAAGCAGAGCCAGCCTTTAATTGGAATAGTGAAACATATCACCACCCCTCTCCACAAAAATAAAACCGTGACCCCCCCTCCGTCCTTGCAATCTAACACCCAATCCAACCTCCCTTTTCTGCTCCAAAATTCCATGAAATATGCTGCTGCCTTCCAAATCCATGGTTAACTTTCCCAGAACTCCATGTTTGATCCCTGTAATCAAGGGCGGGATTCTTCGAAGGCTGGCGGGGTGGGCAACTCTGCCGCGAAGGAGTGACGTGAACCACTCTGGCGTCGGGCCGCCTCCGAAGGTGCAGAATCCTCCGCACCTTCAGGTGGCGAGGCTGGTGCCGGAGTGGTTTGCGCCACGCCGGCGCGGACGTGGAAGGGGCTTGGCGGCACGCCCAACCTGCGCCGAAGGACCTCCGCCGGCCGGCGAGAGTTGGCGCATGAACAGGAGCTCCAGCATGTCCTGGCGTCATCCCAGCGCATGCGCAGGGGGGTGGTTCATCTCCGTGTCGGCCATCGCGGACTGTTACAGCGCCCGACGCGGAGAGGAATAGAGTGCCCCCGCGGCACAGACCCACCCGCGGATTGGTGAGCTCCGATCACGGGCCCAGGCCACCATGGGGGCACCCCCCAAGGACCCCTGAGGCCGCCCGCGGAGCCAGGTCTCGCCGGTAAGTACCTGTCGTAACATACGCCGGCGGGAACTGGCCGGGAAAGGGCAGCCACTCGGCCCATCGTGGGGCCGGAGAATCGCTTGGGGGGGGGGGGTGGGCGCTGCCAACGGCACCCAACTGGCGCGATTCCCGCCCCCACCAAACCCCAGCGCCGGAGATTCGGCAGCCGGCGGGGGCGGGATTCACGCTGCCCCCCCGGCGATTCTCCGACCCGGCAGAAGTTCGGAGAATCCCGCCCCTGGTGTCCATTCACCACTGCATAGAATGGGCTCTTAAAGTCATAAATGACATCCTGGGCGAGATTCTCCGACCCCCCCGCCGGGGGGCTGGCATGAATCCCGCCCCCGCCGGTTGCCGAATTCTCCGGCACCGGATATTCGGCGGGTGCGGGAATCGCGTCGTGCTGGTTGGCGTCCCGTCCCCCCCCCCCGCGATTCTCCGGCACCGTATGGGCCGAAGTCCCACCGCTAAAATGCCTGTCCCGCCGGCGTAGATTAAACCACCTACCTTACCGGCGGGACAAGGCGGCGCGGGCGGGCTCCGGGGTCCTGGGGGGGGCGCGGGGGCGATCTGGCCCCAGGGGGGGGTGCCCCCACGGTGGCCTGGCCCGCGATCAGGGCCCACCAATTCGCGGGCAGGCCTGTGCCGTGGGGGGCACTCTTTCCCTCCATGGCGGAGGCGGAAGAGACTCCCTCCACTGCGCATGCGCGGGAATGCCGTCAGCGGCCGCTAACGCTCCCGCGCATACGCCGCCCGGAGATGTCATTTCCGCGCCAGCTGGCGGGGCACCCAAAGGCCTTTTCCGCCAGCTGGCGGGGTGGAAACTCGTCCGGCGCCTGGCCTAGCCCCTTAAGGTTGGGGCTCGGCCCCCAAAGTTGCGGAGCATTCAGCACCTTTGGGACGGCGCGATGCCCGACTGATTTGCGTCGTTTTGGGCGCCAGTCGGCGGACATCGCGCCGATACCGGAGAATTTCCCCCCTAAGTGACTGCGACCAGGATAACCTGCCTCTCTTTGTCCTTCTCAAAAGGTTTGAAGCCTTTTCCTGATCACACCATCCGCCTCCAGTGTCCCTTTATCATCCAACTGGGTGGGACTGCACCAGCCTGGTTTCATTTGTATCGATGTTAACATTGCCAGAAAAAGAGCCTGCAATGGCTTCTCTTCCCACTTCATTATCTCTTCTAAAATCTCGCCTGGGTTTATTTCTCATCGATATGCTGTCCCTTGATGGCATAATCTAAAAACACTGGGCAGAATTCTCCCAAGCCCCCACAGTTGGGTTCAATGGCAGGCGTGGAAGAAGAATATGGTGGGATACCCAGAAATCATTTCAAACCGGCATGAATTTACAGCGGGATTTTCAACTGGCATTTGCCACGGTGAGTTGGAAAACCCACCAGGGGCCGGCGTGAGCCTCATTTGCAAGTGAAGGTCTGACCCCTCATGTCAGATTCGCCGTGATGACGGGGGAAAAACATGCCGCTGTGAAATACGGTCTGAACAACGTGAAGTGCAGATGTCGGAACTCATATTGACAATACCTATGGCTGCCTCTGGAGTTAAGAATTAAGGCTGTCCACAATCCTGTACCCTAGAACACCACAACAATGGGTTAGAGGTGCATATGCAGGTGGACGTCCAATTTATGGTTCCTGGAGGGGGCCTGTCTCCTGCCTCAGAATATTCCTGGAGAATATTGTAGAGGATAGCTGTAAGCTCCAAAATTATATAGATGGGTTAGTGGAGTGAGTAGGAAAGTGACAGATGGAATTCAACTCGGATAAGCGTGAGGTAATGCATTTAGGGAGGTCAAACGGTTAAAAGGGAATACACAATAACTGGGAATATACTGAAAGGGATAGATGAAATGAGAGATCTTGGGATGCAAGATGATCTCTAAAGGTAGCAGTACAGGTAGATAAGTTTGGAAAGAAGGCACATAGATGATTTGGAGTTGGGGACCAAGGGCAATGTGTCCAAGTTTGCAGACGACACTAAGATGAGTGGTAAAGCAAAAAATGTAGAGGATACTGGAAGTCTGCAGAGGGATTTGGATAGGTTAAGTGGATGGGCTAGGGTCTGGCAGATGGAATACAATGTTGACAAATGTGAGGTTATCCATTTTGGTAGGAATAACAGCAAAAGGGATTATTTAAATGATAAAATATTAAAACAAGCTGCTGTGCAGAGAGACCTGGGTGTGCTAGTGCATGAGTCGCAAAAAGTTGGTTTACAGGTGCAACAGGTGATTAAGAAGGCAAATGGAATTTTGTCCTTCATTGCTAGAGGGGTGGAGTTTAAGACTAGGGAGGTTATGCTGCAATTGTATACGGTGTTAGTGAGGCCACACCTGGAGTATTGTGTTCAGTTTTGGTCTCCTTACCTGAGAAAGGATGTAGTGGCGCTGGAGGGTGTGCAGAGGAGATTCACTAGGTTAATCCCAGGCTGAAGGGGTTGGATTATGAGGAGAGGTTGAGACTGTACTCGTTGGAATTCAGAAGGATGGGGGGGGGGGGGATCTTCTAGAAACATATAAAATTATGAAGGGAATAGATAGTATAGATGCGGGCAGGTTGTTTCCACTGGCGGGTGAAAGCAGAACTAGGGGGCATAGCCTCAAAATAAGGGGAAGTAGATTTAGGACTGAGTTTAGGAGGAACTTCTTCATCCAAAGAGTTGCGAATCTATGGAATTCCCTGCACAGTGAAGCAGTTGAGGCTCCTTCATTATATGTTTTCAAGAAAAAGATATAGTTTTTTTGAGAATAAAGGAATAAAGGGTTATGGTGTTTGGGCCGGAAAGTGGAGCTGAGTCAACAAAAGATCAGTCATGGTCTCATTAAATGGCAGAGCAGGCTCGAAGGGCCAGATGGCCGACTCCTGCTCCTAGTTCTTATGGAATGCTCTCCTTCATTGATAGAGGAATAGAATACAAAAGTAGGGATAGAATGGTGGAATTGTATAAGACACTGGTGAAGCCACAACTGGAGTATTGTGCACAGTCTGGCCACCACATTACAGAAGGACATGATTGCTCTGGAGAGAGTGCGGAAAATATTCACGAGAATGTTGCAAGGGCTGGAGGATTGTAGCTATGAGTAGAGGTTGGAGAGATTGGGGTTGCTTTTATTGGAACAGAGAAGGCTGAAGATGATTGAGGTATACAAAATTGTGAGAGGTAGAGATAGAACAGAGCAAATGAACCTGTTGCCCTTGGCAGAGAGTTCAAAGTGCAGAGGTCATGGATTCATGCTAACTGGCAGAAGGATTAGAGAGGACAAGAGGAAAAACGTATTGACGCAGAGGGTGGTGGGTGTCTGGACTTCATTACTTGAGTTGGTGATGAAGGCAGAGACTCTAAACTCTTAAAAAGCACCTGGATCTGCACCTTAAATGCTGTAAGCTGCAAGGCTATGGGCCATGTGATAAAATTAGAAAGGGCACCTGAATATCTTTGGGTCAACATGGATAAGATGGGCAAATTGCCCCCTTCTGAGCTGTATCTTTTCTATGGTTCTATTCATCGTTGTTTTCAGGATGTGCATCTTCCAGTCTTGGAGTGCACCCGGAGATCTACCTTCATTCTCAGGAGGTCCTACTTCTTTCAATAGTAGGTCAGTGATGGTGATAGAACATACAGTGCAGAAGGAGGCCATTTGGCCCATCGAGTCTGCACCTACCCACTTAAGCCCTCACTTCCACCCTATCCCCATAACCCAATAACCCCTCCTAATCTTTTTTGGTCATCATTGCCAATCCGCCTAACCTGGATGTTTTTTTCAATATGGCAGACTAGGCACCATCTAGGTTCTGCCCCGCCACTGAATACGGTGTGAAACACCCGGGTGTGTAATTAATGAGGTCATTGTCGGAACATTTGACATGTTTTCCCACTGGCTGCTGCAGCAGGAAACAGTCCATGTTCCCACCCTGACAAGGCACAGTCTCAAAACAGGAGAATTCCGTGCCCAATGTACATTGAAAATACCCAACTCTACCACACCAACATCTCTTTCAATCCTTCCATGGTCTCTAAACTGTCAGAATGATTGTTCAATATTAAATGCATAAGCAGAAAGTTTCTCCAACTAAACATTGGGAAGACTACAG
The DNA here is from genome assembly GCF_047496885.1 of Scyliorhinus torazame. NCBI lineage: Eukaryota > Metazoa > Chordata > Chondrichthyes > Carcharhiniformes > Scyliorhinidae > Scyliorhinus > Scyliorhinus torazame. The sequence goes on along the minus strand of NC_092713.1, from coordinate 47,887,081 downwards.
TCACCTAACCTGCACTCCTTTGAACTGAGAGAAAACCCAGGCACTCAGAGGAAACCCACGCAGACACGGGGAGAAAACGCAAACTCCACACAGACAGTCACCCAAGGTGGGAATCGAACCAGGTTCCCTGGCACTATGAGGTGCTGTGAGGCAGCAGTGCTAACCATTGCGCCACTGTGTTCCTCTAAAAGAGGAACCATTGGAGGACGGTGTGGTAACGTGCAGTCCATACATGGTGAACCCCGTTCATCTTCTTAAACCCGCCGAATTCCACGCTCGTGAAAGCCGTGCCTTTGTCCAACACTAACGCCTCGGGAAGCCCATGGGTGCCGAACGTTTACCAGAGCTTCCCAATCGTAGCCAGCAAAGTCGAGGTGGACATGCGGTGGACCTCCATCCACTTCGAATGGGCGTCTACGATGAGCAAGCAAATCTACATGGAGTCGGGGCCACTTTTGGCCCGGCCACTCTCATGAGCTGCTTGGGGGGGGGGGGGGGGGGGGGGGGGGGGGGAAGAGAGAGAGAGAGAGAGAGAGACGGAGAGACGTTCTGATGCTCCTGGCACCGCGTTAATTGTTTTGCCAATGGTTTGATGTCCATGCCTATCCCGGGTCACCATACATAACTCCAGGCCAATATCTTCATCTTCGAGGCCTCTGGGAGTCTGCTGTGGAGGTCTTGCAAGATTGCCCCCGGCCCCTCTCAGGCACAACTACCCGGGAGCCCCACAGCAGAATGCCATCCATGACACTGAGCAGTGCCACCTTTGCGTCCCCAGTGGCAGGAGTCCTGAATTGTAGCTGGGGTTAGGGGTGGGTGCTCTGCCATGGATTGCCATGTCCCGAAGCTCCTCGACCCCTCATTCCGTGCCTTCCAGGAGAAGGTGATGTCAACTGTCCTCTGTAGATCGAGGTGTGTTTTTCCCAGCAAGCGTTCTTGGGTCACCGCATCACGGATGCCGCAGACCAGTCAGTCTTTGAGCAACTCGCATAAAGCTGGGCCGAATTTGGGAAACTAGGTGTGTTTCCGTAACCAGGCAAAAAGTTGGCCACTGGCTACCCATGGTGCTGTGTGGCCGTATAAAAAAGAAACCGGTGGACTATAAGCAGCAGCTTCGGATCAAAGTTGTTGCTCATCAACGTGACCAATTCTGCAAAGCAACAGGTATTGGGTGATGCCGAGTAAGACAAACGCTTGATGATGCGGACCGTGAGGAAGGTCACTGTGTGCCTTTCGTCGCTTACAATGGCGTTAAACCAGAAAAAAATATTGCATCTGTTCAATATAATGGGTCCAGTCACCCATCTCAGTGTCAAACGCCTCCAATTTCCCAATGAGCGGGATACCTTCAGCCAGGTGGGAAGCCTCTCAAGGCCTAGCTGAGGTCTCCCGCAGCTCCACTTCACCCTCGTCTTCAGTGTAAAGTTCCTAGCGAGCGACCACATGGAAGCGATGACTGTTAGAAAACTCAATATTTCTTTTACCTACTAAAATACAATTCCTACTCCCTGAAGGATCTCACGTGCCTGGCACACACTTGGGCCGGGGTTTTTATGTCCCAGTGAACCCTTGCTTAAGGGTGTAGCTCCGCCCCCTCATCTGGGAAAATCATGTTCAGGTGAGGCCACTGGGACTCGTTGCAGACCCCTTGGGTTATGGTCGGGTTATAACAGCTATGAAATATCACTTTATCTGCAGTACAAAGTGAACAACTGGGGTGCAAAACAGTTGCTAAAGGAAGTTTTCATCATTTCACAACAGTTCCAGTGCTTTTAGCTTTATTTTCCTGTGCTGGCCCAATATTAAAACTACATGGGGCATTTTACACTCATGGCAATAGGCCACAGGCATAGTGGAATCAGGTGACAGAAAGAAAGGGTTTTATGCGGCAATAATACATTTTGACCTAAGGGCGGCATGGTGGCGCAGTGGTTAGCCACTGCTGCCTCATGGCGCCAAGGGCTTGGGTTCAATCACGGCCCCGGATAACTGTCCGTGTGGAGTTTGCACATTCTCCCCGTGTCGGCGTGGGTCTCACCTCCACAACCCAAAGATGCGCAGGTAGGTGGACTGGCGACACTAAATTGCCCCTCAATTGGAAAAAAAATTATAATGGGTACTCTAAATTTATTTTTAAAAATACATTCTGACTGATATCGATTGAAAGACTTTGAAAAATTTAAATTGCTGATGTTAATAATGCACCTGAGTCTATTTTAACCTTCTTGCTCTTGGTGGATTTTGAACAACAGCCGAATTATAAGCATTGATAGCAGGCCCCAGCACTGTTGTATTGTACTCATTCTTCTAGAGTGATTTGAGGAGCATTTCACTTCAATAAAGTTTCCTGACAGACAAAAGCAGCAGCAGAAACTCAAACGTAGGAAACAAGGGCAAAAAGGAAAAATAACTCATTTTAGAACATGTGGATTAAAAAAAAGTGCAGCCATTCTGACGTTAACATTTTCAGTTAGGTTTCCGCATGGTCAAGCTCTGGCCATCGATCAAAATGAAGTAGTTAAAAAAAGAGTTTGGATATGCAGCAAGCAAATGGAAAGAGTGTGTGTTTGTGTATATCTGTATGTTAGCTGGCAGGTGACCTCCAATACCAAACAAGGGTGACTGCAAAGAAGTAGTAACAGATGTAAAAGATGGAGCTTCACACATGAGTAAATGAGAAAGTTCAAAGGAAAAACTTTCTTGCTTATCCACAAGAACAATAACACTATATTGTGTCTAACTCTCATTTCTGAACTGCTGGTGTGCATTAAAAAAAGGATAACGAGTAAACAAGGCATATCATTATTTTTTGAGTCATTTCCATTTAGAGCCAAAACGGTATGTGAAAAAAAGCTCACCTTATTACAACATCATAATCATCAATTCTTGATCCAAGAGATTTATTGGCCACTATTCCTCCATTGCCCATTATAATGCAGCGCTTGCAGCTTAAACTGAAAGATACAAAGGTTTATAGACTGTGAAAGTTTCTAAAGAAAGGCTGCATTTCAATTTCAAACTTAAATTTGCACAACAACGTTCACCACACTATTGTTAATAGAGGAATATTACAAAACTCCATTGACTTCACTGCCAGTGGTTATGCAGGTCCCCACATTGGGGCCATGACTTCAAGGGATGAACAGTTGTTGTATATTGAAGGCAGGAAAATAAACTGAATCTGTTTCACCTTTTAGTGTCGTTGTTTTATCTTAATAAGAGATGAACTCTATATAGTTAGACAGTGAGTAACCCTTACCCTCAGTGTTAGATAGCAAACGTGGTCTCTTGCCTTTTAAAACTTTACCCACTGAATAACAAAACTGCATAGTTGTAAGAGTTGCATTGTATTTAACTAGAAAAAGCTGTAAATTTGAAACCAATTTAAATGTACAATGGAAATGCAAATAGGGTTACAGCTGGTGCATAATATTTCTATAAATGGAAACAGCCCCAAATATACAGCAAGTCTCCATATTTGGTGCAATTTCACATATTAATCTAGAAGGAAGCGCAAACATTTTGAAAGGCTGGACAGTGATCATTCTAATGTAGAAGGAGAGTTCTCTGGCAGAAGGTTTCATCTACTTTGCAAAGGAGAAACAGGACACCTAAATATGACTCAATTTTCCCTTAAAGCACAGAACCATGACCTGGTAATTAGAATAACATTAGTTTGACAGATAGGGTAGGAAAATAAAGTTTATTATACAGGAACCAAATCAAAAGCACCAAGGGAGACTAAAGGAAATAAACATGAACCAACATGGAATTATAAGGCGCAGGTTGTTCCCAGCAGGTTTATTAAAATTTTTGAGGTTGTATCATAGTTGCTGGATAAAGGCAAGTGGATGGATGTCATGCATCTTGACTATAGAAAGCAGCTGATATGGTCTTTTACATGAAGCTAATGGTTAAAGTGAAATCTCATGGGATCATGACGGAAATTTAGAATTGGAATATTAACTTGCTAGATAATATGAAACAGAGAGGAGTTATCAGTGGCAATAATTCTATTTGAGCAGCTGTGACCAAAGTCCCCTAGGGATATAACTTGGAATTCCTGCCATTCACAATATTTATTAAAGCTCTCAATGAGGGATCTGTGAATATAAGCTATAGAGAAGAAATGATTTACATAAAATGACCTTTTTAATTCTCAATACTAGTTTTATTTTAAGAATGCCAACTTTTGAAGAATGATTGCCATATATAATCAATTGTCCAAGACACATATTAAATCTCTTAAATAATTTTAGGTGAATGAAAGCACGAGTGACAAACTGAGAACATAGAAGAGGACAAACATGTGTTAGGTTATCAGCTAATATCCCTCCTGAAGGTGGAGTTACAATTTTGGCATGAACGTGGCCTGACATGGAGAGATTAATAACATTAATCAAAATCATGTGGACTTTATTAAAAGACAGTATGCAATTGATGATGTCCAACATATGATGTAATTTTTTTAAATTATAAGAACAGGTGGTCACAATGGCCTAACAATTTTCAAGATGCAAAAATGCATTTGAGAAAGTGGACTGACAATATTTATTATGCCGTGGAGAAATCTGGTTGTGGACCAGACTGTTTTGGGTGCATTCAGATGCCTACAGATGGTGATGTGTCTGCCCTCTACTGCCTCCTTTTATTCTACTAAAATAAATATTCTTTCAAAAATCATCACAATCTTCGGAAGATGGCTCTCAAACATTGCATCATCAAACTCATCATCATCTAGCAATGCTCAATGGGTATACTTGGTTACAAGATAAAATAGTGCCCTTTGATAGTTACTGAATATTACATATTTTGCTTACTGCACCACAATCGGTTTGATTTTCTCCACATAATGTTAATGGATCTCTCGTGACGTTGTTCAATGTATCAAGTTTGAAGTAGGGTCACATGAAGAACAGAAAGGAAGTTTCAAGTGACACTCAAGTACTGCAAGTCAAAATTGATGGGTGTCGCACAGTGTTTTGTGATCAGAGATGACTGACTGAAGACAAAGCACCTTAGTGATAATATTAAAATCTGAGTAACATTTCAAAATTGATCAATTTGTAAATTGTAAGGTAAAGTTATGAAAATAGGTTTCCATAAGGTTATAAAAAAAAAGAAATATAAATTACTATACTGCTTCTCATAAACAGAAATACATTCCAACCAGCTTCATAGCGAGCTAGGCAATAAGCATTCAAAGAAGCAGGAAAGAGAAAGGCAAGAGATGGATGGAGGGGTAAAAGCACAGTTTCGGAAACTTTTGAAAGCACAGAGGAGAGCGAAGGACAAAGTTGCCATGAAAAGAGGGCGAGGGAAACAGGGTGAAGCAGCAGTTACTGTTGATGGAAGAAAAATGTACCACGGCAGTCTTGGAGGAAAGAAGGGTGAATGCAAGGAAATAATGTTAGAGAGTTGATTGCAGAGTAGTGAGGAGTGCATGCAGAGAAATTTAAGAGGATAAAATGACTAGCTCAAAATCAATTCTTTCAACCAAAGTTATGAGAGCTTTGCAAGGATAGGGGTGCATTATGTAGCGCAGGTGAAAATGCAGCGATTATATTCTGAATGAGTCATAGCTTGTGGAACACATTCAGCAATTTATTCCGTGAACACCCATACAAATTATGCATTTCCTGATACACAATACTGGATAAAAGAATTATGCAACCAATGTCTCCGGAACCACCCTTTAGCCCTTTAATTTATCTAGCTACAGCAGGTAGGATTTGTGATTTCCAGAACCGTCAAAAAGTTATTCCAGTATCCCTGATTACCAATCTCAAACTCGTAGCAAGTTTCCCCATTTAGACCATGCATAAGGAAACAACCAGTCACATTAGAGAAGCTGAAAGGAGATAGGGAGAAACCCATTATCATCTTCAGAACCCGAGTCAACATCTATAGGCAAAATACACCCGAAAGGTCAAGCTTGGTTGACAACTATTCATTCGACATGGTGAGCTCTCAACATGAATGATCTTGGCATACTTAATAATAATAATCTTTATTGTCACAAGTAGGCTAACATTAACACTGCAATGAAGTTACTGTGAAAAGCCCCTAGTCAACAAATCCCGACCCCTGTTCGGGTACACACAAGGAGAATTCAGAATATCCAAATTCATCTAACAGCATGTCTTTCTGGACTTGTGTTGGAGGAAACCGGAGCACCCGGAGGAAACCCACACAGACACATGGACAACATGCAGACTCCGCACAGACAGTGACCGAAGCCGGGAATTGAACCTGGGACCCTGCCGCTTGAAGCAACAGTGCTAACCACTGTGCTATCGTGCATTTGAAAAAATAGTCACCTGTAGAGATTAAACTAGCAGCACGCCTTACTTAAGCTGTTACTGCACCATCTAGGTTGCTTAAAATTAATAATAATTTCATAACACTGTCGACTAGAACCACCTCCTCTCCCCAAGAATTAACGTTCCCTTTAACTTCAAAGTTGCACTATCCCTTCCTATATCCTTGTACATTGCATTGTACCTACCTGTCCAGGTATGAAGTCAAGGTGTAATGTTTAGTTATCCCCAGAATCTTCTGTATAACTGCTTCTGCAAAAACCAAAAACATAAAAATGTATTCAGCAAACAAGTAACTCTTATTTCTGTGTACTGTTTATCATTTTCTAAATAATATGATTTATTTCTTCTTCGAACTATATTCCATTCCCGTTTTTTACCACAAAAATAATCACAGAACTGGTGAATCATATTTCATGCTTCTTTTCCCTCAAGGCAAGTGAAATGTTCTGACTTTATTCATTAACGACAACATAATGCTGCACCTTTTCTGTTTCCCATTGTGTAATACAAGCCAATACGCTCACCAAATCTCAAATAATGACAGCCGCATAATTTGTTGCTGTTGCCGTTGATTCTGCATGGGCTGCTTTCAAAACCTATCAAAACACGATTACACAAGATACCTCCAGGCTCAAATAAATTGATAAGACAGTTATTTCACACCTTCAATTATACAGCAGAACATACTGACGTTTGAGGTTAACGGAGAACATTTGCAGGGGGGAGTGCAGGAAGGCAGGCGACCTGCTTCAAGGATTCCTCATTCTTGGGATGAAGCGCTTATCTTATTAAGAAAGGTTGAGCAGGTTGGACCTATACCCACTGGAGTTTGGAAGAATGAGAGGTGATCTTATTGAAACACACAAGATCCTGAGATCCTTGACAGGGTGGATATAAGTCTCTAGGGCAATTAGGGATGGGCAATAAATGCTGGTTTGGCCAGCAATGCTCACATCCTGTGAGAGAACACATTTTTAAAAAAGTAACCTGCATACAAGTCAACCCTGTTTTCTCAGCTCCAAAAATCATGGGCTGGATTCTCCGCCGGCGAGATGCTGCGTTTTGCCGGCAGCCCGGGGGTTTCCCGACGGCGTGTGGCTGCCCCACAATGGGAAACCCCATTGACTGGCCGGCGTAACGGAGAATCCCGCTGGTATGGTGAACCTGAAATGTAGCGCGGCAAAGAGTCCAGCCCCATGTTTTTGCCCATACGCAGTGTGTAAATTTCAGCCACAATATGCTTATACTTGTATGAGCAATCAGCCTCAATTTTCCATGCCACAAATGTATGTTTTACTTTCCGTACCATATAAAAAGACCTAAGGGATCAAGCAGGCAACATGGGCTGCTTTACAGAGGTGGACAGTTTAAGCCACATCCACTCTGTGTTGGGTGCCAATCACATTTCAAAATGGCAACCACTCACACCAGGGGTTCACTTTTATACTTGGGGTAAATGTCAATGTCCGTTTTTGGAAAGATTTTTCAAGGCTTCAAAGGTAGAGTTAAAAGCCGACATCTGCAGTATTATAATACAAGTTCAATGATTTCTAATTGATTGCTGCCTGCAGAGGCTTTGCCAGTGCACCCTAAGAATCGCATAGAATCACCAACAGCAACTTCTGGATTCCCACTGCTGGAGGGCGAACTCTAGAAATACCGGTAAGTTTCAGAGGTGTAATGGCATCAAACGCTGACAATTTCACTATCATTACGACTGCAACAAGTGCAGTGAATTAAAATGGTTACTATAGGTGACTCTGAACAAGGGCAAAAGTTACTTTTACGTTTTACTAGACCTGGCATCAAATTCAAACATGTGGGTCTTGTGAAGTTGACTTTTAGAACTTTAGCTTTTGAGCTGCAATTAGCTGTGCAAAACTAATGCAATCAACATCATAAATGTGGGGTTTTGCAATATATTAGCTGCTGGACAGTGAGCTGAAATACCTTTTCTTATGAAAATGTCTCGCACAAAGGCACAGAATTCCTTGGAATGTCAAGACGTTGACATTAAAAAGAAATTCCTCACTTTATGAACTGAATTCAAGTTACAATGTAACAAGTACCCTGTCAAAGCATATATCTTAGTTTGGCAGAATAAGGAGTGCTTCATTATATTATGTTTAGATACTATTTGGACATGCTCAAGTGGATTTAGGCATTTTACACTCAATAGGAAAAGAATGCGAAAATTGGTAGTTGCCATCTGTAAAACCAAAATATCCATGAACTTTAAAGTCAAAAACAATACCATAACTGGTTTTAACTTTTGAATATCCTTCCTACTTGTATTCTATGCAAGAATTTCAGTTTCAGTTATGGGTCCACTTTCACTCTGCACCGCAGCTTTGATTGAACTTATGTAAACCAAACAAAAATTAAGATTTCTATAAAAATCTAAGAACCCTGTCATTTCCAAATCAGGATCAGATGTGATGCATCCAAAGATACTGAAGAAAATGAGGATGGAAATTGCAAAGGCACTGGCCACAATTTTCGAGTCTTCCTTACACTCATAGGGGGTGCCAGAGGACTGGAGAATTGCAAATGTTACACCCTTGTTCAAAAAAGTGTTTTTACACTACAGGTCAGTCAGTTTAACTTTGGTGGGTAAGCTTCTAGAAACAACAATTTGGAACAAGTTACGTGGACAAATGAAGGTCAATAAATGAAAGCCTGCACGGATTTGTTAAGGAAAAATTGTGTTCAACTTGCCAGATTCATTAAAGTAGTACCAGTAGGGTTGATAGGAGCAATGTTGTTGATGTAGTGGGCATGGAATTTCCAAATACATCTGATAGTGGCACAGAATAGGCTTGTGAGCAAAGTTATATCTCATGGAATGAAAGGTAAAGTAGCGACAAAGATGTGAAATTGGCCGAATGAAGGGGAGCAGTGCACGAATCAGGAAGCGAGTGACAATCCATAGCCATGCACATTTATGCATGGCGAGAATTGTGGGGGTCATTTTTAGCTGACATCCTGATAACTAGGTCAAGCAGCTGAGCCCCCCCTCCCTCCGCAACGCAATTCAGCCCCCCCCCCCAGATTTTCTGGGTCAACCCCACAGTAGGGGAGCATGGTAGCACTGCACCACTGCGGCTTTACAGCGCCAGGGTCCCCAGATTCGATTCCCGCTGGGTCACTGTCTGCACGTTCTCCCTGTGTCTGCGTGGGTTTCCTCCGGGTCCTCTGGTTTACTCCCACAGTCCAAAGACGTGCAGGTTAGGTGGATTAGCCATGCTAAATTGCCCTTAGTGTCCAAAACAAAGGTTAGGAGGGGTTATTGGGTTACGGGGATAGGGTGGAAGTGAGGGCTTAAGTGGGTCGGTGCAGACTCGATGGGCCGAATGGCCTCCTTCTGCACGGTATGTTCTATGTTCTAAAGCGACCCTCCCACAACCCCCCAATTAGAGAGATTGCCTTTAATGTTGTCCAGCTGTCAATCATAACGAGATGTTTATAAACTGTTGTTATTTTCCACAGCTGGGTACTTCAAAGACTATAACTATGATTGACAGTGTATGGACCACATCAAAGCCAGTTAAGTGCTTTCTGCAGAGAAAAAGAGGAAGTGAGAGTGTTTAAAGAACTTGGTACTTCAAAGCCACTCAAGATGAATGCAGGTAAATGAAACAATGCAGCAGCTGGGTATGCGGAAGCTGTCAATCACATCCTGGTGAAAGCAATTTCACAGAGATATGAATGAAAGATTTGCAGATCAAAGATCTGAGGGGGTTTAAACCCAGCTGACTGGTTTTCTCTTTCCAGGAATTGACAGGTGATGCTTCCTCTGCCTGAGTCAGCAGGTGTATTGCACAGGCAAGTTTTAAAGCAGTGATTTGTTTCACTGCTCTCTAGCTTCCAGGCAGGGGTCTCTCTTATGAGAGGCTTCCAGGTAGGGGTCTCTCTTATGGGAGGCTTTCAGACAGGAGTCACTCTTATGGGAGGCTTCCAGGTAGGGGTCTCCGGTCAGGATATCTCTAATTGGGGGGGGGGGGGGGGTCTCTGGTGGGGGTCTCTCAACTGGGTGCTCTGTGATGGGGGAGGTGGGGGGGGGAATCTGGTGGGGGTGGGTTGGCCCTCCGATGGACTTTGGGGGCTTAAGAGTTACACGCTTGGCCCACCGTGAGGTCCATAGCATGAGAGCCATGTTTGTCAAGATCTGTATCAATTCTCACCTATGTGGTTCCCGGCCCAGAGAATCATGCTGGCCCAGAGAATATAATTCCTGGTCCGTTACTAGGACGCAGTTGGGTCTTAATGACCCATTTGCATCCTCTCGCTGGTGGGGGTGTGAACCTCAATCCTGTCGCCAGCAGTGGACCGGAGCATCGGAACGGGATCGATTTCCATTTTTTGCCCAATGCTGGATTCTCTGCCCGATGGTGAATTGCTTTTCAGGTATCATGAAACGGAGAAGGGCGGTGCGGTAGCATATTTGGTAACACTGAAACCAAAGGTCGATGTAGAATTGGATCGTCTGGAGCGGTTGAGAATCATCCGGCCGGTGAGTTTGCGGATTGGGCTGTGTCGGTTGTGCCAGTAGGGTGGTTCCGCCCGCCTTTGTTGAGATTATAAGATGATAATCAATCGGCATCCCGCTTGGATCATTATCCGGTACCCAAGATGGAGGATCTATATGCGAGTCTTAGCAGAGGGCGTACCTTCACCAAGCTCGACATGAGCCACGCTTATCTTCAATTAGTTCTGGACACAGCACTAATATGTAACCATCAACATGCTCAGGGATTTTTCGGAATACAACAGGCTGCCATTCGGAGTTTCTTCAGCATGTAACATATTCCAGCGAGTGATGGGAGAATATTCTCCAAGAATTGCCACAGGTTGCGTTTTACCTGGATGACTCCGACCGGGAACACGAGAAAAACCTAGAGGACATGGTATGTCGAATCGAGGCAGTCGGGGTCCGCCTGCGGCGTGAAACATGCGTATTCCACGCAAAAGAGGTAGTCTACTTAGGTTACAAGGTGGACAGAAACGGGTTACACCCAGTGGCCGATAAGATGCGGGCAATCCGGCAGGCACCCATGCCTAAGGATCAAACAGAACTGCACTCTTTCTTGGGACTTATTAATTTCTAACGGCAAGTTCATCCCAAACATGGCAACAGTGTTGGCCCCACTGCACCAGTTGCTAGTAAAGGGCCACCGTTAGTTTTGGGACCCGCCACAGCAGGCAGCATTCGACAACATAAAGTGACGACTATCATCGTCGCATCTGCTGATGCACTTCGACCTGTCAAAACCTTTATTGCTAACATGTGACGCCTCGCTCTATGGCATCAGGGCCGTCCTGGCACACCGGATGGATGACGGTACAGAGCAGTCCATAGCGTATGCTTCATGCACTTTGCGGCAGTGAAGCAAAATTACACTCAAATATGGGCAGCACGGTAGCACAGTGGGTAGCACTGTTGCTTCACAGCTCCAGGGTCCCAGGTTCAATTCCCGGCGTGGGTCACTGCCTGTGTGGAGTCGGCACGTTCTCCCAGTGTCTGCGTGAGTTTCCTCCGGGTGCTCCGGTTTCCTCCCACAAGTCCAGAAAGTCGTGCTTGTTAGGTGAATTGGACATCCTGAATTTGCCCTCTGTGTACCCGAACAGGCGCCGGAATGTGGCGACTAGGGGCTTTTCACAGTAACTTCATTGCAGTGTTAATGTATGCCAATTGTGACAATAAAGATTATTATTGCTATTAAATAGAGAAAGAAGGTTTGGCGCTGGTTTTTGGAGTATAATGGTTCCATCAGTGTGTCTATGGACATATGTTTACAGCTTATACACACCATAAGCCCTGATTAGGGTTGTTCAAAGAAAGAGGGCAATCTCCCGGTGGTGTCTACCTGCAATCAGCATTGGGCTCTGCTCTTGGCGGCATGAGTACGTCTTGGAACATGGCCCAGGGACAAAGATTCCATACGCGGATGCCCTCTGCCGCCTCCCTCTGCACACCAGTACGCCGCCTCCCTCTGCACACCAGTACGCCAACACCGACCACGTCGGACGAGGTGATCGCTGCCCAGCACTTTATGGACTCTTTACCAGTGACAGTGGCCTAAGTAAAGGCATGAACACAGACAGGTCCAGATTAGCCAGGATCCACCACATAGTGCTATACAGGGCCCAGCATTGCTTCCCCCCCAGTGGATCAACGTGCTTTTACCACAAAAGAGGCCAAACTCAGTATGGTGGATGGCATTCTACGGTGAGGTTCCAGGGTGGTCATTCTCAAGCACGGACGGGGGCGATCTTAAAAGACTTCTACAGACACCCGGGAGTCTCTAAAATGAAAATGTTGGCCCAAAGCTGTGTGGTGATCCAGAATAGATGCAGATATCGAGAAGTTATCAATGCAATCTACACGGTGCCAGGAGCACCAAAAGCTCCCTCCTACAGGTCCACTCAATTCATGGGAACAGCCGGGCCGGCCATGGTCCCCTTCATGTGGATTTTGCAGGGCCTTTTCAAGGGGAAATGTATTTAACTACCGTGGATGCACATTCGAAGTGGATGACAATATTGCGTGCAGCTCCGGCAAACCTTTAGTGTCCACAGACTTCTTGATGTATTGGTATCAGACAATGGCATCGCTTTTACAGGTTCAGAGCTCATCGACTTCCTAAACCAAAACAGGGTCCATCATGTGTGCACCGCACCTCATCACCCGTCATCCAATCCAATGGGTTGGCCGAATGAGCGGCACAGACATTTAAACTCGGGATGGGGAAACAGACCTCAGGTTCCCCAGAAACCTGCCTCGCCCATTTCCTCTTTTACTGTCGGACCACACCACACGCCACCACTGGGGTGGTGCCCACAGAACCTTTGATGGGACGTTGGCTGTGCATGCGGTTGAGCCTTGATTCGCCGGACATCGGAGAAAGGATCCGCGGCCAACAGGAACAAGTCAAAACAGGACAAAGCAGACCCGTTAGGGAATATTTAGCAGGCAACACTGTTTACATCTGGAATTTTGCAGACATAGCGCTATGAATCCCAGGTATGGTAATAAAGTGGTCTGGTCCAGTCTCATATTCCATATGGGTGCAGGACAAATACTCTAACGAACACATGGACCACTTCGCAGTTGGGCTGTACTGCTGCCCGAAGACCGGCCAAAGCCCCCAAGGCCGGTAGTGCCCCTTCCTCCAGAACAACCACCGGCGATACCCAGCTAGGCAGTTGAGCCCATCAATTCAGAGATGCAGGAGGTCGACTCGTCCGACCTAGAGACATTACCCACAGGAGTCGAAGCAGGGAACCGCTGGGAAAAGCACAGCGGAACCACCCAGACGTTCGGCCCGAAAACGACCTTACAGTAAGCCTGTGGAATTTGTTACCACAGGAAGCAGTTGAAGCCAAAACATTGTATGTTTTCAAGAAGGAGTTAAATATAGCACTTGGAGTTAAAGTAATCAAAGGATATGGGCGGAAAGTGGGAACAGGTTGGATGAGCATCTATCATCATATTTATTTTAAATTCATTTCCGGGAGGTGCTGGTTAGGCCAGCATTTATTGCCCATCCCTACATGCCTTTCAGAAGGTGGTGGTGAGCTGCCTTCTTGAACCGCTACAGTCCTTGAGGTGTAGGTACACCCACAGTGCTGTTAATGTTGAACGGCGGAACAGCCTCGAAGGGCCGAATAGCATCCTCCTGCTCCAATTTTCTAAGTAATGTGCGTACATGTCCTTTCTGTTTGCAAGGAACATAACCCTGTGTATTAATATTTGTAGCTTCCAGTACACATTTAGAGAACCCAATTATTTTTCCCAATTAAGGGGCAATTTAGCATGGCCAACTCACCTGCGCTGCACATCTTTGGGTTGTGGGGATGAGGCTCACGCAGACACGGGGAGAATGTGTAAATTCCACACAGACTCGGTGCCGTGAGGCAGCAGTGCTAACCATTGCACCACCATGCTGCCCTTGTCGGCGTAACTTTTAGCGCAGTCGGGGTTATTTAGCAAATGTTGACCAACCGCAGAATCACATCTGATATTGAACACTGTGTTTTGAGTTTTGCAAGCTGATTGAGTATGGCCTGTACATTGCATTCTGCGAATAATGAAAGGGACTTATGACCTACACTCTTTTGCCTTGCACTACCAACTTTTGTCACTTAATATCTCCTGTCGTGCACCTATCATGGACCTTTCCTCCCCAATTTCACTTGCTTAAAAACTATTACAATTATAACTTTTCTCTAGTTCTGATGAAAGGTCAGTGACCTGAAACAATACCTTTTATCTCCACACAAGATGCTGCATAACCTACTGAGTGTCTTCAATAATTTTGGTTTTTATTTTTTTATAAACATGCATTCTGTGGGTCAATAATTAATGTGCTCACGAAATCTTCAAAATCATAATCAGCAGAGAAAAAACTACTCATCGAGAAGATGTGGCCAGGACTTAACCTTTTTTCCAGAAGGCAGACTCTAATAATAATATGATGGATAACTGTTTTTCAGGTGTGAGAAGTATTATGGGCGGGATTCTGCGAAATGGAAACAGAGTGCTCGCGCCGTCGTGAATGCCGTTGCGAAACGGGCGCGGGCACTACTGATTCTGGCCCCCACAATTTGGCGCAGTGGCGCCGCGTCAACACGCTCAGGCGCGGAGGACTTTCTCAACGTGCCGGCTCCGACGCAACATGGTGTGGGGGTTCCACACTCTCCACTCTCTTCCATCACGCTATCTCTCTCTTCCATCTCGCTCTCTCTCTCTTCCATCTCGCTCTCTCTCTCTTCCATCTCGCTCTCTCTCTCTTCCATTTCGCTTTCTCTCTTTTCCATTTCGATCTCTCTCTCCCTCTCTTCCATCTCGCGCTCTCTCCCGCTCTGCCATCTCGTGCTCTCCCTCTCTCTTCCATCTCGCGCTCTCTCTTTTCCATCTTGTGCTCTCTCGCTCTCTTCCAACTCATGCTCTCTCTTGCTTCCATCTCGCGTTCGCTCTCTCATCTCACGCTCTCTCTCTCTTTCATCTTGTGCTCTCTCTCCCGCTCAGCACTCACTCTCTTTCTTATCCCTCATGCTCTCTTTCTCTCCCGCCCCTCATGCTCACTCTCTCTTACACCCCATGCTCACACAGTCTCCTGTCAGTCACGTGCTCAGATGCCAGTAGGCCCTCTTCAGCCTCCTAGGATCTTGGTCCGCACGGCCGGACCAGTCCAGACCCCGGACCAGACGGCCAGACCCCACACCCCAGCACACTCCTCCCTTATTCACGCTGCATGACACCTTTGCTCCCTGAGCTCCACGGCGCAGCATCTCTGATCCCTGGGCATTGCTTTCTGGCCTGACAAATCCCACTCCTTTGATCCCTGGTCCTCTGCTCCAAGGGCCCCAGTCTTTGGCTCTCCGGGCTCTGCTCCCAAGGCCCCAAAGTCATTGCAGTCGATGTCCATTGCTCCTCCAAACACAGGTCGTTTCTCTCCCATATTTGCTGTAGCAAACACGGGAAAGAAGCGGCATCTGATTGGAGGAGCAACTCCATGCAGATTCTTCCATTCGAACATACTTGTTTGACTGGCATTTTGGAAATCGGCTCTGGGAGTTCGCATAGAGGGGCTTACAAGGGCCGCATTTGGCCCTCGGGCCACACATTGGACAAGCCTGCTACTATATCTGCACATTAATTAAACTGGTGTATGCTGTTGAAAGGGTGATTATTTTTCTGTTTTTTTTTAAGATTAGCCAAATATGAGTGCTTCTGTCATTTTCAGAAAGCAAATTCTAGTCAGTTTTACTGTGGGCAACTTCACCAGCTACTGTATGTATGAGGTCCTATTTGGTTTAAATAAATTACGGTTCGCTTATGAAATTAGTCCTTGGTGGAAAGGATGAGATAAGTTGCAACCCAATAATCGTTAAGTTACATTATTGTACAAGCTGCAAACTAATTCCAACAAAATGTATACTGATGCAGAAAGCAGTGTTTTTGTTTTATGACTACATGCAGAATAACTGAATTAGCGATGGAAAGGTATGGCAAAATATTTGGTCAGATCTCATGTATTCACAAGATTGCATGACAGCAAAGCTGTCATCCAACATCATTCAGCAAATTATCTCAATACAACCCTTTTGCAACTGATAGGTTCCTTTGATATTTATGGTAAGTGTGGTTTCTGTTCCTTGCATTGTATTTTGTCTCGCGTTTGTGACATTTTTTGCATCGGTGATGTAATTCAACTGAAAAATTTACACAAAAACTGATGTGCAATATAATTAGAAATAACATTGATTTCTAATGTTCTCAGAAACAAGGCGCAAACTTAGAATTTCAGAATTGCACCATTCCCCTCAACAAATCATCATCTCCATTTTTGTCTCCTTTAGCTGCTAATCGCTTGTTGGAACATGGTTTTGTGGGCAGCAGCTGCCCTCCAACTCTCCATCCATATGACTGTTGTTTAAGTAATAGCTGTAGCAGTGAACTTAGTGAATTACTTATTTGTGTCATGGGCCAGGGTTTAGAGAACCCCAAAGTGTATCATGGAGTTCACCTGACCCACAACTTTTAATAGATTGTGGTATGGGGAGCACATGGCCCACTCTAGAGGTGTGGTACAGCAGAAATGGAAAAATATTTTTTAAACAAAACATTGTTTATCCTATGAACTCAAGTTAACCTTTTTAAAACAAACAGTGAATATCTTAGCAACCATTAATTCAAAGATAACCCCCAAAGAATACAACACTAAGTAATCCTTTAAGCTGTCCATTTAACATCCAAAAGACTTAACAACCTTTAAACAGAAGCACATCAGGATTTACATTCAATACTGAAAACATTTAAATTTCTGAATTCACCAAATGATCAAGAGATAGTCCTTCATGGCAGGGAGATCAACAGTACAGCTACTTTGTCTGACTTCAGCTGCAACACACTGAAAAACCGAACCAAAAACACAGACACACCCAAGCTTTTCTCAAAGTGAAACTAAAAAGCAGAACCAGAGCTCAGCTCCACCCACACTCTGCCATCACTGCAGTAACATGAGCAGCTAACCATTTCTTAAAGCGACATTCTCAAGACAATTGCAGGAGACATTACAGGTTGTTTTGTCAATCATCACTATTCACCCTTGCAAGGTTACTAGATAGTGATCAAGAACAAGGATCCTTGTTATTTTTTCACTCACTAATCAAAGGCCAAGTGTAGAAGCCAAACACTGCGTTCAGCTAATTCAGATAATCTAGAAAGCCAGCTGGTGAAGGATAACACTGGAGCCAATCTTTACACAGTGTTATATGTATTTATATAGAAAACATTACACCATATACCTCCTAATTTAAACATGGACACCATGGCCTACTTCTGTGCTGTAACCACTGTATGATTTTATGATTCTCATGCACTCCACCTGCAGAGAATTAAACACAACTGATATATAATTAAAACTGAGATTCTTTTGGTCTCCATTACTCAATTTATTCAGCCTTTCATCAAAAGACATTCTTCTCATCCCAGGAGCCAATCTAGTGAACTTTCGCTGTAACACCTCCAATACAAGTTGGTCCCTCCTTAGACTAAAACTGCACATAGTACTTCAGGTGTGGTCTCACTAAAGTACTGTACAGTTGTACTGAGGCATCCTTGTTCCCGTACTCCAATTTCCTTGCAATAACTGCCAACATGCCATTTGCCTTCCTAATTGCTTGCTGCATCTGCATGCTAATTTTCTGTGTTCTTTTACGAGTAAACCCAAGTTTCTCTGAACATTAACATCTAGAAGCATCACGCTTTATTAAGAAAGTCTGCTTTACTATTCTTAGCACCAAAGTACATCACACTTCTTCACATTGTACACAGTTCGCTCTGTTTTGCTTACTCAATCTATCTTTATCTCTTGCAGTTTCGTGGTGTTCTCCTCACAGTTTACATTCCCATCTAGCTTTGTATTATCAGCAAACTTGGATATTTATTCTTGGTTTCTTCATCATTAATATAGATTGTAAATAGCCAAGGCCTCAGCACTGTGGCTTGTGACACTCGACTAATTACAACCTGCCAACTTTAAAATCCCCCGTTTATGCCTTCTCTCTGCTTCTAAATCGGGTCCCGTCAGGATGTCGCCAGTAAATGTTGCTAACTTTGGTTGGCTCTTAATTTGTTGCCCGTTGAGTCTTTACTGAATTTGCTCTGTTTCTATAATCTTTGCTCTAGAGTCGCCAGGTATCTTTATGATACCGTCACGAGGTTCAAGTATTGATCAATAACTCAATGCACCAATTAGTAACATTCAAATCAAAGCACATTTATTATACACAGTAAATCACTACTCATGCATATAACTCTACTTGCTAGACTATCTCTATCGCTAAAAGACATATACTTAGCTTCGGAACTGGCCCACCAGCTCAGGGGAACAAATGGTCTTTCGTTCGATTCTGAGTCTGCAGGATTCAAAAGCTGGTATGGACTGGTAGCTAGAAGCGCCTATCTCGTAGCGTGCATTGACTGGAGACTTACTTGGTTGTTGCGGCAGCTTGGGCAGTTCACTGTCAAGGGTTGATTCGAATTGCTGAGTGACCCTGCCAAGAAGACCGATTTGAACTTGGGGGCTCTACTTTATAGTCCCCAGGGGCTTCGCGCCGTTCGGGGCGGACCCCGTATCTGGTTCCAAGTGATTGGACTACGTTCCGATCACTTGGATCAATTTCTCCAATACTGGAGTTGTTCCCTGATCGCTGGGCGGTCCCTGAGTGTCCGTTGGCCTTCCTTTGTCTTGGCTCCTGCTGGCGCCGAGGAGTCTGGCTTGGCCTTATTCACCTTACATGTTTCAATTGTTCCTGGGGATCGCTCATTAGTATGCAGATGGCTGTGAGTTTCAGTGCTGTCTGGGCTTCTGCAAGTTCTAATACACAGGAGACTTTGCACTTGCTAGTTTTTCCTGGCTTGGCTGAATTTTCCTGCATTCTTTGCGGATCTCCATTTTAAATCGGGAAGTGGCCAACCCAGGTGGCTACAATATTCTTTCATGGCAGAGAGAACAGCAGTACAGCTGCTTTGTCTGACTTCAGCTGCAACACACTGAAAAACACACCAAAAAGACAAACACACCTAAGCTTTTCTCAAAGTGAAACTAAAAAGCAGAACCAGAGCTCAGCGCCACCCACACTCTGACATCACTGCAGTAACATTAGCAGCCAAACATTTCTTGAAGCGACATTCTCATGACAGGTCTAACCAAGGTTTTGTACAGCTGTAGCATAGCCACTGTGTCTTTATATTCCAATCCTCTAGATATAAAGGCGAGCATACCATTAGCCTTCTTGATTATTTTCTGCACTGCATTTTAAGAATCTATGCACCTGAACACCCAAGTCTCTATGGACATCCACTGCACCTAACCACTTTCCATTTATCTTTTTTGGTCCAAAATGGATAACCTCACACTTGCTTTCACTGAATTCCATCTGCCACAGTTTTGCCCATTCAGAGTATAATCTGGGAAAATTTGAAGCTGTTCATTTTGAAAGGGAGAACAAAAAAACAGGGTGTTATTTAAATGGCGAAAAACTGCAGCAAGCTGTAACAAGGATTTGGGGGCCAATTGGCACTACAGAGGAGGCCATTTGGCACTTCGAGTCTGTACCGGCCCTCTGAAAGAGGACCCTGTCTAGGTGCACTCCCCCACCCTATCCCCAGAACCGTATCTAACCTTCATGCCTCTGGAATCTGAGGCACAATTTTAGCATGGCCAATCCACCTAACCTGCACATCTTTGGACTGTGGGAGGAAACCGGAGCACCCGGAGAAAACCCACGCAGATGTGGGGAGAATGTGAAAATTCCACACAGACAGTCACCCATGGCTGGAATTGAACCCGGGGCCCTAGTGCTGTGGGACAGCAGTGCTAACCACTTTGTCGCCGTGCCACCCAATTTGCCGTTTTCTATCCATTCTTTCAGTCAGGTTCAGTTGGTACTCATTTCAGGGTCAACAAGTTTGGGGATTTGAACTTCATCTGAGCATGAGCACATAATCTTGCCTGGCATTCTAGTAAATGACTGAAAGAGTGCTATTCGCCAATCCACAATAGTGAGACAATGTTAACTGAACTATCCTATCAGTTTCCAGCTTCCTGGCCATGACTCTCTTCTTATAACCATTCGACTTCCAATCCTTCTGCACCCCCTATTGCCAATACAATAGTCTGAGTTCTCTGTTTCTTCCCTGAAGACAATCCATTCCTGATCCATCACAACTCTCTTCTGCCTGGCTGAACGTTTTCTCACATTGAATTAATTATGCTTTGACTCCACTCCTTCCTCTAAATAAAAGTTCCTTATCCCTTTTTTTTCAAATTTAAATTTAGAGTACCCAATTAATTTTTTCCAAATAAGGGTTAATTTAGCATGGCCAATCCACCTACCCTGCACATCTTTGGGTTGTGGAGGCAAAACCCACGCAAACACAGGGAGAATGTGCAGACTCCGCACGAACAGTGACCCAGAGCCGGGATCGAACCTGGGACCTCAGCGTCGTGAGACAGCAGTGCTAACCACTGCGCCACCATGCTGCTAAGAACCTATATACCTGACCTTTAGTCCCCTTTTAAGGAATGATCTTCTTTCGGAGGCGGTTCAGAGAAGGTTCACTAGGATGACCCCCAGTATAGAGGGATTGTCTTATGAGCATGGGTTAATTAGTTTGGGACTACTCATTGGAATCTAGAAGAATGAGACGTGGTCTCATTTAAACATATGGGGTTACTAGGGGGCATGGCAGTATAAATGCTGAACGGATGCTTCCCCTCGTGGGAATGTCGAGGACCAGAGCGCATAGTCTCAGAATGAAGGGGTACCAATTTCAGACTGAGCGAGGAGGAATTTCCTCTCTCAGGGAGTTAGTATCTTCGGAACTCCTTGCCACAGACAGTTGTGAGGACAGAGTCCTTGTGTATATTTAAGGCTAAGATAGATAAATTCTTCGTCAGTAAGGGAATCAATGGTTACGGGAAAAGGGCAGGAAAGTGGATGTAAGGAATGTTGGATAAGCCTTGATCCTATTGAACGGCGGAGCAAGCTGGCGGGGCGGAACGTCCTCCTCAGGTTCCTATTTCATATGGCCAGTCATCTTGGAGTTAACTACAGATGCAAAATGTGGCGACAGAGAAAACTTACATGAATAATGATAGCATGTTTCACACAGTATCAGTCCTGAGAATTTGGCTGTTGGGAGTATCTGAATTATTTAGCAGAGAAGGTCGATCCTGGCAATAAATTAAGTGCGTACTTCTGCACCACCTGTACTGATTACTGATGCACAATTTGTCACACAATAGTTTGGCTGTCATAAAACTACAATCCAATCCAAATTATTGAGCAGGCAACTTTAAATTGCACAAGGATGGTATTTTTTGTTTAAAAGAAATGTTCAAAATTCTTGTGGTGCTCTGGAATCCAGGTGTTTATTCATTTTTTTATTTAAAAAAAAATATGTTTATTCAAATTTTCCAACAAAATTTTTAACAAACCCCCTCCCATAACAAAAAGAAAGAAACATAAACACAGCAGTCAAAAATTATACAAAACTTATACATTGGGTTTCCCCATATACAGTAACCCCCCATATGACAGTCAAAGGTACCCGTAGGGAAGTCCCCCCCACCCACCCGAATTCCCCCCCCCCCCCCCTGAAAGAGACCCCCCCTCCCCCCCACCCTTGGGTTGCTGCTGCTGCTGACCTCCTCCTAACGCTCCGCGAGATAGTCTAGGAACGGTTGCCACCGCCTGAAGAACCCATGCACAGACCCTCGTAAGGCAAACTTTACCTTCTCCAGCTTAATGAATCCTGCCATGTCATTTATCCAGGCTTCCACACTGGGGAGCTTCGCGTCCTTCCATAATAGCAAGATCTTCCGCCGGGCTACCAGGGATGCAAAGGCCAGGATACCGGCCTCTTTCGCCTCCTGCACTCCCGGCTCGTCCATTATCCCAAATAGTGCCAACCGCCAGCTCGCCAAGGCAGTCCTCTCTACCTCTACTCTCCATAAATGTCAGCTCATCCAAAGCTCTGGAGCCCATATTCTTATCTGTTCAAATTCCTCCTCACTCCTGATCCAAACTTGATGGGTTCTGGACAGCCTTCTCCAAGGCAATGTCCAAGGTTGTGGAGGTGAGGGTGAAGCCATGCGCAATCGTGGCAATCTTCGGGGTATCGGAGCAGCCAGAACTGCACATGGGGAAGAGGGCCAAAGCCCTTGCTTTCGCTTCCCTAATCGCACGCCGGAGAATCCTGCTCGGCTGGCGATCAGCAGCACCACCCACAGCTGCAGACTGGCTCGCTGACCTTTTGGAATTTCTCCACCTGGAGAACATTAAGTACGCCACCCGAGGAGGAAGGCTTCCTAGATACATGGGGGCAGTTTGTCAGTCTGTTCCAAAACCTGTTAGAGGCCAGCAACGCGGAGTAAGATAGCAAAATGGGAACGAGAGGAAGAAAAAGAGGGAAGACAACGGGCAAACAAAGATAGAGGGGGAACCAAAGGTATATGCAATCGGGGGGGGGGGGGGGAAACGGACAGACGAGGAGAAAGAGGAAAGGCTGGAAAGTCACAAAAAGAGGAAGAGGTGGGAAAGCAAAGCAAACACAGCCAAAGTCGACAGGGGAGGAAGAAAAGGGAGGGCAGGAGAGGGAAAGGGAGAGGACACAAGGCAGGGGGGGGGGGGGGGGGGGGGAGATGGAAGAGACCACAGGCCAAGCCAGAGAGTGGCAAAATGTACATAAAGTAAATTAAGGGAAGGACAGGATAAACCTTTCTATACAATAAAATTAATTAACTTGGATTATAAATATATATAACTATTTATAAATGTGGAAAATGCCAATGAAAAGATTTTTAAAAAATAAATAAATAAATTCCTCCTCGCCCATCAACACTTGACTTGCTGGTCCACATCAGTGTCCATCCCTAATGCCTCCTGTTTAAAATGTGCATCATGCTCAAAGCTCCCCATGGCGTTATCCCTTCCTTTCTCTGTAATAGCTTTACGTCCTCTAACACTGGCCTCCTGTGTATCCTTCTATTCCTTTGAACGCTTTCAGTCATCTAGGCCCCAAGCTCTTGAATTTCGTCCTTCATCTCTGCTGTGTTATAGGAAATATAGTTCATCTTTCTTTCATGCATAACACTCACTAGAGTATGTGTATAAAAGTAACACACTGAATTATGTGGATAAAGCCAGATTGTAACTCATTACAGTATATGCTGCTCAGCAAGTGGAAACTAATATGCACTCTGTACGGCTCTCCTTGCACTTTGGTGCCAAAAGAACCATCGGCAGAAAACCCGAAATGGAAATCTAAGGTTCACCATTGAACGCGCCACTGGTTGCCACTGATGAAAAGTAATCGCTGGCAGAAAATCCAATTGATCCCTGGTAACATAATTTGTTACTGGGTTCTCCATTTTGTGTCTGGCTGCAGATGGACCTCTTAGTCTCTACTTTTACGACCAGTGGCTTGCATAAATGGGGTCGTTGGTATTACGTTTTCATCTTACATGGCATGCCATGCAAGATAAATTCAAATTAGCTCAACTGGCTGGATGGCTTGAGTGTGGTGCAAGGTAACGCCAACAGCATGGGTTCAATCACCGTGCTGGCTGAAGTTGTTCTTTGGGCCTGTCTCCTCGCCTTTTTCCCACAGTGTTATCATGGCATGAACCATGATAAGCAAACTTCGGACAACAAGGATGCTACTTAGAGGGAGAGAAATCCAAATTAACATAACTTTAGTTAGCTGTCTGACAGGAAAATCTGTGCAAGAATGCCTTTCAACAGAGGATAGTGAGAGAAGAGGAAGCAACAAAGTAAGATTTCAGATCAAATTCCGCCCCAATATTTACACAACTTGCTTATGTCACAGAATTCAAATCCAGTGTTCCAAACCTTTTGCTGCAACAGTACCTTGCCCTTTGATTCCAAATGGAGGAACAAAGTCTTTGAGTTTCATCCATCTTTTATAGGTGTTATCAAGAAACATTGGTGCTGGTTTTGAGAATCTGAAACACAAAATAGAAGAAAAACTCAATTGCAACAATAATTAAATACTTTCTGACGTGTTCTTTGCATTACTGCAGCACTGCTTATGTCCTAACAGGATTTGCATTACTGCAGCTTTTTATGCACTCCAGTCTCGGTGCTGAAAGTTAACTCCGCAACAAAAAGGTTAAAAAATAAAAGAATCAACAAAATGCATAATTAATAATAATGGCTGAATCAAGAGTTCAAAAATGGTCAACTGTATTTGTCAACTGAACATTGTAACACTTCAAAAGTAATTAACCAGTTGTGAAGAAGTTAGGAATGTCTTGATAACATAAGGTACTGTATAAATGCAACTGCTTTCTTTATAAACTATTTATGTTTTGATTTCTGACGCAATTTTATCTAATTAACTCCATTTTAATTTTGTAACACATCTGGAGTAACTAGCAGATCAACAACATTGCCTTGAACTGGCTCAGCCATATTTATCAGACCTCTGGAGGCTGACTGGTTGGAACGGCATTGGAAGAGTTGAGCAGGAACGGAAACCTCAGCTGGTCAGTAAGAAAGCCCAGAGAAACCAGAAACCAATGCACTGCCCATCTTCTCAGTCCACTTGCCTTCCTCTGTAGAAAATGCAGCAGAGACTGCTATGCTACAGTGGGGATCCTCAGCCACAACAAACTGACTGCAGCAGCAGAAACAATCATCTTATGAGACAGAAGGCTGCCTATGTATTGGTGTATTTACAGGAGAATGTTAAGGGCAAGGTCAACAACAATGAGGCAACATCATAAGACCATAAGACATAGGAGCAGAATTAGGCCACTTGGCCCATCGCGTCTGCTCTGCCATTCAATCATGGCTGATATTTTCTCATCCCCATTCACCACCTTCTCCCCATAACCCCTGATCCCCTTATTAATCAAGAACCTATCTATCTCTGTCTTAAAGACACTCAATGAATTGACCTCCATAGTCTTCTGCTGCAAAGAGTTCCACAGATTCACCACCCTCTGGCTGAAGAAATTCCCCCTCATCTCTGTTTTAAAGGATCGGCCCTTTAGCCTGAGATGGTATCCTTTGGTTCTAGTTTTTCTTACAAGTGGAAACATCCTCTCCATGTCCACTCTTATCAGAACTCGGAGATTCACAGTGGGAACAAACAACTGTGTTTTGGCACTAACATTCTTTGGCATATTTTCTTTACTGCTGTCATATGTCTTCAGATCATCGACAAGGATGTTTATTTATATACCAGACTTATGGAAAGCTGTTCGTTCTTGTTCATCTGACATTCTAGATTAAGGTACACCAAGTTCTCAACAGAGCACTGGCAAATGGACAGACTCTTTCACTGTCGAGTTTGGTTTCACCATTAGCATCAGGAACACAAATGCCATGGTCCAGGATGTTGTCATACAGCCGTCTATCAGCAATGTGACGCTGGAGGTTGTTGATAATTTCACATATCGAGGTTCCACAATCACCAGCAATCTCATATTTGATGCTATCACTCGGCTTCAACCTGCCACGCCAACATTAGGCACTTCAAAACCATTTCCACATTGGCCAAGGCCTTTTGTGCAGCAAATCAGCACAAGTGGAGCATTGCAAGGAACCCAGACTGCAGCTGTGGTGCATCCCAATCAATGACTCACATCATTGAAGGCTACCACATGCCAAAATTCAGCGGAGACTGAGAACTCCATTTAGTCACTGCGGAAGCTATTGCTTGGCTTGGTGATTACTGCACATGATTAAAAAATGTTAATGCTGAAATGCACACACACATTGCAAAAGCTGCAGCTGTTATATGTGTAAACTGAGTAAATGAGTGCAGGTCATGAGGCACCTGGCTGAGAACACCAAACTACAAGTCTACCAAGCTGGCACCCTAAGTGCACTTCTCTACAGTGGTGAGACCCTGGGTAACATATGCTAAACAGGAGAAAAGGCCGAACAATTTCCATTTTCACTGTCTAAGACGGAGCCTTGGCATCTTTTGCATTACAGATCCTAAAACTAACTCAGAGGTGCTGGAACACTCAATTCCATCAGCTTACACCCATTGCTAAGCCAACAATGTCTAACCTGGTCTGGCCACGTTCACTGGATGAATGATATCCATATACCCAAAGATCTTCTGTATGGTGGATGGGCCAGTGGATCACAACCTCCTGGGCGTCCATACCTTTGCAGCAAGGAAGCCTGCATACAGTGTATGAACATGGCAGATATTGACACGGACAGCTGGGAGACAGTGGAAGCTGACTGTTTGCAAAAGCACTGGAAGAGGCGAGCAGATGAGAAAAGCTCAGCTAGTCGTTGGAGCCATCAGGGATGGCCACTTATCGAAGCCCCGTCCCATTAGCATGTTAATCAGGCCGATTAGCAGGTGATGGCCCATCTCCCCAACACAAAGGACTGGTACTCCAGCTACCGGGACAGTCCCAGACATTACAGCGCCACTCCCTGTCCAAGGGAAACACAAACAACGGGGTCAATGACCGCTTGGGACACACCCAGTCATCCAGATCCCCGCCCACTTATTGGCTAAGGAATCAATCAGGGATCACCCAATTAGTAAGGCCCAAATCAAAGGACCGCCCAAAAGAGCGCGAAAGCCCCCAAGTATAAAGGAAGAGTTCGCCATATGCTCACTCTTTTTTGGCCTTGGGATCCACCGGTGGTTATCGCCAATCGCAGCAACACCAGAAGCAAGTTTGAGTTCAACGCCCACTACCAGACGGATGAGCCCAGCTGAGCAGCAGTTACCCCTTCGAACCCACGAGATCCAGAATTGAACAGCGGCCACTGTTTCTTGACCTAAACCGGATGCCCAAAATTAAGTACAGGTTGTCTTAGTAATAGGAGTAGTTACCTAGTAGTGTATGTTGCATGATTGATTGTATGCAAATAAAGTACCCTTGACCTTGAACTAACTAACTGGTGTTTGGCTCTTTGATCGATAGCCGGTTGAAACTTGTGGTGGTATCATTCGATATCTGGCGACTCTAAGCATTCAGACATGGACAATATAGAAAGAGGTAAATTCACTGATTGCCCTAATTAGAACAGAGCCAGAGTAAAGAGCATAGTAAGAGAAATCGGCAACAGTTATTTGTGACATCTGATAGGACTCGACCCAGAAGTGACCGTGTCACTCCGAGAGAACCCACAAAAGCATTTGAATTAGAATTCAAATTGGCAAAGTAAAAGAAACCACAAGCGAAACCAGTATCAACCAAACCTCCAGAATTCAGAAGTGTGTAATTTGCATGCGCACTAACAAAGGGATACAAGGTAAACTCGATAGATTTTGTTGCGTGAAACTTTCGGGAGTGGCGTAAACCGGAAAATAGCTTGAGCCGTACCAGTGTTTGCACCATCGCTTTATTTCCCCTTGTTCCAAATTTCCGGTAGCAAGCAGTATTTGTAGGGATGGCCATGAAGGCAAGGGACGCCTTATGCATCCACAAGAGCCCGTGGTCGCAGCGACCAATAGGTCAGAACAGTGTCCCATTTGGGAGGAAGAGATTAGGAAATACCTAAAGAGGAAAGGATGGCCCGTATGGTCGGAGTTTTGCTCGAATGAAGAGACAGGTCCTGGCAGCATAGGACAGACTTGGTGGGACAGCCTGACCGAGATCCATAAAAAGAGTTTAGCTAAGGTTCGTAAGCCGATGGCAATCGTGTCCTGTCTGGCACAATTGCGAGGCACAGAGGAGGTCGTGACGACGCTCCGCAAGCAGCTAGAGGAGAAAGAGAAAAGTAGAGAGGGAGATTTAAGTGAGTGCGAGAAGTTAAATGTACAGTTCCGGGAGCAGTTAGCAGCGAAGGACAAGGAAATGGGTGATGTCAAGAGGGCACATCAATCCTGTCTCGCCCACCTTAGCAGCTTCCAAATCCAATATGTTAAGGCCTACCAGGACACACAGCGTGCTGTACTGGTAAGAGAAGAGACAGAGAATCAGGTACAGATTCTAAATAAACAATGCGATGATTTAAAAGCAGCCCTCCGAGCACTCCACAGTTCCACCACGGAACAGAGGCAGAGTTCGGTGGACCATGCCAAATGCAGGCAGCAAATTGCAAGGTTCAAAATGGGTTTAGACACCTTTGGCCCACAGCTAGAACAGGAAGACGGCACCGATTGGCAGGAACTCAGTGAAACGGCCCAACGGTACGTAAGTGAGACCGAGAATCAAAATAGAGCCCCTCAGGCCCCGAAAAGAAAAGCACCTGCACCACCGACTGCACAGGCAGCACCCAACCCAATGAACACCATTACCACGCAGCGCAGGGTGACCATGGAAGACCAACCCGATTTTGTATACAACACCCCATTATCGATCACCCAGTTACGAGATGCCCGAGAAAAGATAGATACGTTCCACCCCACATCGGACCCACATCACTTTTTCAAGTTAGTAAAACAACAAACCCTGATGTATGGTTTAGACGAGCCGGAGCAGGTTAAGCTCAGTTATGTGCTTACACCCCTCAGTTAGTTCAGCCCTTCCCGACCCACAAAATGTAGGAGGAGGTAGCCGCCAAGAAATGAAAACGGCCATTTTAGACGCCATAGGCTATAACAGAGGAGATTCAGTGGAGATTCGGTAGACGGACTCAAACGGTGCAGGCAGAAAAAGGGAGAGCATCCAACAGCGTTTGCTGGACGTCTTTGGATCCATTTTACTGCGGTATTCGGTGAGTTAGCCCGCACCCATTTATCAGTAGACAATACGGCCAAATGGACCCGTACGTTAGTGTCCCGCGCCACAGAGGCAGGACAGAAGGCATGCGCCAATTATGACCCCTCAGTCCCAGCACACAATGAAGTGTGGGTTCTGAAACGATTGTCCAGAGCTTGGGAACAGTCGGTACAGAAAAAGACAGAGCATGAGAAAGTAGACGCCACCATGAATCCAGTAAGGGCACACCAAGACCCCGCATGGGTAAATGAAGGCAGAGGTACAGCGCCACACCCCACGACACAGGAATGCTATAATTGCAGTCAGAAAGGACATTATGCCCGAGAATGTCAAGCCCCCCCCGAAACAGCAAAGGAATCACCACCCAGCACCCCCCAGAAACAATACCCGACCCATTCACAGCATTAGCGCCCGACCAGATAATTCGGCCATGAATGGCACCGATTGACGGTGTTTGGGCTCCCCAACTTGGGCCTGCGATATCCTTTGGGATAAGTCCGGAAGACCGGTCGTTGCAGGCACAGTCCGGGGACACCCCGTAGAGTTCCTTTGGAACACAGAAGGGTCCCGAACCACGTTAAACTCTTCCATCATGTTCCAGAAAGAGATTTGGCCCACTACGGACACCATTACCCTTAGTGGCTTTACAGGTCACCTCCGGCAGGGACACATCACAGCCCGTGGACGTACAGCTCGGTAATATCAGGACAAAACACTCGGTTGTTTTAGTAGATATGCCCCAGGCAGCAGAACACATCCTGGGCATCGATTTCATGAGTACACACAACCTTTCATTCGACCCAGTCAGCCGATGCATATGGAAAATGGCTAGAGCAGCACGAGCCCCCACCACGCTCACAGTAGGAGATTATGCCCATAGAAACAGCTCAGTAGGAGAGTACTGGTTTGATCCACAAACCATTACCACAGACAAAGTGGTTAGAGAAGTCTTGAAAAGACATAAAACAGCGTTTGCCCAGCACAAGCACGACTGCGGCAAAATCCCAGCAGTTAACATTACAGGTCCCGATCCCAAGCCCCAGAAACAGTACGGCTTCCCACAGCAGGCCGAGGGAGAGATAGCCAAGGTAATTCAAAGTTTATTGAATCAAACAGTGATTCGACCCGTCGCATTGACGAATAATGCCCCGATTTGGCCAGTAAGAAAACCCGATGGATCATGGCGACTGACCATCGACTACAGAGAATTGAACAAAGTTACTCCCCGAGCAGCCCCCACCGTTGCCACGAGTCCTGAGACCATGTTGAGACAGGGGCCCCAGTCAAAAAAAATTTCCGCATTAGATATCAGTAATGGCTTTTGGTCCATACCACTGGTTAAAGCATGCTAGTATAAATTTGCGTTCACTTTCCAGGGACAGCAGTACACGTGGACGTGCCTTCCACAAGGCTTCCACAACTCCCCCTCCATTTTTAACAGACAATTGGCAAACGGATTATCTAAATTTTCCTGCGCTGAATGCCTCGTTCAGTATGTGGACGACTTGCTCCGACAGACTGACACCAAGGAAGAGCACACCTCGCTTCTTTCTGAATTATCAGAATTCCTTACAACGATTGGATGCAAAATTAACCCCAAGAAAGCCCAAATCCTTCAGGAAAAGGTCACTTATTTAGGTACAGTCATCACGCATGGGAAGCGTGAAATAGAACTCAAACGGATTGATTCCATCGTAAATTTGCCCTTGCACCAAAATGTTACATTTTAGGACTGGTTGGCTATTGTCGGAACCATATCGACAGATTCGCCACAAAAGCAGCCCCACTCTCTGAGTTACTAAAAAAACAGCCCCCATGGAAATGGTTTCCACAACACACGTATGCAGTGGATGCATTGAAACGCGCCCTGAGCATAGCTCCCACTTTGCAAGCCCCAGATCCACACTCCCCGTACGCGATAGAGGTAGCGACCACCAACCGAACCCTTTCGGCTGTACTCCTGCAGGAAAGGCACGATCGTCTAGAGCCTGTAGCCTACGCCTCACGAGTCTTAGATCCAGTCGAGCAAGGATTTTCAGCATGCGAGAGGCACCTGTTGGCAGTTTTCTGGGCGGTACAGTACTTCTCGTACACCCCGACACAGCTTTTACTGGACGGCAGATTAAAGGACGGCACAGTAAGCCAAATTCAAGCAGAGCGATGGACCCTACTCCTACAGGGACGCGACATTACCGTGAAACGGACAAAAATGCACACGTTTCTGGCCGATAATTTGCACTACGCAGGAACCCCACGAGTGCTAGATCAGTGCAGAGTCTGCACATCATCATAGATTATCATAGAATTTACAGTGCAGAAGGAGGCCATTCGGCCCATCGAGTCTGCACCGGCTCTTGGAAAGAGCACCCTACCCAAGGTCAACGCCTCCACCCTATCCCCATAACCCAGTAACCCCACCCAACACGAAGGGCAATTTTGGACACTAAGGGCAATTTATCATGGCCAATCCACCTAATCTGCACATCTTTGGACTGTGGGAGGAAACCGGAGCACCCGGAGGAAACCCACGCACACACGGGGAGGATGTGCAGACTCCGCACAGACAGTGACCCAAGCCGGAATCGAACCTGGGACGTTGGAGCTGTGAAGCAATTGAGCTATCCACAATGCTACCGTGATGTCCGTATGTGCGTGGGTTTCCTCTGGGTGCTCCGGTTTCCTCCCACAGTCCAAAGATGTGCAGGTTAGGTGGAT
Organism: Scyliorhinus torazame; assembly: GCF_047496885.1. NCBI lineage: Eukaryota > Metazoa > Chordata > Chondrichthyes > Carcharhiniformes > Scyliorhinidae > Scyliorhinus > Scyliorhinus torazame. The sequence continues at coordinate 47,855,298 of NC_092713.1, read as the reverse complement.
TGGCCATGATAAATTGCCCTTGGTGTCCATAATTGCCCTTCGTGTTGGGTGGGGTTACTGGGTTATGGGGATAGGGTGGAGGCGTTGACCTTGGGTAGGGTGCTCTTTTCAAAGGCAGGTGCAGACTCGATGGGCTGAATGGCCTCCTTCTGCACTGTAAATTCTATGATAATTCTATGATAGCCCCCAAGCATAGCACAGGCCCCTTTGTTCCCAAGTCTGTTCCAAGAAAGACAGGTATTCCGGACCCCAGCCCCCAGCCAAAGCACTAAGAATTTATGTAGACGGATCCTCCACAGTCCTCGAGGGGAAAAAGGATAACAGGCTGTGGTATTTATGTAGAGGACGTGCAGGGACACGCTTTAGAAGAGATAGCTTTAAAGTTGCTTGGACACTTAGGTTCGCAGGCAGCCGAGTTAGCAGCCATTGCTTACATTGTCCAGCAACCAGATTCATTCCCGGCCCCTTCAGACATATATTCGGACAGTTTGTACGTCTGCAACAGCCTTACGGAATTCCTACCGCTGTGGGAATCAAGAGAATTTATTTCCGCGGTTGGAAAACCTCTACCCTCAGCCCAACTACTAAAACATATCATTCAGACAGCTAAAGGCAGAGAATATGGCATCGGCAAAGTAAGAAGCCACCATCGTTCCTCCCCACCCGGTAACGTGAAAGCAGATGCCCTAGCGAAGGCAGGCTCATGACATGGCCACTTTTGGCAACCCCCCCCCCGAGAGTGCCCCAATACATGAAGTTCAGGTCTCACAGACCAACATCCAAGACTTAGCCCAGGCACAAAAGGAAGACGAGACATTGAGGGAAATTTTAAAAGGAAACTTCCCAACTCCCTATGAAAAGTTCAGAAATTCTTTGACGGTCCATGAGGGAATCGTTTTAAAAGATGGAGTTTATGTAGTCCCCACCCAGGACAGGAATGAGATAATCTGTAAGTTCCATGACGGACATGGACATTAAGGGATTGAATCCACCCTTGCCCACCTCAGACCCATCTGCTGGTGGCCTGATTTGAAAACCGACGTGTCCCATTACGTCGAAAATTGTTTAATTTGTGCTCAAAACAACCCCGACCGGTATGCGGAAAAAGCCCAGCTCCGACACACACGCCCTATAAATGGTCCATGGACAAACCTTCAATTGGATTATATTGGTCCTCTCCCCCCTGCAGAAATGGATACAAGTATGTGTTAGTGGTGATAGACACATTTACGAAATGAGTCGAAGCGTTCCCATTGAGAACAAACACAGCCAAGGCCACCGCAAAGGTCTTAACAGAACAGATTTTCACAAGATGGGGACTCCCCCGTAGTATTGAGTCGGACCAAGGTTCCCACTTTACGGGCAGGGTCATGAAAAATGTTATGACAATATTCGGAATTAAACAAAAGTTCCACATTGCCTATCACCCGCAGTCCAGTGGCATAGTGGAGCGCATGAATCGTATGCTAAAAGCCACCCTTAGGAAAATGGTGCAGCAGCACAATACAACACGAGACACAGTACTCCCATTCGCACTGATGTTTATTAGGAACACAGTGTCGAGCTCTACAGGATATACCCCCCATACCCTCATGACCGGACGATCCATGAAGGGTACCGAATACTTATTCGGACTTGATTTGGCCAGCCCAGCAGTCACCGCCCTGACCCATGAGAAAGCAGTCCAGCACACGGTAGACAATATTAAAGCAGCACAGCTCGCTGCAGCTGTTCGACTAGGCGCTAAACGAAAGCAGAGTAAGGCCTGCTTTGACAAAATAGTACACCCAACAGAGTATACATTCGGGCAGCAGGTAATGATCACCTTGTATAACCCCAGTTCGTTCCTCTCCTCTAAATTTGCAGGACCCTATTCAATTTCAGACAAGACAAGCCCCTCAGTTTATAAAATCACGTATCCAAACGGAAAATCAGGATGGTTCCATGTAAATCAGCTTAAGGTTTATGGAACGCAGTGCAGCCACTCGCACCATCTCTCAGTGGCGATGGCAGACAATGAGGACCCGCCCACTGACAACCTGAGTTCCCCCTCCCCCAGCAGCACATCCACCGACACGACCTTGACCACACCCCCAGCATCAAATTTCACCCCGATGCTTGATTCGGCTGCTAGCGACAGCACCACTGACGCCCCTGAAAGTCCCGAACAGAGATCCCACGAACGAGGCCCCAGTCACTATAGGCCCAGAGACCCAGACGACGATACACTCAGCCCCTTTGAAACAATTTATCTGCCCACTCCGGAACCTGACCCGCCACCCGACGATAGCGACACCCCCCTGACCACCTCCCTACGGACCATGAAGCACTGGCACCGTGACAATTCCTGTTGTTTGATGAGGAATTACGAAATGGACCCCACATCGGCACACGCCGCGTTAGCATGCAAACTCCATGAGAGAGTTTGGCACCCGGGAGATGGTGACGGCTACGAGTCTGGCTCCCACCATGGTAACCCCATTGCAAATCTTTTTGAAATGGAATCTTGAGGTGTCCAGATGATGAGAGTGAGGAACCGATGGAGACTTACGGTGTCCTGTACCCTGATGGAGCCTGCCCGGTTTTTCTTCTTTAATTTGTTTTTTTAAATGTTGAATGTTTGTTTATTTGAGCGACTACTCGTGACGATCTCACTGAATTTCTTGATAGTTTCTTCTTTCGGTCTCACACCAACGTTCTTGATACAGTCATAACTACTCTTCTGACGCCACATGGCAGTTAAAGAAACAAGTTTGTTCGAGCCCATATAGTTACAAATTAGTTCCGCTCTTGGAATGTCACTCAGGCAGTGGAGTAACGGCACTGATCCCCGCCTGCCTGGGGACCCCCTATACATTTGGTCAGCCAAGCTCGGGTAGTGGAGCAACGGCACTGATCACCGCCCTACCCGGGGTTCCCACCCATTCTTGCCCTGCCGCGGATCATACGCACCACCCCATTCGACTACTTGGTCTCGAAACTCTTTTTCCGGTCCCCCCCCCCCCCCCCCCCCCCCCCCCCCCCGAGTCCTGTGGTTTAAAGAATCCCACGAACTTTGCCACTACTTTTGCCTTTCCCGGCAACCCTTCGGTTGCTATTCTCCCACATACTATTTACATGAAAGAAACACTTGGTTAGAAAAAAACAAGTTTGCAGAGGACGGAGGAATTGTCCGCCCACTCAGCTCATCGACCACAGGCTGCAAGAGTGCTCGCACTGTGACACAGAATTTTTTTCGTATGTCTTGCCTCCACAAATGGTTGTTGAAAAAAAAGAGGGAGTCACATAGGCTGACGATTATAATGGGAGAATTGACGTTAAGGAGACACAGGCGGAAATACAAGATGTTAAACAACACGATGATAACAGACACTATGCTTGTTCCCTTAGAGAGATACGAAGACACTCGACGGTGAAGGAAAACCAAAATAAGATGAAGACGACCCTGATAATCGGCATCATGATCGTCGCTGGAACAGTCGAGTTGTGCAAGTTACCCACTTCTATCCCTCTCACCACACAGGCCCCAAACACGACCACCCAACACAACACCCCCAGCCCGGACACTACACCGCACACACACCCAGCCACCGATACCCCCACATGGTGTGAGAACCTCATCAAGTGGTATTCCCTGTCCTACACAATGGAAACCTTACTAGTAATAACCATATTGTACAGTGACATCCAGACAATTAGATTGCAGAAATGGAGACGGAGAGCCTCCCGCCCCCCCAGTATATACATTCAGAGCCCCTTTCCTCGGACTCCAGCAGACCCCACACTCTTTCTGAATCTTTTCTTTAATAAATTCCGCGGTTGTTGTTTTGTTAATAAAGTTTATTTTTCTGTGTATGTAAGTGTCAGTGATAGGAAGAAATGCGATGCTGCTATCGAATATTCTTTTTGTATTGTAACATGAGTTTTTGGATTGTAAATAGCAGCATGAGTGTAGTCTAGTTAGAGGCAGTTAGAGGTTCCCCTTTTACTGAATGTTAAGTGGCCCCCAAGAGATTCTTAGACATATGTTGTTTAGGGAAATTAGGTAAATGTTTTTGGACCCATAGGACAGAGTAGAGTAGAACCTGTCCTTGGTTAAGGGTACCCAGCATCCCAAGAGAACAAAGAAGACCCAGTATTGTGATCCTTCACGCTTCGCGTTGTGGATCAAGAGGACGGAGTGTAGCCATCTGGGACGGCCACTGCCAACTAAGCACAGAGCAACTCGCAAAGACTGATGGGTAAAATGGACAAGCCAAGAGCCAGGCAGGTTCTGAGCCTGAAATGCATATTTGTCAGCAAAGTCCAGACGGTATCGAAACCCCGTCCCATTAGCATGTTAATCAGACCGATTAGCAGGTGATAGCCCATCTCCCCCAACACAAACGACTGGTACTCCAGCTACCGGGACAGTCCCAGACACTCCCTGGCCAAGGGAAACATATAACGGGGTCAATGATCGCTTGAGACATGCCCAGTCATCCAGGTCCCCGCCCACTTATTGGCTAAGGAATTGAACGGAGTGAACAGGGATCACCCAATTAGTAAGGCCCAAATCGAAGGACCGCCCAAAAGAGCGCGAAAGCCCCCAAGTAAAAGAAGAAGAGTTCGCCATATGCTCACTCTATTTTGGCCTTGGTACCCTGGTCACGGTCATCGCCAATCGCAGCAACACCAGAAGCAAGTTCGAGTTCAACGCCCACTACCAGACGGATGAGCCCAGCTGAGCAGCAGTTACCCCTTCGAACCAGAGAGATCCAGAATTGAACAGCGGCCACTGTTTCTTCACCGAAGCCGGGTGCCCGAAGTTAAGTACAGGTTATCTTATTATAGGAGTAGTTAACTAGTAGTGTTTATGTTGCATGATTGATTGTATGTAAATAAAGTACCCTTGACCTTGAACTAACTAACTGGTGTTTGGCTCTTTGATCGATAGCCGTTTGAAACTTGTGGTGGTATCATTCGATATCTGGCGACTCTAAGCATTCGGACATAGACAATATAGAAAGAAGGCAAATTCACTGATTGCCCTAATTGAACAGAGCCAGAGTAAAGAGCATAGTAAAGAGGAATCGGCAACACCGTGAAGAAAGCCCAGGAAAAACCGAGGCCAGCGAATCCTGCCCACTGTCAACCTCTGCAGCAGAGAATGCCATGCCAGAGAATGGTTCCTGATCCACACCAGGCAATGCTTAACAAAAAAACTGACCATTGCAGTACAAACCATTGTATTAAGAAATGGAAGGCTGCCATAAAAATAATAATTAATGCAAAGTAATTTCATTTTGTAGTTTACCAAGAGGCAACAGTCCAACTTTGATTCATTCCAGAGCCCGGTTGCAACCCATTCCATACAAGGTTTAAGGGTAGGTATCACCTTGATCATTAATTTAAAGAGAAAGTATTTAATATAAATGTTGTTCAAAAGTAGTCCCATTACAAAGCAGATAAATATAGTTCGAAAATATGATGAGATATATAATTTTACAGTTTTTCAGTTGGTTATCTAGAAATTGTTTTTCTGTTTTATTGGGGGCTCTAAAAGTGTTATGTTGCATTTTCACAATACTTACGGGCTAGAAAACAGGAGGGCTGGTAAAAAGGCAGTCAAAGTCAACTGGAGGGAATGGCATATTCACAGAAGTAGGAAAGGCAGCAGCATGGCTACCCACCAACTGTGAGGTGGGCAACCAATTCATTAAATTAATCGACCAATTAACAGACACGTTCAACCCCGCAATAATTTTATCAGCATCAGGACAGGCCCTGTGATAACTTCGCAAAGGTTAATCTTCCAGCACTAAACCTTTTTATTAAAGTAACAAAAATGGCTGCTGCTGCAGCTTACAGCACTCTAATCTGAGCCCAGGGACCTATGGGATACTGGTCCTGGTTGGGGGAGTGGGTTTTAAGCACATTGTATATTTTCCATTGGGCGAGCTACTGCCCGTTTAATAGGGAAATTCATGTTCCATGAAGTCCATAGGGAGATATGTTGATGATCCCCCATTGACCTTTGTTGCCACCATAACATCCCTCCCTCCTCAGGTCGGTTTCTCCCTCAGTATTCCTGCTGCGAGGAAATCTCTTCTGCCGCTTAGCAATCAGTCTGAGATCAGTCAAGGGTGGAACTGGATCTGGAGGGGTGAACCGAATTGGAGACCGTGGCTTCCGGAGGGAGCGTCGAAGAGCAACGGACGAGGATTCCTCCTCGGGTCTGCTTCAGTCGGCACATCAGCTTCCGCTGCTTCCATCTCGGAATCCATGCCCTTGTTATCAGGGAGATGGCTGCAGGGTTTGCTTAAGGCTCTAGCCCTGTACTAGTGATGGCCATCTCCACGGCTGGTAACGAGACTTGCTTGGGGATGGACCCCCTGCTTCTGAGATGGTCTAGGTGGTTCCTCACGACCTTATCCTGGACCTACACTTTGAAGAACACTGGTACGGATTTCTCCATTATGATTCCAGGGACCCCGCTGGAATCACTTTCAAAGTTCCTCACATAAACCAGGTCACTCCGCTGGAATCACTTTCAAAGTTCCTCACATAAACCAGGTCACCTGTCTTGAATATTCTTTTGGTTCTCGCAGAGTCGTAATTTCGTTCCTGGCTCTCTCATTGGGACTCCACCCTCCCCGCTAGGTTTGGGAATATTAGGCTTAGTTTTGTACAAAGCCGCCGTGCCATTAACTGTTCTTGTGTGAGGAGTGGTCCTATAAATCAGATAAAAACCGTGCCACTTGGTCGATAAATATGCCGCCAGTAGTTTCTTCATGCCGATTTTAAAGGTCTATACAGCCCGTTCTGCCAGCCCACGTGACGACGGGTGATGAGATGGATTTCTGATGTGTCCGATGCCATTTGATTGCATGAAGCTTTGGATCTTCCCGCTGGTGAAAGTAGTACCATTGTCGGAAACCAGGACTTCTGCTAATCCATGTGTGCAAAACAATCAGTCGTAGTTTCTCGATCGTAGCGTGGGAGGTTGTGGAGCCCATGCGCTGTATTTCAAATCATTTGGAGTGGGCATCTACCAGGATAAAAAACATGGAACCCATAAAAGGCCCGGTAAAGTCCACATGCACTCGCACCCATGGCCTGCCTGGCCGCTCCCACAGTTGGAGGGAGTCTAAAAGAGGGAGCTTTCAGCTCTCCAGGCACAAACCGCACTGCTTCACCAAGTACGTGATGTCTGACGGGATCAGCAGACATAGCTCCTGGAGAGCATTTTCATTTTAGATACCCCAGGATGACCATTACATAGTTCCATTAATATCGGGTGCCACCCGCCGCAATGGACACCCACTGGGATCCCCAAAGAACGATACCGTCCTCAATACAGAGTTCATCATTCACGGTCAGATAAAGTTTCATTTCTTCTGGGAGATTTCTTGAGGCTCCGCCATTCAAGATCACGGGCTTCGATTTTGACAGTGTTGGATCCTTTTGCGCCAAGGCTTTGATTTGCCTTGCAGACACTGGTAACGTCTCTAAAAAATTTAGGGACATCACAACCTCTTCTAATGCTGGCAAGGGAGCTGAACTTATGGGCAGCTCAAGGCATCAGCGTTAGCTGTTCGGGTTCCAGGGCAGTGCTCCAGCTAACATGGTCCAGTGCTATATCCGGGTGGAGGCAATGGCGAGGTGAAGAGGATGTGCTTTAGGACTTTAAAAAGTCCTAATAAGGGCTTTTGATCAGTTCTTATGAATCGCCAACCACAGATATACTGGTGAAACTTTTCTTTGCACCAAACACGACCACCAAGCTTTGCTTCTCAATTCGAGAATATCTCCACTTGGCATCTGAGGGGGTTCTGGATGCATAGGCAATGTGTTTTTCTGTTCTGTTTTTCCATGTATTTTAATGTTTACCCTACATATTTTCTTTTCATGTGCAGAATGATCTGTCTGAGCTGCACACAGAACAATACTTTTCACTGTACCTCGGTATACATGACAATAAACAAATCTAATCCAATCCAGCAGTGTGAAAGTACCACACCAACCCCATAAGAGGAAGCATCATGTCAAGGTGAGTTCCTTTTTGGGGTCGAAATGGGCCAGTAAGTTGGACAACAGCAACTATTGTTTCACTTTCTTGAAGGTCTCTACCTATGGCATCTCCCAAACCATCTTTGGCGCTTCCGCTGTAGTGTATGTTGACGGGTGAGCAAGGAGGCCACATTTGTAAAACCATTTCATAATAATTTACTGATCCCAGGAAGGATTTCAACTCCATGATGTTTCTTGGAGTTGGTGCTCCCCTGGTGGCCTTCACTTTGTCCTCTACTGGATATAGACTCTTATCTACCCCGAGTCCAACTAAGTCACTTTGCTCCCTTGGAAAATACATTTTTTCCTTTTCAAATGTATCGCAGCTTTCAAAAACCACAAGACCTCTTCTAGGTTCGACAGATGCTCTTTTTCTGAAGTGCCCATGACCAGAACGTCATCCAAGTGCACTTTAGGTAACCCATGATCCATTGGAATATGCTGCACGCTGATGGGACCCTGAAGGGCAAGCGTATATATTCATATTCGGCCTGTGTGTATGCTGATTGTAACGTACTTGTGGGAAGGCTCGTCTAGTTAGAGGGCTGAAGATAGTCGTGGATCGTATCTAGCTTAGCGAATGTCTGGCCACCTGCTAGGTTGGCGTAATGTCTTTGATGCAAGGCATAGGGTACCTATTCAACTTGGAAACCCGACAGACCGTTAGCTTATAATTTCCACAGAGACGGACCGATTTGTCCAGTTTAAGCATGGGGACGACAGAGGCGGGCCACACTGCGAATTGTACAGATCTTATTATACCTAGATTTTCTCAGTGCCCAAGATCGGTCTCTACTTTTTACAATAGGGAGTATGGAACTGGTCCTGCTCTTAAAATATTTAGGTGTTGCATCAGGGTCGACATAAATTTTGGCTTTGGCTTTTGGAACCAAATAGGTATAAAGCTATTTTAGATCTAGTATTTTGCAATGAGGCAGGGTTAATTAGTAAAAACATAATTGAAAATAACATACGTCAATTAAAAACAAGAATCTTAACAAAGCTAACTGCCTAGGTATGAGGGGAGAACTGGCTACGGACGATTGGATAAACAGACCGAAAGGTATGGCCGTAAATAAACAGTGGGAACAAATTTAAAGAAATAATTCAAAATGCTCAACAGAAATACATTCTACTGAAAAACAAAAACTCAACAAGGAAGATCCATCTATGATTTGGTATGGAATTAAGGATAGTTTTAGACTGAAAGTGGCTTATACTGTTGCAAACATTAGGAGTATGTCTGCAAATTAGAAAGCAGGGAACTCCAAAGGTTGATAAAAAGGAAACTATCCACAAATATAAAAACAGAGTTTTGATAGAATATAACAAGGAAGAGAGTAGTTAAAGTAAATGTTCGCACCTTAAAAGCACAGACAGAAGAAATTATTATGGGGAATGTGTAAATGGCAAAGACATTGAACAATTAATTTGTGTCTTTTAGTGTGAAGATCAACATAAGTTATATACCAGAAATAGAGAGTAACCTCGGGATTAGTACAAATAAGGAAATTAAGATGAATAATATCAATGGAGAAGAACTACCAGAAAAGCTTAAGGGACTACCATCTGACAAATACCTAGGAGGTGATGGTCTACATCATAGGATTCTAAAAGAGTTAACTGCAGAAATAGTGGATGCTTTGATTATGATGTTCCAACATTTCTAAAACAAATTCAGATTCTAAAACAATCCCAGCAGATTGACAGCTGACAAATATAACAGCATTATTCATGGGGGAAGAGGGAAAACTGAGAACTACAAGACACTTAGCCTGACACCAGTCATCAGGAAAGGGCTGGAATCTATTAAGCAAGTCTTAACAATCAACATAAAAAAGCACAGTATGGTTAGCATGAGTTAACATGGTCTTACGAAAGGGATATCCTGCTTGATACATTTATTAGAGTTTTTAGAAGCTGTAACTAGTAAGGTAAAGCAGATCCAGTACATGCAGTATTTTTGGGATTTCCAAAAGGCATTTGATAAGGTGCCACATAAAAGTTTACAAGGCAAGATAAAGGCTCATGGAATTGAGGATGATGTGTTAGCATGGATATTGGCACTGTGAACAGACAGAAACAGAGTTTAGGGATAAATTAGCCATTTTCGAGTTGGTAGGTTATGACTAGTGTTCTGACGCAAGGATCGTTGCTGGGCCACAGCTATTTACAACCTATATTAATGATTTAGATGAGAAGATAGAGAATCAAGTCTCTCAATGTTCTGACGTAGGTGGGAAGGCAAGCTGTGAGGAAGGTGGTGGATGGAGTATAAAATGGAAACTGTGAAGTTATTAATTTTGGGACGAAGAATAAAAAAGAAAAAAAATGTTTTAAGGTGGGAAACTTTCAAATATTAATGTTCAGAGACACCTGGATGCATTTGTACAAGGAACACGAGGATAGCATGCAGATTGCAGCATGTAATTAGGAAAGCAAATGGAGTATTGGTCTTTATTGCAAGAGAACTGGAGCACAGAATAAAGAAGTCTCACTATAACTGGAGGAGGCTTTGGTGAAACCATACCGAGAAAAGTGTGAGAAATTTGGCTGCATAGATGAATATGCATTGGAGGCTAAACAGTGAAGGTTCACTCGATTGGTCCCTGGGTTGAGATAATAATAATCACCTTTTATTGTCACAAGTATGAAGTTATTGCAAAAAGCCCCGAGTCGCCACATTCCGGCGCCTGTTCGGGTAAGCTTATATGGGAATTGAACCTGCGCTGCTGGCCTTGTTCTGCATCACAAACCAGCTGTCTAGTCCACTGAGCTAAACCAGTCAGTTGTGATACGATGAGAAACTAAGTTAGCTGGTTCTTTTCTCTTGAGTTTGGAAGAATGAGAGGTCATCTCATTAAAATATTCAAGATTATGAAGGCGCTTGATAGGGTAGATGAGGGGCTGTTTCCCCTGGTTGGAGAAAAAAGGGCCCTGTTTCAGGATAAGGGGCGATCATGGAGGACTGAGATGAGAAGTAATTTTTTCACTCAAGGGAGTGTGAATCTTTGGAATACCAACACAGAGGGTTGTGGATGCTCCACTGTTGAATACATTTAAGGCTGACCGACAGATATTTGGTCTCTTGGGAATCAAAGGACATTGGAAATGGGCAGAAAAGTGGAGTGGAAGCCCGAGATCAGCCATGATCTTCTACTGAATAGCGAGGAGGCTCAACGGGCTGTATGGCCACCTCCCACTCCTATTTCTTCTTATGCTCTTTTTTTAAATAAAAATTTAGAGTACCCAATTAATTTTTTTCCCATTTAAGGGGCAATTTAGCATGGCCAATCCACCTACCCTGCACATCTTTGGGTTGTGGGGGCAAAACCCACGCAAACACGGGGAGAATGTGTAAACTCCACACTGACCTTTCTATGCTCTCAACAACATGCATATACTTGAATGAGTGCCATGTTATACCAGTAATGCAATGCCATGTGACCTGTGCAATTGTACGGGACTCAAGGTAGTCAGGAGTCGTAAGGATATCTGGTAAAAAAAAACACCTAAGCCCACAGGGAAATCTGATATATAACGTAGCAGGTTATCAACATAGAATATTCTTTTAAAATCTAACAAAACTAAAAGCACTCATATTCCAGACCTTTACAACAACTTTTACTTCTACAGAAATTTGCGCCCTAATGGTCCAATGAGGAAAACACTAGCTAGCCCTAAATCATGTAAGACCAGAGTTCCAAATTGAATTCCCACTGCATGTTGGGTTATCTGGTATCTTTGGAGAGTTGTGAGGCAGTAGGGGATTACAGAGATAGCAAACGGCGAGGCCATGGAGATATTTGAAAAGAAGGATGAAAAGTTTTAAATTATGGCTTAACTGGGAGCCAATGTAGGCCATGAAAGCTGGGGTGATAGGTACACAGGAGTTTGTGAGAGTTAGGGCATGGGTAGCAGAGTTTTAAATAACCTCATATTTACGGAGGGTTGAACATGGAATGCCAGCAAGGATTGCTTTAACATAGATGAGAGTATCAGCACCAGATAAGCTGAGGTGTGGCAGAGTAGAAATAGGTGGTCTTAGTGATGGTACAAAAATGTCATTGGTATCGTTTGACGCAGAGAACATACAGTGCAGAAGGAGTCATTCGGCTCATTGAGTCTGCACCGACCCACTTAAGCCCTCACTTCCACCCTATCTCCGTAACCCAACAACCCTTCCTAACCTTTTTCTTTTGGTCACTAAGGGCAATTTATCATGGCCAATCCACCTAACCTGCACATCTTTGGACTTTGGGAGGAAACCGGAGGAAACCCACGTAGACACGGGGAGAACGTGCAGACTCCGTACAGACAGTGACCCAGCAGGGAATCGAACCTGGGACCCTGGCGCTGTGAAGCCACAGTGCTATCCACTTGTGCTACCATGCTGCCAAATTATGAACTTTCAAAGTTGCGAACAGCCTAGTTTAACCTGAATCAGAAGAATGGAATCACGGGAACAGGGACTGCGTTGAGGTCAAATAAAAATGGGCTCGGTCTCCCCAATAATTAATTGGGGAAAGTTTCATGCCTGGATGCTGTTTGAGCAATCCAACAATTTAGTAACAATGGAAGTGCTGAAAGAGGTGATGCTGAGCCATCTTTCCTATAAATTTTCTTTTAACTGTGTGGGCTTGAAACTCCCTAGACCATACTTCATATATATGACATCAAGGAGCCTCAGCAAAGTTGAAGTTAATGGGAATCAGGAATAAAATTCTTCACTGGTTGGACTCATATCTAGTGTTACAATTATGAGGTTTATAAGATTATAATTTGGGACTGTATCTTTATATTAGGGCAAGTCTCTAGTTCTTAGCATCAAAAAAAGAGTTCAAAACATGTCTTCTATTTCCATCACTTCACTGACCCCCCCCCGCAAACACACTAACTGTCAATCATATCTCTTGTCCTACGCCAAAACAATTACATTTCTTCTGGAACAATTGGTTTATGTAAAAGCTATTTTTACAGCATCTTGGTATTATTACATTCATTGTGCATTGGATATAGTAGCAGAAAAGAAATTCCACTATATTGCCCTTTTATTACTACTTTCCCATTTACCACTTTAATTTGTAGCCCTATTTTGTCATTGATCCTAATTCCGGTGTAATTTCTTTCAAACATGCATTTCTCACTGCTGGAAAGATTCATTACTGTCCCATTTCTTCAGTCACTTTTATTTTTGTTCAAACTCTTTATCAATTAATGCATCATTTAGCTGCTATGATACATACTTAGACGGTTTAAGAATCAATGAAGACAGAGGCAGCCCTTGTAATGTGAACTTGTAAATTTGTGCAGAAATAACTTCCAGTGCTGTAGCCTTGCTCATCTTTATTGTGTTGATGGTTTCAGTAACCTCGGCAATCATGTGGCTTGAATCCAATGTTATGCTGTTGTAGCTGTAGGCCCTGTTAAAGATTCCACCAATAATGATGGATGGCCGTCTAATCGACAGCTTTATCAGCATCTCCGTACAATTTCTGTTTTGAAAATGACAAAAATGACACCATCTCCAGGGGAGCAGCACTGGTATACTTAAGATTATACATTTCCTACAACACACTAAGGGGCTTTTAATCATTATTAATTTTGTTCACTAATAGTCTTTAATTTGCTGCAACTTAGTTCAAACTGAAGCAGCATTTTTGTGGTTTATTTTCGTTGCAGCAGAATTGAAATCAGAGAATTCTGTGACCTTTATTTCTCGGAGTGCCAATGTTTGGCAAACTCAGTTGCACAGGCAGCGGTTGGGTTGTTTTATTTCACCACAAAAATACTCCCATGGGAACTTCTCAATCACCTGTTTGAAAATATCACAACTGAGTCTGTCCTCCTTCTGGCCATATTTGGACTTCAAAGCAAATTACAGCACTAATGACATGGTTTCAATTACTTTGCAGTTTTTGAAAATGTAAATATCGGCATTTGAGGGGAACAAATAAATTAGTTCATTTGCTATGAGTAAGGATAGTGTTTACTATCAAGGAGCCAATCAAAAAAGGACTTAATCCATTGTATTAAGTAATCTTTTAGCAACTTATTTTCAAATCTTCTCAGTGGAATTGCAAATTCCACGCCCAGTTCATCACTCCAGCATTCCTTCCACTCTTGCAACACATAACTTCTAATTTTTTGTGAGCAATGCCAGGAAGAAAAATACATGTTGCAATATCTAGTTAAAACATACTTAAAAATATTGGAATTGCAGCACTTGAACAAAGAGGTCAGTCTAAATTGATTCTAAATGTTCCCCTGAACTTCCTAAAATGGGACAGAAAATTAAACATTGGTTCGTGTTTAATTGGTACTTCACTTCTTGCTTGCCATCCACACAGGCCAAACTTTCATTTGTTTGGTGACTGTTTTGTCTTAAATAAGTAATCCTGATTTTATAAAAATGACTCATTCAACAGCTCAAGGTGACACTGAAGGTTAGTATAGAGTAAAAACTTCTGAAGTTCCAAATTTTGAATCTCAAAAGGTTGAATGTTTGGTAATAAATTGTGCCTGAAATTACTACGAGATAGCGTGACAGAGCTGAATAAAGCAGCTGTCTAAGCACTTTGTTAATACAGCTTAAAAGGCAAAGGTTCCACTTCAGTAAACAGGCCTATGCCACATAGAGTAAATACTTCTGACAGTACTAACATCAAAACAATTCAAATATTCCAGACAAAAAGACAAAGATCCAAGTGTCAGAGTTTGATCTTTACACAACACCTACTTTTTGGAGTAACGGCTTCAGACCAGATTTCTTAAGTACATGTTTCTATGAACCAAAGCCAGCAAGTTAACTCTTCTACACTGCACTTACTGCAGGGACCAAATCTAATGGGGAAAAGGCACTCCACCTTGTAGCAGCGAGAATACTGTCTTAGCCATGGCTCACCACAGAGTCAGAAGTTTCAAGTTCAGAAGGATTTAAACACAAAAAATCTACGCCAGTACTAGAGGAGAGAGTGCTGCATCGTCAAGGGTGCCGACTCTTGGATGGGGCATTAAGCTGGGGCCCCACCTGCCTTCTCATTTGGATGCAAAAGATCCCACAGCATTATTTCAAAGGGCAAAGAAAGGAATTATCCCCAGGATCCTTGCCAATATTTATCCCTCAATTCCAGTTATGCTGGATGCCAGTGACGTGTCGGAATTATGCATAATGTTCAATCTCTTTAATAGCTCCTCAGAAAATGAAGCAGTTTGTGTCCAGACGCAGTTTCTCTCTCCACAGATGCTGCCAGACATGGTGGCCACGATTTAATGGAAACGTTTTTCAGTGTCACGTGGGAGGTTTTGCTGGGAGTTTCCCCACTGGCTCTGCCAGCGAGGTGCACACCGCTATCTAATGACAATTAGTCACCATTTTGGCCCCTGGGGAGTTTCTCACCTGTTTAGTCCACACTTGGAATTTTTTTCATCACTGGGGAGCACAGAGATTTTGAAAGGGTGCCCCAATCTCTAAGTGAGGTTGCGAGCCCCCCCCCCCCCGCCCAGCCGCTACACACATGGGCATTATCTCCCCCCCCCCCCCTCAAGTGAGGACACCCTGCAATAGGGCCCCTGGGGTCCCCTTTCTTTAGGCCCCCACACCCCTTGCAGGACCCCACGCCATGTGTCCACGGCGTCAGGCCATTGCCCGAGGCCCGCCCTGCGATGCTCCGTCCCTGACCGGCCGAGTTCCCAGCAGCATGGGACACGTTTGGTCTCACCCGTTGTGAACTTAGCACGGCGGCTGCGGACTCAGTCCGGTGCCGCCACAGTCGGGGGAGGGCCGATCCACGGGAAGGGGGGTTAGCTTCATTTGGGGCAGTGGGTACTGTGGGCAGGCGGTCTGGGGAGGAGGGGGGGCGCGTGCAGCCGAAAGGGGGTACTATTTTTGCGGTCCATGTCCGTGGGCTAGGGAGAGGTGCGCTGCCTCCTTGCTTGCTCCCAGCAAAACGGTGAATCGGTGGCCATTTTGCGGCAGTATTCCTGGCATAAAACACCACCGTTTTCACGCCAGCGTGGGGACTTAGTTTCCCAAGCCGTGAATCCAGCCCCATGTTTGGAAGTTGGCGGGGTGGGGGGTGGGGGAGAGTCATTCTCATGAACTGTACATCCCATTTCTATCTATGATCAAAGGGAACAGGAGGGAGGAACAATTATTCAGAAGGAATACCGAAGTGCTTATAACCATAAAGCAGCAGTTTTACATTATATCAGATTCTTCTTCCAAATTTTTTGCAAGAATGTATTACAGCATTTCTATGATGACTTCACATGACCAAACCTATGCAATCTATGTTAAAAGTTATTAATGAGCAAGATACCAAGTATTAATGAGCACATGTATGCAATTATATTACTGTTTGTAACATCTGTTGCTTGGCTGCTGTTGAATCAGTTTAGTTATACAATGATGTTGATTTTAGAAACCTGAATTCAAAGGATTCACTTCCATTCTTCACCATTGAGGTAGTGCTTAGCTTCTTATTACAATGCCAGAGAGCCTAATCTTTTTACGATCTGTTTAGGGATCTGTAACTTCTGTTGTAAAGTAAATAAAATTTTAAATCTCAGTTACTTACCAAGAGAATAAAGCCTAGAGTCAACAAAGTAAACAGTCAATACTTTCTATCTTATACTATAACATAAGGTAAATATGAACTAATAGGCAAACTGTGGTTGAGCACCCAACAAACCTCACACTAAGTGACAGACACAACTAAGGCAGATCCCACAAACTTTCTCAGCAACCTATCTAAATGTCAGTCATCACTGTGAGTCACAAAAATCCTTTCAACTCAGTCTTCCTTGTGAGGGACTTCAGCTATTCTCCGTCAAGGATTGTAGCCTCTGATTTGTTTCAACAGGTGCTCCAACTCAGCCTGGAGGTCCGCCTGCTCCTTCCCCCTAAAATCAGCTAGAAGGCTAAATTGGCCAGGTTGCGCTCTAGCATTTAACACCTGTACAATCCCAGCTATCTAGCTGTACTGAGCAGACAACCATTGCTCACCACAGGCTT
This sequence comes from Scyliorhinus torazame, assembly GCF_047496885.1. Classification (NCBI taxonomy): domain Eukaryota; kingdom Metazoa; phylum Chordata; class Chondrichthyes; order Carcharhiniformes; family Scyliorhinidae; genus Scyliorhinus; species Scyliorhinus torazame. Next base: position 47,838,230 of record NC_092713.1, on the reverse strand, counting down.
CTCTTTTCCCCAACTACCAGCTTCACAGAGCAAACAGCCTCACTTCAACTTTCCCAATCTAACATCTGTTCCAGGGCTTCTCTTAGCCCCAATTCCTCAACAGCACAAAGATACAATTGCTCCAGGGCTTCTCTAAACGCCAACTCCTCAGCAGCATGGGGTTCTCTGAACCTCAGGTACACAATGATGTGTTGGGTGTTCAGGATCACATACTGGCCACCAACACTCGAAGTAGTGCAACACTATTTTATTAAAAGGTTAACTATTTAAACATACTTGAACTGTGGGTAAATACGATACCAGCTTTAACTAAAGACCTTTGCCTTGTCCTAACTAGTTGATGCACTCAGCACATGGTGAATGTCTGTGTTGCAGGCTGTGAGCTCTGTGCTGCTACTCGAATGAGCGGGAACTCTGATGTCCCCTGTCTTTATAGTGCGTGTGCTCTCACTGGTGATTGGCTGCGGTGTTGTGTATGTTGATTGGTCCCACTGTGTGTCCATCAGTGTGTGTCCGCACCATGATATACTGGTGTATATTGTGACACACAACGCTAGCGATCTTCTGCCACCTCTTCAGCACCCAACTAATCTTGTCATGCGTTGTCTTGAAATTCGCACCAAAATCCCAACCTCCTGAGTATCTTTTCGCCCACTGAGGCTGATTCATCTCCCCTCAGGTCACAGTTCAGAAAGTAGTTTACTGCTCTCATTAAGCACATACTGCACTGACGCCAGGGCACCATCCAGTTGCTTAACTAGAACAAATTTGTTTGCTGGCTACTGGGCAACCTCTTTCAATTACTTCATTATAGCCAGCTGACAGAGAATACGGAAACCACCAGGCACAGCCTGTTCCCCTGTTACCCTATGCACTTGCACTGACTTCCAGACATGGCGGAATTGTAGACCTTGGCCTCTGCATCGAAAATACTCAGCACAAACCCAAAAATACAGATTCCCTCACATTCTCTTTTCACATATACTAGACTCTGATCTACCTGACCTAAAATTACTAACATATATTTTCAGCACGGTCAGGGACAAATTGAAATACAGGTTTTCCAATCCACTGAATACATTTTTGTTAGTTCTTTAACCTGAACACATTCAAGGAATCAAAATACTAGAATTAATACCAAAATAAATAAATTAATAAATAGAATTAACCTGTGTTGTACATGGTCAAGCCATGTCACTCATTCTCAATTTAGTTACTCATGAACTGTAACACTCAATTAACATGTTAAAATCTGTATGGATGTTTTATATAGTTTAGTCATTCCATTTCAAAATCTATCACTTAGCCTAAAATCCCCCAGGCAATAAAGTGCGTATTTAGCTATGTTCACAGCAGCTCCAAACATCTTCAACAGATGTATGTTGTTTGGTATTACTGGTTGTTGAAATAACATTTGTGCCCTGATGGTGCTGATTCTCTGCCAATGGTTGCGAATGCTGCATCTTTCGTAAGAGCTTTCAGTAATGCAAAGAAGTTCCACTTCCACTGATCTCCACTACAACATAATAAATGGAATGAGGAGCTGGAAAGTCCCTCAAATTACCTGTGAATAAGTGGTACTGGGTATAGTTAAATATTTTAGCAGGCTTTTTTCCCCTGACCCAGACACAGTACACAGAGATTGCCCATTAAAGCTGATTTGCGCTCATTTTTAGGGAGAGTGATTGATTCTTCTTCTTTTAAGTGACCAGAAGGTATCCTCATCTTCAGAAACCAATTAGCCTCCTCAGATTCAAGGGGTGGGATTCTCCACTCCCACGCCGAAGTGGCCACGCCGTCGTGAACGCCGTTGAGGTTCACGACGGCGCGGAACGGCCACGGTCCCGACCGATTCAGGCCCTGACAATGGGCCAGGATCGGGGCCGCGTCATCTACACGCGCCGGCGCCAACCCGCGCATGCGTGGTTGCCGCCCTCTCTAAGTCCGCCCCGCAAGAAGATGGGGGACGGATCTTGCGGGGCCGCGGAAGGAAGGAGGTCCTCCTTCAGAGACGATGGCCCGACGATCGGTGGGCACCGATCGTGGGCCACCCCACATTCCAGGTAAAGCCCGGTGCAAGATCCCCCCTCGCCCCACCACAGGCCGCCCCCCCAGCGTTCACGCACGGCCCACGACTGCAGCGACCAGGTGTGGACGGCACCGGGGTGAACCCGCCGTTTTGGCCTGACCGCTCGGTCCATCCACGCCTCAGAATAGTGGGGGTGCCGGAGAATCGCCATTTTGGGTGTCTCCGGCGATTCTCCGGCCTGCGAAACTCGACCGGGCTGTTCCCGCCGCTTGGGAGAATCGCGGGAGGGCGTCGGACCGGCATCCCCGGAAATTTTGGCGGCCCAGGCGATTCTCCCAACCGGCCTGGGAGTGGAGAATCGCGCCCCAGGACTGTCACAAAATGCACCTGGAGTGAATTATGCATTCACTCTGTCTCAATTAGGCAAAGATAAGGGGCGCAATTCTCCCATCGGGAGACTAAGTCCCGACGCCGGAGTGAAAATTGGAGTGTTTCACTCCGGCGTCGGAGGCCGTTCCCAGACCCCTATTCTCCTGCCCCCGGGGGGCTAGTAGCGGCGCCGCGTCATTAACGTGCACCGGGCCTTGGCGCCGCGTTAAAGCGGCGCCGCGTAAATGAAGTCACCCGCGCACGCGTGGATTGGCCGGAGCCAACCCGCGCATGCGCAGTTGCCGTCCTCCCAGTGGCCGCCCCGCAAGAAAATGGCGGATCAATCTTGCGGGGCAGCGGAGGAAAAGAGGTCCTCCTTCAGAAAGGCGAGCCCGCCGATCGGTGGGCACCGATCACGGGCCAGACCCCTTTTGAGTTCCCCCCCCGGTGCAGGAACCCCCCTCGTCCCCCCCTCCCCCCACAGGCCGCCCCCCTCAGCGTTCCCGCACTGTTCCCGCCAGCAGCGACCAGGTGTGGATGGCGCCGGCGGGAACCTGTCGTGTTGGGCAGGCCGCTCGGCCCATCCGGGCCGGAGAATTGCCGCTCGCCCATTACCAACGGCAAGCGGCGATTCTCCCAGCGGCCAGCCGTGATTCGTGTCGCGCCGGTTTGGGGGGGGGGGGGGGAGGGAGATTCGTGTGCAGGCGTCGGGACGGCGTAGCGGGACTCGCGCGGCGCCCGGGCGATTCTCCCACCCGCCGGGGCGGGGGGGATCTGGCGTAATGGAATGGCAGGAACCACTCCGGCGTCGGGCCTCCCCAAAGGTGCGGAGGTCTCCGCACCTTTAGGGGCCAAGCCCTCACCTTGAGGGGCTTGGTCCGCGCCAGAGTTGTTTGCGCTCCATCTGCTGGCGGGAAAGGCCTTTGGCGCCATGCCAGCCGGGGCCGAAAGGTCTACGCCGGGCGACGTGGGTCGGCGCATGCGCGGGAGCGTCAGCGGCTGCTGACGTCATCGCCGTGCATGCGCAGGGGAGGGGGTCTCTTCCACCTCTGCCATAGTGAAGACCATAGCGAAGGCGTAAGAAAAAGAGTGCCCCCACGGCTCAGGCCCGCCTGTGGATTGGTGGGCACCGATCGCGGGCCAGGCCACCGTGGGGGCACCCCCCCCCCCCCCCCCGGGGCCAGATCGCCCCGCGCCCCCCCCAGGACCCCGGAGCCTGCCCGCGCCGCCTTGATCCGCCGTTCAAAAGGTGGTTTAATCCACGCTGGCGGGACAGGCATTCCAGCAGCGGGACTTCGGCCCATCGCGGGCCGGAGAATCTCTGGTGGCGGAGACTTTGGGACACGGCGGAGGCGGGATTCACGCCAGCCCCCGGCGATTCTCCAGCCTGGCGTGGGGTCGGAGAATCCCGCCCAATGTGTCCCCCACCCCAATAATAATGTTCCATTAGTATCTGCTCATGGAATCCCATTCTCTGAGCGGCCAAATTAACTGCATGGCAGATCAAGAAGATTATAGCTTTGATCGCTGTTCTGTTTGTTAGTTATTGCTGCTGTCAATGCATTGGATTTTTTTTTTGTTGCAAAAATATACTTTATTCAGAAAATATCATTACAAAACATTTCAAATTGTCATAACAAGAAAGTGCAATGAGGAGAGATTAGATTAGCTGACAGGAGAGGTTGGATAAACTTAGATATGAGGAGAGGTTGGGTAAACTCAGATTGATTTCACTGGATGACAGTGGTTGAGGAGCGACCTGATTGAGGTTTACAAAATTATGATAGGCACGAACATAGTGGACCGTCAGATGCTTTTCCCCCCAGAGTGGAAAAGCCAATTACTAAGGGACATAAAGGTGTAAGGTGGAAAGTTTAGAGGTGATGTGCAAAGCAAATCTTTTACACAGAGGGTGGTGAGTGCCTGCAACGCACTGCCAGGGGAGGTGGTGAAAGCAGATTCAATAGCGCCGTTTAAGAGGCCTCTTGATGAATACATGAATAGGATGGGAATAGAGGGATACCGATTCCAGAAGTGCAGAAGATTTTAATTTAGACAGACATCATGATCAGCGCAGCCTTGGAGGGACGAAGGACCTGTTCCTGTGCTGTACTGTTCTTTGATTTTCACATATTCTCCAGAGACCAAGAGGCACTCCGAGATGCTTCAATTCAGTAATGAGAACATTACAAACATTTCAATATTTTCGTTATAGATGACAATTCTATTCAAACTATATACATTGGTCATGTTGCACTCTGTGGTGATTCAATACAATTGCATATGGTTAGGATTAAGTACAGAGTCCCACGGGTTTTACACAGTTATCAGTCCCTCGGTGAACATTGGCTGAAAGGCCTTATACAGTGGCCTTTCTTCATTACACCTTGGCGGCGGCTGTCCCAAGCTAGAGTGCGCCCCTCAGCACATAGTTCCAGACATTGGAATGTGTGAGTCTGCAACACTCGGTCAAAGGCAATTCTTTGCACTATTTCACGCAAACCAAAGAGCATCTTTCCTCGAATTGATGATCCTCCTGCAGCAGTTGATATTTATCTCGGTGTGTCTCCTTGAGAACAGCTTGTCGAGCACAGGTTCCTGTGTTACAGTGCTGCTCGGGATAAACCTAGACAAATATCACTGCACCTCTCTCCAGCCCGTCTTTGCAAAGGCACACTCCACAAGAAAGTGTGCAACCGTCTCTACCCCGCACAGCCGCTTTGAAGGCTGTATGCTATGGCGCAGAGACTTCAGGCGTGCATGAAGGATTTGACAATGAATGCCCTTCTCAGCACCAGCCAAGATCAGTCTTGGTGCTTGTTTGAAAGTTCTGGTGATGAGGCATTCTGCCAGATGACTTTGACAGTCTGCTCAGGAAACCATTCGACATGATCCACCATCTCCTTTTCCCTCAGGGCCTCAAGGATATTACATCAGACCATTGTTACATGATCTTGTGGCCAAATGTATTTTGTTAACGCATCACAAGCTAAAATATTCCACTTAATGGAGCACCGGCAAAGTCATGGAGTAGATCACAGTCTCAGTTCTATTGCTGCACTGCCGGAGAAAATAAAGGGGGAAAAAATCCTCAAAATACAACAAATCACAACATAAATAGTAATACTGTGGTGCACAATAGATTCTCCAAATATCCATTCAGATTTCCATGGAACTTTCCTGGAAGTTCTACTCCTTGAACCTTCTTGATCTGTATTCAAGTACCCAAAATATAATCACCAGGCAGGCCAAAAACTTGCACCAACTGATCCACAAGTCTATTAAATTTATTATGTTGATAATTATATCTCACCAAAACACAATGGTCTGCATATAACATGTATTTACAAGAACAGTTTTCAACAAATAACTCCTAGCAGTTGGTGATGCATGTTGCCTGTGAAAATGGTAGCACAGTGGTTAGCACTGTTGCTTCACAGCACCAGGGTCCCAGGTTCAATTCACACTTAGGTCACTGTTTGTGCTGAGTTTGCACGTTTTCCCTGTGTCTGTGTGGGTTTCCTCTGGGTGCTCCGGTTTCCTCCCACAAGTCCCAAAAGACTTGCTTGTTAGGTGAATTGGACATTCTGAATTCTCCCTCCGTGTACCCGAACAGGCGGAAGAGTGTGGCGATTAGGGGCTTTTCACAGTAACTTCATTGCAGTGTTAATGTAAGCCTGCTTGTGACACTAATAAAGATTATTATAAACAATTAGCCATGAATTTTATTCCATTCGTGATTTTCTCTTTAGCAATGTTCAAATTAGAAACTGACTTTACTGAAACGTTCCCAGGATTTGAAGGGTTTTTCGGTCCGGATTATCCCCCAAGCCTTAATGGTGAAAGTAGAGTCAAAAAAAAAAGCCTAGGTTTATAAAGCAGCAATAAATGTTGAATATGACAGCTCTGTAATTGGAGCTAGAGCCATTCCTGCTGAATTTGTCCCATTTATGTTATACAGATACAGCAACACCGGAACAACTGCACACGCGCCAAGTCCCAAAGTGACAGTAAAGCCTCTACACAGAAACAGAATTGGTATCACTGCAGATGTTCTCCAAATGTGAGGAAAGGTTCTAGCAGTCAGCAATGGCAAAAGTCAGGCTGTCAAGCTTACACAAAGTCAGAATTTTAATAATAAGTTGACTGATAAATTCACTCACTCATGTTACCAACGCCATTTTTCCAGCAAAGGTTGGAAGCAAAACCATCTTCCCGAGATCAGGGGCAGTCACAAATTCAATCAGTTTAATCTTTGATGTCAAACCAGAAAAGCAGGATGGATAATTTCATCTATACTGTCAGTACCCTGACCATGCAATTGATCCACATTGGAAGATTAAAAGATTTTACATTTGTAATTTAAAAATGAAATCAACTCCCACTCTTAGCACGAGCAGTGTTCTGCCATGTTGCACAAAAACATCAGTATCACATTAAATTATTCCCATACCAACAAGGTACCATATTTTCTCTTCATCAAATCTGGTTAGTTCAGTACAATGGCATCAGTGTGATCAAATATGTATCCTCTGGTCATGCTGTTTACAAAGACTTGCTTTATAAAGCTTTTTTTTTTGCAACCTCGGAGTACAATTAAATTTAGTCACTGTAATATGGGGAAAGACGGCAGCCAATTTTGCACACACAACAAAATAAACAACCAAATAATCTGTTTGTGAAATGAAATGAAATGAAAATCGCTTATTATCACAAGTAGGCTTCAATGAAGTTACTGTGAAAAGCCCCTAGTCGCCACATTCCGGCGCCTGTTCGGGGAGGCTGTTACGGGAATTGAACCGTGCTGCTGACCTGCCTTGGTCTGCTTTCAAAGCCTGCGATTTAGCCCTGTGCTAAACAGCCCCTGTTGTTGATAAATGTTGGCTAGGAGGTGACAAGAAATTCCCTGCTCTTGTTCAAATAGTGCACTGGAATCTTTTATGTCCACTTCAGGGGGCAGACAAGACTTGTTTTCATGTTATCTTATCTAAAATGAATTATTTGCACAAGTCTCTGGAGTGGGGTTGAATTCACAAAATACTGCCTTAGAGGCAAGTGTATTACCATTCAGCCAACGTTGAACACAGCTGAAGCAACATAATTACAGTTGCAGGGTATTTACCATCGTTGTTTTCCCACAACATATGTTGCCAAATAAATTCTCTTTTTAAACTGATGACATACCAAATACTGGTATGAAAGTACCACACTGGCATTGAATTGAGAATGGTCTAATGACCGCAGAATATTATTAGATTTTTTTCAAATTAATGGTCAATTTAGCGTGGTTAATCCACTTACCCTGTTCATCGTTGGGCTGTGGGAGTGAGACCCACGCAGATACGGGAAGAATGTACAAATTCCACAGGGAAAGTGACTCGGGGCCGGGATCGAATCCTGGTACTCTGCGCCGTGAGGCAGCAGTGCTAACCACTGTGCCGTCCTATGATCATAGAATATATCAACTTTTATGCATTGAGAAATACACCTACAATGCTAGCTTAAATGAGGCTGAAAACCCCTCAATAAATTTCATGCACATTATGGGAGCATGGAAAATGACCAACTTCGTCAACAGCAATTCAAGATAGTCAATTTGATGGTGAAATGTTTGTTAGACATTAAGTATACTGATATCATCAGGTCGAAATGGAAATACTATCCCAGGCAACGCCTATTATGGTATCAGCTTTGTCAATTTTTTTTTTTAATTCTACAGATTTCATTACATTGGCATGTTTGAATTTTCAGGAATTTTATCAGTCGCGGTTGGTGGTCTTTTTAATAGGTGAGGCACAGCTATATACATGTAACCGAACCAACATATTACCATGGCAATGGGCTATTTGTGCACATGCATGTGTAGTCGTCAATGTTGAGGGGCAGCACGGTAGCACAGTGGTTAGCACAGTTGCTTCACAGCTCCAGGGTCCCAGGTTGATTCCTGGCTTGGGTCACTGTCCAAATTATTCTTTTCCACTCCACTTTTAACAGTGAATCCAGGTTTTATGCCACCCCATTATGATTTTTTTGTCTTTACTACTGTGCAAACTGTTCGCAGTTGCTTTAACTCTTGATTCCCAAGCTCTACAAAAATGTCAACTCCAGTAAAATGGCATCAAACTTTTGATTTACCTTTGAAGCCTACTTTTCCACTTTAAATCTGGTTACTGCAATTGTCTCTTTAACTCTGAACACTTTGTTTATTCTTCCTTCAATTTTTCTGAACAAAACTTTGGTCTTTGTTCTCTCATCTTCGGTCGTTTTAAGACATCCTTTCTGTAAGAATTCCCCGGTTATCTGGACAGGAACTGGTTCTTTGGGAAGCCTACCACTTGCAGCTCTTATCCTGTCCAGTCTTCCTCCTGGCAGAGTTGAGAGCTGTTAACTCCCTGGTGTCTTTCCTCAATTGCGAACAAATTCAGCTAAAACTAACAAAGGAAATCACATCCCCCAGAAAATGGCCCCTGATGCTAAGCAATGACTTATCCTTCTCTAGGCTTTTATGTATTATCACACGGCAACCCTCTCTAAGCACAATAGAATCACAGTTGGAACTTAACCATCCTCCACACAAACAAACACCTTTGACCAGCATGAATCTAAGTATGGGTTTTACCTTTCCAGGCTCAGAAATATTAAATTAAACCTACTTAGTCCAGGTGCGGCGATGACCAGCTGAGTCGCACGTTTCGGCAGCTCCCTGTGAAACGGACTTTTGGGCTCTTGATAGGAGCCCCAACGGCAATTTTAACGGCTGAAAACACCGTGCGGTAAACCAGAAGGGTGTTCCCCCTGGACACGGATGGAAAAAGGAGAGGAAAGTGGCCGGATTGCAGCGGATCCTTTGGAACAACGGCAAGGAAGGCAAGCAGAAACCAAGATGGCGTCGGAAGGTGGCAGTTTCATATGGGGCCCTGAACAACAAGAGTTTTTGAAACGCTGCGTAGAGGAGATAAAAAAGGAAATGAAGAAAGAGTTGTTGGCCCCGATATTACAGGCGATTGAAGGGCTGAAAGAGGAACAAAAGACCCAGGAGCAGGAGCTTCGGGTCGTGAAGGCGAAAGCAGCAGAGAATGAAAACGACATACAGGGCCTGGTGGTGAAGTCGGAGATACAGGAGGCACACCAGAAACGATCTGTGGAGAGGTTGGAGGCACTGGAAAATAACGCAAGGAGGAACAACTTGAGGATTCTTGGCCTTCCTGAAGGTGTGGAGGGGGCGGACGTCGGGGCATATGTGAGCACGATGCTGCACTCGTTAATGGGAGTGGAGGCCCCGACGGGTCCGTTGGAGGTGGAGGGAGCATACCGAGTTATGGTGCGAGGACCGAGAGCAGGAGAAGCTCCCAGAGCCATAGTGGTGAGATTTCTCCGTTTTAAGGATAGAGAAATGGTCCTTAGATGGGCGAAGAAAACTCGGTGTAGTAAATGGGAGAACGCGGTGATCCGCGTCTATCAAGATTGGAGTGCGGAGGTGGCGAGAAGGAGGGCGAGCTTTAATCGGGCCAAAGCGGTACTTCACAAAAAAAAGATAAAGTTTGGAATGCTGCAACCGGCAAGACTGTGGGTCACATATCAAGGGAGGCACCACTACTTTGAGACAGCGGATGAAGCGTGGACTTTTATTGTAGAAGAAAAATTGGAATGATTGGACTACGAAAATGAACGTTTGGACAAAGTGGTGGGATGAGTGGGGGGGGGGGGGGGGGGGGCGAAGAGGGATTGTATGATTAATCCTGCGGTATGGTAACTTTTCTTTCTCCCACAGGTGGTGATGGGGGGAGGGGGGGAGGGAGAGGAGATGGGGCGTTGGCCATGGGAGGCGGGGCCGAGGGAGAGGCGCGGGCTTGGTTCCCGCGCTATGATAATTATGGCGGGAATAGAGAAGCAGGAAGGAGGGGGCACCGCACGGGGCGAGCCGTGATCACGGGGGGAAGCCGAGGTCAGCCAGAGTTTGCTGACTTCTGGGAGCAACATGGGGGGAGTAATTACGCTAGCGGGGGGTCTAGCGGGGGGGGGGGGAGGGGGGAATTACTGGGTTGCTGCTGCTGGGGAAAGGGGGGAGTGGGTGCGGGAAAGGATGGGCGGGGGGGGCACCGTCTGGGAGAAATACAGCCGCGTGGGAACTGGGCGAGAAGCTGGAAAAAGATGATGGCTAACTGGCAAGGGGGGGGGGGGTGGGAAGCCCCCCAACTCGGCTGATCACGTGGAACGTGAGGGGGCTTAACGGGCCGATAAAGAGGGCACGAGTACTCGCACACCTTAAGAAACTTAAAGCAGATGTGGTCATGTTACAGGAAACGCACCTGAAACTGATAGATCAGGTTAGGTTGCGCAAAGGATGGGTAGGGCAGGTGTTCCATTCGGGGCTGGATGCGAAAAACAGGGGGGTGGCTATATTAGTGGGGAAGCGGGTAATGTTCGAGGCAAAGACTATAGTGGCGGATAACGGGGGCAGATACGTGATGGTGAGTGGCAAATTACAGGGAGAGATGGTGGTGTTGGTAAACGTGTATGCCCCGAATTGGGACGATGCCAATTTTATGAGGCGAATGCTAGGACGCATCCCAGACCTAGAGACCGGAAAGCTGATAATGGGGGGAGACTTTAACACGGTGTTGGAACCAAGGCTGGATAGGTCGAAGTCCAGGACTGGTAGGAGGCCGGCAGCAGCCAAGGTGCTTAAGGATTTTATGGAGCAGATGGGAGGGGTGGACCCGTGGAGATTCAGTAGACCTAGGAGTAAGGAGTTCTCGTTTTTCTCCTATGTCCATAAAGTCTATTCACGCATAGACTTTTTTGTGTTGGGTAGGGCATTGATCCCGAGGGTGAGGGGAACGGAATATACGGCTATAGCCATTTCGGATCATGCCCCACACTGGGTAGACTTGGAGATAGGGGAGGAAACAAGAGGGCGTCCACCCTGGAGAATGGATATGGGACTAATGGCGGATGAGGGGGTGTGCTTAAGGGTGAGGGGATGCATTGAAAAGTACTTGGAACTCAATGACAATGGGGAGGTTCAGGTGGGAGTGGTCTGGGAGGCGTTGAAGGCGGTGGTTAGGGGGGAGCTGATATCAATAAGGACACATAAAGGGAAGCAGGAGAGTAAGGAACGGGAGCGGTTGTTGCAAGAACTTTTGAGGGTGGACAGACAGTATGCGGAAGCACCGGAGGAGGGACTGTATAGGGAAAGGCAAAGGCTGCATGTGGAATTTGACTTGCTGACCACAGGCACTGCAGAGGCACAATGGAGGAAGGCGCAGGGTGTACAGTATGAATATGGAGAGAAGGCGAGCAGATTGCTGGCACACCAATTGAGGAAAAGGGGAGCAGCGAGGGAAATAGGGGGGGTGAGAGACGAAGATGGAGAGACGGAGCGGGGAGCGGAGAGAGTGAATGAAGTGTTCAAGACATTTTATAAAAAATTGTATGAAGCTCAACCCCCGGATGGGAGGGAGAGAATGATGGAGTTTTTGGATCGGCTGGAAATTCCCAAGGTGGAAGAGCAGGAAAGGATGGGATTGGGAGCACAGATCACGGTAGAAGAAGTGGTGAAAGGAATTAGGAACATGCAGACGGGAAAGGCCCCGGGACCGGACGGATTCCCAGTTGAATTTTACAGAAAATATTTGGACTTGCTCGCCCCGCTACTGACGAGGACCTTCAACGAGGCAAAGGAAAGGGGACAACTGCCCCCGACTATGTCAGAAGCAACGATATCGCTTCTTTTAAAGAAGGAAAAGGATCCGCTACAATGCGGGTCCTACAGACCAATCTCCCTCCTCAATGTAGATGCCAAGGTCTTGGCCAAGGTAATGGCAATGAGAATAGAGGAATGTGTCCCGGGGGTGGTTCATGAGGACCAAACTGGGTTTGTGAAGGGGAGACAGCTGAACACGAACATACGGAGGTTGTTAGGCGTAATGATGATGGCCCCACCAGAGGGTGAAACGGAGATAGTAGTGGCGATGGATGCCGAGAAAGCATTTGATAGAGTGGAGTGGGATTATCTGTGGGAGGTGTTGAGGAGATTTGGGTTCGGAGAGGGGTATGTTAGATGGGTGCAGCTGTTGTATAGGGCCCCAGTGGCGAGTGTGGTCACGAATGGATGGGGATCGGCATATTTTCGGCTCCACAGAGGGACAAGGCAGGGATGTCCTCTGTCCCCATTACTGTTTGCACTGGCGATTGAGCCCCTGGCGATAGCGCTGAGAGGTTCCAAGGGATGGAGGGGAATACTTAGGGGAGGAGAAGAACACCGGGTATCTTTATATGCGGATGATCTGCTACTATATGTGGCGGATCCAGCGGAGGGGATGCCAGAAATAATGCGGATACTTGGGGAGTTTGGGGATTTTTCAGGGTATAAATTGAACATGGGAAAGAGTGAGCTGTTTGTGGTGCATCCAGGGGAGCAGAGTAGAGAAATAGAAGACCTACCGTTGAGGAAGGTAACAAGAGACTTTCGTTACCTGGGGATCCAGATAGCTAAGAATTGGGGCACATTGCACAGGCTAAATTTGACGCGGTTGGTGGAACAGATGGAGGAAGATTTCAAGAGATGGGACATGGTAGCATTGTCAATGGCAGGGAGGGTGCAGGCAGTTAAGATGGTGGTCCTCCCGAGATTCCTTTTTGTGTTTCAGTGTCTCCCGGTGGTGATCACGAAGGCTTTTTTCAAAAGGATAGAAAAGAGTATTATGGGTTTTGTTTGGGCCGGGAAGACTCAGAGAGTGAGGAAGGGATTCTTACAGCGTAGTAGGGATAGGGGGGGGCTGGCACTACCGAGCCTAAGTGAGTATTATTGGGCCGCTAATATTTCAATGGTGAGTAAGTGGATGGGAGAGGAGGAAGGAGCGGCGTGGAAGAGATTAGAGAGGGCGTCCTGTAGGGGGACCAGCCTGCAGGCTATGGTGACAGCCCCATTGCCGTTCTCACCAAGGAACTATACCACGAGTCCGGTGGTGGTAGCTACACTGAAGATTTGGGGACAGTGGAGACGACATAGGGGAAAGACCGGAGCACTGGGGGGGTCCCCGATAAGAAACAACCATAGGTTTGCCCCGGGGGGAATGGATGGGGGATATGGAATGTGGCAAAGAGCAGGTATAACGCAATTGAAAGATCTATTTGTGGATGGGAAGTTTGCGAGTCTGGGAGCGCTGACCGAGAAATATGGGTTGCCCCAAGGGAATGCATTCAGGTACATGCAATTGAGGGCTTTTGCGAGGCAGCAGGTGAGGGAATTCCCGCAGCTCCCGACACAAGAGGTGCAGGACAGAGTCATCTCAAAGAAATGGGTGGGGGACGGTAAGGTGTCGGATATATATAGGGAAATGAGAGACGAAGGGGAGACTATGATGGACGAACTAAAAGGGAAATGGGAAGAAGAGCTAGGGGAGGAGATTGAGGAGGGGATGTGGGCAGATGCCCTAAACAGGGTAAACTCGTCGTCCTCGTGCGCCAGGCTAAGCCTGATTCAGTTTAAGGTATTACACAGGGCACATATGACTGGAACACGGCTCAGTAAATTTTTTGGGGTGGAGGATAGGTGTGCGAGGTGCTCGAGAAGCCCAGCGAATCATACCCATATGTTTTGGTCATGCCCGGCACTACAGGGGTTTTGGATGGGGGTGACAAAGGTGCTTTCGAAAGTAGTAGGAGTCCGGGTCGAACCAAGCTGGGGGTTGGCTATATTTGGGGTTGCACAAGAGCCGGGAGTGCAGGAGGCGAAAGAGGCCGATGTTTTGGCCTTTGCGTCCCTAGTAGCCCGGCGCAGAATATTGCTAATGTGGAAAGAAGCCAAGCCCCCGGGGGTGGAGACCTGGATAAATGATATGGCGGGGTTCATAAAGTTAGAGCGGATTAAGTTCGTCCTAAGGGGGTCGGCTCAAGGGTTTACAAGGCGGTGGCAACCGTTCGTCGAATATCTTGCGGAAAGATAGATAGGGGAGAACAAAGAAGGCAGCAGCAGCAGCCCAGAACTTGGGGTGTGGGGGGTGGGGGGGGGGGGGGTGTGTGGCCTGAGACAAGGCAGTTGCCAATTAGGGCTAGTTTTTATTTTTGTTATTTAATATTTATTTATTTGTTGTTGTTTTCTTTTGTTCTTGTTTAAATAAAAAAGGTCATTATTATCTGTATTGTTATAATGTTGTGTAAAGGATGCACAATGTACTGTGTTGGTTGACCAAAAATTTTCAATAAAATATTATTTAAAAAAAAAAAAAATTAAACCTACTTAAAACTATACCTTATTTCTAATGTTTACCCATACAAATATAAATCCTTTAAAACTAGTTTTGTTTTCCTAACACCGTGATGCGAGCTATTGCCAAATGTCCGGCTCCCAATTAAGGTGAATACCCCCAAAATCTGGATAAACAAGGTCTCACTTGTTTCACTTTATGATTTACCTCTGAATTTCATATTTTTACACTTTGCAAATTATTATAACCACAGACTACTGGCAGTGCAGGAAAATAACCATCACATCTCCAATACTAAAATAAATAAACAATAAATCAATAAAACTGTATAAATGCAAAAGTAGTCATAATGCTGCAATATTAATGCAATACATCTATATAAATAGATGATTTGGAGTTGGGGACCAAGTGCAATGTGTCAAAGTTTGCAGATGACACTAAGATGAGTGGTAAAGCAAAAAGTGCAGAGGATACCGGAAGTCTGCAAAAGGATTTGGATAGGTTAGGTGAATGGGCTAGGGTCTGGCAGATGGAATTCAATGTTGCCAAGTGTGAGGCTATCCATTTTGGGAGGAATAACAGCAGAATGGATTATTATTTAAACGGTAAGATGTTAAAACATGCTGCTGTGCAGAGGGACCTGGGTGTGCTGGTGCACGAGTCGCAAAAAGTTGGTGTGCAGGTGCAACAGGTGATTAAGAAGGCTAATCGAGTTTTGTCTTTCATTGCTAGAGGGATGGAGCTCAAGACTAGTGAGGTTATGCTGCAATTGTATAGGGTGTTGGTGAGACCGCATCTGGAGTATTGTGTTTAGTTTTGGTCTCCTTACTTGAGAAAGGACATATTGGCACTGGAGGGAGTGCAGAGGAGATTCACTTGGTTGATCCCAGAGTTGAGGGGATTAGATTATGACGAGAGGTTGAGTAGACTGGGACTGTACTCATTGGAGTTTAGAAGGATGCAGGGGGATCTTATTGAAACATAAAAAATTATGAAGGGAATAGATAGGATAGATGCGGGCAGGTTGTTTCCACTGGTCGGGGAAAGCAGAACTTGGGGGCATAGCCTCAAAATAAGGGGAAGTAGATTTAAGACCGAGTTTAGGAGGAACTTCTTCACCCAAAGGGTTGTGAATCTCTGGAATTGCCCAGTGAAGCAGTTGAGGCTCCTTCTTTAAACGTTTTTAAGAAAAAGATAGATACCTTTCTAAAGAATAAAAGGATTCGGGGATATGGTGTACGGGCCGGAGAGTGGAGCTGAGTCCACAAAGATCAGCCATGATCTCATTAAATGGCGGAGCAGGCTCGAGGGGCAGATGGCCTACTCCTGTTCCTAGTTCTTATGTTCTAAACAAAAAATTGAAACAAAGTCATATAAATGATCAATTCGACACCTTTTGACAGACTATGTAAAACCTGCACTATCATATAATTTAACCAATTTATTTAACCTACTGAGAGAAGTTGCGGGGGAAATTTGCATACGTCTGTGTGCTCACCCCAACGTGAAGGTGTACCTGAGCAAGAGACCCTAGCTGTACAAGTGAAGACAAGCATCCAGCAGAGGGCAGTAGGGCGGAGCTGCTGATTGGCTGTTGCGGGGGAAATTTGCATACATCCGTGTGCTCACCCTAACTTGAAGGTGGTTTGTGGAGGAGCTGTTGTCAAGTGACGTCACAGCCTGCAGGTAAGGGATTGGCTGGTGACTGGTAAGTAGTTTTCCTTTTATTTTCCCTCAGGTGTTATCGTGCAGGGCGCAGAGGTTGCTGGGTGAGTGCTTGCCGAGAAGGGGAGTGAATAAAGGGTAAGCTCTTTCTTTTTCATTTTTTATATAGAGGGGATGGCTGGGAAGGTAGTGCAATGTTCCTCCTGCAGAATGTTTGAGGTGAGGGACGCCGTCAGTGACCCTGCTGATTTCATCTGTGGGAAGTGCACCCGTCATCAGCTCCTCAGAAACAGTGTAAGGGAACTGGAGCTGGAGGAACTTCTGATCATTCGGGAGGCAGAGGTGGTCATAGATAGAAGCTTCAGGGATGTAGTTACTCCAAAGAATAAAGACAGATGGGTGACGGTGAGAGGGGCTGGGAGGAAGCAGGGATCCCCTGTGGTCATTCCCCTTAGTAACAAGTATACCGCTTTGGATACTGTTGGCGGGGGTGGGGGGAGACTTACCAGGGGTAAGCCATGGGGTACAGGTCTCTGGCACAGAGTCTGTCCTTGTTGCTCAGAAGGGAAGGGGGGAGAGGAGGAGAGCATTAGTCATTGGAGATTCCATAGTTAGGGGGATAGATAGGAGATTCTGTGGGAACGAGAGAGACTCGCGGTTGGTGTGTTGCCTCCCAGGTACCAGGGTGCGTGATGTCACGGATCGTGTTTTCGGGATCCTTAAGGGGGAGGGGAAGCAGCCCTAACTCGTGGTCCACATAGGTACCAACGACATAGGTAGGAAAAGGGATAGGGATGCATGGCAGGAATTCAGGGAGCTAGGGTGAAAACTTAGATCCAGGACAAACAGAGTTATTATCTCTGGGTTGTTACCCGTGCCAAGTGACAGCGAGACGAGGAATAGGGAGAGAGAGGAGTTGAACACGTGGCTACAGGGATGGTGCAGGAGGGAGGGTTTCAGATTTCTGGATAATTGGGGCTCATTCTGGGGTCGGTGGTACATCTACAAACGGGATGGTCTACACCTGGACCAGAGGGGAACCAATATCCTGGGGGGGAAATTTGCTAATGCTCTTCGGGAGGGTTTAAACTAGTTCAGCAGGGGCTTGGGAACCTGAATTGTAGCTCCAGTGTACAGGAGGTTGAGAGTAGTGAGGTCATGAGTAAGGTTTCAAAGTTGCAGGAGTGTACCGGCAGGCAGGAAGGTGGTTTAAAGTGTGTCTTCTTCAATGCCAGGAGCATCCGGAATAAGGTGGGTGAACTTGTGGCATGGGTTGGTACCTGGGACTTCGATGTTGTGGCCACATCGGAGACATGGATAGAGCAGGGACAGGAATGGTTGTTGCAGGTGCCGGGGTTTAGATATTTCAGTCAGCTCAGGGAAGGTGGTAAAAGAGGGGGAGGGGTGGCATTGGTAGTCAAGGACAGTATTACCGTGGCAGAAAGGAAGTTTGATGAGGACTCGTCTACTGAGGTGGTATGGGCTGAGGTTAGAAACAGGAAAGGAGAGGCCACCCTGTTAGGGGTTTTCTATAGGCCTCCGAAAAGTTCCAGAGATGTAGAGGAAAGGATTGCAAAGATGATTCTGGATAGGAGCGAAAGCAACAGGGTAGTTGTTATGGGGGACTGTAACTTTCCAAATATTGACTGGAAACGCGATAGTTCGAGTACTTTAGATGGGTCTGTTTTTGTCCAATGTGTGCAGGAGGGTTTCCTGACACAGTATGTAGATAGGCCAACGAGAGGTGAGGCCATATTGGATTTGGTACTGGGTAATGAACCAGGACAGGTGTTAAATTTGGAGGTAGGTGAGCACTTTGGTGATAGTGACCACAATTTGATTACGTTTACTTTAGTGATGGAAAGGGATAGGTATATACCGCAGGGCAAGAGTTATATCTGGGGGAAAGACAATTATGATGCGATGAGGCATGACTTAGGATACATCGGATGGAGATGAAAACTGCAGGGGATGGGCACAATGGAAATGTGGAGCTTGTTCAATGAACAGCTACTGCGAGTCCTTGATAAGTATGTACCTGTCAGGCAGGGAGGAAGTGGTCGAGCAAGGGAACCGTGGTTTACTAAAGCAGTCGAAACACTTGTCAAGAGGAAGGGGGAGGCTTATGTAAAGATGAGACATGAAGGTTCAGTTAGGACGCTCGAGAGTTACAAGTTAGCTAGAAAGGACCTAAAGAGAGAGCTAAGAAGAGCCAGGAGGGGACATGAGAAGTCTTTGGCAGGTAGGATCAAGGATAACCCTAACGCTTTCTATAGATATGTCAGGAATAAACGAATGACTAGGGTAAGAGTAGGGCCAGTCAAGGACAGTAGTGGGAAGTTGTGCTTGGAGTCTGAGGAGATAGGAGAGGTGCTAAATGAATATTTTTCATCAGTATTCACACAGGAAAAAGACAATGTTGCCGAGGAGAATACTGAGATTCAGGCTACTAGACTAGAAGGGCTTGAGGTTCATGAGGAGTAGGTGTTAGCAATTCTGGAAAGTGTGAAAATAGATAAGTCCCCTGGGCTGGGTGGGATTTATCCTAGGATTCTCTGGGAAGTTAGGGAGGAGATTGCTGAGCCTTTGGCTTTGATCTTTAAGTCATCTTTGTCTACAGGAACAGTGCCAGAAGACTGGAGGATAGCAAATGTTGTCCCCTTGTTCAAGAAGGGGAGTAGAGACAACCCCGGTAACTATAGACCAGTGAGCCTTACTTCTGTTGTGGGCAAAACCTTGGAGCGGTTTATAAGAGATAGGATGCGTAATCATCTGGAAAGGAATAATTTGATTAGAGATAGTCAATACGGTTTTGTGAAGGGTAGGTCGTGCCTCACAAGCCTTATTGAATTCTTTGAGAAGGTGACCAAACAGGTGGATGAGGGTAAAGCAGTTGATGTGGTGTATATGGATTTCAGTAAAGCGTTTGATAAGGTTCCCCACGGTAGGCTACTGCAGAAAATACGGAGGCATGGGATTCAGGGTGATTTAGCAGTTTAGATCAGAAATTGGCTAGCTGGAAGAAGACAAAGGGTGGTGGTTGATGGGAAATGTTCAGACTGGAGTCCAGTTACTAGTGGTGTACCACAAGGATTTGTTTTGGGGCCAGTGCTGTTTGTCATTTTTATAAATGACCTGGGGGAGGGCGTAGAAGGATGGGTGAGTAAATTTGCAGATGACACTAAAGTCGGTGGAGTTGTGGATAGTGCGGAAGGATGTTACAAGTTACAGAGGGACATAGATAAGCTGCAGCGCTGGGCTGAGAGGTGGCAAATGGAGTTTAATGCAGAAAAGTGTGAGGTGATTCATTTTGGAAGGAATAACAGGAAGACAGAGTACTAGGTAATGGTAAGATTCTTGGCAGTGTGGATGAGCAGAGAGATCTCGGTGTCCATGTACATAGATCCCTGAAAGTTGCCACCCAGGTTGAGAGGGTTGTTAAGAAGGCGTACGGTGTGTTAGCTTTTATTGGTAGAGGGATTGAGTTTCGGAGCCATGAGGTCATGTTGCAGCTGTACAAAACTCTGGTGCGGCCGCATTTGGAGTATTGCGTGCAATTCTGGTCGCTGCATTATAGGAAGGATGTGGAAGCATTGGAAAGGGTGCAGAGGAGATTTACCAGAATGTTGCCTGGGATGGAGGGAAGATCTTATGAGGAAAGGCTGAGGGACTTGAGGCTGTTTTCGTTAGAGAGAAAGTTAAGAGGTGACTTAATTGAGGCATACAAGATGATCAGAGGATTGGATAGGGTGGACAGTGAGAGCCTTTTTCCTCGGATGGTGATGTCTAGCACGAAGGGACATAGCTTTAAATTGAGGGGAGATAGATATAAGACAGATGTCAGAGGTAGGATCTTTACTCAGAGAGTAGTAAGGGCGTGGAATGCCCTGCCTGCAACAGTAGTGGACTCACCAACACTAAGGGCATTCAAATGGTCATTGGATAGACATATCGACAATAAGAGAATAGTGTAGATGGGCTTTAGAGTGGTTTCACAAGTTGGCGCAACATCGAGGGCCAAAGGGCCTGTACTGCGCTGGAATGTTCTATGTTCTAAAAAGTAAAAGTTCCAAGAATAAAGTCAAATTTCTCCCTTAGACTTTTGAGGATACCATGTAAATCTCCAAGATATCAATCTAATACTAGTTTGATTAATTCAACCATTGCCAAATAAATACACCTACGATCCCAACATAGTTGGAATCAGTTTTCTGTCAAGGATCTTATCATCTATTTTCCGCATCTGCATTGATCCCAATTACCTCCTAGTGAGCATCGCGAAAGACATGCTGTTAGGTAATTTGGACATCCTAAATTCTCCCTCTGTGTACCCGAACAGGCGCCAGAACGTGGCGACTAGGAGCTTTTCACAGTAACTTCATTGCAGTGATAGCCTATTAAGCCTACTTGTGACAATAACGATTATTATTATTATTAAAGTCTGGAGAAAGTTGGAGTCATTTCACATACTTAATTGGGAATCCATGTTGACTAATCTAAGTTGGATTTTTTATTATCCAGCTTGTCGACCCTCAAACCGCCTGTAAAACCCCTTATGAGACTCACGGGGATGACCCAATTGATCTCCCTGTGGGGCTGGTGAAATACAAGCTCCCCTGCTGAGGGGCAGAGGCCTAAAGCTGGGACTCGAAGAACCGGGCAGTTAAAAGCTGGCCAAGATCGGAACCGGCACTTCAGATGGTCCCAGCTGATTGTCTCACATTGCGACCTTGTTTTTCTTTGACATAATAAACCTGTGAGTTTAAGCCTTCTCGGAATATTATACCGCTCTGTTAACATCACAAGAACTCTCAATTCGCCCTCTCAAACAATATCAAGTTTAATCACTTCAAAAGAATTTCTGCCTCTTTTAAAGTTGCCTTATTATAAACCACTTGGGTCTAGGTCTTCCTTTTTGAAAAAAAGCACGATTCCCACTACCTTGAATCTTTGGGTGAAAATTAATGCCGTTCCCCAAAGCGAGTTCGGAGGCACTGGACATTTAATAGGGCAGGAGGGTGTCAGGTTGCGGCCTCACCATCTTTCTGCCTCTACTGTGATTAACTTGAGGGTGGGAAGGTTTGTGGATGGCCTTCCTGCCGCAACGCAACTGAGACCCAGAAGGGCCTCATCCCACCATCCACTGGATACAACCAGCGGCAGGTGGCCTTGTTGACATGAAGGATGCCCAAAAAGCAAATCTTGTCACAGTAACTCAGGAGGGGTGTGCCCCTCAGATATGCTGCTCAGGAGCTGCACTTTGCCTGATCGAGGGACCGAGCATTGGGAGATGGCTGACCTACTGAAAGCCAACACCCTGCTCATTTTTCGGACCCTCCTGCTGCAGGATCCTGACCCCTGGGGTCCTTGATGCCTGGAATGATTGGCCACCTAAATGTCTGACTGGCACTTATAATGGTCGGTCTTCCCCACAGGAGCTCACACGGAGCTCCTGTCACCTGGATTAAATTCCACCCTATATTTCTGTTCTTGTTCAGTATTTTGTCCACTGCACTGCCTTGCTTTATTGCATATTTAGGATTAAAACCATGTTTACTGATAGGATAATTCTGCTAGGTTGATACACAGCTACTCAAGAACACACAACCATTCAAGAACAGAGACAGTTAACTTGTTCAGGTGAAGAATGACAATAAAATGCTAATAGTCTGAATTTATGCTTTGTGGTGAAGCAACAACATTTGCTGACAACCTTGAAGAATGGCCACCATGCATCTAGCAATAAGCAATCAAACAGGACAAGCAGTCAATATGCTGGACAGCATTGTCCAGGTACTATTCGGAGATTCAACTGAAATATTCTCACAGACAGCAGGCCTGGAGATAAAAGGCATTGAATAGCCTTCAATTTGCACACAGCAAAACAATGATTGATGTCTCCAGGAGTTTTAAGATTGAAGCAGAAATATCAGAAACAACCTGTTTTTAAAAAGATAACAATTTACAATTTATCAAAATGAAGAGATTTGACATTCCAAAAATATAAAATGTGCTTTTCAGTGACAAATATTTTTCAACAATAATTATGAATATAGCATGCTGTTAAAAAAGCCAAGTTAAACATTCGACATGCGTAACGTTCACAGGGGAGGGTGCTTATTTATAGTGTGATCGATAGCCTAAAATGCAAATTCTCAACAGTGATTTCTAATTGATTGCAGTCTGGGGTACGTCAACTGCACACCCTTTGGAGAGACACAGAATTAATGACAGGAACTTCCAGATTTCTGCATTTAACTGTGCATATGCTAACTCCAAAAGTTGTCATCAGCTGCCACCATTACTACTACTGCATAAACTGGGCCAGTGTGAATTGCAGTATCATTTACCTGTTCTGAAAGTAAGGACAAGACAGTGTATGATGTGAATCCTGTAGAAAGTTAGTCACAGGACCTATCGCAGGTCCAAATTTTTACACTGAATTTTCAAGCAGGGCCTGTTCACATTTTCCAGTAGCCAATCATTAGTAAAGGGGATAAAAGAAAATTACTGCAGGTGCTGGAATCTGAAACAAATTCAAAAAAATATTGGACTATCTCAGCAAGTCTGACAGCATCTGTGGAGAGAAAAGGGAGCTAACGTTTCGAGTCTGGATGACTCTTTGTCAAAGGGAACTCTGACATCTAGCTCATGGCTTTCAATGGAGACCATCCAGATGCTTGCAAAGTTGACAGAGCTGTTGAAAAATATATAATAGCTTGGATCCTGGGATTGGGGAATTGTGGGGGGCAGTTTTGGAGGGTGTAAATACTTGAAATTCATGGACTTTCTGTCCAATACTGTTCTTCGGTAGAACAAACATATTTTGAGTGCAGTTTATACAAGTTAAAGTATCGTAAGTTAGCATAACATTGTACAGCAGAGGAAAATTACATATATTTTCGCTGACTCAAGTGCAGAAAAATCAGTATAACCCTGTGGAGTAAATTGAAATAAAATGGAGCATCAAAACACTACAGCATCTGTATGTCACCTTGGGAAATGTTTATTTCCACAGTTTATTGGGGCCTCTAGTGATAAAAATGCAGTACTGCAACATTGTAATTAGTACAAGACAAAGTCTTGCAAAAAGGTGATTTATGCAAGGTTGCTATTAATCACCCCTTAATGTGTCCATTGATCCAATGCACTTTGGAAAGCTGTAGAATGCCCAGCTCAGGTACAGCACGAAGTAGCAAAGAGAAGTCTCCACAATGAAGTGCACCGAGTGTTCTCCAAGTGTCAAATAGAGTATGGAGACAGATTAGTTCTGATAGAATTACTTTCTAGTTAGCGGTCCAAGTGCCAGATAGCATTAAGTATGGCTCCAACTGTCAGCTACCAGTGATAAAGTTTCACAAGTGCCATATTCTTTCATTCCAACTGATACCAAACCAATGTGTTGTCTGGTACAGATATTGGCAATGGCAATAACAAACACTTGTATTTATAGCACTTTTAATGTAATAAAATGTCCCAAGTACTTTACAGGAGCATCAAAAGGTAAAATTTATCACCGAATCACAACAGGCGATATTAGGGCAGACAATCAAACTCTTAGACAGAAAGGTGTCATGATATGCAAACATGCAGCTAATGAACACATAGAATAGTACACGCCCAATGAGCAGTCAGGACACTCGGGTGGTATCTCACTATAAAAGGGATGAGGCACTCATACCCCGCCTCTTGCCACAGATCAACATCTACAGAGTGAGACAGGGTGTATCCTCAGCATCACACAGCACGTGGCTTAGAGCAAGGCTGGTTCAGTTAGACTGAGTTACTACATTTAGATTAGCAGAGAGTCAAACTCATTGAGAACTGTGCTAATAGTTCAATAAAACACATTGAACTCACAGCAAAGTCTGGAGCATCTTTTACTCAAAACTGAATCAAGTGTCAGCTTGTGTTATTCCAAATTTCATGATTTTGTCTACGGCCTGCCGACATTCACTGTCGAGGCGGATCATAGGCCTCTGGTCCACATCATCCACAAGGACCTGAACGACATAACGCCTCGGTCGCAGAGAATCCTGCTTAAACTTAGGAGGTATGACTTCAACTTGGTGTACACACCCAGCAAAGAACTCACCATCACTGATGCATTGCCCCGCTCCGTCACCTTGCCCAGTGAGCCGCTGGAGATCATCTAGCACATCGAATCGCAGGTGCAGCTGTGTGCTAGCACTCTCCCAGCGACAGATGAGAAGGTAGTTCACATCCATGATGAGACAGCCAAAGACTCCCTCTTGCAGCGCGTCATCCACAACCTCACCAATGGCTGGCAGAAAGGGAAGTGCCCACAATTTTACAATGTGAAGGACGACCTGACGGTGATTGATGTATCCTCCTCAAGCTGGACAGGATTGTCATTCCGTTCAGTCTCCAGAGCTTGGTGCTGCGCCAAATTCATGAAGAACACCTGGGCGTCGAGAAGTGCAGACACAGAGCCCGGCAAGCTGTCTACTGGCCCGGCATCAGCCAGGACATCACGAATATGATCCTGAACTGTGCTACCCGTCAGCGGTTCCAGCCAGCCCAGAGCAAGGAGACGATCCAACAGCATGACATAGTAGTGACCTCTCCGTGGTACAAGGTTGGCATTGACCTCTTTCATGCGAATGGTCGCAACTACGTATTGATCGACTATTTCTCGAATTACCCTGAGGTGCTACTCTCGGACCGTCATCAAAGCCTGTAAGGAGACGTTCTCAAGGCATGTCATCCCAATCACCGTCATGAGCGACAATGGCCCGTGCTTTAACAGTCGAGAATGGTCCACGTTTGCCAGGTCATACAATTTCCAGTATGTCACCTCCAGTCCGCACTATCCGCAGTCCAATGGAAAAGTCGAGAAAGGGGTGCACATTGTGAAACAGCTCATCTGCAAGGCCGCGGACTCTGCTTCCGACATACATATTGCACTACTCACATACAGGGAGACTCCATTGTCCACTGGCATGTCGCCGACTCAACTCCTGATGAACAGGGACCTGCAGACGACGCTTCCAGCCATACACCTGTCCAATCTGTATCACCTCCCGGTGCTGCAGAAGATGCAGCAGCTCAGAGACCGTCAAAAGCAGGGCTATGATGTCCATGCCACCGATCTGGCCGTGCTATCCCCGGCAGACACTGTCAGGATCAAGATACCGGATGGTGGGTGGTCTGCCCCGGCTGTCATTGTTCGACAGGCCGCGCCCCGCTCTTATGTTGTACGTATGGCTGATGGCTCCATCGTGTGAAGGAATCGATGGGCATTGCGCAAAGTTGCCTGCCTGCAACCACTTTCTCCTCCATTTCTATATGTTGAATTGCCACTTCCTGATATCTTGCACCACGAGGCCACCAGTCAGGCTTCCATCCCGCCTGTCAAGGCGCCATCATCCCCTCCGCCACCTCTCCGGCGGTCGACCAGGATCAGACGCAAGCCTCAGAGACTGGACTTGTGAACATTTGTTTTGTTTGCTCTGTTCTGTTGTCCTCCGTCAGTCACGTTAGACAGATTCATTCACATGTAAATACATTCAGATACGCCAACAAAACATATATAAAAAGGGGAGATGTCATGATATGCAAACATGCAGCTAATGAACACATAGAATAGGACACGACCAATGAGCAGTCAGGACACTCGGGTGGTATCTCACTATAAAAGGGATGACGCACTCACACCCCGCCTCTTTCCACAGACCAACATCTACAGTGTGAGACAGGGTGTATCCTCAGCATCACACCCCAGCACGTGGCTTAGAGCAAGGCTGGTTCAGTTAGACTGAGTTACTACATTTAGATTAGCAGAGAGTCAAACTCATTGAGAACTGTGCTAATAGTTCAATAAAACACATTGAACTCACTTCAAAGTCTGAAGCATCTTTTACTCAAAACTGCATCAAGTGGCAGCTTGTGTTATTCCAAATTACATAACACAACAAAAGGCATTTTTTGAGGTGTATTATAAAGGAGAGAAAGATAGAGTTTGGAAAGGATTTAGGAAGAGAATTCCAGCATTTAGGGTCCTGGCAGCTGAAGATATGGCTATCAATGTTGGAGCAAGTAAAATCAGAGATGCTCAGAGAGGCCAGAATTAGAGGAGCACAGATATCTAAGGGCTGGAGGAGATTACAGAAATAGGGAGGGGCAAGGACTTGGAGGAATTTGAAAAAAAGGATCAGAATTTCAACATTGAAGCTTTGCTTAACTGGGTGCCAATGTAGGACAGCAAGCACAAGATGATGGGTGAAAAGAATCTGGTGCAGGTATGGACATGAACAGCAGAGCTTTAGATGACTTCAATTCTATGGAGGGAGGAGTGTGGGAGGCTAGCCAGGAGTACCGTGGAATAGTCAAGCAATGAAATGAAATAGGGGGCGGGATTCTCCGGTCGCTAGCATGTTTTTCACCCACATGTCGTTCGCTGGCGGTGGGATTCTATCTTTAATCATCTCTAATGTCACAAGTAGGCTTACATTAACACTGCAGTGAAAGTTACTGTGAAAAGCCCCTAGATGCCACGGTGACCGGATCTCTAGCACTGAGTCTGTCTCTGTGGCTCAGAAGGGAAGGAGGGAGAGCTGGAGAGCAATATTTATTGGGGACTCGATAGTTAGAGGGACAGATAGACGGTTCTGTGGCAACGAAAGAGACTCACGGATGGTATGTTGCCTCCCGGGTGCCAGGGTCAGTGACGTCTCTGACCGTGTTTTCAGAATCCTTAAGGGGGAGGGGGGAACAGTCACAAGTCGTGGTACACATTGGTACCAACGACATAGATAAGAGTAGGGACGGGGATTTAAAACAGGAGTTTAGGGAGCTAGGCTGGAAGCTGAGAGCCAGGACAAACCATGTTGTCATCTCTGGTTTGTTGTCGGTGCTACGTGCTAGCGAATTGAGGAACAGGAAGAGAGTGCAGGTAAACACGTGGCTGCAGGGATGGTGTAGGAGGGAGGGTTTCAGTTACGTGGATAATTGGAGCATATTTTGGGGAAGGTTGGACCTGTACAAACAGGACGGTTTGCACCTGAACCAGAAGGGCACCAATATCCTGGGAGGAAAATTTGCCCTGGCTCTTCAGGGGGGTTGAAACTAATTTGTCAGGGGGATGGGAAAACGGGCTGTAGTCCAGAAGTCAGTGTTGAGTAGTGAGGTACTGAGGAGGGTATCAAGGTCGCAGGAGTGTACCGGCAGGCAGGAAGGTGGGTTGAAGTGTGTCTACTTTAATGCAAGGAGCATCCGGAATAAGATAGGTGAACTTGGAGCGTGGATTGGTACTTGGGACTACGATGGTGTGGCCATTACGGAGACATGGTTAGAACAGGGACAGGAATGGTTGTTGGAAGTTCTGGGGTATAGATGTTTCAGTAAGAGTAGGGAAGGTGGCAAAAGAGGTGGAGGAGTAGCATGTTAATCAAGGATAGTTTAACAGCTGCAGAAAGGCAGTTCGAGGGCATTCTGCCTATTGAGGGTATATGGGCTGAAGTTAGAAATAGGAAAGGAGCGGTCACGTTGTTAGGAGTTTTCTATAGGCCCCCAAATAGTAATAGAGATGTGGAGGAAGAAATTGCAAAGCAGATTATGGATAGGTGTGGTGGTCTCAGGGTAGTTGTCATGGGTGACTTTAACTTTCCAAATATTGATTGGAACCTCTATAGGTCGAACAGTTTGGACGGTGCAGTTTTTGTACAGTGTGTGCAGGAGGGTTTCCTGACACAATATGTGGATAGGCCGACAAGAGGTGGGGCCACATTGGATTTGGTACTGGATAATGAACCGGACCAAGTGTTAGATTTGTTTGTGGGAGAGCACTTTGGAGGTAGTGACCACAATTTGGTGTCTTTCCCCATTGCAATGGAGAGGGATAGGGCCATACGGCAGGGCAAGGTTTATAATTGGGGGAGGGGTAAATATGAAGCGATTAGGCAAGAATTAGGGAGCATGAGATGGGAACAGAAACTGTCAGGGAAAGGCACAAATGAAAAGTGGAGCTTGTTCAAGGAACAAATACTGCGTGTCCTTGATAGGTATGTCCCTGTCAGGCAGGGAGGAAATGGCCGTGTGAGGGAACCATGGTTCACAAAAGAGGTTGAATGTCTTGTCAAGAGGAAAAAGGAAGCGTATGTAAGGATGAGAAAACAAGGTTCAGTTGGGTCGCTTGAGGGTTACAAGGTAGCAAGGAATGAGCTAAAAAAAAGGGCTTAGGAGATCTAGGAGGGGGCATGAGAAGTCCATGGCGGCTCGGATAAGGAAAGCCCCAAGGCTTTTTACTCTTATGTGAGGAATAAAATAATGACCTGGGTGAGGTTAGGGCCGGTCAAGGACAGTAGTGGGAACTTGTGCATGGCGTCAGAAGAGATAGGAGAGGCGTTGAATGAATACTTTTCTTCAGTGTTCACTGAGGAGAGGGGCTATGTTTTTGAGGATGAGAGTGTGATACAGGTTGGTAGGCTGGAGGAGGTAGATGTACTGAGCAATTTTGCTAGTACTGATGTATTAGCAATTTTGAAAAACCCGAGGGTCGACAAGTCCCCTGGGCCAGATGGGATATATCCTAGGATTCTTTGGGAGGCAAGGGATGAGATTTCAGAGCCTTTGGCTTTGATCTTTGGGTCCTCGCTGACCATGGGGATAGTGCCAGAGGACTGGAGAGTGGCGAATGTTGTTCCTCTGTTCAAGAAAGGGAAAAGTAATTATAGGCCGGTTAGTCTTACTTTGGTGGTCGGTAAGTTAATGGAAAGGGTCCTGAGGGATAGGATTTATGACCATTTGGAAAGATGCAGCTTAATCCGGGATAGTCAACACGGATTCGTGAAGGGTAAGTCTTGCCTCACAAATTTGATTGAATTCTTTGAGGAGGTAACTAAGTGTGTAGATGAAGATAGAGCAGTTGATGTCGTATAGATGGATTTCAGTAAGGCGTTTGATAAGGTTCCCCATGGTGGGCTCATGAAGAAAGTAAGGAGGTGTGGGATAGAGGGAAATTTGGCCAATTGGATGAGTAACTGGCTATCACATAAAAGACAGAGGGTGATGGTGGATGGAAAATTTTCAGACTGGAGACCAGTTACCAGCGGTGTACCACAGGAATCAGTGCTGGGTCCTCTGCTATTTGTGATTTTTATAAATGACTTGGAGGAGGGGGCTGAAGGGTGGGTCAGTAAATTTGCTGATGACACCAAGATTGGTGGAGTAGTGGATGAGGTGGAGGGCTGTTGTAGGCTGCAAAGAGACATTGATAGGATGCAGAGCTGGGCTGAAAAAGGGCAGATGGAGTTTAACCCTGATAAGTGCGAGGTGATTCATTGTGGTAGGACAAATTTGAATGCGGATTACAGGGTCAACGGCAGGGTTCTGAGGAATGTGGAGGAACAGCGATCTTGGGGTTCATGTCCACAGATCTCTGAAGGTTGCCACTCAAGTGGATAGAGCCGTGAAGAAGGCCTATAGTACGTTCGCATTTATTAACAGGGGGCTTGAGTTTAAGAGCCATGGGGTTATGCTGCAACTGTACAGGACCCTGGTGAGACCACATTTGGAGTATTGTGCAGTTCTGGTCACCTCATTATAGGAAGGATGTGGAAGCATTGGAAAGGGTGCAAAGGAGATTTACCAGGATGCTGCCTGGATTGGAGGGTAGGTCTTATGAGGAAAGGTTGAGGGAGCTAGGGCTTTTCTCATTGGAGCGAAGGAGGATGAGAGGCGACTTAATAGAGGTTTATAAGATAATGAGGGGGATAGATAGCGTGGACGTTCAGAGACTATTTCCTCGGGTGGATGTAGCTGTTACAAGGGGGCATAACTATAAGGTTCGGGGTGAGAGATATAGGAGGGGTGACCGAGGTAGGTTCTTTACTCAGAGAGTGGTTAGGGTGTGGAATGGTCTGCCTGCTGTGATAGTGGAGTCGGACACTTTAGGAGCTTTCAAGCGGTTATTGGATAGGCACATGGAGCACACCAGAACAACAGGGAGTGGGACAGCTTGATCTTGGTTTCGGACAAAGCTCGGCACAGCTTTGAGGGCCGAAGAGCCTGTTCTGTGCTGTACAGTTCTATTCCGGTGCCTGCTCTGGTACACAGAGGGAGAATTCAGAATGTCCAATTCACCTACCAGCACGTCTTTCGGGACTTGTGGGAGGAAACCGGAGCACCCGGAGGAAACCCATGCAGACCTCTTCTCGTCGATTCTCAATGGGAGTTCCCTTTGTAACCACCACACACTGCCGAGAATCCCGCATGCGTGGGTACGCTGCCGATGGGGAAAGCAAATCGCAATGACCAGGGGTTCTGGCCAGGGATTCAGAAGCAGGTGCGCTGAGGTCGGGCAGGATGAAGCAGTTACAGAAGTAGAAATAGGCAGTTTTAATGATGACTATGTGGTCGGAAGCTTATCCCTTGGCTAAATAATGACACAAAGGTTCAGAATAGTCTGGTTTAGCCTTGGTCAGCTGCCAGGGAAAGAGAGGGAGTGAATGCTAGGAACAGAGCTTGTAGCAGGGGAAATTTCTGCTCATCCAGAGGTCACACAAGAAGTTTAATAATTTAGAGTGAGTGGCGATGTTGCGAGAGGAGATGCTGAGGTAGGGCTAGGTGGCATCAGAAAACTCTGTAAACTGATGCTGCATTTTCAAATTATATTGCTGAAGGGCAGCAAGTATGAGCAATAGGAGTTGGCAAAGGACAGATCCTTGGCAGACACAAGAGATAATGGTACAGGGTGGGAAAAGAAGCCATTGCATGTGACTTTCTGGCCACAATTTGATACAGAATAATGAAATCAGGCGAGTACAGTCCCACATGCAATGGCTCCTCTTCTCACTCCTGGACAATGGTGAGGAGGTATTGAAGGACTTTGATGTGGTCAGTATAATGAAGAGAGATTTAACTGAGGTATAGAAAATTCTGAGGGACCTAGGTAGAACAGATAGGAAGAGCCTACTTTACTTGGCAAAGATATCGATAACCAGGCGGCACAGATTTAAAGTAAGTGCAGAAGGATAAAAGGGGAATTCAGGAGATTGATTTTCACCTAGAGGATGGTGGGGAGCCTGGAACTCTGCTCCTGCAGAGATGAAACCATCACTTTTGTAAAAAAAAGTACTGGATTTGTATCTGAACAGTTGTAACTCACGTGGCGATTGACCTAGAGCTGGAAAGTGAAATTAAACTCAATAGCTCTTTTTCAACTAGCACAAATATGATCACCAAATGACTTCCTTCTACACTGTAAATTTTCTCTGCTTGTGTTTCAGTATGTCAAAGGCCACTGAAAGATCAAGAAGGACAAGGACCGTTGTCAGTCACATAGGATGTAATTTGTAACTTTGATAAAGGAAAGAGGATACCTGATTGGAGGGATTCAAACAAGGAGCTCTAAGAAAGTTGGGCATTGATGTAGGCCCAGTAATAACACTCAAGGACTTGAGAGAAAACAGAGATGTAAATGTAGTGGTAGCTTGCAAGAGGTTGGGGCAAGTGTTATATTGTGAGAGAGGTGAATGAGTGACATAATCTGAAGAGAGAATAACAATATTAGCTAACATGGGGACCAGGAACAGAAGTGGAGGGGTCAGCAATTTAGTAGGAAAATTGTCAAGGGGTAAGAAGTGTGCCATATGGATAAGATGAGTTCAAAGGGGTAGAAAATGTATCTTATGGATAAGATGAGTTTGGAGAGGGCAAAAAGGGAAAATAAAACAGAAACTAGAGAATGAATTGAGTTCAGGATAGCAGGAGCTTTTGAAGAAGACTTGCCCAGTGGGCTGGGGAAGGTGGTGGGAAGTGAGAGGGGTGGTGAGAAAGGGAAGTGGCAGCAGACGCAGCTGATCTCAGTGACAAAAAAGTCCATCTAGTTGAGGGTGGAGGAGACAAGATGAGAAGTTTAAAAAGATGTTTGTTGTAGAGAAAAGAGCTGGAGGCTATCTTAGCATTCCAAGATCATCCTGGAACAGTGATCAGTTCTGGAAGATCAGAGCAGAGCCTCGTCATACGTTATGTGGTCCGTCAAAATCTGACAGTTAATGGCTAAACTGTACAGAAATATGGTGAACAGAGAATAAAGGTGTCAGTGTGATTTTGAAAATACAGTTGTAAGAGTTTTTCTTTCAAGGAATGATAAAGAGGGAAGTTGTGTTAGATGAGAGACACTTTCCTGTGATCGATACAATAAGAGCAGCCAGGCCACTTGAGAAGGCAAGGTCAAGAGGTGATCACGAATATGGATTGGGTAATTTACATGGAGGGAGAGATTAAGGGAGGACAAGAGGACAGTGAACACAGAGAAGACAGAACCTAAACTGGACACTAAAGGGCAGTTTAGCTTCGCCAATCCACCTAACCAGCACATCTTTGGACTGTGGGAGGAAACCGGAGCACCCAGAGGAAACCCACGCAGACAGGGGGAGAAAGTGCAAACTCCACACAGACAGTCACCCAAGGTCTTAATTCAATCCGGGTCCTTGGTGCTGTAAGGCAGCAGTGCTAATCACTGTGCCACCGGGCTGCTCAAGGAACAAGGTAAGATATCCAAAGGAGGAGAAAATGTCAGAGGAGTAATGAAAGAGCAAGTGAACGGATATTCTGGAGAAAGATGTGTAGAGGACTAGTGAGAGATCAGTGGTGGAATAGGGTAGCTGGACAGGGGTGGGATTGTAAGATTAGCTGTCAGCAAATGCCCTAGGTGGGAAGGTTGGCAAGAGAGTAGAAGGGGCAGTTTTGAATGCTGCTCATAATGAGGCAGGTTGATTGCCTCAATAGGCCCTTCAGGAGAGGAGAAATGAATGGATGCCTGATGACAGCAGAGAGGGGTTTAAGAAGACTAAAATAAAGAAAAAGATAAGTGAAAATGGAAGAAATGGGCTTGGATCCAGGCGACACATAATTGGACACAGAAAAATCAAGTTACACAGAGCTGGCTACGCAGCAGTTATCAGAATACATAAAATAATATTTGCATCCTTCAAAAGCTTTTTGAAGGTTTAAATGATCATGTCACATGAATGATGGAATCAATGTTTTTGTGCCAGCAGCACAAGCAATTAGAGTTGGGTGGCTGACTTTTACTTTAATTCTTTACTATTTTACTTTAATCTTTTATGAAGCAAGTAGATTTGATCCCAGTGGGTTCAAACTGATAATAGAATCACAGAATTTACAGTGCAGAAGGAGGCCATTTGGCCCATCGAGTCTGCACCGGCTCTTGGAAAGAGCACCCTACCCAAGCCCATACCCCCACCCTATCCCCATAACCCAGTAACCCCACCCAACACTAAAGGCAATTTTGGACACTAAGGGCAATTTAGCATGGCCAATCCACCTAACCAGCACATCTTTGGACTGTGGGAGGAAACAGGAGCACCCGGAGGAAACCCACGCACACGGGGAGAACGTGCAGACTCCACACAGACAGCGACCCAAGCCGGGAATCAAACCTGGGACCCTGGAGCTGTGAAGCAATTGTGCTAACCACTATGCTACCGTGCTGCCCAAAGTGCTAGAAAGATAGACATGTTAATACTTGGCACAATTTTCAGTGATGCTAAAAATGCTAGTGCATAAAATCAAATGCATAGGTGATGGTAAAAATCTACTTTCAAGTGAAAAGAATGTGATATGACGGCATCTCAAATCCAACCTGTGCAATAATAAAACACACCAAGATCTATTGCAGCAAAGGTCGTTTTGTAGGACTGAGAATGTGAAAAGGAATTTTAAAAATCAACATTGTTCTTTTTATGACTCCAAACCTATTTCGGAAAGTTACGGTGTACTGTACATCACTTATCACTCCATCCATATTTTCCTCAGATTTTAAATGCATGCAATGTAGTATGTCCAAAATTGAAGTAATCCATATTAGGATCTAATACATATTCCTTCCCTCTTCTAAGTCATTCCCATTCCATCCTTATTGTGCAATATTTCAGATCTTTTCCCAGCCTTATTCATGAAGCCCACTAACAGCTTCTTCCATAATTTCACTCTAAACACGACCCTCTTTGGTACTTTGCTTGCTGATACTATCAACTTACCACTATCTTCCTGAATTGTATGTGTGTCTTTCAAAGTAATTGTCATCACATCCCTCCTTAAATAAAACCAAACCCCTGCACTCTCTCCAATTACCAGCCCATTTCAAATCACCTATCCACCTCTGCCGTGACTTTGAAGAAAACTCTTCAACTTTGTTGTCATCCTGTCCAAGCTATCCAAAGCTCCTCTTGGCAAATTCAGAAAGAACACCTCATCCTGCTGTGACTGTGACCACATCTGGCTGTTCCCCTTCATGCTTTACTTCTCTGTGGTCTTTGGCAATACTGATCCTCCTCCTCAGTCTACTTTTTCGGTATTTCCCTCTCCCGGCCTATTCCTGGTGATGAAGTTACTCTAGCATTTTCTACTTATTTCCTACATGCCAACCAGATGATAAAAACATTCTGGGTGCACTTTTTTCCAACAACACCTGGAATCGATGTACCACAAAGGTTAGCAATGTTCATCTATAGACAATCTCACAAACAAGTCAACAAAAGTTAATGGCCAAGACGATTAACTAGGATTATAATCCAATCCAGTAAGGAAGTTATGGTGAACCTTTATAAAACCCACCAATTCAGCCTCAACTGGAGTTCAATTCCATCAGCGTAGCGGTGGAAAATGTAATCAACCATGCTTTCACATGGCACTTGCTTCGCAATAAATTGCTTACTGGTGCTCAGTTTCAGTTCCACCAGTGTCACTCAGCTCCTTTGCTCATTACAGCCTTGGTTCAAGTATGGGTAAAATACCTGAATTCCAGAGGTGAGTCGAGAGTGACTGATAAGTGTGGCATCATGGAGCTCTACCAAACAACTTAGAGAAAACATTCCATTGACTGGGGTCATACTTAGCACAAAGGAAGATGTTTATGGTTGCTGTAGGCTAATCATCTCAGTCCCAAAACATCGCTATAAGAGCTCCTTAGGCAGTGACCTAGACCCAACCATTTTCAGCTGCTTTATCAGTGACATTCCATTCACCTTAAGGTCAGAAATGGGAATATTAATTCATGTGCAACATTCGTGACTCCTCGGATACTGAAGGAGTCCGTGTCCATGTGCAACAAGATCTGGACAACATTTGGGCATGGGTTAATGAGTGGCAATTAACATACACACCACATGAGAACCTGAAAATGGCTATCTCCAACAAAAAGATCCAACCATAGCCCCTAGAAAAGTATGATGTTATTCCTGGATGATACACTGATCAGAGCAAATGCATTGCACTAGACCAAAAAGATTGAAAATAAGGTCATATTAATTGACACATATTCAAAATGCTGGCTGAAAAACAAACAGAAATAATCAATGTGCTGCAATGTTGAACCTTATCTGAGGATAGACTGATTCAGATTTCAGATAACTGCTGGAACAAATGATTTGAAATTATTGAGAATAATTAGCAATGGATGGCCTAGCACAATTGTACTACGACCCTAAGTGCTGTGCATCTCAGCAAAAGAAAGGATGACAGCATACATGATAGTTTGAAATTGAAGGGCAATCATGTAGTTATACCACACCATGTGAAAGAATAGTCAAGTACACAAGTGATTTAAGCTACATCATAGTCTATTTTATTTTATGAAATAAATTTAGAGTACCCAATTCAATTTGTTTCCTCAAATAAAGGGCAATTTAGCGTGGCCAATCTACCTACGCTGCACATCTTTGGGTTTGTGGGGGTGAGACCCATGTAGACACAGGGAGAATGTGCAAACTCCACATGGACAGTGACCCGGGGCCGGGATCGAACACGGGTCCTCGGTGCTGAAGACAGCAGTGCTAACCACTGTGCCACCGTGCTGCCTTACATCATAATCTAAAGTTATCACTGGAGATCTAAAAGAGCAATTTAATGGCTTATGATAAACAAGGTACAAGGATTTGTAGACATACGTATCAATTATTTCTATATAATCAAGCATTACATATGTGAGCATTTCAAGCTAAACAGTAACTAATGTAAAAGAGATTCGGTGTAAATAAGGTGCAAACAGTTTCTTCCTTTTGCTTTGAACAATCGTTCTGACATTTAATTTTATTCTTTGAAATAAAGACTGATAAAAAGGGAAAGAAGTCATATCGACAATGAAAGTTCATCTTGCACATCACAGTATTCCAAATGATTCTCCGCGATTCTCCGGCCCGGATGGGCCGAAGTCCCGCAGCTAAAATGCCTGTCCCGCCGGCGTAGATTAAACCACCTACCTTACTGGCGGGACAAGGCGGCGCGGGCGGGCTCCGGGGTCCTGGGGGGGGGCACGGGGCGATCAGTCCCACGGTGGCCTGGCCCGCGATCGGGGCCCACCGATCCGCAGGCGGGCCTGTGCCGTGGGGGCACTCTTTTCCTTCCGCCTTCGCCACGGTCTCCACCATGGTGGAGGCGGAAGAGACTCCCTCCACTGCGCATGCGTGGGAATGCCGTCAGCGGCCGCTAACGCTCCCGCGCATGCACTGCCCGCCGATGTCATTTCCGTGCCAGCTGGCGGGGCACCAAAGGCCTTTTCCGCCAGCTGGCAGGGCGGAAATTCGGCCGGCGTGGGCCTAGCCCCTTAAGGTTGGGGCTCGGTCCCAAAGATGCGGAGCATTCCGCCGTTTTGGGCGTCAGTCGGAGGACATCGCGCCGATGCCGGAGAATTTCGCCCCATATCTCTAATGAAAGTATAGGAATTTGTCCTACATCTCTATCCCATTTTTCTTTTATTAGTACACATATAAATCTGGACAGATCACAGACTCAAAGGTGATTTGGTTGACAAACCAAGACACTCCTCTCCACAGTAGGATGACTTCCGAAACAAAACCAGAAAATACTGGACAATCTTACCAGGTCTGACAGCATGGGCAGAGAGAAAAAGGAGCTAATGTTTCGAGACTGGATGACTTTTTCCTCAAAGCTTTGACAAAGAGTCATCCAGACTTGAAATGTTAGCTCCCTTCCCTTTCCACAGGTGCTTTCAGACCTGCTGAGATTGTCCAGTATTTTCTGTTTTTGTTTCAAATTCCAGCATTTGCTGAAACTGAGTTTTGCCTTAGAAAGGTCAAACAGCTATTGATTTATGGCAACAGTACTGAAGAGCCTGGAGAGGTTAGAGAAAATGACTCGTTGAAATTCTGATAATAGGAGAATGGAAATGGATAATTACAATTGCAATTGATTGTCTAGCCCTAAATGGCAGATTAAAAGATAGTTAGAAGGGACCAGAGATGCATGCAAAATACACAGTAGCACACTGTTATAAGGCAGAAAAACAAAGCATCAAAGATAAAAAGAATAATTAATAATCAGCTGAACCAACAAGCAATTATCGGCCAATATAGCAAGTTGAACCTCTGATGGAAAATGTTTCCATTAACAACTTGAATTTATATAACATCTTTAATATGGTAAAACAATTGAAAAGGGGTTTCTGGTTTTACTTGGATTCTGTTATTGAATGGGAACAGTTAAGGGGGAATTCATTAAGGGTTATACATAGATTACAGTAGCTGTGTGGGGTCTTTGTGTTTGTAATTGATAAAAGCTCTTGCTGTGTGTGTTTATACAAATGTTAACTAAATTCTTAGAATAAAGCTTGTTTTTTTGATTAAAAGCGCTTAAGAGGTCTGTTGAATAACACCTGAAAGACAGGCTCTTGTGCTCATTGTAGCCAAAATCAATAAAAAGTTATAGGTCAGGTGGACTCCATAATACATTTTGGAGTTGTTAAACCCTGGCCCATAACACTAGCTAATGAGTGGACTGCCCATCAGTAAATTATCAAACCACTTTCTCATCCAGGAAATGGTTTGTGGTAAAGTAAAAACACAGAAGAAAAGAAAAAGCTTTATGTCAAAGTCACACTCAGCAGTTAATGCAAGGGTACGTGCACTTGGATGCTCCAAAGCTGTTATGTGAGTCTGCTGGACAGTCACAATAATAATAACAAGGCCAGATTTGAAACACTAATGTGGGACGTTTCCCGGCTTTTGATTAAATTGCCTGAAAAGACAAGAAATAGCAGTGTGAACAGTTTTGGTCCCCTTATCTAAGGAAAGATACACTTGCATTAGAGACAGTCCAGAGAAGGTTCACTAGGTTGATCCTGGGAATGGGGGATTTTCTTATGAGAAGTTGACCCTGTACTGACTGGCATTTAGAAGAATGGGAGGCGACCTTATTGAAACATATAAGATCCCCAAAGCCTTGACAACAGTAGATTATAAGAGGTTGTTTCTCCTTGTGGGAGACCAGAGGACATGAATTCAGAATTAGGGGCCACCCATTTAAGACAAGAGATGAGAAGGAATTTATTTTCTGTGGAAATCTTTACTGCAGAGAGCTTAGAGGCTGGGTCGTTATGTGTGTTCAAGGCTGAGATAGGCAACATTTTAGTCAGTAAAAGAAAGTAGAGTTGAGAATTATCATATCAAATCAGTCATGATCTAATCGAATGTCAGAGCAGACTTGATGGGCTGAATGGCCTACTTCTGCTCCTACATCTGATGGTAGCAGTGAGCAAGACAAATCTTCATAAAACAAATATTTTCGCTTCTTACAAATAAATATAACAATATATAAGTACAAGTTATCAGTGTAGAATATATAATCCACACCCCACCATCAAACTACCCCCTCCAAAGATAATGAATGTGATGCAGTAAGAATTTAAAAATCCCTAAATGATTCTGTTCAAACAAAATGCAAACATGCAAGTGCTACAATGCGAAGATCAGAGTAAAACTTCAATTTAATATCAGTCAGTGGAACATATACTTCTCAAGATCTATAAAGTAAATAACAGGCTTTGAGAAAGCAAACATGCCCTGACCTAATTTATGATTTGTCAAGATGAAAAATAGTGAACATTTTCTGGTGCAGTAACTTGCATACTCGAACTTTCCCACAACAAATGAGACGAGTCAAGATAAAGACCTTCAGTAGCCTTAACCACCAACATTCACATGAAAACACAGCTCTGGATAATTTTCAAGTGACAGGTCCCCATGTCATTACTCATGGGTAGTCTTAAGACAGGAGTGCAGTTTCTAGTGATTAGCACAGTTCCACTGTAACCTAAACACAGCACAAGTCTGTCCATCACTGTAATACAGAACATATTTTTATTCTTTCAGGGAACATGTGTGTCACTGGCTAGGCCAGCATTTATTGCCTATCCCTAACTACCGCCTAGAAGGTGGTGGTGAGCTGCCTTCTTGAACCGCTGCAGTCCATGTGATATAGGTACTCCACAGTGCTGTTATGAGGGCGTTCCTGTGTTTTGACCAAGTGACAGTGAAGTAAGGGTGATATATTTCCAAGTCAGGATGGCGTGCGGCTTGGAGGGGATCTTGATGGTGTTCCTGTACATCTGCTGCCCTTCTTCTTCAAGGTGGTAACAGTTGCAGGTTTGGCAGCTGCTGTTGAAGGAGTCTTGGTGAGTTGCTGCACTGCATCTTGTAGATGGTACACATTGCTGCCACTGTGCATCAGTGGTGAAGGGAGTGAATGTTGAAGGCGGTGGATGGGGTGACAATCAAGCAGACAGCCTTGTCCTGGGTGGTATCAATCATCTTGAGTGCAGTTGAAGCTGCACTCATCCAGAAAAGTGGAGGGTATGGCACTACACTCCTGACCTCAGTCTTGTATCTGGTGGACAGGATTTGGGGAGTTAAGAAGTGAGTTACTCTTCGTAGAATTTCTAGCCTCTGACCTGCTCAAGTACCCACAATATTTATATGGCTGATTCAGTTCAGTTCCTGGCCAATGGTAGTCGGGGGATTCAGCGTTGGAAATTCCACTGAATGTCATGGGGAGATGATGGATTCTCTCTTATTGGAGGTGGTCATTGTCTGACACTGGTGAGGTACAAATGTTATGTGCCACTTATCAGCAAAAGGCCTTCATGTTGTCCAGCTCTTCCTGCATATGGGCATGGACTGTTTCAGTATTTGAGGTGTCATGAATGATGGTGAACATTGTGCAATCATCAGCGTACATCCATCAGCGTACATCCTCATTTCTGACCTATGATGGAGGGAAGGTCATTATTGAAGCAGCTGAAGATGACTTAAGGTAGCACAGGACACAAGCTCAAGCAACTCCTACACTGATGCCCTGGGATTGTGACGACTGACCTCCAAAAGCGACAATCATTTTCTCTTGTTCTCGGTATGACTCCAAACAGTGGCAAATTTCCCCCGCTATTCCCATTGTCTCCCGTTACTGCAGGGTTCCTTGATGCCATACTTGGCTAAATTCTGTCTTGATGTCAAGGTCAGCGATTCTCACCTCACTTCAGCTCTTTTGCCTATGCTCGGACCAAGGTTGTAATAAGGTCAGGAGCAGAGTGCCACTGGCAGAACCCAAACTGAGTGTCAGCGAGTAGGTATTGCTGAGTCAGTGCCACTTGATAGCGCTGTAGATGGCGCCATCCATCACTTTGCTGATGGCAGCAAATTGACTGAAGTAAATCATAACATCACTGACATAAATCAAAAATAGGACATATCATACCGACAGTGAAAGATATCCCATTGACAGACAAAATATTAGTATTTATCTACTTCCCTCATGGCTGCCCCTCTTCCCCGTGGCGGTCTTCCTCTCCAACAAGTATACCATTTTGGATATTGTGGTGGGGGGGGGGGGGGGGGAGGGGGGGGGGGGGGATGACCTATCGTGGTAAAACAACAGCAGCAGCCAGAGCAGTGGCATCCCATTACTGACACCCATCACTATTAGTTCAAATAAATTACTTCACTGGAATCCCAAGTGAAGCAGGTTTAACCCCAAATTCGGAATTTCTTATCCACCCCATTTACCCTCATATCTTATCAGTAACGGAAGAGAAGACAATCACAAACAGAAGACTAATCAGCTCCTTATGTTTTAAGAAGTAAAAATAGATCTTATTCCTGGAAGCTTTCATATTGCTTACTACAACAAGACCTTACATTTATATTGCGATTTTAATGTACAAATAGACTTGCAGAATATATAGTGCTTTTCGTGACTCCCGGAAGTCTCAAAGCACTTTTCAGCCACTAAAATACGTTTGAAGTGTAGCTACCGATAGGAAATGTAGCAGCCAAAATAGGCACAGCAATATTCTACAAACAACAATGTGAAAATTATCAAATTATCGTTTTTTGTGATGTTAACTGAAGAAAAATATTAGCCAGAACAGCTGAAATAACTCTTCAAAATAGTAGCATGGATTCTTTTACATCACTTGAGCTGGCAAGTTGGGTTCAGTTTAACATCTCATCCTGAAGACAACACCTCCAATAGTGCTGCACAACCTCAGTACTGCATTCGAGTGTCGGCCTTGATGTTTGTGCTCAAGCCCTGCAGTGGTATTTGAACCCAGAATCTTGTGATTCAGATCGGAGAGTGCTACCAATTGAGCCAGCTGACACTATATGGTAATAAAACATTCCAAGACATTTCACAGGAGCAGCAGAAAACAAACTCTGACACCAAGCCTCATAAGGGGATTATGAGGTCAGATGATCAAAGGTTTTTTACCTTTGAGGAGTGTCTTGAAGGAGGAAAGCAAGTAGAAAGTTGAAGAGGTTTAGAGACGGATTTCCACAGCTTAGCGTCGAGACAACTGACAGTACAGCCATCAATTGTGGAGCAGTTAAAATCAGGGATGTTCAAGAAGCCAGAATTAAATGAGCACAGTTATCTCAAGAGTTGCAGGGCTGGATGAGATACCAGAGATAGGAAGGGACAAGGCCATGGAGGGATTTGAAAACATGGATTAGTATTTTGAAATCAAGATGTTGTTTGACGGGGAGCCATTACAAGTCAGCAAGCACAGGGGAGAAAGAAGATTGGGACTTGGAAATTAGTAATACTCAAAATAATAGTGGAAACGTTAATCACACGCAGCTGCTTTCAAGCTCAGGTGATGCCAGGAGCCTATGTTTGTCCAGGAAGCCAGGATGGCTTGAGCTGTCACAGGATCTGAGCCCCTCCCCACTTGCTGCACATTCCCTGCTTGGCACAGACAGCAGAGTTTTGGATGACCCCAAGTTTATGAAGGGTAGAATGTGGGAGACCAGCCAGGAGTGCACTGAAATAATCAAGTCTAGAGATAACAAAGGGAGTACTGGGGCTTTCAGCAGCACGAGTTGAGACAGGAGTGAAGTCGAGCAATTTTAGGAAGGTGGAAATCTCAGGGCTAGGATAGAGAAAAATTTAGTTTTGCTCAGTGAGCTAGTGAAAGAAAAGGATGCAGCAGAGTAGCTTATCAGACGATCCCAATCCTAGTGACAAGAATATCCTTCAGCTCCTCGCACTTATTGTTGGAGGGGAGGTGGAACTGACAGGGGTTTAAGACAACCACC
Organism: Scyliorhinus torazame; assembly: GCF_047496885.1. Lineage (NCBI taxonomy): Eukaryota > Metazoa > Chordata > Chondrichthyes > Carcharhiniformes > Scyliorhinidae > Scyliorhinus > Scyliorhinus torazame. Next base: position 47,795,580 of record NC_092713.1, on the reverse strand, counting down.
TTCAGTAGAGAAAAGAAGTTGGGTTATCTTTGCATTCCAGGTTGATCACGATTGGTTGCAGCATTCCCAATCCCGGGAGAAAGGCCCAATGGCCGCAACCAGCTTTTAAATTCAGAATGCCGGCTGCAACCGGCCTTTAAATATGAATGATGGAGGCTTCCCGGCAGATGGGGCGGCAGAGAGCAGATCACGTGCCCGGAACGTATGCTGATGTCACGCGCCCTATACTCCGTGCTTTGGCCGCAAAATAACGGAGGAGAGATTCCTCCATTTTGTAGCTGCCAGCAAGCAAGCAACAGGATAGTAAACCACTGAAGATGGATTGTTTTGTAATAAGGAAGAGAGATCCAGAGACACAAACAGGCCAGGATCTCACAACTGAATCTGCTGGAGAGATTTGCACAGGAGAGTCCATGTCAGGACAAAGCAGTGCTGGTGTGAGCTGTTTACAGGGTTCCAGGGCCTCTAGTGAGCAACCCATTAAGAAGAAACTGAAATCGGGTACAAAGCAGTATAAAGCTGATTTGCTCAGGTATAGCTTTGTTAATTGTGCGAAAGAAATCAGGATGCAAAGCCAATGTGCGTTATATGCAGGGAAGTACTGGCAAATGAGAGTTGGATGCTAACTATATCTTATTTTGCAGACATCTTTTCAATTCTAACTGAACTTAACGTCAAATTGCAAGGGAAGGATGATGATTGCTTTCGGCACTGTGAAGAAATAGATGCTTTCCAAAAATCATTGAACGTTTGGCAAGTGCGAGTATAAAGCCAAAACTACTATATGTTCCCCACTCTGCCACAACACATTGAAGAAAACAGTGTTAGTAAGGGAACTGACAATAGACTGGCAAGCCTTATTAAGTCAATCTGGCTGCGCTGATCAACAGTTTTTGTTGCCACTTTCCAGAAGAGAAGTTTCAGATGTTGAAAGAGAAGAAACATACTTTTATTTTATTTTCTTTAAGAATATTTTATTGAAAATTTTTGGTCGACCATCACAGTACATTGTGTATCCTTTACACAATAATATAACAGTATAAATAACAATGACCTGTTTTATAAACAAAGAATAAATAATATATAACAAAAACGAAAACTAAAACTAAATGGCAACTGCCTTGTCTCAGATAAACACTCTCCAAAAATATGGTTTAACAATCCAATATACAATTATTTATAGCAACGACCTATACATATTATACATATATATTAATAACACTGAGACTCCTTCTGGTTCCCCCCCCCCTCCCCCCTGGGCTGCTGTTGCTGCCTTCTTCTTTTCCATTCCCTCTATCTTTCTGTGAGGTATTCGACGAACGGTTGCCACCGCCTGGTGAACCCTTGAGCCGATCCCCTTAGGACGAACTTAATCCGTTCCAGCTTTATAAACCCTGCCATGTCATTTATCCAGGTCTCCACCCCCGGGGGCTTGGCTTCCTTCCACATCAACAGTATCCTGCGCCGGGCTACTAGGGACGCAAAGGCCAAAACATCGGCCTCTCTCGCCTCCTGCACTCCCGGCTCTTGTGCAACCCCAAATATAGCCAACCCCCAGCTTGGTTCGACCTGGACCCCCACTACTTTCGAAAGCACCTTTGTCACCCCCACCCAGAACCCCTGTAGTGCCGGACATGACCAGAACATGTGGGTGTGATTCGCTGGGCTTCTCGAGCATCTCGCACACCTATCCTCTACCCCACAAAATTTACTGAGCCGTGCTCCAGTCATATGTGCCCTGTGTAACACCTTAAATTGAATCAGGCTTAGCCTGGCACACGAGGACGATGAGTTTACCCTACTTAGGGCATCCGCCCACAGCCCCTCCTCAATCTCCTCCCCCAGCTCTTCTTCCCATTTCCCTTTCAGCTCATCTACCATAATCTCCCCCTCGTCCCTCATTTCCCTATATATATCTGACACCTTACCGTCCCCCACCCATGTCTTTGAGATTACTCTGTCCTGCACCTCATGCGTCGGGAGCTGCGGGAATTCCCTCACCTGCTGCCTCGCAAAAGCCCTCAGTTGCATATACCGGAATGCATTCCCTTGGGGCAACCCATATTTCTCGGTCAGCGCTCCCAGACTTGCGAACTTCCCATCCACAAACAGATATTTCAGTTGCGTTACTCCTGCTCTTTGCCATATTCCAAATCCCCCATCCATTCTCCCCGGGGCAAACCTATGGTTGTTTCTTATCGGGGACCCCACCAAGGCTCCCGTCTTTCCCCTATGCCGTCTCCACTGTCCCCAAATTTTCAAAGTCGCCACCACCACCGGGCTTGTGGTGTATTTCTTCGGTGAGAACAGCAATGGGGCCGTCACCATAGCTTGTAGGCTAGTCCCCCTACAGGACGCCCTCTCCAATCTCTTCCACGCCGCTCCCTCCTCTTCCCCCATCCACTTACTCACCATTGAGATATTGGCGGCCCAGTAGTACTCACTTAGTCTCGGTAGTGCCAGCCCCCCCCTATCCCTACTACGCTGTAAGAATCCCTTCCTCACTCTCGGGGTCTTCCCGGCCCTCACAAAACTCATGATACTCTTTTCGATCCTTTTGAAAAATGCCTTCGTGATCACCACCGGGAGGCACTGAAACACAAAGAGGAATCTCGGGAGGACTACCATTTTAACTGCCTGCACCCTCCCTGCCAGTGACAGGGATACCATGTCCCATCTCTTGAAGTCCTCCTCCATTTGTTCCACCAATCGCGTTAAATTTAACCTATGCAATGTACCCCAATTCTTGGCTATCTGGATCCCCAAGTAACGAAAGTCCCTTGTTACCTTCCTCAGCGGAAAGTCCTCTATTTCTCTGCTCTGCTTCCCTGGATGCACCACAAACAACTCACTTTTCCCCATGTTCAGTTTATATCCTGAGAATTCTCCAAACTCCCGAAGTGTCCGCATTATCTCTGGCATCCCCTCCGCCGGGTCCGCTACATATAACAAATCATCCGCATACAGAGATACCCGGTGTTCTTCTCCTCCTCTAAGTACTCCCCTCCACTTCTTGGCACCCCTCAATGCTATAGCCAGGGGCTCAATCGCCAGTGCAAACAGTAATGGGGACAGAGGGCATCCCTGCCTTGTCCCTCTATGGAGCCGAAAGTATGCAGATCCCCGTCCATTAGTGACCACACTCGCCACTGGGGCCCTATACAACAGCTGCACCCATCCAACATACTCATCTCCAAAACCAAATCTCCTCAGCACCTCCCACAAATAATCCCACTCCACTCTATCAAATGCTTTCTCGGCATCCATCGCCACCACTATCTCCGCTTCCCCCTCTGGTGGGGGCATCATCATTACCCCTAGCAGCCTCCGTATATTCGTATTCAGCGGTCTCCCCTTCACAAACCCAGTTTGGTCCACATGGACCACCCTCGGGACACAATCCTCTATCCTCATTGCCATTACCTTGGCCAGAATCTTAGCGTCTACATTTAGGAGGGAAATAGGTCTATAGGACCCGCATTGCAGCGGGTCCTTTTCCTTCTTTAGGAGAAGTGATATCGTTGCCTCAGACATAGTCGGGGGCAGCTGTCCCCTTTCCTTTGCCTCATTAAAGGTCCTCATCAGTAGCGGGGCGAGCAAGTCCACATATTTCCTGTAAAATTCAACTGGGAATCCATCCGGTCCCGGAGCCTTCCCCGCCTGCATGCTCCTAATTCCTTTCACTACTTCCTCTATTTCAATCTGTGCTCCCAGTCCCACCCTTTCCAGCTCCTCCACCTTGGGAAATTCCAGCCGGTCCAGAAAGCCCATCATTCTCTCCCTCCCATCCGGGGGTTGAGCTTCGTATAATTTTTTATAAAATGCCTTGAACACTCCATTCACTCTCTCCGCTCCCCGCTCCATCTCTCCTTCCTCATCCCTCACTCCCCCTATTTCCCTCGCTGCTTCCCTTTTCCTCAATTGGTGGGCCAGCAACCTGCTCGCCTTCTCCCCATATTCGTACTGTACACCCTGTGCCTTCCTCCACTGTGCCTCTGCAGTACCCGTTGTCAGCAAGTCAAATTCTACGTGTAGCCTTTGCCTTTCCCTGTACAGTCCCTCCTCCGGTGCCTCCGCATATTGCCTGTCCACCCTCAGAAGTTCTTGCAGCAACCGCTCCTGTTCCCTACTCTCCTGCTTTCCTTTATGTGCCCTTATTGATATCAGCTCCCCTCTAACCACTGCCTTCAGCGCCTCCCAGACCACTCCCACCTGGACCTCCCCATTGTCATTGAGTTCCAAGTACTTTTCAATGCACCCCCTCACCCTTAGACACACCCCCTCATCTGCCATTAGTCCCATGTCCATTCTCCAGGGTGGGCGCCCTTCTGTTTCCTCCCCTATCTCTAAGTCCACCCAATGTGGAGCGTGATCCGAAATGGCTATAGCCGTATACTCCGTTCCCCTCACCTTCGGGATCAACGCCCTTCCCAAAACAAAAAAGTCTATTCGCGAATAGACTTTGTGGACATAGGAGAAAAACTAAAACTCCTTACTCCTAGGTCTGCTAAATCTCCACGGGTCTACTCCTCCCATCTGCTCCATAAAATCTTTAAGCACCTTGGCTGCTGCCGGCCTCCTTCCAGTCCTGGACCTCGACCTGTCCAGCCCTGGTTCCAACACCGTATTGAAATCTCCCCCCATTACCAACTTTCCCACCTCTAGGTCCGGGATGCGTCCTAGCATACGCCTCATAAAATTGGCATCATCCCAGTTTGGGGCATATACATTTACCAAAACCACCGTCTCCCCCTGTAGTTTGCCACTCACCATCACGTATCTGCCCCCGCTATCCACCACTATAGTCTTTGCCTCAAACATTACCCGCTTCCCCACTAATATAGCCACCCCCCTGTTTTTCGCATCTAGCCCCGAATGGAACACCTGCCCCACCCAACCTTTGCGTAGTCTCACCTGGTCTATCAGTTTCAAGTGCGTTTCCTGTAACATAACCACGTCTGCCTTAAGTTTCTTAAGGTGTGCGAGTACCCGTGCCCTCTTTATCGGCCCGTTCAGCCCTCTCACGTTCCACGTGATCAGCCGGGTTGGGGGGCTTTTTACCCCCCCCCCTTGTCGATTAGCCATCCCCTTTTTCCAGCTCCTCACCCGGTTCCCACGCAGCTGTGTCCCCCCCAGGCGGTGCCCCCCCGCCCATCCCACCCCATACCAGCTCCCCCCTCTCCCCAGCAGCAGCAGCCCAATAATTCCCCCCCCCACCCCCGCTAGATCAGAAACATACTTTTAATAGACCCCAGAAACAATTATTAATTTACAACTAACTTCAAATGAACAGACTGAACTTTTGCACTTCACCTGTAACAGCACATTAAAATTAGGGCGCTAGTCCATGAGGCTGTCAGCATTCTGGAGTAGCATCTCTGAGGAGTATCCAGTGCTGAGTAAAACAAACATTTTGTTGCTATTGCTGTTCACAACAACCTAGTTTGCATGCTATTCCAGTGTTTGTGTGGTCCGGTTTCCTCCCGCGGGTCAGGGATGTGCAGGTTAGGTGGATTGGTCATGTTAACTTGCCGCTTAGTGTCCAGGGATGTGCAGTGTTGCTCTTATTAGCCTTAGTTTTATTAGCTCTAATTCTGTCACCTTTGCTCACGAGTCGCCAGGTATCTTTCTGATACCGCCACGTGGTTCAAGCTTGAGTAATGATTAATAATACAGTACACCGCTTAGTAAATGTTAAATCAATGATAATTTATTATATACAGCAATAAATACTTATACAATAATCCTACCTCTTGACTATTACCTACCACTAAAGGCCAATACTTAACTTTGATGATGGCCCACCAGGTCAGGGAAACAAATGGCTTATCGAATTGGGTCTGGCCTGCGGGATTCAAAAGGGCTGGTACGGGTCGATAGTCTGGAACACGTATCTGGTAGCGATCGCTGGAGTAAGACTTACTTGTTATTTCGTCAAAGGGTCTCGAAGGAGAAGAAGGGTCGATCTGAACTTGGCCCCTATCTTTATAGTTCCCAGGGGCTTCCCGCCTCTCGAGGCGGACCTTGACCCTGGTTCCAAGCGATTGGACTTAGTCCCAATCACTGGGTTTGATATGCTCCAATAATGGGGCGATTCCTTGATCGGGGGGTGGTCGTTCACCTTTCTTTGTCTCGGCCACTGCTGGCGCCGAGAGGTCTGGATCGGCTTTCAATTGCTAATTTGTAGCAATTGTTCCCGGGGATCGCCAATTAAACTGCAGATGGCTGGGTTGATGTGCTGCTAATGGTTGCAGGTATCGGTCTGGGCCGACTTCCCCAGAGCCGAATACACTGTTCTGTCTGCAGCCGTCCGTTTGAGTCCTGTTGGCTGCTTTTCCCATCAGCCTTTTCAGTTCGCCATTTTACATCGGGGTTTGGCCAAATTAAATCGGGAATCAGCCATTTTAGGTGGCTACAGCAGGTTAGGTTATGGGGATATGGCTGGGTGGACGCGGGTGTCAACCTGGGTAGAGTACGTTTTTGGAGGGTCGGTGCAGACTTGATGAGCCGAATGGTCTCCTGCACTGTGGGGATTCTATGATTCTGTCTGATTTTAAGTTCCAAATATCATATTGTTTAAATATGATTTTGAATTGGTGATTTCCTGATTAGTAAACAATGGCTGTAATCATGGGCTGCTAAAAACTTGGGTGATGTAAAGCTACTCTTTTGCATGACATGGGTTTTAATGCATTAACTACAATGTGCTTACATACAAAAGTGTTAAGTGGCAGAACTAGAGCCAAGAAAACTACAAAGAACACAAAATACAACACAGGGACACAATTACAAAAAAACATTCAAAATCCTTTAAAAATGGGCTGTATTGGTCCTTGGTTTCTTTTTCTAGTTTTTATAATGTTTATTGTTACAAGTAGGCTTACATTAACACTGCAATGAAGTTACCGTGAAAAGCCCCTAGTCGCCACATTCCGGCGCCTGTTCGGTTACACAAAGGGAGAGTTCAGAATGTCCAAATTACCGACTGCACATTTTTCGGGACTTGTGGGAGGAAACAGGAGCACCTGGAGGAAATCCACGCAGACATGGGGAGAACGTGCAGACTCCGCACAGCCAGTGACCCAAGCCGGGATTCAAACCTGGGACCCTGGCACTGTGAAGCAACAATGTTAACCACTGTGCCGCCCAAACTTAATCAAGTCTGTGCTGCAAAACTGGCTCTTTTTATCCCACAATTTACAGAATTCAGGGAGAACCTCTTGTTTTCCTTCGCATTAACATGATGGATGCTGCACTCAGCCTGGGACAACCGTTTTTGTTTATGAACAAATGGAGCTGCTCTTCTCAAAGACAAAAACTTCAAAAAATAAAAACTTTTTGCAAACCATACTGGAATCCCCATACCACTCTGCTGGAGATTTATTTTCTGTATATATATATATATATTATATACTAGAAAGAGGACAAGTAAAAGTTGATATTGCTCTCCCCCGATCTCCCCCCCCCCCCCCGCATAAAAGGGGGAGACCGCATCAAATCGAAGAGCAGCTCCTGGAACATGGCTGGAGTCTGGGACGGCGGGGAGTGGGCAGGGGAAAATAAATTTGTCCCAGACATGCTTCAACAGTTGGCAACAGTAATAACTGGGTAAAAGTCGGTTTAATACAATTTGCGCAAATGGAGATAGTCCAGTTTAAGATTGCACTCCCTTTCATTTACATTGTTTTTTTATATATCATTTCAAATGATATTCACAGCATTTGGTATTTTTTGGCCAAGTGACAAATGAAAAATAAAACATGTCCAACATGAAGTCAGTGCTTCACCGACCACTGTTCCTATGTCCGACACATGCAACTCACTGCATCGGATTGGAAGAACCAACAAGTTGCACAAACAATCACTCTTTCCATGTTGCATGTCTAAGGTGGTATTTCGTCATCGTTTTAACTAGTGCCAGTGCCTTCCCATTACTTGTTGTGCCTGCTTCTGTCCCATACAGCACTGAGCTACAGACTGGAACAACTTTTCAATCTCAGGTGCACAGTGGACAAACTCGTGGTTCCAGAATTTGAAGGTTGGGTTTTTAAATCAGCTCAATGAAGGTATGAATGAGGAGCCCCCACGGATGAGGCCAGCTTACAATTAGCCTCTCCAAAAGCATCCTAGTGATCTGCTCCTGGATAGTTTCTGTATTGGCTTCAGCAAACAGATGCAGCATAGTACAGCTGAAATAGTGGGTGTGGCTGTTAGGGTAACGCAGCTGATTGGCAATGGCATTCAGGAACAAATACCAACCTTCTGTGTCAAGGTCCACAGCCAGGTTCTGGAAGATGTCCATGTGGGCAGAGTGTGTGTTGGTGCTCATGGATGGCATGTTATGAATGTGAGCAATCGCCTTCGTTACCACATACAGCACCAGGGCGTTTATTAGCTGAACGTTGTACCGATTACCTGGTTCATTTGACATCCTTGCCTGCTCACCTGCAGGTTACTGCGTAGCTCTGAGAAAGATGACCGGTGAATGTTTTCAATTAGTAATCTAAGTCCTTCTTAAACTGAGGTGGCATCAGTCCTTCTTAAACAGAGGTGGCATCACTCCTGTGAAGTTGGTCAATATCAAAGGAGCAATGTTGATTTGGGTCCGAAATATACAGCAGCAAGTCATCAGCATACAGCGAGACCATATGTTCCACCTCTGTACTATCCCCTGCCATTCCCATGACATTCTCAGCACCATTGCTAGTGGCTCTATAGCCAAGGCAAAGAGCAATGGGGAGAGTTTAGAAGGGATATATGGGTCAAGAGTGATACAAGGAAGTGATCAGAGATGACTGTATCTACGATTGATCCAAGGAGATTGGCAAGACGAGGTGGCTCGGTTAGGAATATGGGGTCCTACCTCAAATTTACAGAAAGGTTTCCAACCTTGGTGTAGCTAATGAACATTACTTTCTTAAAGGATACAGATATCTGGTTTTAATAAATGGAGCATTCCATCCACAACACCATGGTCCACTCTTCCATTACTCCTACCTCAAAACACTCCTTCCAAATGAACTTTTCACAGGATGTGGGCTTAGCTAGCTAGTCCAGCATTTGTTGCTCATGGCTAATTGCCCTCGAGGAGGTGTTGAGCCGTCTTCTTGAACCACTGTAGTCCATGTGGTGTAGGTACACTAACTGTGCTAGGAGGTGAGGGAGTTCCAGGATTTTGACCCAATTACAGTGAACGAACTTTTACTTTTACTTCCTCCAACTTAATGCGCTGTATTTCCTGCTCACAAAGGAGCTTCCTGGGTGTTGAGGAGACCCAATGCAGTTTGGATGATTGCTTTGCTAAATACTCCAATTCTGCGTGATTTTTAACTTCTAATCACCTGCTATATGCCACTCCTATTCTTGACCCACTCTGTCTTTGGTTTCCTACATGATTCAGATGCAGACCTGAGGAACAGCACATCATCTTTCAATTTGCCATCTACAGCCTTCCTGTAATGTTGAGTTAATCAACTTCACATCGAATAACTGCCCCCATTTTCTCAGACAAGAGAACATTCCTGCCTGGCAATTGTTGCGCGATGTCCGTTCATTCGTTGTCGCAGCGTCTGCATGGTCTCGCCAATGTACCACGCTTCGGGACATCTACAGACACTGAAAGATGCCCTTGTACGAACGGGAAATGGCGCTCGACTCATCGATCGACAGTTCCAAAGCGCCACAGCAAAAAAACGCACTGACCTCCTCAGAAGACAAACACGGGACACAACCGACAGTACCCGTCGTCGTCCAGTACTTTACCGGAGCAGAGAAACTACAACATCTTCTTCGCAGTCTTCAACACGTCATCGATGAAGATGAACATCTTGCCAAGGTCATCCCCACACCCCCACTACTTGTCTTCAAACAACCGCGCAACCTCAAACAAACCATTGTTTGCAGCAAACTACCCTGCCTTCAGAACAGCGACCATGACACCACACAACCCTGCCATGGCAATCTCTGCAAGACATGCCAGATCATCGACATGGATACCATCATTACACGTGAGAACACCACCCACCAGGTACGCGGTACATACTCGTGCGACTCAGCCAACATTGTCTACCTCATACGCTGCAGGAAAGGATGTCCCGAAGCGTGGTACATTGGCGAGACCATGCAGATGCTGCGACAACAAATGAACGGACATCACGCGACAATCACCAGGCAGGAATGTTCCCTTCCAGTCGGGGAACACTTCAGCAGACAAGGGCATTCAGCCTCCGATCAATGGGTAAGCATTCTCCAAGGCGGCCTTCAGTACGCGCGACAACGCAGAATCGCCGAGCAGAAACTTATAGCCAAGTTCCGCACACGAGTGCAGCCTCAACCGGGACCTGGGATTCATGTTACATTACATTCACCCCCCACCATCTGGCCTGGGCTTGCAAAATCCTACCATCTGTACTGGCTTGAGACAATTCACACCTCTTTAACCTGGGGTTACCCCATCTCTGGATACGTAAACACTTAATTAACTGCAAATGCTCGCATTCTAAGCATCGTCTTGCATCTTTGAATTTGTCTATATATATGTTTCTGGAACATACCTCTTCATTCACCTGAGGAATGAGCAGTGCTCCGAAAGCTAGTGTTTGAAACAAACATGTTGGTCTTTAACCTGGTGTTGTAAGACTTCTTACTGTGCTCACCCCAGTCCAACGCCGGCATCTCCACACCATGGCTACCATCCCCAAATGTTGGCAGACCTGCGTCGTTTTCCAGTATTTTCTGATCTCCAACATCCGCAGTAGTTTGCTTTTATTTGTTCATTTTTTAAAACTTTTAAAAAATAAATTTAGAGTGCCCAATTCATTTTTCCAATTAAGGGGCAATTTAGCATGGCCAATCCACCTACCCTGCATATCTTTGGGTTGTGGGGGCGAAACCCACGCAAACATGGCGGGAATGTGCAAACTCCACATGGACAGTGACCCAGAGCCGGGATCGAACCTGGGACCTCAGCGCCATGAGACAGCAATGCTAACCACTGTGCCACCCATTTATTTGTTTACTTTTAGCCATACTTTGACTATCATCTTCATCAATAACCTAGCAATGACACCGATGGTTCCACTGCCCATTTGCTGATATCGTGCTTCACAAAATGGTTATCTCTTTACCGATAAGAAGGCAATAACTGAATGACCACAGACAGATAAAGAGAGAACTGGAAAGTGGTCACACAACACATCTGTTATCAAGTGCTGAAAATAGCAAGTCAATAAATCTGTCTGGAAAGAACAATGTGATATGATGTACTCTTCCCTATTCTAAGCTTCATGAGTGGATCATAACGCATGAATACAGTAGATGCTAAGTGACGACCAGGATACAAAAACTGTTATTCTAACTACTAATGTGAGAAACACCGCTTCTCACACTAACATACATCCAATGTATCTTAAGAGGCATTGGATCCCTTTTCCTAACACATATCTAGAAACTGGACTGCATCTTTCAACTTTTGAAGTGCAAAATATGTCCAAATTAGTTAGCCTTTCAATGGTCTTATATACCTAGTTGTTATATACATGCTTCTTTATTATTATACTACTAATTTATTCTTACATTTGTCTTAAAAATTTGAAGGACTAATAACAGTTGTGATATATTTCGTTCCTTGTGCACCAAGCTAATGATATAGTTTATGCCAGCGTCTGGTTTTAACTGTGCTATAGAGGTTGCAATACTGCAGCATCTTTAACCCAACTATCTTCAGCTGTTTAATCTATCATCCATCGTCAAGTCAAGAGTGCAGCTGTTTGCTGATCACTCCAGTGCTCTGCTCCATTCATAACTCCTCTGGCATTGAAACAGGATTTGACCAATATCCAGCATTCAGCTGCTAAGCAGGAGGTAATACTCATATTTTGAGTACTTATCAGTCATGTAGCCTTGAAACTTTAATCCTGTTCCTCCATCCACTGATACTGCCAGATCTGCTGAGTTTTTCCACCATTTTCTGTTATTACATGCAATAACATCTCCAAGAAGAGTTCAACCACCTCCTGTTATATGCAAAATTACAATTGAAAGCAGTAAACGACGCATATAGAATCCTGGACTTTATAAATAGAGTACAAAAGTAAGGAAGTTATGATGAACCTGCATAAAACAGTGGTTTGGCCCCAACTGAAGTATTGTGTCCAATTTTGGGAGCCACACTTTAGAAAGGATGCAAAGGCTTTAGAGTCAGTGCAGAATAGATTTACACCAATGGTTTCAGGAACGAGGAACTTGAGTAACGTAAAGAAGCCCGGTTTGTTCTCTTTCGAGAAGAGCAGACGGAGAGCAGATCTGACAGAGGTGTTCAAAATCATGAGGGGTCTAGACAGAGTAGGTAGAGGGAAACTGTTCCCATTGGCAGTGAGGTTTAGAACCAAATAATCATTGATTTAAGAGCAGAATTGAGTGGTTCCCCCATGCGGGATGAGTTCCCCACAGTTTCTTTGAATTACGAGGCTGGAAATCCTGCTATCCAAAAAAATCTTGCCAACGGTGATTAACAAAGAACCAATAACAATGCGAGGAAAAACAAATAGTGTGGATCTGGAATTTATTGCCTAAATCTGAAACAAAATGATTTGCAGGGTTCCGGGAAAGGGCAGAGGAGTGGGACTTGCTGAGATGTTCTTGCAGAGAGTTGGCATGGACATGGGCCAAATGGCCTCCTTCTGTGCTATAACCATTCTACAATTCTAATTAATTCTGAAATCAGAAGTGGTAGTGATGGAGGGTAACAGCTTCATGAGAAGGGATCACTGGAAATAATAATTATCCAAATTACTTACTTGCGCTGGTCAACTGTCATGTTCACTAAATATTAGATATGTATTTTGATTGCACCTGAAGCAATCACTTCTAATTTATTAGTTACAAAGGTACAAATAAAAACAAAATTCAATTTATGTTAAAAATAGAATGGCAAACAGCCTTAAAGATGTTTTACATCAATGTTCATTCAGTGACAGCACTTTCATCCTCGAGTCAGAAACCCCTCACCAAAGACTGAAGTACATAATCTAGGCTTTCACTTCAGTGCAAATTGTAGAGGTGCTGTCTTTCAGTTGAGACTTTAAACCAAGGAGCCATCTATCCTCTCAGCCAAAGGAGTTATACTGGCTAACATTAATCCTTCAAACAGCACCAATACACACCAGTCATTCTTCTCCTCACTATTCTGAGGCAATACTGTGCACAAATCGTCTGCTACCCTTGCCGGCAATACAAAACGGTTGTGAAGTGCACTGGAAAGCACGGTATAAATGCAGGTGCATTCTTCTCTTACAACTTGCAGAGGTAGAGAATAATTGACTTGTCTGTATAGTTATGCTTATACTGAGAGGGAGTGATTTCATTGGTGCTTTCTAGCCACTTGCTGTGCAAGAGACCTATTGCTATAATCTACAGCCCCCAATTATGATGGATTATAAGAGAAGAAAGGTGGTCAGAAAAAAAAAACTGTCCAATAGGCTAAAATAATGAAAGCAAAGACTCTTCCAAATTCTCCAGACATCATGCGTCTCCATAATTCAGTTTATATGATGGGAGTGAATAATCTGAAGTTGTTATCTAAATTCTAAAATACTGTTATGCAGTTGCTTGCTATGCCACAATGATTTATTTGTATATATTTTTGTTCTGGGCAATGAGAATATTTTTCATTCCCACAGAATGTTTTACAGCAATTCAAATCAGTTTTTAAAATGGCAACCTCTGGCGGATATATAGCTGGATGACTGAAAAAACTTTATTCAACAATACTGAATGGAATTCTTTTTGTTCAAATCACCATATTTCATCTTCAAGAATCAAACTAGCCACAATCACTACAGTTGCCTAGTCCATTAGTTAGACAAAAAATGCTTTGCTACTGTGAGATTAAGAGCCAATTTGACCCAGACCTGACCGACGATACCACTGGGACCAAGAATTCAAGACACAAAGTTAAACTTCATTATTAGGGAGTCTTATATCTTCATGTTTCTCCATTGGGATACAGTTCCTTAGGGAATATCGTGACAGGGGTAGAAATCATTTTAAAAAGGGTACTTAATCTGGGGGCAGGTTCTGAAAAATGATCTCCCTTGCGCTCTGCAGATGAAATTGAATGGTCAGGGCTTCAATAAAGATTTTGTTACAGAAACTGTGTTTTATCTTTGAAAAGTACAGTGTGAAGACGTTACCAACAGGTACATGTATTATTTAAAATCTACCCAAAGGTTTCTGGACCTTGCCAATATTACTTTGCCCAGTCCACCCTCTTCCTTTGCTCTCTCATTCAGGGTGAAGCATCTTGCTGATCTACTTACCATCCTACATAATACAAGGAAAGTACAAGTAATGGGAAGAAACAAGCTGTGGAGCCACGTTCTAACTGTTTAAGAGTTAAAACAGTTTAAATGCAATGGAACTAAAATCCTGACAATTCACGTTTGGTTTGCAGAGCACATGGAAGATTTTTTTTTGACAAGTCTGTATTGAATCCGAAGTAAAATTATTTTTACAACATTGGGATTGCTTTAACCTGCTGTGACATACTTGTATGATTAATAATGTGGACTGATTGCATCTTTGTCAGGAAGCCAGAAAAGATCTATAGGTTTGTGTTTGTCCCAGACAGAAGGATATTCAAATCATTATATATGACAGTTTTGGATACAATTTTATTTTTAGAAAGCACTTCATAATTTAGTTATCAGTACATTATTGCAGAACGTTTTATCAGTTCTAGTTCATTCCTGTAATTGCTTTTCATTTAATGTTGGAAGTAGAATCTATTGCAGACATGAATATTTACCCACCCGAAACAAAGTTTTAAATAAATTTTACTTTTTGATACACGCTATTGTATGGCAGCATAAAGGAAATAGAAAATGATAATGTTAAAGAAAGTAACTATCAATAAAATTATACATTTTATATATCTCAAAATTCACTCTCCAGTAACTTAATGTTACCGATACCCAACCCAATATCTGCCAGAGTACTTTAAACAGAAATTTGATCTCAGAGATTGGATAACAGATGTAAATTAAATGTGATCTAGGACAAAGGGTATCACTGATACTTTCATCTTCAAGCTGCAACACCATGAACTGACACGCTCCAATATAATAGTAAGAAAATCAATTGAAGAAAGAAAACTAACCATCTAGATTATATAGTAATAGATACAAAGTTAAAGTATTTAATCCAGGGTTCAGATTACATTCCAAATCTATTCAAGCTTCACTTTTGGCCGGTAAGCTGCCTCGTAACTCAGAGTTATCCTCATCCTCTATGCAAAGTTAGTCGTACATTTGAACCCGGACTATGTTTCAGGTGGAAACATATTTCAGTTTTGCTGAACAATATATGAAATCCAAAAGCAAGTAACTGAGCTCATTATAGGCACAATGCCAAAAACTTAAAATAAAGGTAGCCCTTATTGTTGTCCTCTGCTTTTACATCAACTTGCATTACTCAACACAAAGGGGGCCGGATTCTCTCAGCCCGGTGCCGGTCCGAAGAATCCCCGCAACCGGCACGAATCGTGCAATGCCGCCGGCACGCGAATCTCCGCAGAGCGGAGAATCAACGCCATTGGCGCCGTCGTGGTGCCGGTCGGGGGCCGCTCTACGCAGCCTGCCCGCCGATTCTCGGCCCAGGATGTGCCAAGCAACCATCGTAAAAATGGCGAGTCCCGCCGGTGCCGTCCATCCCTGCTCTCAGCCGGTGGGAACTCAGCGTGGAAGGGTCAGGGGGCGGCCTGCGTGTGTGTGGTGGGAGGGGGGGGGGTGGGGAAGGGGGGTCCTCTGACGTGTCCTGGCCCGCGATCGGGGCCCACTAATCGGCGGGCCGGCCTCTCTGGCGGGGGGCCCCTATAGTCCTGCGCCATGTTGCGTCGGGGCCGGCGCGTTGAAGGAAGCCACTGCGGATGCGCGCATTGCCGCCGGTGCCACTGCGCATGCGCGGATCCCACGGCACTCAGTTCACGCTGGAATCAGCAGCTAGAGCAGCGTGAACCGCTCCAGTGCTGTGCTGGCCCCCTATAGGGGCCAGAATTGCTGATCCTGAGGCCGTGTTTTTTTAAAAAATAAATTTAGAGTACCCAATTATATATATTTTTTCCAATTAAGGGGAAATTTAGTGTGGCCAATCCACCAAACCTGAGGCCGTGTTGACGCCATCGAGAAACGCGACGGCGTTTCCGACAGAGTCAACACTTAGGATCACAGAATCCCACCCAGGATTCCTCAGTTGAATAGATAGGTATCTAACCTGTTCTCACATATTGCTATCCCACTTTAAATTTATAATTTAGTGGCTTCAGATTGGTGGGAAATAAAAAGAATTAACTCAACATTTTTTGCCAGGCGGGCGAACACTCTCAATATAAATCTCGTGAAAATGTGAATGAAAGTGTCATGGATCCAGGCCAAGAATCTAGACATACCACACAGTTTCCAAGAGGTGAGTCTCTGCACATCCCAAAACAAGGTTTCAACTCAGGAGGGGCAAAGAACATAAAATAGCAGAGCTCCCATGCCCCAAGCTCTCAGTAGCCAGTAAATCATGACAAAAGAGATGCACTGGCTTCTTGAATGTCACCTGGATCCAGGCCTGCACAGAGGTAAAGTTTTTTTTTTTGAAAGTTGACAGATTTAAGGTCATTGACAAAAGAAACTATGGCAACATGAGGAAAAACTCATAAGTGGTTGGGATCTGGAACGCACTGCCAGAGAGTGTGGTAGAGGTAGGCTAAGTCTTTTAAAAGGGAATTTAATTATTATCTGAAAATGAAAAAATTACAAGACCAAAGGGAACAGGAAGGGAGTGGACTTGATGAATAGCTCCTTCAGAGAGCTAGCACTGACACAACAGGCCAAATGTACTCCTTCTGTGATGTAACCATTCTATTATTTTGATGAAATGCAGTCCTCCTTGAAACTGGCTTCAAGGAAGAATCTTCAATTCTTTCATGAGAGGGAAATTAACCAACTATGTTGCAATTAATGACTTCCTGCAGAAAATAGATGCATTCAATCTCTCTCATGGAGAGATGGTAATGCGCTGTCCTGTCACTGGCCTGAAATATTCCAATACGGTTAATAAATGAAGATGTCACTGGCAGACATGATCCTGTGATCAGCTGCCAAGATTGCTAACCTGTATATCTCCACAGCAAATATTGATTTCTATCAACAGAGTGGTTGAGTAACGCAGGTGGAGCACTGTCCTTCTACTGTTCTTTCTAACAATAATAATAATAATCTTTATTATTGTCACACGTAGGCATACATTAACACTGCAATGAAGCTACTGTGAAAAGTCCCTAGTCGCCACACTCAGGCACCTGTTTGGGTTCACAAGAGGGAGAATTCAGAATGTCCAATTCACTTAACAAGCACGTCTTTCGGCACTTGTGGGAGGAAACCAGAGCACCCGGAGGAAACCCATGCAGACACGGGGAGAAGGTGCAGACTCCATGCAGACAGTGACCCAAGCGCGAATCGAACCTGGGACCCTGACGCTGTGAAGCAACAGTGCTAACCACTGTGCTACCATACCGCCCTATACTAAAAAGAGTCACAAGTTTTTCTATTAAACCGGGAATTAACTGGAAATTTTAAAATGAGTGAGTCAGTGATAGGAATGTTTTGCACTGAATGCACTCCTTAAGCTTATAATATTATTGGTAAACAACTTTTAAACATAAAATCATGATATTGTGGCTTTTTTTAAAGCACAGAAATAATATGTTCCCAATTTTGCTGCATTGAAAAATTCTTCAGTTTCAAATTCACATTCCTCAGTGCCGCCCATTCTATTTCACGATGTTACAATCTCCATAGAATTTTTAAAAATTCATTTACGGGATGTGGCCGACCGGCTAGGCCAGCATTTATTGCCCATCCCTAGTTGCCCTTCAGAAAGTGGTGATGAGTTGCCTTCTTGAACTGCTGCAGTCCTTGAGGTGCAGGTACACCCACAGTGCTGTGGGGGAGAGAGTTCCAGGATTTTGATCCAGCAACAGTGAAGGAGCGGCAATACATTTCCAAGTCAGGGTGGTGAGTGACTTGGCGGGGAACCTCCAGGTAGTGGGGTTCCCACTTATCTGCTGCTCTTGTCCTTCTAGTGGTCGTAGATTTGGAAGGTATTGTCTGAGGAACCTTGGTGAGTTACTGCAGTGCATCTTGTAGATGGCACACATGGCTGCCACTGTTCTTCAGTGTTGGAGGGTTTGAATGTTTGTGAAAGGCGGAGCAATCAAGCAGGCTGTTTGGCCTGGATGGTGTCAAACTTCTTGAGTGTTGTTGGAGCTGCACTCAACCAGTCAAGTGTAGAATATCCATTACACTCCTGACTTTTGCCTTGTAGATGGTGGGCAGTCTTTGGGGGGGGGGGGGTTGTCCCAAACGTTTCCTCCAGCGCCCCCATACTTGGAAAGCTCCCCTCTATGAACAACACATCCCCCATCCTCCGGAACCCCCCCATCCATACTCCTCAGGGCAAACCAGTGGTTATCAGAAATTGGGGCCCAGGCCGATGCACCCACTGCTCCCACATACCGCCTCCACTGGCCCCAAACTCTCAGGACCGCCACCACTACGGGGCTGGTGGAGTACCGTGCCGGCGGGAGCGGCAGAGGCGCAGTTACCAACGCCCCCTTACAAGACTGGTGCCCTTACAAGAAGCCGCCTCCATACACAGCCACGCCGACCCCTCCCCCACCACCCACTTCCTGATCATGGCTATGTTAGCCGCCCAGTAACAGTTGCTAAAATTTGGCAGCGCCAGCCCGCCCTCTCACCGGCTCCGCTCAAGCATTACCTTCCTTACCGGTGGGGGCTTGCCCGCCCAGGCGAAGCCCATGATCACCCTGTTGACCCGCTTAATAAAGGACCGCGGAATAAAAATGGGGAGACATTGAAATACAAATTGGAACCTCGGGAAGACCATCATCTTCACTGCTTGTACCCTCCCGGCCAGCGACAACGGGAACGCGTCCCATCTCCGGAAATCGTCCTTCATTTGGTCCACTAGTCGGGCCAGATTCAATTTATGCAGCGGATCCCATTCCTGCGCTACTTGGATGCCCAAGTACCTAAAACTACCTGCTACTGACCTAAACGGCAGCTCCCCCAGTTGCCCCTCCTGTCCCCTCGCCTGAACCACAAACATCTCACTCTTATCCATGTTTAGCTTATACCCCGAAAACCAGCCGAATTCCCCTAAAATCTTCATGATTTCCTCCATCCCCTCTACTGGTTCCAAAACGTACAGAAGCAGATCGTCCGCATAGAGAGAAACCCTGTGCTCCACCCCCCCCTCCCCCCCGGACCAGTTATCTCCAGCCCCTTGATGCTCTCAGAACAATTGCCAACGGCTCTATAGCCAGCGCAAACAACAGTGGGGAGAGGGGGCATCCCTGTCTCGTCCCCCGGTGGAGTCTAAAATAGTCCGAAGTTGTCCTGTTCGTCCGCACACTTGCCACAGGAGCCTGATACAGTAACCTGACCCAGTCAATAAAGCCCCGCCCGAATCCAAACCGTTCCAGTACCTCCCACAAATAATGCCATTCTACCCGATCAAAAGCCTTTTCTGCATCCATTGCGGCCATTATCTCACCTTCCCTACCTTCCGGGGACATCATGATCACATTTAACAGCCTTCTTACATTGGCCACCAGCTGCCTACCCTTAACAAACCCGTCTGGTCCTCTACAATAACATCCGGAACACACTCCTCAATCCTGGAGGACAAGACTTTGGCCAGCAACTTGGCATCCACATTCAGCAGGGAGATCGGCCTGTAGGACCCACACAGCTCCAGGGTCTTGTCCCGCTTAGGAATCAGCGGAATCATTGCCCGTGACATCGTCTGGGGCAACACCCCTCTTTCCCTTGCCTCATTGAACACCCTCAACAACACTGGCCCCAGCGTCCCCGAGAACTTTTTATAAAATTCCACTGGGTACCCGTCCAGACCCTGGGCCTTACCCGCCTGCATGGCCTTCAAGTCCTCCACTAACTCTTCCAGCCCAATTGGGGCCCCCAGCCCTTCCACCCGCTCTCCGTCCACCGTTGGGAAATTCAGCCCCTCCAAGAAGCGCCTCATCCCCTCGGGCCCCGTCGGGAGTTCCGACCTGTGCAGCCTGCTGTAAAAATCTCCTATGCCTTATTCACCCCTACCGAATCACCAACCAGGTTCCCCTCACCGTCCTTTACATTTCCTATCTCCCTAGCTGCCTCCCTCTTCCGAAGCTGCTGTGAAAGCATTCTGCTGGCCTTCTCCCCATGTTCATAAATCGCCCCCCTCGCCTTTCTCAGCTGCTCCACCGCCCTCCCTGTGGTCAGCAAGCTAAACTCCACCTGCAGCCTCCACCGTTTCCTCAGGAGCCCTGCCTCTGGAGTCTCCGCATACCTCCTATCGATCTGTAATATCTCCTTTACCAGTCTGTCCGTCTCTGCCCTGTCAACCTTCTCCCTATGAGCCCCGATCGAGATCAGCTCCCCCCTTACCACCGCCTTCAGTGCTTCCCAAACCACCGCTGCCGAAGTTTCCCCCGTGTCCTTAACCTGCAGCTAGCTCGGAATGCATTTCCTCAGTCGCTCGCACACCCCTTCATCCGCCAAAAGTCACACATCCAACCTCCAGTGCGGGTGCTGATTACTGTCTTTACTAACCTGCAGGTCAACCCAGTGCGGTGCATGGTCTGCGGTTGTAATCGCTGAATACCCCGTGTCCATTACCCTAGCCAGACAGAAAGGCCCTGCTCAAAATAAAGAAATCACTCCAGGGTTACACTTTATGCACGTTTGAGTAGGAGAACTCCTTCACCCTCGGCTGCCCAAACCTCCATGGATCCACCCCCCCCCTCCAGCTCCATGAACCATCTTAGTTCCTTTGCTATTGCTGGTACCCTGCCCGTTTTCGGGCTTGACCGGTCTAAACCCGGGTCCATAACTATATTGAAGTCCCCTCCCATGACCAACCTGTGCGAGTCCAGGTCCGGTATCTTTCCCAGTATCCTCTTTATAAACTCCACATCATCCCAATTTGGCGCATACACATTTACTAATACCACCTGCACCCCCTCCAGTTTCCCACTGACCATAATGTACCGACCTCCCACGTCCGAGACTGTTCTAACGCCTCAAACACCACCCACTTATTGACAAGGATCGTGACCCCTCGAGTCTTTGAATCTAGCCCCGAGTGAAACACCTGGCTGACCCAGCCTTTCCTCAGTCTAACCTGGTCCGTTACCTTAAGGTGCGTCTCCTGCAACATTACCACGTAAAAGATGCGCGAACACATGTGCCCTTTTGACCGGCCCATTTAATCCTCGAACATTCCAGGTGATCAGGCTAGTTGAGGGCTCATTTCTCCCTCCCCACTCCGCTGATCAGTCATCCCCTTTTTTTAGACCCGTCACCAGCCCGTGATCCATGGCTACACCGGTCCATCCCCAGGCAGCCCCCGCCCCCGACCTCCTCTCTCTCCCTCAACCCGAGTACCTCCCTCACCAGCAGAACATTCAGCCCCCCCCTAGCAACAACACCCTGTAACCCAATCCCTTTCCTAAATCAATCATATGCACACCCCCCACTGCACTTCCAAGAGCTAGCTCACCCAGCTAGCTTGGTGGCCCCCATCCCCGGTGCCAGATAGTAGGATTTCTAGCCTTTGACCTGCCCTTCTAGCCACAGCATTAATATGGCTAGTCCTGATCAATGGTAACCCCAAAGTTGATTGTGGAGGTTCAGTGATGGTAATGACTTGAATATCAAGGGGCAGTGGTTAGATCCTCTCTTGTAGGAGATGGTCATTGCCTGGCGTGTGTGGGGTGCGAATCTAACTTGCCACTTGTCAGCCTAAGTCTGGATATTGTCCAGGTCTTGCTGCATTTGGACATGGACTACTTCATTATCTGAGGAGTCATGAATGGTGAACATTGTGCAGTCGTCCACAAACATCTCCACTTCTGACCTTATGATGGAAGGCAGGTCATTGATGAAGCAGCTGAAGACATTTGAGCCTAGGACACTTCCCCGAGGAACTCTTGCAATGATGTCCTGGAGTTGAGATGATTGCCCTCCAACCACCACAACTATATTCCTTTGTGTCAGGTATGATTCCAACCAGCAGAGATTTCCCCCAGATTCCTATCGACTCCAGTTTAGGTAGGGTTCCTTGATGCCATACTCAGTCAAATGCCTTGATGTCAAGGGCAATCACTCTCGCCTCACCTCTGGCATTCAGCTCTTTTATCCATGTTTGAATCAAGGCTGCAATGAGGCCAGGAACTGAGTGACCCTAGCGAAACCAAAACTCAGCGTCCGTGAGCAGATTATTGCTGAGTAAATGCCACTTGATAGCCTGTTGATGACTCCTTCCATCACTTTTCTGATGGAGTTGACTGATGGGGTGATAATTAGCTGGGTTGAATTTGTCCTGTTTCTTGTGTACAGGACTCACCTGGGCAATTTTAGACATTGTCGGATAGATGCCAGTGTTGTAGCTGTTCTGGAGCAGCTTGGCTAGGCGTGCAGCATGTTCTGGAGCATAAGCCTTCAGTACTATTGCCTGAATATTGTCAGGACCCATAGCCTTTGCAGTATCTAGTGCCTTCCGCCGTTTCTTGATATCATGTGGAGTGATTCGTATTGGCTGAAGACTGACATCTGTGATGCCGGGGACCTCCGGAGGAGAGAGAGATGGATCATCCACTCGACACTTCTGGCTCTTTTGGAGGATAGGTGCAGACTCGATGGGCTGAATGATTCTATGATATCTGGACCTGCCCTGTCAATCACCTATCAGGAGATAATTGGTCCTATTCACTGGGGCAAGTTCTGGTGGATCCACAGTCCCTGCCATAGGGTTCAATATCTGTAAGGCATTGGGAGAGGGTGTTACACTGACAAACAGCAATGGCTCCCACCCCAGGACCCTCCATTCCCCCTGCAGTGACCAGGCATTGCGGTCTGATTGGGATGCTAGGCAATGGCTCCCACTTGCTACATGGCCTGCCACCCACAGGAATCCACATGGCTTGTGTGGAGTGCTCACTTAAACACGATTGCCAATTCTCTATTAGCAATAACATTCGGCTGCATGGCCAGAAGCCTGGGTAGTCGGTGGGGTTATGGGTGGTTGGTGGGCAGACGGGCAGGGACAAGGGTTGTCCCCAAAATGGGTACACACGACCTAGGGGTGTGCTGTGCGTGGTTGCCCCCCAGTGCCTCTTCCCTACCCTTCCATGGCGGCTCACCACTGCAGAGGGTTCCCCACCCCCCACTGAGCTCTCGGGTGGCAAGCCCACCACCCCCAGGCTCTTTGCTTGTGAGCAAAGATAGTTACTCAGCTCCCCGCAGAAGCCCTTCTGCCAGGTTCACGTACTAAACGTCGCCAGCATAACTACTTGCTGGCGAGGCTGATGAATGACGAGAGGCCGTTGGATATGGGGTGGCTCCTGTTAATTGTATGCAAATAGGGCTTAAATGGTGTTAATTGGATTCTTGTAATGCTACAGCGGGAACCCGATTTCGCCTACAGGAGAGGGCTGGTTGCATTGCAAAGTATTTGGCACGATTCTCATTTTCGGCCTCTCCCACTATTCACTGGCCTCGTTTCGCTCGAGTGAGAGCGCAACAAGGCCGGAGAATCGCGCCTTCTATGATTCAATCCTATGATTGTGTAAAATACCAAAACACGCTACATAATATAGCAGTATATCCAATCTCAATACAGGGATTAATCAGATCAAAGTAGTATGCTAACCATGTGTTTATGTTAAATTTAAAAACAGTTTGCAAAACAACTCCTTTATTTGGCAATGGATGGCTTGTGCAATAGTGGTTCAAAACCAGAACAGGGAAAACATAGGGAAATTGGCTAACAGGAGTTTTGATTGAAATTAAAGTATCCATTAAAACAAAAATGTCCATATGTCAATCCATAAAAGTCCATATGTCAATTATATGTCTCAACATCTACCATTACATCTCTTTTTCCTCAACTCCATGTCTTTTTCCACTTCATGTTTCCCCTTTGTTTTCCTTCTATTACCATCAGGATTGTGGACCAAGACATTTGCATAAAATCAGCAAAGTCATCTCAGCATTTCAGATTTTCATAGTTAGCACTTTTAATACAGGATGAAGTCTGTTAGTATCTTATAGGTTCTGTTGATGGTTAAGATGTTTTACTAGTTTCAGAAGAACAGGCGTTGGGTATTGATTACCTAATTATACTCAGATGTATACATGAAGGAAAGTCAAGGGCAGCACGGTGGCGCAGTGGTTAGCATGGCTGCCTCACGGTGCCGAGGTCCTAGTTCGATCCCGACTCTGGGTCACTGTCCGTGTGGAGTTTGCACATTCTCCCCGTGTTTGCGTGGGTTTCGACCCCACAACCCAAAGATGTGCAGGCTAGGTGGATTGGCCACGCAAAATTGCCACTTAATTGGAAAAAATGAATTGGGTACTCTAAAAAAATTTTTAATGAAGGAAAGTCAGTCACTTTTCTGAAACTTTGAAGACTCACTGTCTACATTGTTAGCACACAACTGCTGTCATAGTCTCCACGTGTAAACTGTCACCTTTTTCTCTGCAATACAATCCTGCAATCAGGCAGACTTCAGAACAAGTCACAAGACCCTCTTTGTTATGCCTTAATTTTAAAGAAACAGTCCAAAAACATAAGCATTACAAACTTCATAATTGCCCTCAGTTACTGGTGCAGCTAAAGCATATAAAGATAACATTTCATGGGCCAGTAACCTTGAGAGGACACACAAGGTCTTGCTCATGATTAAAGCTGACAAGATGGTACCAAGCCAGAATGTGCCATGGAGAGAAGCAACTCAGAAATTACAGAAACAATTGGACCCCAATGGCACCCACCAATCAGGACAAGGGATGCCTTGTCATGGGAGAAACCTATCACCTAGAAGTCACACCATCCTGACCTAGATACATATTCCTCTTCCTAGCTCATCGCCAGTCATTATCGTCACACCAATGTCAACCCCCAAGGATGGCAAGTGTTTAAAAAGAACCATCATTATCTTCTCAGAACAACAAGGGAGGTCAATAAATACAGCCTTGCCAGCATCATCCACATCTCCACAACAAATGTTTAAAAAAAGGTAACTGGGCAAACTAATTGCAGATGCAATTTAATGTAGACAATTATAAAGAAGGAAGGAAAGCCAGATGACACAAGCATGCTATGAATGATGTTGTAAAAACTACGAATGAAGCTAAAAGAATTCCACAAGTCTTAATAGACTAAATGTTAAACATGCCTAGCCAATCCAGAACAGCAAACAATATTCAACTACATAGTCAAAGCAGCGAATCCCAATTCAGAGGAAGTTATAATCAAATTTCAAGTGCTTTGGTCAGACCGTACCAACTCTGGTTGCAACACACAAAAGCAGCAAAGTACAGGACGCAGTCTGGGGTGACACGGTAGCACAGTGGTTAGCACTGTTGCTTCACAGCGCCAGGGACCCGGTTTAGATTCTGGGCTTGGGTCACTGTCTGTGCAGAGTCTGCACGTTCTCCCCGTATTTGCTTGGGTTTCCGCCAGGTGCTCCTGTTTCCTCCCACAAGTCCCGAAAGACGTGTTTGTTAGGTGAATTGGACATTCTGAATTCTCCCTCAGTGTACCTGAACAAGCGCCGGAGTGTGGCGACAAGGGGATTTTCACAGCAACTTCATTGCAGTGTCAATGTAAGCCTACTTGTGACACTAATAAAGATTATTAATATTCCAGACAAGAGCAATGATTTACCATCTCAAAAGTCCGAAGTTAAGAGCAAAGGCTGGGGAAACGTGGCCATTTGTGCCTAGAAAGCAGGTATTTAAGAAGTGATAGCCTACAGTGGGATACAGGATTATGGGAACAAAATAAATAAACTATTTAATATCACTAAGAAAATTTGCAATTGTACAAGAGGAATACAGGTTCAAACTACTAAAAGATAAAGGGTTGACATTAGAAAATTGGCAAAATAAATTTTTGATTAGCAACAGAAATGTACCAACACAGGTAAAAGGAGACCAAGGGATAAACAAAACATGCTGAAGGCTGGAATATTCATGGGTGAGTAGTACAATTAAAAATCAAAACTCCAGGGAGTATTTCGGACTTATTAAGCATCTAATATAAAATATAGGAAATGAAGAGAGATTTGAAAGGTTAAGTGAGAGCATGAGAGAAAATCGGCAACAAAAGATGAATAGCAATAAAATGACACTGTTAAATTTGCAGTAATAAGATAGCCAAGATAAGTGTAGGACTACTAAGAAATGAAAGAGGCAAGCTTGTGCGAATGTGAAGAAATGGCAAGTAAAAACACTGTAGAACAATTAATCTTATTTCAGTAATACACACAAAATACTGTGGATGCTGGAAATCTGAAATAAAAAACAGAAAACCCAACAGGTCTGGCAGCATCTCTGGAGAGAGAAACAGAGTTAATATTTCCAGTCCATAGATCGTTTCTTCAGGTCTCAATCACATTTCAGTTATTGCTGAAGTACTGGGGTCTGATATTCCCTCATCTCGCACTGCACATGCGCAAATTCCTGGAAACATAAAGTAGAAACAGCAGGAAATCCTGTAACACTCAGTTGCATCTTTGTTTGTATATGGTGCACATTTTCTGGTGTATCCCTAACTAGGGACTGCAGAAATGTCACTGTATACAGGATCTGTAAATGGATAACGAATAAAATTGTTCCAAAATGTTGTCCTTACATAATTTAGTCCTTACATAAACTTATCTCTGATATTTTTCAACGGTCAAAGTTCACTCTAATTAAAATTCATAAGGTTATGCTTTAGTGGAGCTACGTTCAAGAATTCACTGGTGGCCCTCAGGCTTCAGGTGATGTCAATATTCATTGGTAATTTTGATGTCCCATTGTACTTTTTTTAAGCAAACATTTTATTGAGGCATTTATAATTTTAACATTCTAAACAGAGCGGTCCAACACACGCAAAAAAAACATAAATAACATACCCAACTCTCTCTCTCTTCCCCCCCCCCCCAAACTTCTAGCTACCCATATATTAGATTCCCTGCCCTTATTCTCCACTTCCATGCCTCCCCTTCCACCTGCCGCCCCCCCCCCCCCACCCGCTATTCCCCCCCCTTCCACTAATGGTCAGCTTTCCTTAAAGAAGTCGATGAACGGCTACCACCTCCGAGTGAACCCCTGTATTGAACCCCTTAAGGCGAACTTAATCTTCTCCAGCCTGAGAAACTCTGCCATGTCACTGACCCACACCCCTGACTTGAGGCTCCGAGTCCCTCCATTCCAGCAACATTTGTCTCCGGACCAAAACGTCGGCCTTTCTCCCCCCCTGGGCTCACAGATCATCCGACACTCCAAATATTGCCACCTCTGGATTCGGAGTAGCCCTCCCTTCCAGGACCTCTGACATGACATCTGCAAATCCCTGCCAAAATCCCCTCAGCTTCGGACAAGCCCAAAGCATATGTACATGATTCGCCGGACTTCTCCCACACTGCCCACAACTGTCCTCCACCTCCTCAAAAAACCTACTCATCTGGGCCACAGTCATGTGAGCCCTGTGGACCACCTTAAACTGCATCAGGCTAAACCTGGCACACAGCGAGGATGCATTGACTCTCCCATAGTCTGACTTCCAACTCCCCTCCCACCTCATCCTTCCACTTCCTCTTCACCGCCCCCGATTGGGACCCCTTCCCACTACATCAATTCCTTATATATTTCCGAGGCCCTCCCCTCCCCAACCCCTGTTTCAGACATCACCTTATCTTGTAGTCCCCTTAAGAGGGAGGCGAGGGAAGCTTTGGAACCTGCCTCCGGACAAAATCCCGTACCTGCAGGTACTGAAATCCGTTCCCACCCGGCAACTCAAACTCCTCCTCTAGCTCCTCCAGGCTCGGGCAACCCTCATCAAATGAAGAGATCCCTAAATCTCTCAATCCCTACCCGCTGCCACCTCCTAAAGCCCTCATCCAGCCCCCCGGAGCAAACCGGTGATTGTCACAGATCGTTGACCACACTGACCCCCCCCCCCCCCCCCCCCCGCCCCCCGCCCCAGTCTCATATGCTGCCTCCACTCTCTCAGGGCTGCCACTACCCACTGGGCTTGCGGAGTACCGAGCCGGCAAGAATGGCATAAGTGCCGTTAACAGAGCCTTCAGACTCGTGACCTTGCAAGATGCCGCCTCCACTCGCTCCCACACTGACCCCTCCCCCACTTCCCATTGTACTTCTTGATAGGTTTTACTCCTCTTTCTTGTACGGTGACGTATACCCGGCATGTCATCTGACATTGCTCACAGTAAGTTAGAGGTATTATGGGTGAATGTGGATAAGGGAGCATTGGAACAGGAATCCTGGATTTTGGAGCACCAGTAAGGGCTCACAGGGAGACAGATTCTGGGGAAGGTTATCATTGATGCCTACACAGAATAAAAGAACTTGGAGCAGTGTGCACTCCAGACTCTGGCAACATTGGGCAGGGGATAGAATATAGTCAACAAGGGGGACGAGGCGGCATGGTAGCACTGTGGTTAGTACTGATGCTTCACAGCGCCAGGGACCTGGGTTTGATTCCCGGCTTGGGTCACTGTCCGGAGTCTGCACATTCTTTCAGTGTCTGCGTGGATTTCCTCCACGTGCTCCATTTCCTCCCACAAAGTCCCGAAAGACGCGCTTAGGTAATTTGGACATTCTGAATTCTCCCTCCATGTACACGAACAGGCGCGGAGTGTGACGACGACGACAGGATTTCCACAGTACTGCATTGCAGTGTTAATGTAAGCCTACTTGTGTCACTAATAAAGATTATGTTACGTTAGCTAAAATCCAAACTGCCTCTTGATCTTCTCAAGAGCTCTCACATCCTGCCTAAAATGTAGTGACCAGAACTGGACGTAATGCTCTGGTTAAGCCACAGCTAGAGTTTTATGTAGGTTCAGCTTAACTACCCTACTTTTGTGCTCAATAACTAATTATGAAGCCTGAAACACCAATATGTCCTGACAATGATCTAGGCATATGAACCCTAGGGTCACTCTGGCACTGCACATTCTTTAGGTGTGCAATTCAGTCTCTTTGCCTCTCCCTGTCCTTCTGCCAAAATGGACAACCTCCCACTTCTCTGTCATTTGTCTGCCCATTCTGCTAGCCTATCCATAGCCTATTGCAGTCAATTACCATAAAATCCTTACAGTGCAGAAGGAGGCCATTCGGCCCATCGTGTCTGTACCGTTCCGCCAAAAGACCACCCTAGGTTCACTCCCACACTGTTTCCCTGTAATCCCGTAACCTCACCTGACCTTTAGGCACGAAGGGGCAATTTAGCATGGCCAACCGACCTAGTCTGTGGAAGGAAACCCACGCAGACAAAGGGAGAATGCGCAAACTCCACAAAGTCACTTAAGGTCAGAATTGAACCAGCTTACCACGGTGCCACTGTTCTGCCCTAAAATTAAGGTTTGACTGAGATATCATTCTCAATGTCTGCCACACTTCCAAGCTGGGTATCATCCTTAAATTTTGAAATTTCACTATGTATTCCAACATCCAATTCGTTTATATATAAAATATATGTATTAAAACATGCAGTGGCCCCAACCCAACACTGCTGTTCCAGTTTGAACAACAACCATTTACCATTACTCGCTGTTGTCTGTCCTTAAGCCAATTTCTTTATCCAAGCTGACATTTACAGTATTCCATGACCCACAATTTTGTTAACCAGTTTTTTGTGGTATTTTGTCGAATGCATTATTAAATTCCATAAAGGCAAGATCCACTGCAATCCCATCATCAATCTTCTCTGTTATTTCATCAAAGTAAATTCAGATAGATTAGTCAAATATGATTTGACTGGTTCTCCTTAATTAATTCAAATTTCTCCAAGCATGATGATAAACTGTTACTAAGAATATCCTTATGTCCTTTTTTAATATATTTGTTCATGGGATGGGAGTGTCACTGGTTAAACTAGCATTTGCTACTCGTCCCTAATTGTTCTCGCGAAGGCGGTGGTGAGCTGCCTTCTTGAACCATGTGGTGTTAGGAAGGGAGTTCCAGGATTTTGACCAAAAAAGCTTGGTAGGCCCCCTCAGGGTCAGCTACATTGCTGTGGAGTCACATGCAGGCCAGACCAGGTAAGGAGGGCAGCTTTTCTTCCCTAAAGGACATTTTTGAACCAAATCTTTTTTTACGACAATCGACAACGATTTCATGGTCAACATTAGACTTTTATTTCCAGATTTTTAAATTTTAAATCTGCCGTAGTGGGATGTGAACTCTGGTTCCCATAGCATTACCCTGGGTCTCTGGTTTACTAGTACAGTGACAAGGCCACTACGACACTGCATCTCCAAGGAGGGATGAACAAGGGCGTCACATTTGCCACTCTCCAATTCAGTCAGCATTCTGGTACATCCAACCTATCAATTTTCACCCATCCATTATTATCTTCTCTATCTCCACATCCTCTTCCTTAGTGTACACCAATGCAAAGTATTCATTAATATTTGAGGAAAGTGAAGACTTAGGGAGCATTTATTGAATTAATACATGAAAAAGGGGAGCATTTATTGAATTAATACATGAAAAAAGTATCAAGCTTGGGCCTCTCTGACTTTTTAGATATTTTTACTAGGCCTCGTCAACAGATCATCGGATTCTTAAATACAGGATAGATGCTTCTAGACTGAAAGATACATAATTCACTTAATTTTTTAATGCAATTTTTTTTAAGATGCGGAAAAGGATCGTGACTGCAATTGGTTAGATTGCTGCTATCTTGCATTTTGTTTTAAAATACAATGTTCATATATTTATAATGATTATACAGAATTCAAATATTCGTAGATCAGTTTTTCCCTGCTTGATTCTGCAAACTTTCTCCCTACATCCCTTCCTCACAAGAATATGGTGCCAAAAACACCACGTACCCTCCAGTACCTCACCAACTGCCAATTAAACATCTTTGGCAGCATCAACCAGACATTGTCTTCACTCGATGCCTAAACACAATATTCCAAGACAGATCATACAATAGTAGTCAAAACATGGAAAGCTTGGTTTAGTTTCACTCCTTAATCTACAGGTGCTGAGAGCAAATGCAGCACCATTCTGCTTGCCAGGAAAGATCAGTTAATTCAGTACTGACCTAGGATCGAAACTGGACATTTTCTGAAAGGCTGCTCTATGCACATGCTGCAGTGCATTTATGACACTGTATTGCAGTTTTCAACATGTCTACATCTCTTTAAATCTTCAAAATAAACCCAAGGTTATTAAACTG
The DNA here is from genome assembly GCF_047496885.1 of Scyliorhinus torazame. Lineage (NCBI taxonomy): Eukaryota > Metazoa > Chordata > Chondrichthyes > Carcharhiniformes > Scyliorhinidae > Scyliorhinus > Scyliorhinus torazame. The sequence goes on along the minus strand of NC_092713.1, from coordinate 47,764,248 downwards.
CAGAATGAAAATGAAAATCGCTTATTGTCACGAGTAGGCTTCAATGAAGTTACTGTGAAAAGCCCCTAGTCGCCACAGTCGCTTGTTCGGGGAGGCTGGTACGGGAATTGAACCGTGCTGCTGGCCTGCCTTAAAAGCCAGCGATTTAGCCCAGTGTGCTAAACCAGAATGATGCAATATGCTCCAATATTAGCATTACCAACCACTTCCAAATAAAGTTTTCCTCATTCTACATTGTAATGAATATTTTTAAAAATGTAAATTGTTCAATGTTTCAACATTGTGCTGCAATTTTCAAGGATTAAAAAAACTATTCCCTATCTTTCTCCCTTCCTTTTGCTTGAACATTAGTTACAAGAAACAACTTGAATCATCCTAAACATATCAGATATTAAAGTTACTGCAGCAAGTGCTATTCCACTGTAAAAGTTGTCCTGCCCGTCAATCCACCTCTCTCCCTTTTTCCACCAGCCATAAACACTGTTGATTTGATGGTGTATATTGTCCTTTCAATCTACATAAAAATCTACATATGCCTTGGGCATTCAATCACTCAATGCATAATAAATCACACAACGATCTGCCAAACAAACTTTCTTTAGAGTCTGAATCCTCATTGTCCAACATGCTGGTGAAGAAATTGGAGAATACATCAGGTAAAAGAGCAGGCAGCAATTTTTCTAATATTGAATAGGCAGCAGGTCAGATCTGCTATTCTTTTCCATTGCCTAAGGACAGACACTAGAGAAGCTTGTACAACTAGGCATGTTAGTACCTATTCTCCAGTGTTTGTACCCACACTTCAGAGGCTATGTACCGATTAGTTTTTTGATGTATAATTGATTGCGAATCAATCAGATGGCATCTCTCACTTGAAGTTTTCTTTAAACAGTTGCCCGTAACACGATACAAACTACGAACAAGAACATGAGAGGTTAGTATAAACATAAAAGGCTTGGATATATAGTATATATTTAAGGAAAGGTCATGGAAATGTTAGTAAACACAGATGGAAAATGTTTTTTTTCCAACTTTATATACATTTAATTAATACTGTACAATTTTTAAAAAATTTGCATAAAATCCATGTTATGCGTTCCTTGTCAGGCAAAAATATCTGGAGTTTGCTGGGTGCTTTGTGTGGAAATGGTTAGGCCATTCTGACATGAAAAGAACTACCTGCAAAAATATGTTCAAACACAAGGATTGCAACAGGAAAGATAAGACTCATATTTATGGAGTTCTGTAATGTATCCGTAAGAAATGTTTCAAAGCACTGCACTGAAGCGCAATGATAGTTATTATGTAAGTACATCATTTTGTCCACAGTAATATCTAATGGCCAGTTAAATCTCTTTGGGTCAGATTGGTAGAGGAAGGAATGGTGACTACCACCATATTCCAAAAGGTGCCGCAGGATCCTCAATGCTCAACCAACATCTCAAACCCTAGCATGGATCATAAATCCACAAGTTTCTGATTCAGAAGCCACAGTGCTACCAACCGCTAATAGCTGAAGACGTTAAAAACCAGGCTGAGGAAAGGCTGCTTCGCACAGAATACCATGATGGCATTTCATTGTCAGGACAGGACTAGATCAATTGCGGAAAATGTCCTAACCAACAGTACCATCGCGACTAAGATTCATGTTGCAGAAGAAAGAAATGTCATCCAGACTCGAAACGTTAGCTCCTTTTCTCTCCACAGATGCTGTCAGACCTGCTGTGATTGTCCAATATTTTCTGTTTATGTTTCAGATTCCAGCATCCGCAGTAATTTGCTTTTATCTTCCAAGATACAGAGATTGAAAATACCATATGGCTTGCAATTTCAAACCTCTTTTCTACCACAGCACATGCATATCGATGCTGAAAATAAACTGAAAAAGAGAGGCTGTTTCTAGCTTGATTCCTTCATTTCTTCAATCAGAAAGTTTTCTTCAATACCTAGTTCTTTCTCTCGGTTATCTTCAATTTCCTCCTTTTAATTGCAAACATTTTGGGAAGTAAAGATAACAATAGCTGCCATATAACAACCTAAATGCACAATTGTCTTAGAATCAAGCTGTAAGGGAAAGATTTATGAACAAGTTTGTGAATACAGATATATTTGCTTAAGAACCCAACTGCAAACATACCTGCACACCAGAATTAAGTGTGTTAGAAGTAAACAATCATTGACATGAGCTTTTTCCTTTATTTGCAAGTTGAATTTTTCATTAATATACCATTAATATACATTTCTAAGAATGGTATAACCCAGTAGGAACAATGTGTCAAATTAACAACATACTTAGTAAATTCTGATAACTAATCATTTCCGTTAACCACCACACCCACCCCAAAGAACTCACCCCCTCAGTTTAATACCAATTATTGTGCTATTCTGTTTGGTGCTATTTCACTGAATAAAATTGAGTTTTATCCAATATTATGCACGAGGCAGGTCTTAGAGCATGACCAATTAAAAATTGTCAATGCAATGAAAGTTGTACAGTAACAATACGAAACATTCAAACTTTATCATTTAATCAGTGATCCATAAATGATTGGAATACTAATTATGCCTCATTTATTATGCATTTCAAGAGCTGGGATAGTTTAATTCCTATTTATATGTTGTTAAATAGACAAGACTGACAAAGGTTGTGTGCTGAAATATTCATAACAGCCCAAAATTAATTCAAGAGAATGCATGAGAATTTAGATCGGCTTCCTCACAGGAGGAAAAGCATGAAAAATGTAGTGTGCCTGGAAACACATACTAGGACAAATCTCATACTTCCAAAGAGGCAAGATAATCAAAAAAATGTGAAAGATTGAAGCCAGAAATCATGCCTTAGTGTGGGAACTAAGATACATAGACAATCTCTTGTTTTAAACCTAGCACAAACATACACAAGAACTAGAGATGATCAGCTCAGAGGCAGATCATGATCTTTGCGATTAAATACATTTCATTTTTGATTTGAGATCGACAACACAGCATTGATTATCTACCGTTCCAGCATTCTGCACAATAACTGCATCCGGTTTTACACAGCGTTGGGAATTCAAATTCCTTGAGCACTGCTGTAGATTTTATAAAAGGAGTCTTTTAAAAATGGAGATGGAATTTTGGGACCATACGCTCTTCGTCCCTTTCATAAACATTTGCAATATTTGCTTAGACAAATCTAGGATTTCATAAACCTGGAAGATAGAAAACTCAATTTAGAGTGGCATAAAAGGCATTACAGTAAATCAATAAAAGAAAATGCAATTCTCAATATTCAATTTATGCACGATGAACATTCTTGGAACAAAAATGTTTAAAACGGTAAAGAGCTAACTTCTCAATGTGTGGGTTTGTAGTGCAGCTCTCAGTTGCACATTTAATTTATTTTGCCTATTCTCATTCCCCTATGCCAAGTGAACGGGTTAAATAAGGTCAAGTTGGTTGAAATTCTATGAACGTTAACATTGATGTCTTGGGTGCATCAGAGATCAAAACCTGGATTCTCCAATATGGTCTGCAAAACAGATGGGCATAAACTGAGCAGAACGTTGTAAAAATGACTGGAGATTCAGAACTCTGGAATCGAGAAATCGGGTACATAGTGCAGGAAATGGGTCTAAGTGCAGCCTCGGCGGTGCATTCCTCAACGAGGCTTGAAAAAGAAGCAGAATCTCGTATCATAGCGGGGTTGTTCTCAGGGCTGCAAGTGCCGAGAAACATTCCGCTAAACGCACCCAAAACTGGACTAGGTTGTTTATTTTCCATTAAATCGCGCTCATAATTATTTCATTTAAAGAGCGGTCAGTAAATTGATTCTGCAGTTTCAATGCCATCCCATTTCGTGTGCGTTGGTACTTGGTAGCTCATGATCTGTTTTGCTAATTATTCGGATATTCTTATCTCCCATACTATTGTTGCCATCAATTGAATTCCCGGTCGTAATCTCCATATTAGCATATTTATGGGCAGCACGGTAGCACAGTGGTTAGCACTGCTACATCACAGGGCCAGGGACCCGGGTTCGATTCCCGGCTTGGGTTACTGTTTGTGTGGAGTCTGCACGTTCTCGCCGTGTCTGCGTGGGATTCCTGCAGGTGCTCCGGTTTCCTCTCAGAAGCCCCGAAAGACATGTTTGTTAGGTGAATTGAACATTTTGAATTCTCCCTCAGTGTGCCCGAACAGGCGTCGGAGTGTGGCAACTAGGGGATTTTCACAGTAACTTAATTGCAGTGTTAATGTAAGCCTACTTGTGACACTAATAAAGATTACTATTAATCTTTATTATCGTAATTATATTATAGATTCTGCACTGCAAATTCTATGATAATTATCATTATTTATTATTATTGAGAAGGTAAATAGGGGATGGCTGAGATGCTCTGTATTTGTGCATACTTGTATCTATGGGCAGAGGTGAACATCAGTTACTTTGACAGAAAAACAGAACATGTAATGATCCTTTTTCTAATGGTTCAAAAGCAAGCATCATCAGGTTGTTCAGCCACAGGGACTATCACAAACAATTCCAATCATGATCATACATGTACATGTCCAACAGAGGTCACTAGATAGCAATTATGCCAATTATTCCTATCCCAAACCTGTTTCACAGCTAACACAGCGCTTTCCAAGCACTGAACTTTGAACCAAAACCAAATTTAAAACTGCAGGTGCTGCAAATCTGAAATTAAAACAAATTGTTGAAAATACTCACCATGTTAGGTCATATCTATAGAGTGAGATCGGTATGGTTAATATTTCAGGACAATGACTTGCCTCTCTCACAAATACAACTTGACTTGCTGAGCGTTTGCAACACATTCTATATTTACTTTGGGGATTGAAGATCCTTGGTCTGTATGGTTTTGGTATCAAACCACATGATGTATTAACCATTCAGAGTCAGCTGTGACTCAGTTGGTAGATTCTCATCTCTGATTCAAACTTCAGGATTATTCCAGGGCACTCAGACTAGATCAAATGCTCGTTTTGATGCACCGTATTAGTGTTAAGTATTGTAATGAAACACCCAAAGTGGAGAATGCTGTATGGACAAATTAAACATTTAAAAAATCTTGAGAAATTCTTACTAACATATCCATCCATAGGTAAACCCAAAGAACGAAGCATTATATATTTTTATATGGTGTTTTTTAAACTTTATATAAATTTAATTAAAATGTACTATTTTTTTTTTAAAACTTGCATAAAATCCATATTCCTAGTCAGTAAAAACATCTGAAGTTTGCTAGGTTCTTGAAGTTTGCTAGGTTAGGCCGTTCTGACATGAAAAGAACTACCTGCAAAATTATGTTCAATTGCAGGGATTGCAACAGGGAGAAAAGAATACTGCTAATCTTCAAGATCGGCATTCTAGTGCAGCTGGTTTCATATTTCTAATGGGTGAAAATGGAAAATGTCCCTCAGCTTGGGAAACCAATAAGATTTTTAAAAAGGCTGTTAAAAGTGCTTCAGCTGCTGACACACTGGCTCTTGTGTAGGCATTGGATGTAGGATTCTATTTGTCAAATATATTTAACTGAGATTCTATTGAAGGGGCTTCACGGTGGCTAGCACTGCTGCCTCAGTGCCAGAGACCCGGGTTCGATTCCAGCCTTGGGTGACTGTGTGGATTTGCACATTCTTCCTGTGTCTCCCTGCGTGGCCTCCAGGTGCTCTGATTTCTTCCCACGGTCTAAAGATGTGCAGGTTAGGTGGATTGGTCATGAAAAATTTCTCCTCAGTGTCCAAAAATGTGCAGGTCAAGTGGGTTGCCGGGGATAGGGCAAAGGAGTGGACCTAGGTGGGGTGCTCTTTCGGAGGATCGGTGCAGATTCGATGGGCCGAATGGTCTCCTTCTGCACTGTAGGGATTCTATGGATATGCAGGTGAAGGACATAACTGAAGTTTCACTCAAGCAAATGTAAAAAGACACTTATTGAAACTGTGGTATGGTTGAGGCATACCAAATAAAATGTGGGACGGAGTCACATAAGGATGGTCAGGTTTTAAGAAGCAGCTTAAAGAAAGAGGTGTAGTGAGGTTTATGGAGGGAATCCAAAGGTTAGAGCCTATGCAGCTAAAAGCAAGGCAGGCAACGACTGAAGATACTCAAGTGGGCAGAATTGAAGAAGTGAGGAGATCTTAGAAATTTTCAGAATGTATGAAGGGTGAGGCATGACCCGGGAGACAAGGTAGGCCAGGGGTGACAGGTAAAGGGGACTCGGGTACAAGCAGCAGATTTTTCAGAAGTTCAATTTTATAGAGGGTGAAAAATGAGAGCGTGGCCGTTCAAGCATTAGAATACTCCAGTCTGGAGGTAACAAAGGGTGTCAGCAACAGATGAGCCGAGGCAGGGTGCAGCTGAACAATGTTGCAAAGGTGGAAGTGGGTAACCTTGTTAATAGCTTGGATATTTGATCAGAAGTTCATCTTGTTGTGATATATGGCTTCAAATGGACCAATGGTGTTCAGCCTCAAACAGTTCCCAGAGAGAGAGTGACAGAGTCGGTGACTAGGGAATGGAGTTGGTGGTGGGGACCGCAAAGTATTCCCAATTTTATTGGCAGTAAATTTCTACTCGTTGAGTACAAATTCATGTTTGAATCTCTTCAAGCAGAGAAGGGTTCTGACAAGAGTAAATGAGGAGAAAGCTTCCAGTGGCAGAATGGCCGGTAATCACAGCACAAAGACTTAAGAAAGTTGTCAATCAAAAAGGATCAAATGTAAATGGAAAGAATTTGCTCTTTATAAGTGAATTATCATGATCTGGACTGCACTGAGGGTATTAGAAACAGATTCAATAACTTTAAAAGGGAACTGGATAAATACTTGAAGGGAAACAAACCTGTGAGGTAAGGCATGGAGTGGGACTAATTGTATAGCTTACAGAAAGAGTGTAATGGGCTAAATGGCCTCTTTCTGTGCCGTATCATTCCATGATTCAAAGAGACTCCCACCCAGCCAAAACATCAAAACTCACAAATAAATCTTCTGTGGCTGAGGATTACTCTATATACACCAACATCCTCCTTGACCTCGGACACGAGCAGTAGCTCGATTCCTTATGTAATGATTCACCCCAAAGGGATTAGCCTGCATTTGATTCAACTGTTATGTAACCAATTGAAGCCAGAGCATTTCCAGCAATGATTTCTCTTCCCGATCCAATACCGTTACCACAGGAGAACTCCAAGAATCTATCCTGACCCCACCCAACATGCTGCCCCTCACCAACACTATCTGGAGGCACTGGGTCAGGCTCCACATGTGTGCTGAGAACTCCGTTGATTCGATGTTCTTCAAGCACTTGTCCAACACTCCATTTTGAATCAGTTGCAGTTTCCTCTAGTTAAATATTCAGGCTGAGTCAGCCTGAACACAAACTTCTATGCGTACCACTGAGTACCAATTTGTTGAGAAGCTTCCTTTTACCTGTAACCATTTTGCATTTAATCATTTTCTACTACTAGTAATATAATTAAACTTCAACTTGAGAAACAATTAACTGCAATTAGATATTTACACTTCTTTCCATCTGTATGTTGAAATTGAGCAGTAAAGTTATGGGGCTGGATTTTCCGTTTTTAGGACTGTGTCCCCACGCTGTTGTAAAAACTGTGGCCTTTTACACCAGATAAACTGGCGTGAAAAAGCCTCATATTCATCGCCCTGCAGGGGGCTAACAGGGACCCGTCGTGAATCTAGCAGCTTTAGCTGCGGATACGGGCGCCTGCACTTCTGGGTCAGAGGCGTGCACGTGCATGGCGGCGGCCTTCAGCGGCCGCACTGTGCTCCATGGCAGACTGGACCTCCCAAATATTGCCCTCGATCGGCCGATAGCCCGACCCGGGCCGCTCGCCCAAAAATTGCCCGGTCCCGTATGAGGCCCCACCGCCCTCCGATCGCCCACCCCCCGACCATAGCGGCTGCGGACTGAGTCTGCAGCCGCCACCCGAGTACCCCGAACGGCAGGGCCATGAGTGGTCCACACCGTTGGGACTTCGGCTGGTAGGGGGCGGAGAATAGAGGGGCGGGCCTCCAGCAATGGCCGCAGGTAGATGAGACGCGGCGCGGCGTACTCGCTTTTCGGGGCTCGGAGAATCGGGGATCCAGCGCCGGTCACGATCCCGTGCGCGGAAATGGATTCTCCGCCCTGGCGCGGAAGCGATTGCGGCATCGGGGTACGGAGAATCCACCCCATGGAGTTTTACATACAGAGTGTTTGTCCAAAGGCAAAGGCATATTTAAAGGGATGTTATTCAGTAAAGCCCTCATGATAAAAAGATAACTGCATCGTGGAGGTCGCTATTTTTTACATTGCGTATCAAGGGTGATAGCAACAATGGACGGCTGCCAAAAGGGCAACCCACCTTACAAAACCCAGTTTAGATTTTACTTAAACAATGGCAAACATAAACATTTCCAAGTAGTAAAGAGACTTGCCAGAAGATATAAATCTCAGTGCAAGAGATAGGATCAAAACACCCCTGAAAAATAATAAAGCATTCAGCCTGATGCATCAGAGAATGCATTTTTACACCTCACAAGGTTAACTTTTGTAGTAGACAAATTGGTGTAATTTAGCTCAATAGTTTTCTGTGGTCATGCCAAGTGCTAAATTCACCATTTTAATTCTATTAAAATAAAAAGTATGTTACTGGTCTTAAGACAATCAGTGCAGGTGTCAATGAAAAACAAATCAAGTCCAATGAATATGAATTATATGGTGTTCAATACTCAGAGGATTCATATCTGCCATCAACTGGCACAAAGAAAAACATGAGCCATTATATATTTTGCTGCCAGTTTAGAAAAAGTGAAATCCGAGCTCCATGGTAGTGACTGCTGTAACTGCTCAATAACTCTGAACACGGGAATTAATAAGCAGCACATGTGTACTGTATTATTTTTATTGTGCAAATCTGCCCAAGGTCTATGGGTTACTGTACAACTTAACCAGATGGTCCTTTCAACCTAGCGATCCAATCACGTTTGATACCTGTGAAAAGAAACATTCAAAAAACATATAGCTTACATGTTTTATTAAAGGCATCAAAGCACTTCAGAAATCCACAACACGTCTTTTCATTAGCGGAGGCATCACAGCTGCAGATACCCAAAACTGAAGATTCTACATTTGTGCTAACAAGAACTGGGCAACAGACATGTAACATAGTAGGTATTAGGCCAAAGAAAGAAACTTTACCATTTAAAATGCTACACAAATACAATTTAACATGTGTTACAATTCAATCGATAACACAACTTTAGAAAGAGGAGCTTTGTTCTGTTTCTCTAGCAACAAAATTGTAAATATCAGCACCGCAAAACATAACACAGCACAACACCTGGCAATAGGTATGAGCCCTTCCTCATAGTGATTATCTTTACAAGTGAACTATAACAGCAAGACATTTGTGTAATGTTTAACTCTGTTAAATTATTGATTATAAAACAACATGGCAGCTGAAGCAATTATGTTTAGAATTACAAGGATTCTACGTGCATGCATGAACTAAAACTTAAATCAGGCTTTCTACAATCTGTCAATTGTGTTAGGAAGATGTAATATGCAGAATATTAATTTGTAATATAATTTGCTGGATATAGATGTTCAAACTTTTTGAAAAGAACATTTTGTGCTTAACAAAGGACACTGGTCCACAGCATTTACTAAATTGCAGCTGTAAAGGCCACAAGCCACTTTATGGAGACAGTATATGGAACTCTGGCTAAGATGTGCCTCAGATTGAAAACAGAAGGTGGTCACGTGTCCCACTCTTGGGTGCAAAAATTACTGCATTTGAACTAACAGGCTATCACAGGGACAACGACCTTACACCCCCCCGCCCCCCCCAAACCATCTCATTCTCAACCCTCTCACAACAATGCAGAACCCGGTTTGAAAACCCACTTGAGGACCTCATTGCTGCAAACTGAGAATTGTTTAAGGAGGATTCTAACTCAATGCCACTGTCTCCAAGAGAAAAGAGAAACAACCAACCACAGCTACAGAGTGAGAAACCAAAATACCCACCAACCACCATGGAAAGTGGCTGATTTAGCACAGGGCTAAATCGCTGGCTTTGAAAGCAGACCGAGGCAGGCCAGCAGTTCAATTCCTGTACCAGCCGCCCCGAACAGGTGCCGGAATGTGGCGACGAAGGGATTTTCACAATAACTTCATTTGAAGCCTACTTGTGACAATAAGCGATTTTCATTTCATTTCATTTCTAGCTGCAAACAAGCATTCAGACAATCTTAATTTTTCTGACTTTACTTTTTCTACTTGTACAAGTTTTAGCATCAGATACTCGTTTTATTTCTTTTTGTGCATGCTTGAGAAAGTTGTGCAATACTTTTTTTTAAAACATTGGTGGGAGGTTGGACAGTTTTGTACATTTTAATCTTTTTGTCAATAATTTCTGTATTTTTAGTTAGTTACTTGAGTAATAAAACTAACTCCTTACTTGTTAATTCAAGGAATCTGGCTAACTTAATTCTTACAGTGCTTTAAACAGTTAAGTACATAATATATTGCAAATAGGACTAGAACAGCTCACCCCTCATAACCAAGTCAGAACAGTAGTAAGAATGTTATAGTTTTCTCACATCGGTTAAATTATGCTTACAAATATCAACTGAGACCATTATGTAACTGCCATGTGACTCATTTCAATGCCTAGAATTTTGAACCAACCCAACTGAGTGGTTATATTGACTATATTGCAATCATGTAATGATTTCCTGTAAATTAATGCCTCAGCTGTTCAGGTGGTTAATGATTACAAGGCTCTGAAATTCCAATCTACTGTTTATCTTAATTAGAAGCCGATAATAATGAACTAAATTTTAGCCCTACAGTAGCATATTACAGCATTTACGGGGATATTTAATTTGCTTGCGATGTAATTCTTGCAGATTTGTCAAAAGTGATGGTATGCATATTATGAAAAATGAAAATCGCTTATTGTCACGAGTAGGCTTCAATGAAGTTACTGTGAAAAGCCCCTAGTCGCCACATTCCGGCGCCTGTTCGGGGAGGCTGATACAGGAATTGAACCGTGCTGCTGGCCTGCCTTGGTCTGCTTTAAAAGCCAGCGATTTAGCCCAGTGTGCTAAACCAGAATGGAATTGGTCAGCAACCCTGCAAGTGAAATGACATTAAAGAATGCTTCCTCAGCTGTGCACATTATGTTGTATGTTAAACAGCATTTTGGACAAGACATTTCCCATGGGCTTGTGAATCCTGTCATGAGGCTGAAATTTGGTCCAAAGCCTGCGCCGTGGAAACAGTCACTTCATAATTCTTCCGAGGGCAGCCAATTAATGGCCAGAGGGCAGGCTCACCATCAAATTAAGGATAGGATGTTGGCTGTCAAAGCTGGCAATCAATCACAGGTATTCCAGCTTGAAAGTAGCAGCAGGCTGCAATGGAAGGTAAGTAAGGGTGCTTCAGGATAAAAGTTCCATCTCCAACTACATTAAAGTATTAAAAACTGGCTTTTGCAGACAGAACAACATTGTGGCGAAAAACAAACACCCTCCACGGAGCTTTCTCAGAGAATCATTTTCATTGAATCCCTACAGTGCAGAAGGTGGTCATTTGGCCCATCGAGTCTGCACCGACCCTCTGAAAGGCCCACTCCCCTGCCCCATCTTCGTAACCCCACAAAACCTGCACGTATTTGGACTGTGGGAGGAAACTGGAGCAGGCGGAGAAAACCCAGACAAACATGAGGAGAACGTGCAAACTTTGCACAGTCACCCAACGCTGGAATTGAACTCGGGTCCCTGCCACTGAGGCAGCAGTGCTAGCCACTGTGCTACCACCGTGCAGCTACTTGGGTATCCAAGCAGGCAGAAGGGACGGTTAGGCCTGCCTGGCATGTTGACATTCTTGTCTGCCTTCAGAAGGGTCACCTCCAGACACCTTGGGCGAGATTCTCCACTCCCGCGCCGGTTGGGAGAATCGCCTGGGCCGCCAAAATTTCCCGGGACGCCGGTTCGGCGCCCTCCCGCGATTCTCCCAAGCGGCGGGAACAGCCCAGTCGAGCTCCGCGTGCCGCAGGCCGGAGAAACCCAAAATGGCGATTCTCCGGCACCCCCGCTATTCTCAGGCCCGGATGGGCCGAGCGGCCAGGCCAAAACGGCGGGTTCCCCCGGTGCCGTCCACACCTGGTCGCTGCCGTCGGGAACAGCGCGGGAACGCTGGGGGGCGGCCTGCATATGGGGTGGGGGGAGGGGGGGAGAGAAAGAGAGAGGGGATCCTGCACCGGGGGGGTACCTCAAATGTGGCATGGCCCGCGATCGGTGCCCACCGATCGTCGGGCCGTCCTCTCTGAAGGAGGACCTCCTTCCTTTCGCGGCCCCGTAAGATCCGTCCGCCATCTTCTTGCAGGGCGGACTCAGAGAGGACGGCAACCACGCATGTGCGGGTGACGGCAGTTATGTGGCGCAGGCCTTAATGCGACGACAAGGCCTGGCGCGTGTAGATTACGCGGCCCCGATCCTAGCCCATTGTCTGGGCCTGAATCGGTCAGGATCGGGGCCGTTTCGCGCTGGTGAACCTCGACGGCGTTCACGATGGCGTGGGCGCTTCGGCGCGGGAGTGGAGAATCCCGCCCCTTAACTGGGGCTCGCCACCTGTGGGAACCTGGAAACTGACTGGAAAATCCTGGTCAGCCTCCTCTAATAGGCCACAAGTGGCCCTAAATAAGCAAGCTGGTTACTCACAACACACAAGCAGGTAGTCCTGCTGTCTCCATGCCACTGCCACATCTACATCCTCAATCCCATCTCCACAAAATTCAACCAGAGGTGGGAATGGAGCTGTGGAACTGGCACACTGACCAGTGGGAATATTCTTAGCTCCCATCGTCTCTGTTCCCAGCCCCACTAGGGGCTCAAAATCTTGCAATATTGTCTTTAGTTTCCTCTAAAAACAACACTGCACATGTGCAGATCAAATTCAGTCTGGTTATCTCTCTTCCTTAATTACACATGGTCAACTTACTTACTAAGCCAAATAGAGTATCCTGGAGCCAGCACAACATGAATACATACTCAGTCATATGCTGGTTTTGGATAATGATCCAGCAAAAAAAAAAAGTGTAATAATGGCGTGCAAATTATTCTCTCCCACAGCACCAAAGGAATTCCAATTAAATCCCTAATTTGATTGCTTATTTGCTTTTCCTGTTACACAATGCTTCATTAAAAAGGTTTAAAACTCAGACCTTTATTCTTAAAATTTATCAAGTATAAGTGACAGAAATTCTAGCCTGTGAGAGTTGACCAGGGATAACATTTCTCCATTTGAAGCTATAATTCACTTACACCTGTGGGACCGGTGAGTTATTACATTGGCATCACGGAGTCGTTTTTTTCCCCCTGGCATCACAGAGTCTTTTTTTTCCCCCTGATGAGGCAATGTTCCCAAATGTGGTTTGAAAAGTTTGCAGCTGATTAAGCTCTTACCAGCATTGAGACAGATACAAGAGGGGCATAGAAATACAATTCACCTCTCCCATAAATTGGTGATTTACTGGATAAACTAGGCACATCCCCAAATGAATATGCTACCATACTTTAGATGCAAGAATTGGTTTGTTTTAAACACCTTTAAAGCATTAATTTTTTATGACGATTTCAAGTCCAAGACACATTACTCTCACAGCACTATATGAAACACTTGGTTATAAGACTCCTACCATGAAATGTTTCAGCATATTGCTAAACTCAAAATTAGCTGTACAGAATGAAAATATGATTTTGGTCACTTTCCTTTTATACAGTTAAGTATAATAATTTTCCATAATATGTTCAATCACAGCAAAAGAGAATGAAATAGAAAGCACATGCATTTGGAGCCTAACGAGACCGCGCGCATGAAAGAGAGAGCACGAGAGGCCAAAGGGCGAGAGGGTTGGACTGGGGCCGCACGGTTGCACAAGAAAATTCGGCATGTCCACATTAACTCTTACCAACCTTTACAGATGCACCAGAGAGAGCATCCTATCTGGCTGCATCACAGCCTGGTATGGCAACTGCTCGGCCCAAGAAACCTGAGAGAGTCATGGACACCACCCAGTCCATCACATGAACTCGCCTCCCATCTCCTGGCTGTCTACACCTCCCGTTGCCTTGGGAAAGCGGGAAGCATAATCAAAGACCGCTCCCACACAGTTTATTTTCTCATCCAACTACTTCCATCGGGCAGGAAATACAAAAGTCTGAGAACACGCGCTAACAGATTCAAAAACAGCTTCTTCCCCGCTGTTATCAAGATTCCTAAACGACCCTCTTATGGACTGATCTGATCTCTTCACACATCTTTCTTACTGAGTAGTACTACACTTCCGGATGCTTCACCCGATGCCTGTGTCTATGTATTTACATTGGGTATTTTAAGTTTGCCCCATGTGTTTTCCGTTCATTAACAGAATGATCTGTCTGAACTGTATGCAGAGCAATACTTTTCACTGTACCTCTGTACGCATGACAATAAATAATCCAATCCAATCCAATCTGAGTCAGGATGGTGAGCGACTTGGAGGGGAACCTCCAGGTGGTGGTATTCCCCGGTATCTGCTGCTCTTGTCCTTCTAGATGGTAGTGGTCGTGGGTTGGAAGGTGCTGCCTAATGAACCTTGATGAGTTCCTGCAGTGCATCTTGTCGACTGTTGCCATTATTCGTCAGCGGTGGAGGGATTCAATGTTTGTGGAAGAGCTAGCAATCAAGCGGGTTGCTTTGTTCTGGAAGGTGTCGAGCTTCTTGAGTATTGCTTGGGACTGCATTCATCCAGGCAAGTGAAGAGTATTCCATTACACTCCTGATTGTGGCTTGTAGACAAGGTAGCTGCAGGCAGCACGGTAGCACAGTGATTAGCACTGTTGCTTTGCAGCGCCAGGCTACAGGTTCGATTCCCGGCTTGGGTCACTGTCTGTGAGAAGTCTGCACGTTCTCCCAGTGCCTGCATGGGTTTCCTCCGGGTGCTCCAATTTACTCCCACCATGTCCCAAAAGACATGCTGTGAGGTCATTTTGACATTCTGAATTCTCCATCTGTGTAACCAAACAGGCGCCGGAGTGTGGCAACTCGGGGATTTTCACAGTAACTTCATTGCAATGTTAATGTAAGCCAACTTGTGACAATAATAAACATTATTATTATTAGCTGGTGGACAGGTTTTGGGGGCTCAGGAGGCGAGTTGCATGCTGCAGGATTCTTAGCCTTTTGACCTGTTCTGGTAGTCACAGAATTTATATGGCTAGTCCAGTTCAGTTTCTGGTCAATGGCAATGTTGATTTTGAAATGAAAAATGAATGAAATGAAAGTCGCTTATTGTCACAAGTAGGCTTCAAATGAAGTTACTGTGAAAAGCTTCACAAGTAGGCTTCAAATGAAGTTACTGTGAAAAGCCCCTAGTCACCACATTCCGGCGCCTGTTCGGGGAGGCTGGTACGGGAATTGAACCGTGTTACTGGCCTGCCTTGGTCTGCTTTCAAAGCCAGCGATTTAGCCCGGAGCTAAACAGCCCCTATTTTGGAGGATTCTGCAATAGAAATGTCATTGAATATCAAGGTACGATGGTTAGATCCTCTCTTGTTGGGAGATGGTCATTGTATGTCATTTGTATGGTGCAAATGTTGTTTGCCATGTGTCAATCCAAGCCAAGATATTGTCCAGGGCTTGCTACATTTGGACATAGACTGCTTCAGTATCTGAGAAGTCACGAATGGTGAACATTATGCAGTCATCTGCAAACATCCCCACTTCTGCCTTATGATGGAAGAAAGGTAATTGATTAAGCAGCTAAAGATGGTTGGACCTAGAACACTACCCTGATGAACTCTTGCATTATGTCCTGGAGTGGAGATGATTAACCGCAGACCACCACAACCATCTTCCTTTATGCCAGATATAATGCCAACCAACAGAACGTTTTCCCCCGATTCTCATTGACTGCAGTTTTGCTAAGACTCCCTGATGCTATACTCAGTCAAATGCTGCCTTGATATCAAGAGCAGTCACTCATCTCACCTCTGGCATTCAGCTGTTTTGTCCATGTTTAACCAAATCTGTCAGGAGCTCAATGGCCCTGGCAGAAGCCAAACTGAGCAAGGTTATTGCTGAGTAAGTGCCACTTGATAGCACTGTTGATGACCCCATCCATCATTTTGCCAATGATCGGTATGGCAACAATTGGCCAGGTTGGATTTGTCCTGTTTCTTGTATACATAGAACATAGAACAATACAGCGCAGTACAGGCCCTTCGGCCCACGATGTTGCACCGAAACAAAAGCCATCTAACCTACACTATGCCATTATCATCCATATGTTTATCCAATAAACTTTTAAATGCCCTCAATGTTGGCGAGTTCACTACTGTAGCAGGTAGGGCATTCCACGGCCTCACTACTCTTTGCGTAAAGAACCTACCTCTGACCTCTGTCCTATATCTATTACCCCTCAGTTTAAAGTTATGTCCCCTCGTGCCAGCCATATCCATCCGCGGGAGAAGGCTCTCACTGTCCACCCTATCCAACCCCCTGATCATTTTGTATGCCTCTATTAAGTCTCCTCTTAACCTTCTTCTCTCCAACTAAAACAACCTCAAGTCCGTCAGCCTTTCCTCATAAGATTTTCCCTCCATACCAGGCAACATCCTGGTAAATCTCCTCTGCACCCGCTCCAAAGCCTCCACGTCCTTCCTATAATGCGGTGACCAGAACTGTACGCAATACTCCAAATGCGGCCGGACCAGAGTTCTGTACAGCTGCAACATGACCTCCCGACTCCGGAACTCAATCCCTCTACCAATAAAGGCCAACACTCCATAGGCCTTCTTCACAACCCTATCAACCTGGGTGGCAACTTTCAGGGATCTATGTACATGGACACCTAGATCCCTCTGCTCAGCCACACTTTCAAGAACTTTACCATTAGCCAAATATTCCGCATTCCTGTTATTCCTTCCAAAGTGAATCACCTCACACTTCTCTACATTAAACTCCATTTGCCACCTCTCAGCCCAGCTCTGCAGCTTATCTATATCCCTCTGTAACCTGCTACATCCTTCCACACTATCGACAACACCACCGACTTTAGTATCGTCTGCAAATTTACTCACCCACCCTTCTGCGCCTTCCTCTAGGTCATTGATAAAAATGACAAACAGCAACGGCCCCAGAACAGATCCTTGTGGTACTCCACTTGTGACTGTACTCCATTCTGAACATTTCCCATCAACCACCACCCTCTGTCTTCTTTCAGCTAGCCAATTTCTGATCCACATCTCTAAATCACCCTCAATCCCCAGCCTCCGTATTTTCTGCAATAGCCTACCGTGGGGAACCTTATCAAACGCTTTGCTGAAATCCATATACACCACATCAACTGCTCTACCCTCGTCTACCTGTTCAGTCACCTTCTCAAAGAACTCAATAAGGTTTGTGAGGCATGACCTACCCTTCACAAAGCCATGCTGACTATCCCTGATCATATTATTCCTATCTAGATGATTATAAATCTTGTCCCTTATAATCCCCTCCAAGACTTTACCCACTACAGACGTGAGGCTCACCGGTCTATAGTTGCCGGGGTTGTCTCTGCTCCCCTTTTTGAACAAAGGGACCACATTTGCTGTCCTCCAGTCCTCTGGCACTATTCCTGTAGCCAATGATGACATAAAAATCAAAGCCAAAGGTCCAGCAATCTCTTCCCTGGCCTCCCATAGAATCCTAGGATAAATCCCATCAGGTCCCGGGGACTTATCTATTTTCAGCCTGTCCAGAATTGCCAACACCTCTTCCCTACGTACCTCAATGCCATCTATTCTATTAGCCTGGGGCTCAGCATTCTCCTCCACAACATTATCTTTTTCCTGAGTGAATACTGACGAAAAATATTCATTTAGTATCTCGCCTATCTCTTCAGACTCCACACACAATTTCCCATCCCTGTCCTTGACTGGTCCTACTCTTTACCGAGTCATTCGCTTATTCCTGACATACCTATAGAAAGCTTTTGGGTTTTCCTTGATCCTTCCTGCCAAATACTTCTCATGTCCCCTCCTTGCTCGTCTTAGCTCTCTCTTTAGATCCTTCCTCGCTACCTTGTAACTATCCATCGCCCCAACCGAAACTTCACACTTCATCTTCACATAGGCCTTCTTCTTCCTCTTAACAAGAGATTCCACTTCCCTGGTAAACCACGGTTCCCTCGCTCGACGCCTTCCTCCCTGTCTGACCGGTACATACTTATCAAAAACACGCAGTAGCTGCTCCTTGAACAAGCCCCACTTATCCAGTGTGCCCAACACTTGCAGCCTACTTCTCCACCTTATCCCCCCCAAGTCACGTCTAATGGCATCATAATTGCCCTTCCCCCAGCTATAACTCTTGCCCTGCGGTGTATACTTATCCCTTTCCATCATTAACGTAAACGTCACCGAATTGTGGTCACTGTCCCCAAAGTGCTCTCCTACCTCCAAATCCAACACCTGGCCTGGTTCATTACCCAAAACCAAATCCAACGTGGCCTCGCCTCTTGTTGGCCTGTCAACATATTGTTTCAGGAAACCCTCCTGCACACACTGTACAAAAAACGACCCATCTATTGTACTCGAACTATATCTTTTCCAGTCAATATTTGGAAAGTTAAAGTCTCCCATAATAACTACCCTGTTACTTTCGCTCATATCCAGAATCATCTTCGCCATCCTTTTTCCTCTACATCCCTAGAACTATTAGGAGGCCTATAAAAAACTCCCAACAGGGTGACCTCTCCTTTCCTGTTTCTAACTTCAGCCAATACTACCTCGGCAGAAGAGTCCCCATCTAGCATCCTCTCCGCCACCATAATACTGCTCTTGACTAGCAGCGCCACACCTCCCCCTCTTTTGCCTCCTTCTCTGAGCTTACTAAAACACCTAAACCCCGGAACCTGCAACATCCATTCCTGTCCCTGCTCTATCCATGTCTCCGAAATGGCCACAACATCGAAGTCCCAGGTACCAACCCACGCTGCCAGTTCCCCTACCTTGTTTCGTATACTCCTGGCATTGAAGTAGACACACTTCAAACCACCTACCTGAACGCTGGCCCCCTCCTGCGACGTCAAATCTGTGCTCCTGACCTCTATACTCTCATTCTCCCTTACCCTAAAACTACAATCCAGGTTCCCATGCCCCTGCTGCATTAGTTTAAATCCCCCCAAAGAGCACTAACAAATCTCCCCCCCAGGATATTTGTGCCCCTCAGGTTCAGATGTAGACCATCCTGTCTGTAGAGGTCCCACCTTCCCCAGAAAGAGCCCCAGTTATCCAAAAATCTGAAACCCTCCCGCCTGCACCATCCCTGTAGCCACGTGTTTACATGACATATACATGACATACCTGGACAATTTTCCACATTGC
Source organism: Scyliorhinus torazame (assembly GCF_047496885.1). Taxonomy (NCBI): domain Eukaryota; kingdom Metazoa; phylum Chordata; class Chondrichthyes; order Carcharhiniformes; family Scyliorhinidae; genus Scyliorhinus; species Scyliorhinus torazame. Next base: position 47,744,826 of record NC_092713.1, on the reverse strand, counting down.
TGAGTAAATGCCAGTACTGGAACAGCTTGTTTAGAGGTGCAACAAGTTCTGGAGCACACACTTTCAGTCCTATTACTGGAATATTGTCAGGACCCATAGCCTTTGCAGTATCCAGTGCCTTGAGCCGTTTCTAGATATCACATGGGGTGAATCGAATTGGCTGAAGACTGGCATCTGTGATGCTGAGAACCCCTGGAGCAGGCCGAGATGGATCATCCACTTGACAGTTCTGGGTGAAGGTTGTTAAGAATACTGCAGCCTTTCCCTTTCCAGATGTGCTGGGTTCTTCCATCATGGAGGATGAGGATATTTGTGGAGCCTCCTCCTCCATGGAGTTGTTTAACTGTCCATCTCACCAGTCACAGCTGGTTGCGGCAGGACTGCAGAGCTTGGATCTGACCCATTGGTTGTGGGATCGCTTAGGTTTGTCTGTTCCTTGCTTATTATGTTGTTTGGCATGCAAATAGTCCTGTGTTGTAGCTTCAGTTGACATTTAATTGTTAGGTATGCCTGGTGTTGCTCCTGGCATGTCATCCTGCACTCTTCATTGAACCATGATTGATCCCCTGGCTTGGTGATAATGGGAGAGTGGGGATATGCCAGGCCTTGAGGATATGGATTGTGGTTGAATACAATTCTGTTGCTACTAATGGCCCACTGCTCTGCATGGGTGCCCAGTCTTGAATTGCTGGATCTGTTTGAAGTTTCCCCCATTTAGCACAGTGGTAGTGCCACACAACAGGATCAATGTGAAAACAGATGCATCTGCAGCAGGCAGGTTGGTGAGGATGAGGTCAAGTATGTTTTCCCCTCTTGTTAGTTCCCTCACCACTTGCCATGTCCCTTAGGACGCGGTCAGCTCAGTCTGTCTTGGTACAATCGACCACTCTTGATGATGGATATTGAAACCCCCCCCATGCAGAGTACATTCTGCACCCTTGCCACCTTCAGTGCTTCCTCCAAGTGGTGTTCAACGCGGAGGAGCACCGATTCATCAGCTGAGGGGAGACGATATGAGGTAACAGCATAAGGTTTCCTTGCCCATATGACTTCATGGGTCCGGAGTCGATGTTGAGGACTTCTGGGTCAACTCCCTCCAGACTGTATACCAGTCACTGCATCTGTTGGGTCTGTCCAACTGGTGAGACAGGACATACCCAGGAATAGTGATGGTGATATCTCTTTTTTTAAAAAAATATTTTATTAAAGTTTTCAAACAAAATTTTTCCGTTTTTACAAATCAACATAAAAATACAATAACTGATAAATAACATTATTTAAATATAGTGAACTAACAAAGTGACAAAAAATAGTGCTCCCCCCCCCCCCCCCCCCCCCCGGGTTGCTGCTGCTGTCAATCTATTTTCCCTTAACGTTCCGCGAGATAGTCAAGGAACGGTTGCCACTGCCCGGAGAACCCCTGAGCCGATCCTCTCAGCGCAAATTTCATTCGTTCCAGCTTTATGAACCCTGCCATGTCGTTTATCCAGGCCTCCACGCCGGGGGGTTTCGCTTCCTTCCACACAAGTAGGATCCTTCGCCGGGCTATCATGGACGCAAAGGCCAGAGTATCGGCCTCTTTCGCTTCCTGCACTCCCGGCTCTTCCGCTACCCCAAATATCGCTAACCCCCAGCCTGGCTTGACCCGGACCTTCACCACCTTTGAGATCACCTTTGCCACTCCCCTCCAGTACTCATCCAATGCCGGACACGACCAGAACGTGTGTGTGTGGTCCTCCACTCCTAAGAACCTGCTCAATCTTGCTCCCGTCATATGTGCTCTATGTAGAACCTTAAATTGAATCAGGCTAAACCTGGCACACGAAGACGAGGAATTTACCCTACTTAGGGCATCCGCCCACAGCCCCTCCTCAATCTCCTCCCCCAGCTCTTCTTCCCATTTTCCATTCAGCTCCTCTACCAGCGCCTCCCCCTCATCTCCTGATATATTTCGGACACTTTGCCCTCCCCGACCTATACCCCCAAAATCACTCTATCCTGGATCCCCTGTGTCGGGAGCTGCGGAAATTCCCTCACCTGTTGCCTCATAAACGCCCTCACTTGCATGTATCTGAAGATATTCCCCGGGGGCAACTCATATTTTTCCTCCAGCGCTCCCAGGCTCACAAACGTCCCGTCTATAAACAGGTCCCTCAGTCTCCTAATTCATACTCGTTGCCAACTCTGGAACCCCCCGTCCATCCTTCCTGGGACAAACCTGTGGTTATTCCTGATCGGGGACCACACCGAGGCACCCGTCACCCTCCTGTGTCGCCTCCACTGCCCCCAGATCCTCAAGGTTGCCACCACCACTGGGTTTGTGGTATACCTTTTCGGGGAGAATGGCAGCGGCGCTGTCACCAGCGCCTTTAGGCTTGTTCCTTTACAGGACGCCATCTCCAGCCTCTTCCACGCCGCCCCCTCGCCCTCACTCATCCACTTACAAACCATCGCCACATTGGTGGCCCAGTAGTTGTCGTTCAGGCTCGGCAGCGCCAGTCCCCCTCTATCCCTACTGCGCTGCAGAAACCCCCTCTTTACCCTCGGGGTCTTCCCTGCCCACACAAAGCTCATAATGGTCCTGTCTATTTTTGACAAAGGCCTTTGTGATCAGAATGGGGAGACACTGAAACACAAAAAGAAACCTCGGGAGGACCATCATTTTTACCGCCTGCACTCTGCCCGCCAATGAGAGCGGCAACATATCCCACCTCTTGAAATCCTCCTCCATCTGCTCCACCAGTCGCGTCAGATTAAGTCTGTGTAGAGTTCCCCAGTTCCTAGCTACCTGGATCCCCAAGTATCGGACGCTCCTTTTCACTCTCCTTAACGGCAGGGCGTCTATTCCTCTTCCCTGGTCCCCGGGGTGCATTACAAAAAGCTCGCTCTTCCCCATATTTAGCCTGTATCCCGAGAAATCTCCAAACTCCCTCAGTATCTGCATAACCTCCGGCATCCCCTCTGCAGGGTCCGCAACATATAGCAGTAAGTCATCAGCGTAGAGTGACACTCGATGCTCCTCTCCCCCTCTAACCACCCCCCTCCATTTCTTAGAGTCCCTCAACGCTATGGCCAATGCGAACAGTAATGGGGACAGGGGACACCCCTGTCTTGTTCCCCTGTGTAGCCGAAAATACTCCGATCTTTGCCGGTTTGTGACTACACTTGCCACTGGGGCCCCATATAGGAGTCTGACCCATCTGATAAACCCCTCCCCGAACCCAAACCTCCTCAGCACCTCCCACAAATACTCCCACTCCACCCTATCGAATGCCTTCTCCGCATTTATCGCCGCCACTATCTCTGCCTCCCCCTCCGCTGGGGGTGTCATCATCACCCCCAGCAGCCGTCGAACGTTGACATTCAGTTGTCTCCCCTTTACAAACCCGGTCTGGTCTTCATGCACCACCCCCGGGACGCAATCCTCTCTCCTTGTCGCCAGCAGTTTGGCGTCTACATTTAGGAGTGAGATAGGCCTGTATGACCCGCATTGCAGCGGATCTTTATCCTACTTCAGGATTAATGATATCGTCGCCTCAGACATTGTCGGGGTAGTATCCCCCCTTCCCTGGCCTCGTTAAAGGTTCTCGCCAGCAGCGGGGCCAACAGGTCCACATATTTCCTGTAGAATTCCACTGGAAACGCGTCTGGTCCCTGGGCCTTCCCTGCCTGCATGTTCCCCAGTCCCTTAGTCACCTCGTCCACCTCGATTTACGCCCCCAAAACTGCCACCTCCTGCTCCTCCACCCTCGGGAACCTTAGTTGGTCCAGAAAATGGAGCATTCCCTCTTTTCCCTCCGGGGGTTGGGACTTATATAGCCTCTCATAAAAGGTCTTAAACACCTCATTTACCTTCCCTGCTCTCTGCTCCATAGTTCCCGTTTCATCCCCAACTCCTCCAATCTCTCTCGCCGCTATCCTCTTACGAAGTTGGTGGGCCAGCAGCCGGCTCGCCTTTTCCCCGTACTCGTTTCTCATCCCCCGTGCCTTCCTCCACTGTGCCTCTGCCTTTCCTGTGGTCAGCAGGTCAAACTCCGTCTGAAGTCTTCGCCTTTCTCTATATAGTCCTTCGTCTGGGGCCTCCGCATATCTTTTATCCACCCTCAAAATCTCCCTCACTAATTTCTCCCTTTCTTTGCCCTCGTTTCTCCTGGTGGGCTCTAATGGAGATCAGCTCTCCCCTAACCACCGCCTTCAGCGCTTCCCATACTACCCCCACCTGGACCTCACCATCGTTATTGACCTCCAGGTATCTCTCAATACACCCCCGCACCCTTCCACAGACCCCCTCATCCGCCAATAGTCCCACATCCAGTCGCCAGAGTGGGCGCTGCTCCCTCTCCTCCCCTAGTTCCAGATCCACCCAGTGCGGGGCATGGTCTGAAACGGCTATGGCCGAGTACTCCGTTCCTGCCACCTTCGAGATCAGTGCCCTACTCATAACAAAGTCGTCTATTCGGGAATATACCTTGTGGACATGGGAGAAAAAGGAGAACTCTTTGGCCAACGGCCTAGCAAATCTCCACGGATCCACTCCCCCCACTTGTTCCATAAATCCCCTAAGCACCTTGGCCGCGGCCAGCCTTCTTCCGGTCCTGGATCTAGACCGGTCTAGCCCTGGATCCAGCACAGTATTAAAGTCCCCCCCCCCCCCCCCATTACCAGGCTTCCCCCCTCCAGGTCCGGGATACGTCCCAGCATCCGCTTCATAAATCCCGCGTCATCCCAGTTCGGGGCATATACATTTACCAGAACGACCACCTCTCCCTGCAATCTACCACTCACCATCACATATCTGCCCCCGTTATCCACCATTATATTCTTAGCCTCGAACGACACCCGTTTCCCCACCAGTATCGCCGCCCCCGTTTTCCGCGTCCAACCCGGAGTGGAATACCTCTCCCACCCATCCTTTTCTTAACCTAACCAGATCAGCCACCTTCAGATGCGTCTCCTGGAGCATGACTACGCCCACCTTCAGTCTTTTTAAGTGCACGAACACCCGGGCCCTCTTAATCGGCCCATTTAGGCCTCTCACATTCCACGTGATCAGCCGGATTGGGGGGGGCCACTTCCCCCGTTCTCTCTTTGACCCCCCCTGCGTGTGGGGCTCTCTTCCTTCCTGCACCTATCTTCCCGCCATCATCTCTATAGCGCGGGAAAACCCCGCGCTTTCCTATCGGCCCCTACCCCCTATGGCGCAGCTCCCTCATTCCCCATCCCCCCTTTGTCCCTTTTTCCACCGGCACCCATATTTCTTCATGTCCCCCCATCAAGGGGAGAGAAATTCCCCATCTAACGTTACTATATAATAAACCTCCCATTTCCCAATTTACATTTCTGTACCACAACCTCGTTGTTTCCCCCCCAACATCAAACTTTCAGTTCTAGTCCAGTTTCTCTTCTTGGATGAAGGTCCATGCCTCATCCGCCATTTCGAAGTAGTGCTTGCCCTGATGCATGACCCACAATCGCGTCGGCTGCAGCATCCCAAATTTTATTTTCTTCCTGTGAAGCACTGCCTTGGCCCGATTAAAGCTCGCCCTCCTTCTCGCCACCTCCGCACTCCAGTCCTGATACACTCGTATCACCGCATTCTCCCACTTGCTACTCCGTACCTTCTTGGCCCAGCTCAGAACAGCCTCTCTGTCCATGAAGCGGTGAAATCTCACCACTATCGCCCCTGGTATTTCACCCGCCTTTGGTCTTCTCACAAGGACCCGGTGCGCTCCTTCCACCTCCAGGGGGCCCGTTGGGGCCTCAGCTCCCATTAGCACATGGAGCATCGTGCTCACATACGCCCCAACATCAGCTCCCTCTGTTCCTTCGGGGAGACCTAGAATCCGTAGGTTCTTCCTCCTCGAGCTGTTCTCCAGGGCTTCCAACCTTTCGATACGCCTCTTATGTAGCGCCTCATGCGTCTCCGTTTTTACCACCAGGCCCTGTATCTCATCCTCATTTTCGGCTGCCTTTGCCTTCACTCCACAGAGCTCTATCACCTGGACCTTGTGTTTCCTTCAGTCCATCGATTGCCAATAGCATCGGCACCAGCACCTCCTTCTTTAGTCCCTCCACACACCACCGGAGGAATTCCTGCTGGTCCGGGCCCCATGTCGTCTGGCCTCCATCCGCCGCCATCTTGCTTCTCCCTTCTCTTCTCTGCCGCTGCTCCAAAGGATCTTTCGCAATCTGGCCACTGCCACTGGTCCTTTCCATACACCCCCAGGGGGACACCTTCCTTCATCACCCCACACTAGGTTTGGTCTGAAAAAATTTCCGTTGGGGCTCCCGAAAAGAGCCCAAAAGTCCGTTAGAACGGGAGCTGCCGAAACGTGCGGCTTAGCAGTGCATCGCCGCAACCGGAAGTCTGATGGTGGTATCTCTAAGGTACAATTCTACAAGTATGAGAACATCAAGCTGTTGCTTGACTAATTTGGAATCAGCTGTCAACTTCAAAAAGGAATTTCTCACCCGTCACTTCTCTTAAAAATCTGAAACCGCTCCTCTCATTTGCCAGTACTTCCTTGCATTTACACCCATGGGCTTGTGCATCCTTATTTACACTGGCACAATTGACAAAACCATACCTTGATAAATCATCTTCATACTGCTTTGTTCCGGAGTTAAGTTTCTTCCTTGTAGGCTGTTCACCAGAGGTCCTGGAACTCTGTACAGAGTGAACACCAACACTGCTCTGGACTCTCTTGAGCAGCTCTCTCCAGCAGATTCAGATGGGAGATGTTGGCCAGGAGGCACACTGCCTATTTGTTTCTCTGACCATCTCTTTCTTGTAACAAAACAACTCATCTTCAGTCTTTTTGCATGGCTTGCTAGCAGCTAGAAAATGGAAGATGTTCTCCTCCATGATTTGATACCAAAAGAACGTACATACAGGGTGCTTGACATTAAGTGTATGCGCAGGGCGCTTGATCTGCTCACTGCTGCCGGTTTTGGCCAGAAGACCACACACAGCCAAATTTCTTTCTTATTTAAAAGAGAGAGGCAGCGGCCATTCTCAATACAAATGCCGGTAGAGGTCATTGGGTGCTTCTCAGGTGATTGGGACGACTGTGGAAACGTCGCAATCGATCGCTCCGTAACCCGCCCAATACCCACCCGCGGGTCACGACCTCCACATTGAAAAATACTGTCCTAGAGCAATATGTTGTGGATCCAACAAGGGATCAGTCTATTTTGGATTTGGAAATGTGTAATGTGGCAGGTTTAATGAACAGTCTCAAAGCAAAAGATCCCCTGGGAAACAATGATCGAATTTAGCATTCAGTTTGAGTGGGAAGCTTGGGTCAGAACCAACTGTACTCAACTTAAATGAGGGTAATTACAAAAGAATGAGGCAGAGTTCGCTGGAGGAGACTGGGAAAGGAGTTTAGCAAAAAGCAATTGCAGATGTTTATGAATATAGTTCATGACTCACAAAGATATTGCCTAGTGAGGAAGGGGGATTCTGGGAAGGGGGGGGGGGGGGGAAAAGAAAAAAATAAAAATAAAAAATCACACAATGTGGCAAAGTAAGTGGTAAGTCAGAGAATTGGGAAAGTTTCAAAAACCAACAAAAGCTGACCAAAATATAATAAAGAGTGAGAAGATAATCTAGGAGGGCTGACTAAAAAGTAATATTCAAACAGATAGTAAGAGCATCTTTAAATACAAAAAAATAAAGAGAGATGGCAAAGTGAACATAGGCCCCTGAGAGAATGAGACTGGGGAAATAATCTTAGCAACCCAGAAAATGGCAGACGAGTTAAATACATCTTTGCATCAGTCAGCATGGTAGAAGGCATTGATATCATTCCAAAATACTAAATAATCAAGGGGACAGAAGGCAGGGAGGAAATAAATAAAATATCCATCCCAACATAAGGGTACTGGGGAAACTAATCAGGCTGAAGGCTGATCAGTCTGTATCTGATGGATCGCAATCAAGGATATTAAAGGAAGTAGCTTCAGGGACAGTTGGTGCACTGGTAGTAATCTTCTAAGAATCCTTAAATTCTGGAAAAAAAACCCAGAGGATTGGAAAACTGACAACGTAACCCTTAATCAAAAAGGGAGGGAGACAAAAAAAAAGTTAACTTTTGGCCAGTTAGCTTAACATCTGTAATTGGGAAAATGTTACCGTCCATTATAAAGAATGTAACAGCAGAGCATGTAGAAATACAGAATATAATCAAACAGAGTCAGCATGGCTACATGAAGAGGAAATCGTGCCTGACAAATTTATTCAAATTCATTGGAGGTGGTAATTAGTAGCTTAGATAAAGGGTAACCAGTAGATGTAATATACTTGGATTTCCAAAAATCATTCCATAAGGCTGCACAAAAAGCTACTTAATAAGATAAGAGCCCATGGTGTTGGTGTAGTATATTAGTATGGATAAAAGATCAGCTAACCAAAAGAAGATATAGTTGGGATAAGAGGAGGATTTTCAGGATGGCAATCTGTAACAAGTGGAGTGCCACAGGACTCAGTGTTGAGGCCACAATTATTTACAATATATATAAATAACTTGGATAAGGGAGGTCAATGTACTGTTGCCAAGTTTGTGGATGACACTAAAATGGATGGCAAGGCAAATGGTGAGGGTGACTCAAACAGTCTACAGAGGAATACAGACAGGTTAAGTGAGTGGGGGGAAAACTGGCAGGTGGAATATAGGGCACGATTCAGCGACCTCAATGCATCCAGCGTGGATCCAGGCACAACTGGTGAATTGTGTGCGAGCCCCAAAATCGGGCTCCACACCAGGCATGAAACCTCATGCGAGTCACTAAGCGTGATCCAGATCAACATGTTTAAATGAGTCTCATGGCTCATTTAAATACCACACGCTAGAGACTCACCATCCAAGCCTGGGAGACCTCGCCAGGATGCCGTTTAGTACTGGTTAATATAAATGTGAACCAGTCATAATGGAGACCTTGGGTGGTTGAGTAACAGGGAAGGGTGGCACCCTGGCACTGCCAAGCCAGCACCCTAGGATGTCCAGGTGGCACTGGCAAAGTGCCGGTGCCAGGCTCGGTGTTTGGGGGGGGGGGGGGGGGTCAAAAGAACTGGAATGCTGAAAGGGGGCGGGAGGGAGGGGGGGGGGGGGGGGGGAGGAAGAGAAAGATCAGGGAAGCCTTCCAAAATGGTGTTTGTGCATAAATCACAAAGCTAGCATGTAAGTTCAGCAGGTAATAGGGAAGGCAAATGGAAATTAGCCTTTATTTTACAGGGAATGGAGTATAAAAGTAGGGAAGTCTTGCTAAAACCAAACAAGGCTCTAGTTAGACCACACCTAGAATACTATTCGTAGTTTTAATCCCCTTATCCAAAGCATTGGAGGCAGTCCAGAGAAGGTTCACTGGGCTGATCCCAGGTATGGAGGGATTTTCTTCTGAGGCAAGGTTGAATAGGGTTGCACTCATTCGAGTTTAGAAGAATGAGAGACGACCTTACTGATTCTATAGGATTCTAGGGGTTCAGACATGGTCGAAGCTGAGAGATTCTTTCCCCTTGTGGGTGCATCTAGGACTACTGGGCATAATCTCAGAGTAGGAGGGTCATCCATTTAAGACAGAAATGAGGAGGGATTTCTTCTCTCAGAGGGTAGTGAATCTGTGGAATTCTTTACCGCAGCGAGCTGTAGAGGCTGGGCCATTTAGAATGTTCAAATCGGAGATAGGCAGATTGTTAGTCAGTATGAGAATCAAAGAAGAAAAGTACAGCACAGGAACAGGCCCTTCGGCCCTCCAAGCCTGCGCCGACCATGCTGTCCGTCTAAACTAAAATCTTCTACACTCTATGCCCATCCTATTCATGTATTTGTCAAGATGCCTTTTAAATGTCACTATCGTCCCTGCTTCCACCACCTCCTCCGGCAGCGAGTTCCAGACACCCACTACCCTCGGTGTAAAAAACTTGCCTCGTACATCTCCTTTAAACCTTGCCCCTCACACCTTAAACCTATGCTCTCTAGTAATTGAATCCTCTACCCTGGGAAAAAGTCTCTGACTATCCACTCTGTCTATGCCCCTCATAATTTTGTAGACTTCTATCAGGTCAACCCTCAACCTCCTTTGTTCCAGTGAGAACAAACCAAGTTTATTCAACCTCTCCTCATAGCTAAATCAAGGGTTATGGGGATAAGTCAGGAAAGTGGCGGTGAGAATTATCACATCAAATCAGTCATGATCTCACTGAATGGCGGAACAGATGCAAGGGCCAAATGGTCTACGTTTGCTCACATATCTAATATGAAGGGGGCTCAGTCTGATAGGTGGTGTCGAAGCATTCAGATCTGATGACACATCCAGTCATTGGACAGAAGTTCAAACTTCAATTGAAACAAGATAGCCATCAGATAGCAATTCCTTTCTCTTCAACCTACCTTCGCTCAGGTTTGACCTTAATGCAAGGTCATAATACAATGTGTCAATTTACAATTTGCTCACCTCTCTATTCTCCAGATACTTGGGTCATGAACCATGGTATTCATCTTGGAGTTTTTAAAAAGTATATTGAAATTAAAAAACTAGAGGAAAAGGGATTGAAATATTAAATGCTAGACATTCTTAAACCAATGGAATATTAATGAAATCACAAGTAGCTACCTCATGTAGAATTTAGAATTCTTACTGTGGCATTTTGAGAGAATTGCAGCGTGCATAGGATTCACACACAATACAATGCTAATACACAAGGTTCATTAGGGTCCATTTTCAATTAGTCACTGAAGAGAAAGCTCAGTTCAAATAATAAGAATATTTCAGTAGGGCCAGCTAGCTTGCCATCTTCTGCAGTTTGGCCAGCCCCACTGCCAACATCCTATCCTTCCAAATGTATTCCAGGAACACCTTGCACCCTCTTACCGACTAGCATCCAAAATCTTGTCCACAACTCTTCCACCACGTCAGGCACAACATCCGGCAAATGTCATAAAAACATTTAAGTGACCATATAGTGCGTCATTGTGCAAGGTCAGCTGATTTGTTGTTGGCTAATGAGTGAAGCACCTCGGGAGTAGCAGAACTGCTAGCACAATTATAGTTTTGCATTATGTCCTGATGCCTTACACAACTTTATTTGTGTTTGCAGTGGCATAGTGCATCTCCTCCTCTTTCTCCCCCTTTTGTCTATCTCTGAAGATACTGTATCCTGCTTTAGAAAAATTAGAAAAAAATTAAAGAATTTGTTTTCTTTGATGTAGAAAAGCCTTTTGGAGACAAGGCTATGACCTTTCCCTTGAATCATTTCCATGCCTTCATTATGTGCAAATAAAACCAAATACCCTCAAGGTTATTTTACTGAAGCAGATCCCCTGTCCCACCCCAAGTCATCTATCTGAGTGTATGCAGACACGCAAAAGCTGCACATCGCACTTTGAAGTCCAGTATCCACAGGGCAGGGTTGGAACCACATTAAAAACAAACATTTAAATCACTAAAAAAAGGTACAACAATAACATTCCACATACTTGTTTCTGAAATGCAGCTGAAACCCCCTTAATAGAAATACCTCCATGGCAAGTATCCATTCGCTTTATCTGATCATTCCCATTAAGAAAGCATTAAATGTACATGTACAGATCTTTATTGGTAACACTTAGGAAATGGCCAAGAATTATTACTGTAAGTCTATATATGAAAAATGTCTGCATTCAGCAACAAAATGTGTTAAACAGATCCACTGTGCTCTTTAGGACAGCTGCTCTAAAAGAGTGGCAAATCAACTCACTTACACTCTAAGGATTAGTGCTTTTCATGTACAGTTGAGGTGTAGCTATTCTGAACATTGAACAGTTGAACTGGGCTACAAAGGTCTTTAGGATTGGCTCAACTGTACAGTGTTCAGAATAACTAAACCTAATCTGTACATGAAAAAAAACACTAACCAGAGATTGTCAGATTTCCAGGTTTTGGGTAACTCTTGCCAAATTAAACTCTGAACAAATATCGACCTTCAACTTAGTGGCATCAGCCACAGCATTGATTATGGATATCAACAAAACTCAAAACTTAACTGTTCAACATAATTTAGAGATCTACATAATGAATTAGGAACTATTCCTTGCCAATTAATTGTCTCAGTTAATAGGAATAGCGATTCAGTGTCAGTAAACAATTTTACTTCTGGGTATAAAAGGGTACAAATTCAATGCACACAGAAGTCATGTCATCAGCTCTCTGATTTGGTTATGATTCTAAATATAAGGTTAGTTTTAATCCAGTCCCAAAAGTTAACACAAGTTAAAGAGCAAAATCAGGCTTCAATGCAAACAGAACCAAAAGTCATCCAGCAGCAAAAAAAGTCTCCGCTAGTTATGAGCTGCTTGTAGGGAGTTTAGTGGCCAAAATGTTGCAAGAACAATATCCTGAGTGCATTAGAAATTTAATAATAATAACGTCTGGCTGATGGTTCTGTTGTGCGACAAAACAGACGGGCACTGCGCAAAGTTGCCTGCCCGCAACCACATTCTTCTCGGTTTCCTCCTGTTGTTTTGTCACCTCCTGATACCTTGACTCGCGAGGCCACCAGTCAGGCTTCAATCCCACTCATCAAGGCGCTGTCATCCCCACCTCCACCTCTCCGGCAGTCGACCGGGTCAGACGCAAGCCACAGAGACTGGACTTACGAACATTTGTTCTGTTTGCTATGTTCTGTGTTCTCGTATTAGACAGCTTTTTTCACATGTACATATATACATGCAGTGGATGTGAACATATGTTAATATTGGCCTATTCTTGTAAATACGATCACATATGTCATCCAAACATTAAAAAAGGGGAGATGTCATGATATGCAGACACATACATAATGATATACAGACACAGAGAACAGGACATGATCATTAAGCAGGCAGGACACTCAGGGGTGGGATCTGACTAAAAGACACGAGGCACTCGCACTCACCTCTTTCCACTGATGAACATCTAGAGAATCAGTCAAGGGTGTTGTTACAATCTCACACCTCCACCATGTGGCTAAGAGCTAGTCTGGTTCAGTCAGAGTAACCACATTTAAGAGAGTCGAACTCCGAAAACTGCGCTATTAGTTCAATAAACCTGATTGAACTAACTTCATGGTCTGGAGTATCTTTCTGATCTAAGCTATATCCAGTTGCAGCCAGTGTACCCAACACGACATCTATCAGAAGAAACAGTAGATATCGTTCCAGACGATAGCCAAATCAAAACAAATAACTAAGGGAAGGTTGATAAGGCTGTAAAATTAATTTAGGAACACTCTTAATAACCGAAGGATGGCAGAACAATACTGAACCTAACTGTGCAAGAAGATTCAGATGACATTCCAACTTTGGGGAATAGCCATATAAATTTACAAGGCAGGTGCAACCAGTTAAGTGGGGTGCTTCTGTGTGAAGCAGAGCGACTCAAAACTTCCAATAGCTGTCAGACCTGCAGAGTGAGTGTTTCCAGCATGGTTTTAATTTTTGATTTCTATGGGAACCTTTTGGGGTCTTCCCAAAGACCTCAACAAAACTTACATAAGCTATCAGCGAGCAGGAATTTGGCTTGAGAGGGTCCTCAAGGGGGGTAAAGAGTAGAATTCCTCGGGTAGCCTTGAAACTTCGACAAACTCCCTGGCATTGAGAGGATTGGAAGACGATCACTCACCCTCTCCCCTCTTGTGGACAAAATTCAACAAAAAAATTTAAAAACCGGGTGGACTCCTGGAAAGATCCTGGTGCCACCCCATTTTGTAAACGCAAGGATAAGCCAGATTTCTACCTTGGCCCCATGTGGAATTTTGGGAGTCTTCTGTCAAAATTACTTCTTTCAAGTATGTGGTCTGTCTCAATACAAATTAATTAAAGATAATGCTCTGCAGCATTTTAAAGAGATGGTAACTTTTGCTTAGGTTATTCAACTTAATGGCTTTTACATTCATTCACAGAATGTGGACATCGCTGGTGAGATCAGCATTTAATGTCCATCCCTAATTGACCGAGAAGGTGGTGGTGAACCACCTACATGAACAGCTGCAGTCCATGTGGTGTAGGTACACCAACAGTGCTGTTAGGAAGGGAGTTCCAGGACTTTTATCCAATAACCTAGATTCACCAGGTTAATCCCAGTGTTGAGGGGGTTGGATTACGAGGGCAGGTTGAGTAGACTGGGACTGCACTCGTTGGAATTTAGAAGGATGCGGGGGGGGATCTTATAGAAACATATGAAATTATGAAGGGAACCGATAGATGCGGGCAGGTTGTTTCCACTGGTGGGTGAAAGCAGAACTAGGGGGCATAGCCTCAAAATAAGGGGAAGTAGATTTAGGACTGAGCTTAGGAGGAACCTCTTCACCCAAAGGGTTGTGAATCTACAGAATTCCTTGCCCAGTGGAGCAGTTGATGCTCCTTCACTAAATGTTTTCAAGATAAAGATGGTCAGTGTTTTGAAGAATAAAGGGTTCTGATGTTCAGGCGGGAAAGTGGAGCTGAGTCCACAAAAGATCAGCCATGATCTCACTGAATGGCAGAGCAGGCTCGAAGGGCTAGATGGACTACCCCTGCTCCTAGTTCTTATTTATTCTAGCCCTCTCGACATGAATGCAAACATTGCATTTGCTTTCCCAACTGCCGACTGAACCTGCATGCTAACCTGAAGAGAATCTTGAACTTGGCCTAAGTCCCTTTATGCTTATGATTTCCTAAGCCTTTTTCCATTTAGAAATGATCTATGCCTCCATTCATCCTACCTCGCACTGTTCCACATTGGGCAAAGAAGTGGCAGATGGAAACAATCTCCTAGCATGTCTAGGTCCCCTGCTTCCTCAATACTACCTGTCCCTCTGCATTTCTTTGTACATGCATAGTTTGTTTTTATAGTATTTTTTTTAATGTCCTCAGATCAGGAAACTAGTTCTCCATCTGTGCAGAAGTAAACGAGGCAGAAAGTGAAACAGTGTGGAAAGAAGGTCAGGTGACCTGGATAAGCACAATGAGAGGAGTAGAGGGAGAAGGTCTCAAAATAAATGGGAGGTCTCAAAACAGGGAGTGGGTCAGAACCAGATCCCACAAAGGCAGTCTAGTTAAGGGACAAGTTGAGGAATCTGAAATGGTCATGTTAAGTAAAGAAATGTAAAAAGCAGAGAAAAGATGCCGAATTAGAGAGAGAGCGGTAAGAAGCAGGCTTGAAGTAAAGTGGACTTTAGAGAAGTCAGAGAGTGCAAGGAGCCAGCTGATGGTTAGTGACTCCTTACCACAGACCTTTGGAGCAGTGGTGTTCTGCTTGGCATGGCCAAATAAGTAAAGGTGTGTATGAAAGGTGCAGCTCGAGTGCGTATAGAGATCCAGGGAAAAGGAGAAATTAAAACACTGGAGGTGGATCCTTGTTGGTGACGTCAGAGTGAAAGTGTTGTTTGGGAAAAAATCCCAAGGCAGATTCTTTGCACGTGGAGGTTGGAAGCTTGGGTGAGAAAGACAAGAGTTTCAGTGAGACAGGTTGGTATCATCGGTCACTTGGTTTGTGTGTGTGGTGTGTCTGACCACAATTTGTTTACTCGTTTAAAAGTACCACCTCCTTACCATGAATACCTCAGATAATCTCCAAATGCAGCAAGATCTGGACAATATCCAGGCTTGGGCTGACAAGTAAGTTACATTCGCCAGGCAATGGCATTACCATCGTTGAATCCCCCACAATCAACATCCTGGGGGTTACCATTGATCAGAAACTGAACTGGACTAGCATATTAATACTGTGGCTACCAGTGCAGGTCAAAGGCTAGAATCCTACAGTGACTAACTCACCTCTTGACCCCTCTCTTTCCCATCCCCCCACCAAAAAGCCTGTCCCTCATCGACAAGGCGCAAGTCAGGAGTGTAATGGAATACTCACCACTTGCCTGGATGAGTGCAGCTCCAACAACACTCAAGAAGCTCAAAACCATCCAACATAAAGCAACCCACTTGATTGCTACCCCTTCCACAAACATTCAATCCCTCCACCACCGACGAACAGTGGGAGCTGTGTGCAACATCTACAATATGCATTTCAGGAACTCGCCAAGGTTCCTTTGGTAGCACTTTCTGAACCAGTGACCACTATCATCACTATTAGGCAGGAGAATGGGGATAAGAATTATATCAGCCATGCTTGAATGGCGGAGCAGACTCGATGTGCCGAATGGCCCAATTCTGCTCCTATGTCTTATGGTCTTGTGTGTAGGCCAGGTTCCCAGCCTGGAAATGGGAAAGTTCACTAACTTTGCATGTGTGGCCATTCTCAGGCTGGCGCATGCGCAGAAAACCCCAAAACGGAAAAACAATAAAACCATGAACTGAGCATTTGAGGCCATTCTAAAAACCAACTTTTTGCGACTCATGCACTAGCACACCCAGGTCTCTCTGCACAGCAGCATGTTTTAATATTTTATCATTTAAATAATAATCCCTTTTGCTGTTATTCCTACCAAAATGGATAACCTCACATTTGTCAACATTGTATTCCATCTGCCAGACCCTAGCCCATTCACTTAGCCTATCCAAATCCCTCTGCAGACTTCCAGTATCCTCTGCACTTTTTGCTTTACTACTTACCCTTAGTATCGTCTGCAAACTTGGACACATTGCCCTTGGTCCCCAACTCCAAATCAACTATGCAAATTGTGAACAGTTGTGGGTCCAACACTGATCCCTGAGGGACACCACTAGCTACTGTTTGCCAACCAGAGAAACACCCATTAATCCCCACTCTTTTCTTTCTATTAATTAACCAATCCTCTATCCATGCTACTACTTTACCCTTAATGCCATGCTTCTTTATCTTATGCAACAACCTTTTGTGTGGCACCTTGTCAAAGGCTTTCTGGAAATCCAGATATACCACATCCATTGGCTCCCCGTTATCTACCGCACTGTTAATGTCCTCAAAAGATTCCACTAAATTAGTTAGGCACGACCTGCCCTTTATGAACCCATGCTGCGTCTGCCCAATGGGACAATTTCCATCCAGATGCCTCGCTATTTCTTCCTTGATGATAGATTCCAGCATCTTCCCTACTACCGAAGTTAAGCTCACTGGCCTATAATTACCCGCTTTCTGCCTACCTCCTTTTTTAAACAGTGGTGTCACGTTTGCTAATTTCCAATCCGCCAGGACCACCCCAGAGTCTAGTGAATTTTGGTAAATTATCACTAGTGCATTTGCAATTTCCCTAGCCATCTCTTTTAGCACTCTGGGATGCATTCCATCAGGTCCAGGAGACTGGTCTATCTTTAGCCCCATTAGCTTGCCCATCACTACCTCCTTGGGGATATCAATCCTCTCAAGGTCCTCACCTGTCATAGCCTCATTTCCATCAGTCACTGGCATGTTATTTGTGTCTTCCGCTGTGAAGACCGACCCAAAAAACCTGTTCAGTTCCTCAGTCATTTCATCATCTCCCAGTATTAAATCTCCCTTCTCATCCTCTAAAGGACCAATATTTACCTTAGCCACTCTTTTTTGTTTTATGTATTTGTTGAAACTTTTACTATCTATTTTTATATTCGGAGCAAGTTTACTCTCATAATCTATCTTACTCTTCTTGTAGCTGCTTTTTTTTTTTAATAAATATTTTATTAAAAATTTTTGGTCAACCAACACAGTACATTGTGCATCCTTTACACAATATTATAACAACACAAATAACAATGACCTATTTTATATAAACAAAAAACAAAAAATGAATAAATATTAAATAACAAAAATGAAAACTAGCCCTAATTGGCAACTGCCTTGTCACAAGTTACACCCCCCCCGCCCACCCCCCCCCCCCCACCCCCCAAATCCTGGGCTGCTGCTGCTGCCTTCTTTTTCCCCCCATCTATCTATCCGCAAGATATTCGACGAACGGTTGCCACCGCCTGGTGAATCCTTGAGCCGACCCACTTAGGACGAACTTAATCCGCTCTAGCTTTATAAACCCCGCCATGTCATTTATCCAGGTCTCCACCCCCGGGGGCTTGGCTGCTTTCCACATTAGCAATATCCTGCGCCGGGCTACTAGGGACGCAAAGGCCAAAACATCGGCCTCTCTCGCCTCCTGCACTCCCGGCTCTTGTGCAACCCCAAATATAGCCAACCCCCAGCTTGGTTCGACCCGGACCCCCACTACTTTTGAAAGCACCTTTGTCACCCCCATCCAAAACCCCCGTAGTGCCGGGCATGCCCAAAACATATGGGTATGATTCGCTGGGCTTCTCGAGCACCTCGCACACCTATCCTCCACCCCAAAAAATTTACTGAGCCGCGCTCCAGTCATATGCGCCCTGTGTAATACCCTAAACTGGATCAGGCTTAGCCTGGCACACGAGGACGACGAGTTTACCCTACTTAGGGCATCCGCCCACAGCCCCTCCTCGATCTCCTCCCCCAGCTCTTCTTCCCATTTCCCTTTTAGTTCATCCACCATAGTCTCCCCTTCGTCCCTCATTTCCCTATATATATATCTGACACCTTACCATCCCCCACCCATGTCTTTGAGATCACTCTGTCCTGCACCTCTTGTGTCGGGAGCTGCGGAAATTCCCTCACCTGTTGCCTCGCAAAAGCCCTCAGTTGCATATACCTGAATGCATTCCCTTGGGGCAACCCATATTTCTCGGTCAGCGCTCCCAGACTCGCGAACTGCCCATCCACAAATAGATCTTTCAGTTGCGTTATTCCTGCTCTTTGCCACATTCCATATCCCCCATCCATTCCCCCCGGGGCAAACCTATGGTTGTTTCTTAATTCTTGTCGCTTTTTTAGTAGCTTTCTGTTGCCCCCTAAAGATTTCCCAGTCCTCTAGTCTCCCACTGATCTTTGCTACTTTGTATGTTTTTTCCTTCAATTTGATACTCTCCCTTATTTCCTTAGATATCCACAGTCGATTTTCCCTCTTTTTACCGTCCTTCGTTTTTGTTGGTATAAACCTTTTCTGAGAACGGTGAAAAATCACTTGGAAGGTTCTCCACTGTTCCTCAACTGTTTCACTATAAAGTCTTTGCTCCCAGTCCATCTTAGCTAGTTCTTCTCTCATCCCATTGTAATCTCCTTTGTTTAAGCACAAAACACTAGTGCTTGATTTTACCTTCTCACCCGCCATCTGTATTTTAAATTCCACCATATTCTGATCGCTCCTTCCGAGAGGATCCCTAACTATGAGATCCTGAATCAATCCCGTCTCATTACACAGGACTAGATCTAGGACCGCTTGTTCCCTCATAGGTTCCATTACATACTGTTCTAGGACACTATCGCGGATACATTCTATAAACTCCTCCTCAAGGCTGCCTTGACCGACCTGGTTAAACCAATCAACATGTAGATTAAAATCCCCCATGATAACTGCTGTACCATTTCTACATGCATCTGTTATTTCTTTGTTTATTGCCTGCCCCACCATAATGTTACTATTTGGTGGCCTATAGATTACTCCCATCAGTGACTTTTTCGCCTTACTATTCCTGATTTCCACCCAAATGGATTCAACCTTATCCTCCATAGCACCGATGTCATCCCTTACTGTTGCCCGGATGTCATCCTTAAATAACAGAGCTACACCACTTCCCTTACCATCCACTCTGTCCTTCCGAATAGTTTAATACCCTTGGATATTTAACTCCCAGTCGTGACCATCCTTTAACCATGTTTCAGTAATGGCCACTAAATCAGTCATTCACGATGATTTGCGCCATCAACTCATTTACCTTATTCCGAATACTACTAGCATTCAGGTAAAGTACACTTATGTTGGCTTTTTTAACTCTGTTCTGAATCTTAACACGTCGATCAGTAACCTCTCCTAAGTTATATTTCCTCTTAACCTTTCTCCTAATTCTCCTCGTCGTTGAACCGTTGAACCCATATCTTCATGTAACAACCTGCCGCGTTGCTTACCATTAATGTTTTCACTTCCCGTTTTATTTCTTTTAGTATTCCTGGTCCTATTCACGGAGCTCCCCTCAGTCACTGTACCTTGTACTGTCGCCCTTTTTGATTTTTGACGAGGCTTCTCTGCCTTACACTTTCCCCCTTACTGCCTTTTATTTCTGTCCCTGTTTTACTACCTTCCAACTTCCTGCATCGGTTCCCATCCCCCTGCCACATTAGTTTAAACTCTCCCCAACAGCTCTAGCAAACACCCCCCCTAGGACATCGGTTCCAGTCCTGCCCAGGTGCAGACCGTCCGGTTTGTACTGGTCCCACCTCCCCCAGAACCGGTTCCAATGTCCCAGGATTTTGAATCCCTCCCTCTTGCACCATCTCTCGAGCCACGCATTCATCCTCTCTATCCTGACATTCCTACTCTGACGAGCTCGTGGCACTGGTAGCAATCCTGAGATTACTACCTTTGAGGTCCTACTTTTTAGTTTAACTCCTAGCTCCCTAAATTCAGCTTGTAGGACCTAGTCCCGTTTTTTTACCTATATCGTTGGTGCCTACGTGCACCACGAAAGCTGGCTGTTCACCCTCCCCCTCCACAATTTCCTGCAGCCGCTCAGAGACATCCTTGACCCTTGCACCAGGGAGGCAACATATAATCCTGGAGTCTCGATTGCGTCCGCAGAACCGCCTGTCTATTCCCCTTACAATTGAGTCCCCTATCACTATAGCCCTGCCATTCTTCTTCCTGCCCAGCTGCGCAGCAGAGCCAGCCACGGTGCCATGAACCTGGCTGCTGCTGCCTTCCCCTGGTGAGCCATCTCCCTCAACAGTATCCAAAGCGGTATATCTGTTTTGCAGGGAGATGACCGCAGAGGACACCTGCACTGCCTTCCTACTCTTGCTCGGTCTTTTGGTCACCCATTTTCTATCTCCCTCAGTACCTTTCACCTGCGGTGTGACCAACTCGCTAAGCGTGCTATCCACGACGTCCTCAGCATCGCGGATGCTCCAAAGTGAGTCCATCCGCAGCTCCAGAGCCGTCAAGCGGTCTAACAGGAGCTGCAACTGGACACACGTCTTGCACATGAAGGAGCCAAGGACAGTGGACGTGTCCCTGAGCTCCCACACCGCACACGAGGAGCATGACACGGGTCTGAGATCTCCTGCCATGTCTTAAACCTTCGGTTAAATTCAACAACTACAATTTGAACAAAAAAAATATATATATATACCAATGAAAAGAAACAGAAACACTACTTACCAGGGATAAAAAGCTCTTCCTCCCCACCCAGCTTCGAATTCCCACCTCGATTCAAATTCCCAAACTCACTCTTAGCTATGTCTCACTCCTGGCTCTGTCTTCTCTGGCTCACTGGGAGAACTCACTGCCCGTGTCTGCAAGGGTTTGCTCCGGGTACTCTGGTTTCCTCCCACAAGTCCCGAAAGACGTGCTTTTAGGTGAATTGAACAGTCTAAATTCGCCCTTAGTGTACCCCAACAGGAGCTGGAGTGGGGAGACTTGGAAATTTTCACAGTAACTTCATTGCACAGTAACTTCATTGCAGTGTTAATGTAAGCCTACTTGTGACACTAATAAATTATATTTAAATAATAATTATTACTATTGGAGTCCTGTATGTCACCAGACTGGTTGGCACTGTAATTGCCCTGGCTCAAATGACAAATAATTTCCACCTTCCTGAAGAGAATGGCATTTCCAGACTTGCTGAAATTCAGAGGTACAATTTTACAGGTAGCATTATATAAGTGGCAGCAAGAGATAATAGTCCAGCAGCAAAGACTGGACACTGCACACAGATACTTCAGACTGGTAGAAATGAATCGGCATCAGTGCAAGTGTCCTTTGGCAGCAAGTGGTGAGTGGAGGAGCAAACAAGAACATGAAATATTTTAGAATCTTTAATGCAATAAGGACTTCACAGCAGCATAAGCAGATAAATGGAATCTGAGCTAATGAGAGGGATATTAGACGAGGCCAACAAAAGTAAGATCAGGGAGATAGGTTTTAAAGGACCCAGATCCTTTAGATGCAAGAGGCAGGCAACATTGTGCTGCGTCTTAAGCAAGATAAAAAAAGTTACTCTGACAGGGAAGGACCATATGGCCTTTTGTAGACCTAGAGCCTCAGTGAATAACAGACTGCCTCAGTCCACCATATGGCTCAAGATTTTAAATGTGTAACAGACATCTGCCTTGATATGTTTATTAATTCACCTCTCCCATTACGTTTTTTCATCATCAGTGTTACATAGGTGAGGCAGACAAATACCATGTTAGCCAAATTTTCTTTTAAACTGTATCTTGGATTTTATACGACAGCTGTGACACGTAAAAGAAAACATACTGCAGGGCTTGAATACAGCTGATGTGAGCCAACAAAAGGAAGGCTGTCTCTCCCAAGTCAATGCAAAGCTCTGACAAGAACCTTGTTTCCATAAAGTACTGATCTAATCAGCAAAGTCTGCTTGATGGCACCATCTGTTCTAGGTAATGAATAAAGCAAGAGACCATTTCCAGATTCTAATAACATTTTAAACTGCAGCGGGTCTCTTTCGTGAAGCCCTAAAGTCTCACTTGTCCTCCTAATCGATCCCTCAGACTATGTAACATAATATACAAACTATATTTTACTATTGCATTATTATAATGGCCAATTCAAAGAACTACTGATTCTTCCAGCTATAACTTTTCTGCATATATCAAGAAAGTAAGCAGAAACAAGGGGCAGGATTCTCCGAAATGGAGGCAGAGTGTCCACGCCGTCGCAAACGCCGCCGCTTTTTACGACGGCGTGAACAGGCCGCTCCCACATCGAATTCTGGCCCCTACAGGGGGCCAGCACGGCGCTGGAGTGGTTCACAACACTCCAGCCGCAGATCCCGGCGCGAACTGGGCGCCGCGGGATCCGCGCATGCACAGTTGCACCGGCGCCAACGATGACACATGCAGTGGTGCCATGCCAACAGGCGCATGCGCGGTAGCCTCGTGGAGCGCTCTGGCCCCTCACCAACATGGCGCCGGGGTTCTGGGGCCAGTCGCGCAAGGAAGTAGGCCCGGGGGGGGCCGGCCCACCGATCGGTGAGCCCCGATCGCGGGTCAGACCCCATCGGAGCCCCCCTCCCCCCAAGCCTTCGCTACGAGTACCCGCCGGCAGCGACCAGGTGTGGACGGCGCCGGCGGGACTAGGCTGTCTACGCGCGGCCGCTCAGCTCATCCGGGCCGGAGAATCGGCGGCCCGGCCGCAGATAGCGACCGGCGCCGCGCCAAACGCGCCGGCGTGAACGGCGCCGATTCTCCGCACCTCGGAGAATCGCATGCCAGCATCGGACCGGCGTTGGCGAAAAAATGGCGTCAATGCCGATTCTCCCAGCCGCCGCGGCTTCGGAGAATCCTGCCCAAGGTGATTGAAAATTAAATTTCTGGTGGATTACCGATAGCTATTCAAACATAACGCCATATTTTGAAGAGAACTTTCAACTTAATTTTCATGACCTTCTTACTGCATGTGAAGAAGGACGATAGAAGAAATACTGCTGGTAGTAAAGGTCAGTCATAGCCACAGTGGATGTCACAGAAAGGCAAGACACTGGTAACAGTGCTGGGGCACAAACTAAATAGGTGGCGCTGCTAAACACGAGAGTCACAAAGCCAAAATTAAGACAACTACACTTTATATATTCACCTTCACCAAACAATGACTACTTAAAACAAATTGAAGGGCAAGATGTTAAGCAGGAAATGCCAGAATTAAATTTTTAGAATTTTAATCTATATTGTTCCATTGTCCAAGTTCTACTGAGGGATCTGAAGAACAAGAGGAGGTCTTTCAGCCCTTTTGAGTATATTCGACCATTCAATCCAATCTTGACTGATCAGTATCTGGGGCGAAATACTCCGGTATCGGCGCGATGTCTGCCGACTGGCTCCCAAAACGGCGCAAATCAGTCGGGCATCGCGCCGCCCCAAAGGTGCGGAATGCTCCGCATCTTGGGGGGCCGAGCCCCAACTTTAAGGGGCTAGGCGCGCGCCGGACGAATTTCCGCCCCGCAAGCTGGCGGAAAAGGCCTTTGGTGCGCCGCCAGCTGGCGCGGAAATGACATCTCCGGGCGGCGCATGCGCGGGAGCGTTAGCGGCCGCTGACGGCATTCCCGCGCATGCGCAGCAGAGGGAGTCTCTTCCGCCTCCGCCATGGTGGAGACCATGGCGAAGGCGGAAGGGAAAGAGTGCCCCCACGGCACAGGCCCGCCCGTGGATCGGTGGGCCCCGATCGCGGGCCAGGCCACCGTGGGGGCACCCCCCGGAGTCAGATCGCCCCGCGCCCCCCCCAGGACCCCGGAGCCCACCCACGCCGCCTTGTCCCGCCGGTAAGGTAGGTGGTTTAATCTACGCCGGCGGGACAGGCATTTTAGCAGCGGGACTTCGGCCCATCCGGGCCGGAGAATCGTTGGGGGGGTGGCCCGCCAACCGGCGCGGCGCTATTCCCGCCCCCGCCGAATATCCGGTGCCGGAGAATTCGGCAACCGGCAGGGGCGGGATTCATGCCAGCCCCCGGTGATTCTCCGACCCGGCGGGGGGGGGTCGGAGAATCTCGCCCCAGAACTCTATTTGCTTCGGTTCTGTAGGGTCAATGGGGTTTCCATTGTGGGGCAGCCCCACGCCGTCGGGAGACCCCCGGGCTGCTGGCAAAAAGGAGCATCCCGACGGCGGAGAATCCAGCCCCACATATGTAAGATTGTGTGTAGTTTTGGTCTCCTTATCTAAGGAAGGATATACTTGCCATACAGGGTGGGAAGCAAAGGTACATCTGACTGATTCCTGAGAAGATAGGATTCTCGTATGAGGAGAGATCGAGTCAACTGGGCCTGTATTCACTGGAGTTAAGAAGAATGAGGGGGTATCTAATTGAAACATACACAATTCTGACAGGGCGGGACAAAAGGAGTAACATTCTCAGTCTCAGGATACAGGGTAGCTCATTTAGGACAGAAACGAGGGGACATTACTTCACTCAAAGGGAGTGAATCTACAGAATTCTCTATCACAAGAGACTGCGGAGGCCAAATCATTGAATACATTTAAGAATTAAATAGATAGCTTTCTAAAGAGCGGGAGTATGGTGTTGTGATAGATGATGAACCATGATCATATTGAATGATTGAGCAAGCTAGAGGGGCCAAATGGCCGACTCCTGCTTCAATTTTCTATGTTTCCATTGTAATTTCTTTGTCCAGCTTTGAACAACGGAAACATTTCATAGATTATCATAGAATTTACAGTGCAGAAGGAGGCCATTCGGCCCATCGAGTCTGCACCAGCTCTTGGAAAGAGCACCCTACCCAAGGTCAACACCTCCACCCTATCCCTATAACCCAGTAACCCCACCCAACACTAAGGGCAATTTTGGACACCAAGGGCAATTTATCATGGCCAATCCACCCAACCTGCACATCTTTGGACTGTGTGAGGAAACCGGAGCACCCGGAGGAAACCCACGCGCACAAGGGGAGGATGTGCAGACTCCACACAGACAGTGACCCAAGCCGGAATCGAACCTGGGACCCTGGAGCGGTGAAGCAATTGTGCTATCCACAATGCTACCGTGCTGCCCCATTCTGGGCGCGTTTGGCGGGGTGTTTTTCACCTGCCGCATTGGAGTTATCACGGCCTGCATACAACGGCACTTAGTGCAAAAATGAATCCCCACGAGATTCTCGCCATTACTGGTTGCCTGAATCGCCAAATTCATGCCTCAGCATCTTGCCGCTAAGGGGGAGCTGCTTTTAAACTCTCCCTCACCATTCACTCCCAGTCAACACACAAGCATGGCATCATGCAGACCTGCTCCTCGCTTTGGCAATGCCGAACTAGACAGGCTTATTGATGCTGTGAATGAGGTGGAACATCCTGTTCCCGGAGGGGATTGGCGGACCAGCAGCTAGGTCAGCAATATCGCCTGGGACGCAGTGGCAGCAAGTGTCAGTTCGGGCACCATGACCAGGAGGACTGCCTTCCAATGCAGAAGAAGATCAACGACCTCCACCAAGCTGCAAGGGTAAGTTACCACCTCTCTCCTCGCATTAGTTCCTCCTGACACCCCTCAAATTCCCAAACTCACCCCTCCCCACCAAAAACAATGGCTGACATCTTGCACCCTCCCCACATTCGATCTTTGTGCTTGTTCCTCAGAACCCTTTGGCACCCACCAGCACAACCCCTTCAAGTCCAGGTGCGGTGCCCACACATGCCACCTGGTGCGGTGCCCACATATACCACCTGCTATCGATCCCCGACCCATCAAGCACGCGGCTCACAATGCCGTCTCTTTGCCACTGCAGGAGAAGGTAGTCCATAATGAGCAAGAAAGGGTCAAGACAGGTAGCAAAGTTCCAGAGACCAGAGTCCTCACCCCCGATGAGAAACGGCTCTGGAGATCGTGGAGTTAACCAAGGAGAGAGCAGTCACCAACAGCAAGGTTGGCCTGCACCACAGAGGTGAGGATCCACTGTCCCTTCACCCAGATGACATGTCTCAAGTGAGTTGTTCGTGTCAGACAAACTGATCCTTTCCTCGCACTGACCACATATCCATTGTCTCGCAGGATGACCATCTGATGAAGCTGGGCAATCCAGAGAGACGTCACAGCTATTACCCCCACCTTCCACCAGCGCAGAGACTCAATTCAGTGGGTGACATTAGTAGACAGGCTTCTGGGGCACAGTCTGGTGAGTACCAGACAGTTGCTGATGCATGTCAGGTGGAGGCCGTAACATTCAGGAGGCTGCTGCATTCTACTTTAATCTCGCTCATGAGATTCAAATAAATGTAAACAAAGGTTAATGAAACGCTCGTCATTTTGGGGCAAGATCCGGAACTCGCAATCGTGTGAATTGCAAACTGGTTCATACGCAGCATGAATCTAGATTTTGGCCTTTCCCGATATTTACCTGGCGTGCTCAGATCCACTTTGGGCGCAACGCGGTGGTTAAATTACGCCCAGAATTTTGATTTGGAACATAAATATGAATTCAGATTCACTTTCCGCAAAGAGTCTGTACCTCCAACCACGTGCTGTGATCACTGAAAAAAAATACACCAGTCTTAAAATCTGCCAAAAAAGCTATTCATTATGGAGTAAATCCACAGAATTTTAGGAGATTCTACCAGAGACAGCAATCTTTTAAGCTCATTGTGTCAGTGCCAACTTTTCTAGAGAAATCCAAAAATAATCTTTTTCCTGCTTCTCTTAACATAGCTCTGTATCTTTCATTGCTCCAAATTTTAATACATTTGCCATGTAAAAGATGCAGGGATCTCTGCCTTTCCTCACTCATGACAAATTAACATCCCTCCTCCCTAATGACTCCCTACAATTAACTTGAGCCAGATGGTCTCTCATCATACTAAACCTCATTTCATCCCTCTTCAGCTTTCCTATCTTTGACTCATGTGAGCCATGGCACAGTGGATAGTACCCTCACCTCCGAGTGTGAAATGTGGGTTTAAGTTGCGCTCCAGAGACTCAAGTTCAAAGATCTGGGTTGATGTTCCACTTTAGTACCAAAGGCAAGCTGCACTGGCAGAGGTGCTGACATTCAGATAAGACATTAAATAAATGCCCCGTCTATTCTCTCAGGTGGATGTAAAAGACTCTATGGAACAAATTGGAAGCAAAGTAAAAAAAGTTACTCCATGGCCTACCCAGTATATATCTCTCAAATCAGCATTACTATAAAAATAGACTAACTGGTCACTATGTTCCTCCAGTACAACAACGACCACACTTCAAAAATAATTGTCTATAAAGCAGTGAGATGGAAAGGTGCTACATAAATTCAAGTCTTTGTTCTCTTCCTTACCCTTTTATATTTTTAATTTGAATATAACAATGCGGTTGCTATTATTTAATTGTTTTCCTACCCTGATTAATTTAAAGAGTTTTTTCCCCTCATTGAACGAGAGGTGTGCTGATCTGAAAAGTATTCTTAGATGTATTCTGAATAGGCCTCGTAACTTTTATTCTTTGGTTAGCTTTACCACAGTCTATTTTGTCATGCTAAATGTTACTCATTACTGCCTTTCAATAGTACAAATGCTGCTGGTGTATACAAATCACCCTTCGATTTTCTCTCTATTATTGCTTGGAGTCTGTAAATGCACACCATTTTCTTTCCTATGCTCCAACATTCTTACTTTGTAATTTTGTTATAGAATTCCTTATGCATATGACCATAGCATTCCCACTTTCTCTGCTGTTCCCTCCACCTAAACTTTCAAGAAGTGCAAGGATTTCCTGGACTTCTTTGTCACAAAGATTGAGATCATCCAGTCAGACATTTCTGCCCCAATCTCCTCTTCCCCTCGCCCACCGAAAACTTCTCACGGTTTCCTGCTAACTTAGGTCTGCATTTTCATCCTTGGCATTTCAGAAGGCATTTTCTTTTTAAGAGTCAAGCACATTGCTGTGGATCTGGAGTCATATGTAGGCCAGACAAGGTAAGGACTGCAGATATCCTTCCCTAAAGGACATTAGTGATTGACAATGAATTAGTGAATAACGATTGACAATGATTTCATGGTCATCATTCGACTTTCAATTTTAGATTTTTATTGAGTTTGAAATTCACCATCTGCCATGGTGGTATTTGAATCCGAGCCCCCAGAGCCTTACCCTGGGTCTCTGGATAACTCGTCCAGTGGCAATGCCACTGTGCCACTGCTTCCCCGGAAAGTACTAAATGACTTTGTGTTACTGTGTTGAACAATACCTCCTCCTCCTCGACCTGTCTGCAGCCTTTGACACAGTTTGACTATACCAGCCACCTCCAACATCCATCCATTCTGGTTGTGAGCAGCTTCCCTTGCTTGGTTTCATTCTTATTCATGCAGTCATAGCCAGAGAACTTCTGCAATGGCTGCACTTTCCATTCCCACACGATTATCGCTACAGTTCCTCCTGCATCCTAACGACACCCAGCTTTACACCATAACCACCTTCAAATCTTCCACTGCGTCTGATTTGTCATGCTGCCTGCCTGACATTCAGTACCCGATAATGAACAAAGAAAAGTACAGCACAGGCCCTCTAAGCCTGTGCCGATCATGATGCCCGAACTAAAAAAGGCCTTCTGCTCTTACGCAGTCCGTATTCCTCTATTTTCCCTGTATTCATTTACCCATCCAGATGACTCTTAAATGTTGCAAATGTTCCTGCTTCCACCACATCCTCTGGCAGCAGGATCCAGGCACCCACTACTCACAGCGTGAAAAACTTACCCCGCGCATCTCGCTTAAAAACTTTCCCCCTCTCACCTTGAACCGGTGTCCCTTTGTAATTGACACTTCCTGCCTTGGAAACAGCCTCTGACTATCCGCCCTATCCATGCCTCTCATAATTTTGTAGACCTCTATTAAGTCTCCCCATAGCCTCAGTCTTTCCAGTGAAAACAAGCCTAGTTTATTCAACCTTTTCTCATAGCTAACACCCAAGACCAGGCAACATCCCGGTGAATCTTCTTTGCATTCTCTCCAAAGCTTCCACGTCCTTCTGATAATGTGGTGACCAGAACTGCATGCAATACTCCAAATGCGGTTTTATATAGCAAATAAATGGAACCTCTCCAGCCTAGTGGTGGAGGTGAAGAGGGTCTGCAAAGACAGGACGCACTCCCTCTTCCGCCAGCGGAAAGGGTACAGACGATCAGATGAACGTGCTGCCTAGGTTCCTCTTCGTATTCAGATCACTCCCGATCTTCACCTTCAAATCCTTCTTCACCAGGCCGACAAACTAATCATGGGCAAGACCATCTTACAGTGAGGGTGACAAGTGGGAGGCCTGGCCCTACAGAAACACTTATTCTACCACTGCACAACAAATGCATAGAGTGTGAGGAGCTGCTGAGGGAACCAGACAGTCTGGGTCCGAATGAAAGAGGCCTCCTCCACAGGGACGTCTCGGAGCGCTGGCCTTCAACACCGCATCCAGACCGCCCCCCACACACATTCCAGGAGCCTGGTGGGAGAGTAGCCACAATAAGGACATGAAACCAATTCAGGTGGCTCTTCAAGTTTGGCGAGTTGTCCATAAAGGCCCCCATCTGCAACAGGCATATGAACAGATATTTGCTCCAATTCAATATTTTCAAGACCAAAGCCATTGTCTTCAGCAACCACCATAATTTTGTTTCACTAGCCACTGAATCCAACCCATCCCTGGCCATTCCAGAAAACTTTCCCTGATCTGTATGACTCTTGAGCTCTCCATCATCAAGACCTAATACTTGCACCTCCAAAATATTGCTTATCTCAGCTTAGCCTATCTGTAGACGAAATCCTCATTCATCCTTTTGTTACCTCCACACCAAATTGTTCCAACATATACCCAACTTTCAGTCTCCATAAAGTTCAGTTCATCGTCGAACAGAATGTTGCCGATATCCTAATATGAACCAAGTCCCATTCATCGATCACTGTGCTTGCCAACCTACATTTCTCCCAGTTCAGTAAAGACTCAATTAAAAGATTCTCATCCTGGTGTTCAAGCTCCTCCATGGCCTCACCTCTCTATCTCTGTGAACGACCCCCCCCCCCCCACCTACCCCTACCCCAGCCTAATATCTCCCCCAAAATTCTATATTCCTCCAATTCTAGCCTGCTTTGTGTATGGCAACATTGTTGCTGTGTCCTCCAATTGGCTAAGCCTTACACTCTGGAATTCACTCCCAAACCGATATGCATCTCCAGATCTCACTCTACATCTTAAAACATATCACTGACCTGTTCTAATATTTCTTTACGTGGATGTGTGTCAAATTTTGTATTCTAATGTTCCTGTGAAGTACCTTAAGGTGTTTACCATGGTGTGCAGGGGAAGCGGTGGAGCCGTGGCATTGCTACTGGACTGATGATCCAGAGACCCAATACTCTAGGGACCCAGATTCGAATCATGTCATTGCGGAATCCAATAAATAATGTAATTGAAAGTCTAATGATGTTAATTGTTGTAAAAAACCCATCTGGTTCACTAATGTCGCTTTAGGGAAGGAAATCTGCCCGCCTTACCTGGTATGGCCTACATGTGACTCAAGATCCACAACATGTTGATTCTTAAATGTCCTCTGAAATGGCCTAGCACGCCATTCAGTTGTATCAAACTGCTACAAAGTCAATTTTTTTAAAAACAGCCTGATGGACCACTGGAAGCGATAACGGCAAACCCAGGCCTGTAGTGCCTGCAAAGTCTTCCTTACGAACATCTGGGGCTTGTGCCAAAATTGGGAGAGCTGTGGCTTGACATAGTCATACTCACAAAACCATTTTAATGTCCCAGACACAACTATCAACATCATTGGGTATGTCCTGTCCCATCGGCAGAACATACCAGCAGAGGTTGAGGCACAGTGGTATAAAGTCGCGAGGGAGTTGTCCTGAGAGTTCTCAATATTGATCCCGGACCACATGAAGTCTCATGGCTTTAAGTCAAACAGGGGCAAGGAAACTCCCAATGTACCCTCTACCGTCACCTCATAAATCAGTACTTCTCCATGTTGAACACCACTTAGTGGAAGCCCTGAGGGTGGCAAGGGCACAAAATATACTCTCCTTGGGGGACGTCAGTGTCCATCATGAAGAGCAGCTCAGTAGTATCACTACTGTCCGAGCCTCAAAAGGATGTAGCTGCTATTCTGGGTATGTGGCAGTGGGTGAGATAACCAACAAGAGGGAAAAGCATACTTGATCTCAACCTCACATATAGTCCTTGTGGAGATTAAGTTCTGTCTTCACAATGAGGCTACCTTCCATCGTGTTGTGCGGCACTACCACCCTGCTAAGTGGAATAGACTTCGAACAGATCCAGCAACTCATGAATGGGCTCCCATGAGGCGCTGTTGGTCATTAGCAGCAGCAGAATTGAATTCAACCTCAGGATCTGGCATATCCCCCATTCTACCATTACACCAAAATAAGGGATCAATCATGGTTCAATGAAGAGGGCATGCCAGAAGCAGCACCAGGCATACCTAAAAATGCGGTGTCAACGTGGTGAAGCTTACAACACTGGATTACTTGCATGCCAAACAACCCAAGCAGCAAATTATAGGCTGAGTTAAGACAGAGCTAAGCAATCCCCCAACCATTAGGGTCAGTCCTAAGCTCTGCAGTCCTGCCACATCCAGTCAGGAATGGTGGTGGCCAATTAGACAACTCACTGGAGGAGGCTCCACAAATATCCCCATCCTCAGTGATGGAGGAACCCAGCACATCAGTGTAAAAGACAAGGCTGAAGCATTCTCAATAACCTTTAGCAGGATGTACAGAGTGGACGATCAATCGCGGTCTCCTCCGGAGGCCTTTAGCGACACAGATGCCAGTCCTCAGCCAATTCGATCCACCCCACGTGATATCAAGAAATGGTTGAAGGCGCTGGATACTTCAACGGCTGTGGTCCCGGCAATATTCCAGCAATAGTACTGAAGATGTGCACTCCAGAAATTGCCGTGGCCTTAGCCAAGCTGTTCCAGTACAGCTACAAGACTGGCATTTATGCGGCAATGTGCAAAATTGCCCAGATATGTCCTGTACACAGGAAGTAAATTCAATAGCAACAGTAAAAGGGGAATTGGATGAAGGATGGAAAAAGAATTGCAGGGCTACAGGGCAAGAGCAAGGGGACTGGGAATAATTGAATAGCTCTGTCAAGGTGTTGGCATAGACATGATGGACCGAATGACTTTCTTCTGCATTGGAAGATACTACGCTACAAAATCCCTTCCTGGGTAAATAGCTTAAAAAACATTACGGTAATACGTGCATGCTTTTTGATTATTCAGCTTGCGCTCCTAAGGTGGTAATCTAATTCAAATTTTAGGTGAAATCGGTTTGAAAAGCCTTAGTCAAATAGGACAACCAAGCTTTGCACAGCACTTTGTTTCTATCGTTTTTCTCTGTTCTACAAAAGTTACAGTTTTAAAAATTATTTCACAGGTGCGGGTGTCACTGGCTGGGCCAGTATTTATTGGTCATCCCTAATTGCCCTTGAGGTGGTGGTGGTGGTGAACTGTTTTCTTGAACAACTGCTGTCCATAAAGTCTAATAAATCTGTTATGTATCCAAGTACAACTCAAAAGCCTTTTTCCTGCCCAGGATGAAGAGTTGCTTATGTAAACAAGTACTTGCTTCTTAGGAGTCAAAGTATGTCTTACCCATATAATATCCACCATGTACCGAGTTTACTGATTTAACAGAAGCCATTGTGATCTCCGAATGGAAGAGTTAACAGGCCACAAATTGTAATTCAGGTTATAAATTATATAGAGTATTAAAAGTAACAGATGATTATGTAGCTTGCATGGGTTCAATTCAGGCTCCTTCTTCCATACGCACTTCAGTAAAATAGTACCAGAACTGACAAGATGAGTGGGAGAATCGAAGTACACCTCTGACTGGATGTGCAGCAGTCAATCATTACCACCCCCAGCTCAGAAACAGTTAGGGGCACCTCATGCTGGGATAACAGGTTATTGGAGTTGAAAAAAATCATCTCTTTACAGGTCAAAGGAAACCAAAGCAGCTCCTCCACAAATGATTGTCACTGACAGTGGGATTCAAAGTTCTTCACCAGCCATCTTAGATGATAAGGTAACAACCAGCCAGATTGAATGTAATGATGACCACAAGGAATAGGTTTGAGAGAATAGCATTAACAGCTTTGCAACTGAGATGTACTTACACATCAAGACCAACAAACATCATAATAGCCATAGGCAGCTGTGTCATCTGTAGACTTAGTTTTCCCGATACCGCAACTTCTAATCACACATACAGGTTGCGGATTCTACCTCCGCTGAAACCTTGAAATGTACTGTCACCAGTCATTGCAAACCTTGAAACGTACTGTGACCAGTCATTGCACAAATATACCAACACTCATTCAAATTGTGACTCAACTCCTTTTTGTAACAAATATTTTTTTCTATCTTGTTGTTCTGAGATGCAAACAAAATGCCATATCACGTTCTGAAGACATCTCAAAATGTTCTTCACACTGCAGCCAACATTCCGTGGACAAATTCAGCAGCATATCTGTACACGGAGTTTCTCAAAGAGCAAATTAATGAATAACTAGATAGGCTGTTCTTGGTGCTACAAGTTGAAAGAAAAATACAATTAAATGTGTATATATAGCGGTGAAAATAAAGTGATCCTATATTCACCATCGACCAGTGTTATGGTGACTCCACCACACAGCTTTCTCGAAAAGCAGGATGGGGAAAACAATGGGAAAGCACTTCCAGTGGCAATGATTTCTTACTTTGGGAAGATTTCGGTCATCTGTGCAGAGGCAAATCCTTTTCTACAGCCACCCTCGGTGATATTTCCATTTTTATAGTTTAATTCCGTTGAGCTGGAGAAAGAGAGATAAAACAATAAATAAGATCAGTAACACAATGCCACAAGACACAAACAAAGAATTATGGATGTTTACAGCAGGAGGAATTTCAGGCCATCGTTCTTGGACTGTGAAAGGGGAATCCACTTTGTGCATTTCCTTGCATTATTTCCCCCCCCCCCCCCCCCCCTCCAAATCCTTACCTTCTAAAACAAAACTGGATGGATTTTGCTTCTAACACTACTTCTGGTGAAATATTTCATGTCCTGACAAACATTGTTACAACAACAAAAAGCTCTATTATCTTCTTTCATACTTTTAGTCTTCAATGCATGCCTCTCCTTACAGGCTGCTCAATCAATGAAAATATATTTTCTATTTGTCTTTTCAAAGCCCCTTAATTTTGTACAGCTCTTTTATGCCCCAATGAAAAATACCTCAGCTTCTCTCAAGTCTCCTTATAATTTGCCTCTCATTCCTATTATCATCTTAAAATTGCTCCTGCATCCTCACCATGGTATTAACTAAACGGATTGTCCAAAATTTGACACACCAACAACAATTTGTTTTATGTAGCACCTGTAACATAGTAAAATATCCCAAGGCACTTAAAAAAAATGGGATAGACAAAGTTAATACTGTGGCCAGGGAGAAGATTTTAGGGTAGGCAAGATAGATTTGAAGGAGCATCTTAAAGAGGAGTGATTTCGAGGTGGAGCTGTTTGGCGTTGGGCGGGGGGGCGGGGCGCACTCCAGAACATTGGGTCTCGACAGCAGAAGGCACAGACTTCAATAGTGGGGTGGAAAAAAAAAAATTGAGAATGCACAATGGACCAGAATGAGTGGAACAAAAATGGAGGGCTGGAGCAGGTTACAAAGATGGAAGCACCAAGCGATGGAGACATACAAAGATTAGAATGTTAAATTTGTGCACTGATGAACTGGGAATCAATGTAAATCAGTGAAACCAGGGATGATGAGTGAATGGGATTTATTGAGTCTTGTTCCTTGACTTATATTAAAGTTAACTTTCCAAGTCATTGCCCAAGTATTTCCTGTTCACCAAAAGCAGGACAAATCCAATCCAATCAATTACTGCCCTATCAGTCTGTAATAATAATCTTTATTGTCATAAGTAGATTACATTAACATTGCAATGAAGTTACTGTGAAAAAACCCCAGTCGCCACATTCCAGCACCTACTCTCACCCATCAGTGGATTGACAAAATATGCTGTTGGCAGTACTATCAAGCAGCATCTACTCATCAATAACCTGTTCATTCAAACGGAGTTTGAATTCCACCTAGACCACTCAGCTCCAGACCTCAATAGCCTTGCCCCAAACATGGACAAAATAACTGAATACCAGAGGTGAGGTGAGTGTAACTGCCTTCGACATCAGGGCAGCATTTGGCCAAGTGTGATATCAAGGAGCCAATAAAATCAAAGTCAATGAGAATCTGAGAAAGCTCTCCCCTGACTTGGAGTCATAGCGAGCGCGAAGGTAGATAGATGGCTGCAGTTATCAGAGGCCAATTTGCTCAGCCCCAGAACAGTAGTTCCCCAGAGCAGTGTCTCAGGTCCAATGATCCAAAGCTGCGCAGTCAATGACGTTTCCACCATTACGGCATTCAGGCTTGGGATGATAAGTGACTCGTAAAGTTCGCACCATGCAATTGCCAGGCAATAGCCATTTCCAACAAGGTGATTGTCAAACCATCTCCCCATGATATTGTTGAAACTCACAACATTAACATTCTGAGTTACCACTGACCAGCCACATGAATACTGTGGCAATCAGTTGACTCCCAAAGCCTTTCTCCCTCAATAAGTAAGACTTGTGATGGAATACTCCCCTCAGACCAGGGTAAATGCAGCTACACTACCAGTTCAGGAGTCAACACAACCTAGGGCAAGCAGCCTTCTTGATTGGCACCCTGTCTATAATCCTCCTCCACCATCAGCATACCAAGATTGCAGAGTGTTATCATCTACAAGATGGTGGAGATGCAGTATCTCACTATCATTGAGGGACATGATACAGTCCCAGAGGGAGGTGGCCCTGTCCCTGTGCTCCGTGGCCGCAAGCATCGAGACCCTGGTTGAGAAGAGAGTGGGCCTCCAGGACTGGCAGTGCCAGGTGGCAGGGGAGCTCTCCGGTCACATCCCTGTACCAAGGAGTAGCCCGGGGTCCATCAGACACCCCGAGTGAGGTGGTGTTGGGGCCCGTGCGGTAGCCAGCACCTCAGACACCACTGTAGCCACTTAAAATGGCCAACTCCCGATTTAAAATGGCAAACGACAAAGGCTGATGGGAAAGTCAGCCAACAGGACAAAAACGAGCAGCTGCAGGTTGGCTGTGTATTTACCTCTGGAAAGGCCAGACAAGGGCGATACCAGCAACCATCAGCATAACAAAACACCAGCCATCTGCATACTAATGAGCAATCCCCAGGACCAATAAGCAACATTTAGACACATAAAAAGCAAAACCAGACTTCGCGCCAGCAGAAGCCTACACAAAAGGAGGTGAACGACCACCTCAAGACCGCCCATCGATCAGGGAACCGCTCCAGCAGTAGGGAAAATCAAACCAAGTGATTGGGACAAAGTCCAATCATTTGGAACCAGGTACAGGGTCCGCCCCGCAAGGCGGGAAGCCCCTGGGGACTATAAGAATTGAGCCCCAAGTTCAAGGCGCTCTCTTCCAGCATTTCCACCTCTCTTCCACCGCTTCCAGCTCTCTTAACTCTTCAACAGCCGCTCAAAAACTGTAAGTCTTACTTCAACGCTCGCTACGAGATAGGCACTCCTAGCTACCAATCTGTACCAACTTCGAATCCCGCAGGCTCAGAACCCGAATGAAAGGCCATTCGTTACCCTGACCTGGTGGGCCAGTTCCAAGTTAAGTATTGGCCTGTTAGCTATAGAATTAGCTTAGACGTAGAATTTGTACATGAGTAGTGATTACTGTATATAATAAATGTGCTTTGACTTAAATCGTACTAAACTGTGTATTGGATTATTGATCATTACTCGGACTTGAACCACGTGGCGGTATCATAAAGATACCTGGCGACGAGCAAAGGTGATAAAACAGAGCAATTAAACTAAGGCAAAGTTAGCAACATAATTTGGCGACATCCTGACGGGACCCGATCTAGAAGTCGAAAACCACTCCGGGAGAACCCAGAATTTGAATTGGAGATCCAATTGGAAACAGAAAACCACAAGTGTTCAAGCAGTTCTGATCAATACTCATAATTCGACTTCCGGGTGCGGCGATGACCAGCTGAGTCGCACGTTTCGGCAGCTCCCTGTGAAACGGACTTTTGGGCTCTTGATAGGAGCCCCAACGGCAATTTTGACGGCTAAAAACACTGTGCGGTAAACCAGAAGGGAATCCCCCCTGGATACGGATGGAAAAAGGAGAGAGTGGCCAGATTGCAGTGGATCCTTTAGAACAGCGGCAAGGAAGGCAAGCAAAAACCAAGATGGCGTCGGAAGGTGGCAGTTTAACATGGGGCCCTGAACAACAAGAGTTCTTGAAATGCTGTGTGGAAGAGATCAAAAAGGAAAAGAAGAAAGAGCTGTTGGCCCCGATACTACAGGCGATCGAAGGGCTAAAGGAGGAACAAAAGACCCAGGAGCGGGAGCTTCGGGTCGTGAAGGCAAAGGCAGCCGAGAATGAGGACGATATACAGGGCCTGGTGGTGAAGACGGAGACGCAGGAGGCACATCAAAAACGATGTGTGGAAAGGTTGGAGGCACTGGAAAACAACGCAAGGAGGAACAACCTGAGGATTCTTGGTCTTCCTGAAGGTGTGGAGGGAGCGGACGTCGGGGCATATGTGAGCACGATGCTGCACTCGTTAATGGGAGCGGAGGCCCCGGCAGGTCCGTTGGAGGTGGAGGGAGCATACCGAGTGATGGCGCGAGGACCGAGAGCAGGAGAAATTCCCAGAGCCACAGTGGTGAGATTCCTCCGTTTTAAGGATAGAGAAATGGTCCTTAGATGGGCGAAGAAAACTCGGAGCAGTAAATGGGAGAATGCGGTGATCCGCGTTTATCAAGACTGGAGTGCGGAGGTGGCGAGAAGGAGGGCGAGCTTCAATCGGGCCAAGGCGGTGCTTCATAAAAAGAAGATAAAATTTGGAATGCTGCAACCGGCAAGACTGTGGGTCACATATCGAGGGAGGCACCACTACTTTGAGATGGCGGATGAAGCGTGGACTTTTATTGTGGAAGAAAAACTGGAATGAGCGGGTTATTAAAAAGAACGTTCGAACAAAGTGGTGGGGCGAATGTGGGGGGCAAAGAGGGGTTTTATGTACTAAT
Organism: Scyliorhinus torazame; assembly: GCF_047496885.1. Taxonomy (NCBI): domain Eukaryota; kingdom Metazoa; phylum Chordata; class Chondrichthyes; order Carcharhiniformes; family Scyliorhinidae; genus Scyliorhinus; species Scyliorhinus torazame. The sequence goes on along the minus strand of NC_092713.1, from coordinate 47,706,205 downwards.
CCTGCGATGTGGTAACTTTTCTCTCTCCCACAGGTGGTGATGGGGGGAGGTGGAGGAGATGGGGCGTTGGCCATTGGGGGCGGGGCCAAGGGAGAAGCGGGGGCTTGGTTCCCGCGCTATGATAATCATGGCGGGAATAGAGAAGCAGGAAGGAAGGGGGGGGGGGGGGGGGTAGGTAGGAAGCCCCCCAACTCGGCTGATCACGTGGAACGTGAGAGGGCTGAACGGGCCGATAAAGAGGGCACGGGTACTCGCACACCTTAAGAAACTTAAGGCAGATGTGGTTATGTTACAGGAAACGCACCTGAAACTGATAGACCAGGTTAGGCTACGCAAAGGATGGGTGGGGCAGGTGTTCCATTCGGGGCTAGATGCGAAAAACAGGGGGGTGGCTATATTAGTGGGGAAGCGGGTAATGTTCGAGGCAAAGACTATAGTGGCGGATAACGGGGGCAGATACGTGATGGTGAGTGGCAAACTACATGGTAAACGTATATGCCCCGAACTGGGATGATGCCAATTTTATGAGGCGGATGCTAGGACGCATTCCGGACCTAGAGATGGGAAAGCTGATAATGGGGGGAGATTTTAATACGGTGTTGGAACCAGGGCTGGATAGGTCGAAGTCCAGGACTGGAAGGAGGCCGGCAGCAGCCAAGGTACTTAAAGATTTTATGGAGCAGATGGGAGGTGTAGACCCGTGGAGATTTAGCAGACCTAGGAGTAAGGAGTTCTCGTTTTTCTCCTATGTCCATAAAGTCTACTCGCGAATAGACTTTTTTGTGCTGGGTAGGGCATTGATCCCGAAGGTGAGGGGAACGGAGTATACCGCTATAGCCATTTCGGATCACACTCCACACTGGGTGGACTTGGAGATAGGGGAGGAAACAGGAGGGCGCCCACCCTGGAGAATGGACATGGGACTAATGGCAGATGAGGGGGTGTGTCTAAGGGTGAGGGGGTGCATTGAAAAGTACTTGGAACTCAATGATAATGGGGAGGTCCAGGTGGGAGTGGTCTGGGAGGCGTTGAAGGCAGTGGTTAGAGGGGAGCTGATATCAATAAGGGCACATAAAGGGAAGCAGGAGAGTAAGGAACGGGAGCGGTTGCTGCAAGAACTTTTGAGGGTGGACAGAGGGTGGACAGACAATATGCGGAAGCACCGGAGGAGGGACTGTACAGGGAAAGGCAACGGCTACATGTAGAATTTGACTTGCTGACTACAGGCACTGCAGAGGCACAATGGAGGAAGGCACAGAGTGTACAGTACGAATATGGGGAGAAGGCGAGCAGGTTGCTGGCACACCAATTGAGGAAAAGGGGAGCAGCGAGGGAAACAGGGGGAGTGAGGGATGAGGAAGGAGAGATGGAGCGGGGAGCGGAGAGAGTGAATGGAGTGTTCAAGACATTTTATAAAAAATTATATGAAGCTCAACCCCCGGATGGGAGGGAGAGAATGATGGGCTTCTTGGATCAGCTGGAATTTCCCAAGGTGGAAGAGCAGGAAAGGGTGGGACTGGGAGCACAGATCGAGGTAGAAGAAGTGGTGAAAGGAATTAGGAGCATGCAGTCGGGAAAGGCCCCAGGACCGGATGGAGTCCCAGTCGAATTCTATAGAAAATATGTGGACTTGCTCGCCCCGGTACTGACGAGGACCTTTAATGAGGCAAAGGAAAGGGGACAACTGCCCCCGACTATGTCTGAAGCAACGATATCGCTTCTCTTAAAGAAGGAAAAGGACCCGCTACAATGCGGGTCCTATAGACCTATTTCCCTCCTAAATGTAGATGCCAAGGTCCTGGCCAAGGTAATGGCAATGAGAATAGAGGAATGTGTCCCGGGGGTGGTCCACGAGGACCAAACTGGATTTGTGAAGGGGAGACAGCTGAACACGAATATACGGAGGTTGTTAGGGGTAATGATGATGGCCCCACCAGAGGGAGAAACGGAGATAGTAGTGGCGATGGATGCCGGGAAAGCATTTGATAGAGTGGAGTGGGATTATTTGTGGGAGGTGTTGAGGAGATTTGGTTTTGGAGAGGGGTATGTTAGATGGGTGCAGCTGTTGTATAGGGCCCCAGTGGCGGGCGTGGTCACGAATGGACGGGGATCAGCATATTTTCGGCTCCATAGAGGGACAAGGCAGGGATGCCCTCTGTCCCCATTATTGTTTGCACTGGCGATTGAGCCCCTGGCGATAGCGTTGAGGGGTTCCAAGAAGTGGAGGGGAGTACTTAGGGGAGGAGAAGAGCACCGGGTATCTTTGTATGCGGACGATTTGCTACTATACGTGGCGGACCCGGCGGAGGGGATGCCAGAAATAATGCGGATACTTGGGGAGTTTGGAGATTTTTCAGGGTATAAATTGAACATGGGGAAAAGTGAGTTGTTTGTGGTGCATCCAGGGGAGCAGAGTAGAGAAATAGAGGACCTACCGTTGAGGAAGGTAACAAGGGACTTTCGTTACCTGAGGATCCAGATAGCTAAGAATTGGGGCACATTGCATAGGTTAAATTTAACGCGGTTGGTGGAACAGATGGAGGAGGATTTCAAGAGATGGGATATGGTATCCCTGTCAATGGCAGGGAGGGTGCAGGCGGTTAAGATGGTGGTCCTCCCAAGATTCCTCTTTGTGTTTCAGTGCCTCCCGGTGGTGATCACGAAGGCTTTTTTTTTTTTAAAAAGGATTGAAAAGAGCATCATGGGTTTTGTGTGGGCCGGGAAGACCCCGAGAGTGAGGAAGGGATTCTTACAGCGTAGCAGGGATAGGGGGGGGCTGGCACTACCGAGCCTAAGTGAGTATTATTGGGCCGCTAATATTTCAATGGTGAGTAAGTGGATGGGAGAGGAGGAGGGAGCGGCGTGGAAGAGATTAGAGAGGGCGTCCTGTAGGGGGACTAGCCTACAGGCTATGGTGACAGCCCCATTGCCGTTCTCACCGAGGAACTACACCACAAGCCCGGTGGTGGTGGCTACACTGAAGATTTGGGGACAGTGGAGACGGCATAGGGGAAAGACTGGAGCCTTGGGGGGGTCCCCGATAAGAAACAACCATAGGTTTGCCCCGGGGGGAATGGATGGGGAATATGGAATGTGGCAAAGAGCAGGAATAACGCAACTGAAAGATCTGTTTGTGGATGGGAAGTTCGCGAGTCTGGGAGCGCTGACCGAGAAATATGGGTTGCCCCAAGGAAATGCATTCAGGTATATGCAACTGAGGGCTTTTGCGAGGCAACAGGTGAGGGAATTCCCGCAGCTCCCGACACAAGAGGTGCAGGACAGAGTGATCTCAAAGACATGGGTGGGGGATGGTAAGGTGTCAGATATATATAGGGAAATGAGGGACGAAGGGGAGACTATGGTGGATGAACTACAAGGGAAATGGGAAGAAGAGCTGGGGGAGGAGATCGAGGAGGGGCTGTGGGCAGATGCCCTAAGCAGGGTAAACTCGTCGTCCTCGTGTGCCAGGCTAAGCCTGATTCAGTTTAAGGTATTACACAGGGCACATATGACTGGAGCACGGCTCAGTAAATTTTTTGGGGTGGAGGATAGGTGTGCGAGGTGCTCGAGAAGCCCAGCGAATCATACCCATATGTTTTGGTCATGCCCGGCACTACAGGGGTTTTGGATGGGGGTGACATAGGTGCTTTCGAAAGTAGTAGGAGTCCGGGTCGAACCAAGCTGGGGGTTGGCTATATTTGGGGTTGCACAAGAGCCGGGAGTGCAGGAGGCGAGAGAGGCCGATGTTTTGGCCTTTGCGTCCCTAGTAGCCCGGCGCAGGATATTGCTAATGTGGAAGGAAGCCAAGCCCCCGGGGGTGGAGACCTGGATAAATGACATGGCGGGGTTTATAAAGCTAGAGCGGATTAAGTTCGTCCTAAGGCTCAAGGGTTCACCAGGCGGTGGCAACCGTTCGTCGAATACCTCGCAGAAAGATAGACGGAATGGGAAAAAGGCAGCAGCAGCAGCCCAGGATCGGGGGTGTGGGGGGAGGAGGAACCAGAAGGACTCAGGGTTGTTAATATATACTGTATAGTATGTATAGGTCGTTGCTACAGATAATTATATATTGGACTGTTAAATTATATTTTTGGAGAGTGTTACTTGTGACAAGGCAGTTGCCAATTCGGGCTAGTTTTTATTTTTGTTATTTATTATTTATTCATTTTTTGTTTATAAAATAGGTCATTGTTATTTGTGTTGTTATAATATTGTGTAAAGGATACACAATGTACTGTGTTGGTTGACCAAAAATTTTCAATAAAATATTTAATAAAAAAAAATACTCATAATTCGGAAGTGTGTGTATGCATGCGTAACTAACAGGGCGATAAGGTAAAACTGATAGATTTTTTGTTGCGTAAAAACTGTCAGAAGTTTGTTTTTCGGAAAGTATTTACAGCACCGCCTTAATACCCCTGACCCAAATTTGAAGAGCAGCATTCGGATTAATACCCCTGTCCCAACATTTGAAGAGCAGCATTCGGATAGGAAAGATGGCAATGCAGCGCCTAATGAACCCAGAGGAATTTGCGGTCGCAGCGACTAGCAGCAGTAGAGTGGGACAATGTCCCATTTTGGAGGAAGAGACCAGGAAATATCTCAAAGGGAAAGGATGGCCCCTTTGGAATGAATTCGGTGATAACAAGGAATCAGGTCCCGGGAGTATAGGACATACTTGGTGGGAGAACCTGAGCGAGATCCACAAAAAGAGCTTAGGGAAAGCTTGCAAGCCGATGGCAATCGTGTCCTGTTTGGCACAATTGCGAGGCACAGAGGAGGTCGTAAGGACTCTCCGGAAAGAAGTTGAGGGCATACATCGAATGAGTAAGGTCGATGTAAGCGAGGTAGAAAAGGAGAATTTTGAATTGAGATGGAAGTTGGCAGCAAAAGATGTAGAGGTGGAGGATGCCAAAAGGGCACACCAGTCTTGTCTGGCACACTTAAGCAGCTTCCAATCTCAGTATGAAAAGGCCTATCAGGACACGCAACGTGCAGTCCTGGTACGAGAAGAAACGGAAAAACAGGTAGAGGCATTACAGAAACAGTGTAGTGACCTAAAGGCAGCATTAAGAGCACTCATATTGTCACCACAGAACAAAGACAAAGCACGCTAGATCACGCAAAGTGCCGGAAGCAGATTGCAGAGCTGCAATCGCTGCTTTCTGTTCAGAAAGGTTTCCAGGAAACTTTTGGAGACAAATTAGATCAGGAAGACAGCCCTGATTGGGAAGAGTTGAACGAAACAGCGCAGAGATATGTTCAGGGAACATGTGCGCAGGGAAAGCCACAAAAGAGAAAAGCGCCCCAAACCCCCACACAGCAGATAGTTCACGCTCCAATGAACCCTGTAACCACCCACCGCACAGCCACATCGGACGATGCGGAATTTCTATACTCCACCCCCTTAACAGTGACCTAATTATGGGACGCGCGCGATAAGATTACACCGTTCCTCCCCACCTCAGACCCCCACCATTTCTTTGCCACAGTTAAGCATCAGGCGACCATGTACGGCCTGGATGAGCGAGAGCATGTAAAGCTCACCGTTTTAACTTTAGACCCTTCAGTAGCAGCAGCCCTTCCCAACCCACAGAATGTAGGAGGAGGCACCCTTGCAGAAATGCATACCGCGATCCTGGATGCGATCGGGTATAACCGGGGTGACCCCGTAGATGGCCTCAACAAATGTAGGCAAAAGAAATCAGAGCACCCCACAGCGTTCGCTGGACGCCTGTGGATCCACTTTGCAGCAGTCTTTGGAGACTTAGACCGCGCCCATTTGTCCCCAGACAACATGGCCAAATGGACCCGCACCCTTATCTCCCATGCCACAGATACAGGTCAGAAAGCCTGCACGAGTTATGATCCCTCAGAGGAGGCCCATAACGAGAAGTGGGTACTGAAAAGATTGTCCCGCACTTGGGAGCAATCTATACAAAGCAAACCCGCAGTCAAGAATACAGAGGAAAAGCAGGCCGGAGCAGATAAGCAGGCAGTAAAATCACACCAGAACCCCGCATGGGTGAGTGAGGGAAAGAACAGCCCCCCACCCAAGTCACAGGAGTGTTACAACTGCGGACAGTTGGGAAACTTCACAAGAGAGTGCAATGCCCCTAAAAAGCCACAGAGAGCCCAGCAGACGGGCACTCTGAGTAAGAAAAAGACAGAGCCCATTCATAGCGTTAGTGCCTGTTCGGATCGGACGGACTTGACCGGAATGGACTGACAGTGTACGGGCTCCCCCAGTTGGGTCTGCGACATCCTTTGGGATAGGTCCGGATGACTGGTAGTTGCAGCGAAAATACGGGGACAGCCCATCGAATTTCTCTGGGACACAGGAGGGTCCCGCACATCAATAAATTCCTCCACCCTGTTTCAAAAAGACACGTGGCCCACTACAGCCACTATCACCCTCAGCGGCTTTACAGGCCACTCACAGCAGGGACACATCACAGCCCCTGTACCCATTCAAGTCGGCACCATCACCACCAAGCACTCCGTAGTTTTAGTTGACCTGCCCCACACAGCAGAACACATTCTGGGAATCGATTTCATGAATTCCCACAATCTTTCATTTGATCCAGTCAACCAGTGTCTGGAAGATTGCAAAATCCGCAAGAGCCCCCGCAACGCTCACCATAGGAGTGTATGCGAACAAAATTAGCACAGTAGGCGAATTTTGGTTCAACCCGACCACGCTTAGCACGGACAAGCAGGTTAGGGCAGTTCTGCAAAAGAACAGGGCAGCATTCGCAATCCACAAGCATGACTGTGGACGGATGACTGGCTCCGTACAAATAACAGGACCTGACCCTAGATCCAAAAACAGTATGTATTTCCCCAAGAGGCAGAGGGAGAAATCTCCAAGGTAATAGAAAGCTTATTAGAGCAGGGCGTACTTAGATCAGTAGCCTCAACTAATAATGCTCCGATTTGACCAGTGAGAAAGCCCGATGGATCATGGCGACTGACCATCAATTACCGGGAACTGAACAAAGTCACCCCCACAGCAGCAACAAGTCCCGAGACCATGGTCAAGCAGGGACTCAATTCCCGATTCTTTACTGTTTTGGACATCAGTAATGGATTCTGGTCCATTCCATTGGCAAAGGCGTGCCAGTACAAATTTGCCTTCACCTTTAAAGCACAGCAGTACACGTGGACATGCCTGCCACAAGGCTTCCACAACACCCCCTCCATTTTCCATCGACAGCTGGCAAATGGCTTAGCCAAATTCTCTCGCCCCGAATGTCTGGTACAGTATGTAGACGACCTACTACTGCAGACAGACACCAAGGAAAAGCACATTGAGCTTCTGTCCGAACTCCTGGAACTATTACATTCAATTGGTTGTAAAGTCAACCCCAAAAAGGCCCAGATTTTGGAAGAAAAAGTGATATATTTGGGAACAATTATCACACATGGCAAACGCGAGATCGAGCATAAAAGGATTGACACGATTGCTAAATTGCCCCTTCCCCAGAACGTTGCAGCCCTCCGGTCGTTTTTAGAACTGGTTGGCTACTGCCGAAACCACATTGACGGTTTCACCAGCAAGGCAGCTCCCCTCTCAGACCTCCTAAAGAAAGGAGCCCCCTGGGAATGGCTTCCGCAGCATACGGATGCTGTGGACTCTTTAAAACAGGCACTCATAGGAGCCCCGCATTACAAGTTCCAGACCCGTTTTCCCCTTACGCCATAGAGGTAGCGACCACAGACCGCACCCTTTCAGCCATGCTCCTCCAGGAACGGCACGACCAGTTAAGACCTGTAGCTTACGCCTCCAGAATTTTAGATGCTGTGGAGCAGCGATTTTCAGCCTGTGAGAGGCACCTGCTCGCAGTATTTTGGGCAGTGCAGTATTTTTCATATATTACCAGACTGAACCCCATTACAATTCTCACTGAACACACCCCCACCCAACTTTTACTGGACGGACGACTCCAGGAAGCCAGATTAGAGCAGCGAGATGGACCCTTCTCTTGCAGGGACGGGACATTGCTGTTAAAAGGGCAAAGATGCACACCTATTTAGCCGACAACTTACAGTACCCCGGAACCCCCCATGAATGCAAAATTCTCTCTCCACACACCACAACTCAGGCCCCTTTATTGCGAAAACACCCCCCAGAAAGATAGGTAGTTCAACCCAGAGCCCCCAGCACACGGACACGTGTGAGCCTATAAAGATCTACGTGGGTGGATCTTCCAGTCTTGGATGGGAAGCGCATAACAGGTTGCGGTATCTATGTCGAGGGCGCGCAGGGACGCGCCCTTAGGAAATATCGTTAAAACTTCCAGGCCACTTAGGCGCGCAGGCAGCAGAGCTTGCGGCCATCGCGTATCTAGTGCAACACCCAGATTCCTTCCCCAGCCCAGCAGACATATACTCGGACAGCCTCTATGTCTGCAACAGTCTCACAGAATTTCTGCCCCTGTGGAAAGCAAGAGGATTTGTTTCCGCAGACGGAAAACCCCTCCCCTCAGCCCCATTGCTCCGTCACATTTTAGAGCGAGCCCAGAACAGGACTTATGGGATAATCAAAGTTCGCATTCACCATCGTTCCTCCCCCCCCTGGAAATGTGAAAGCCGACGCACTGGCTAAAGCAGGTTCCAGACGTGGACATTTTTGGACACCCCCCAAAGGCGCACCAGTGAGTGCAGTTCAGGTCTCACAGACAAAGGTAGAGGATCTAGTGGAGGCCCAGAAGCAGGACAGCAATCTCAAGGAGATTGTAAAAGGAAAATATCCAGTTCCCTATGAGGTGTTCAAAAATGCACTGACCACACATGACGGTGTGGTGTTAAAAGACACCCTTTGTGGTTCCTGAACAGGACAGGAATCAACTGATTTGTTTGTTCCATGACGGTCATGGACATCAGGGAATCGATCCCTATACAGCCCATCTGAAGCAGCTGTGTTGGTGGCCGAATTTAAAGGATGATGTAAACCATTACATAGAGAACGGTCGAATCTGTGCCCAGAATATTCCGGACAGATATGCCAAAAAGGCTCAACTCAGCCACACCCGACCCGTTAATGGCCCCTGGACTAACCTCCAGATTGATTTGATAGGACCATTGCCCCCTTGCAGGAATGGCTATAAATATGTACTTGTGGTAATTGACACATTTACGAAATGGCTGGAAGCATTCCCAGCCCGCACAAATACTGCAAAAACCACAGCCAAGATTTTGACCCACCACATCTTTACAAGATGGGGACTCCCCCGCAGCATTGAATCCAACCAAGGTTCCCATTTTACGGGACGTGTCATGCAGAACGTCCTCACGATATTTGGCATCACCCAAAAATTCCACATAGCATACCACCCACAGTCGAGTGGTATCGTGGAGCGCATGAATCGGACCCTAAAATCCACCCTCAGAAAAATCGTCCAGCAGAACACCACTTGGGACTCAGTCCTCCCTTTTGCGCTGATGTTTTTGCGTAACACAATTTCTACTTCCACAGGTTACACCCCACACACCCTCATGACCAGATGCCCCATGAAAGGCACAGAATATTTTAGGTTTGGACTTGACCAGCCCCGAAGTGATGGCCCTCACACACGAGAAAGCAGTGGAGCAATTAGTTGCAAATGTTAAAACGGCTCAGCTAGCAGCCGCAGTAATATTGGGCACCAGAAAGAAACAGAGCAAGGCTTGTTTCGACAAGACAGAGCATGCGACAGAGTACAGTATAGAACAGCAAGTTATGCTCTGTATATAACCCCAGCACATTCCTGTCACCAAAATACTCGGGTCCGTACTCCATTGCAGATAAAGTAAGCCCTTCCGTTTATAAAATAAAGTACCCCAACGGTAAGACTGCGTGGTTCCATATAAACCAGCTGAAGGCATATGGAACACAGTCGAACCACGCACACCACGTCATGCTCGACGCAGCACACCACACCCCGCCCACAGCCAACGTAACCCTACCATCCCCCAACACGTCCAGCCCAGCCACAAACTCGACCTCGACTCCACCCCCGAAATATATACTCCGCCCCGGAACGCCCACAGACTGCAGCAGCAGAGACAGCGACTGTGACTCGGACGATAGCCACAGCACGCCTCGCTACTATCCCACACCCAGGGATTCCGACTACGATCCAAGTGATTCCTTCATGATCACTTTCCTGAACAAACCCCACCACCGACCAACACTGACGACCCCGATTCCGTCCCCACACAGCTAGACAACAACTATTGGCACCGAGATAACTCGTTCCGACTCGTCCGCAACGACGAGAGCGACCCCACCTCACATGCAGCCCTTTCAGCCCTGATACACTCAGAGCTCAGTGTTTGGCACCCGGGAGAAGGTGACGACCTTGGGTCTGATTCCCATACCGAGAACCCCTTTGCGACCCTGTTCGCAACCGAGAACTGAGGTGTCCAGATGATGTTTAAAAGGAACCGCTTGGGAGAAGTGGTGTCCTTTCTGATGGAACCTGCTGCATGTTTTATGTCAGTTTGTTAAATGTGGTTTGTCAGACAGGAAAAACAAATATTTCACTGCCCCACGCCTATTCGGCCGAAAACTCTTTTGAGAACGTGTCCGCACACCTTTTCAGCAGAAACCTCGGAGGACTTGTCTGCAGAGACTGGTTAAGGTACCAGACGCCCGTTCGTAACTGCCCTTCTGGTTCGAAGGTAGAACCACTACGGCAGCCCCACCACGATGCCTACATTTCTTGCCCGTTCTTGGCGGTTGCTCAGGCAGTGGAGAAACGGCTTGGGACCCATCCTGCCTGGGAACCCCCCCCTCTGGTCAACTACACTCGGGTAGGAGAGGCATGGCATTGGTAGCAGTCCTACCCAGGGACTCCATCCAACTCTTACCCGTCGCGGCCCATACGCACCTCATTTTGGCACTTTCAGTTCAAAAAGTTGTGTTTTGTTTAGGTAACCTTTAGGTTGCCAACCACCTGCTATTTACATCCGGAAACATTTGGATGGTAAATTGCACAGTCTGCGAGACAGCTCGCACTGGTTCATTATTGGAAAGGTCCTAAAATTCGATTTTTGAAAAAAAAAAAAGAAAAAAAAATGAGGGAGTCACACATAGTGACCAATTATAAAGGGAGTAATTGGCACTACAGGACAGACACACTATCGTACGAGATATTAAACAAAGATAGTTACACACACTATACTTGTTTCCACAGAACTCCAGAAGCTCCAGTACCGGAGAAGAGGAGAAGAAAGAAAAGGAAAGAGAAAAGCCATGAGGACTTCCTTCACATGGATCATCATCTTTATGGACATTTGGTTGCGCGTGAACGTGAACCCCATGACTCCAAGCCCCCCCGCCGTTAATGTTTCACTTCCCCGCAGTACCCAGAGCCCAGTCACCAGCGACACCACATCTTGGTGTGCCAGGTTTATAACCTGGTACTCCCTGTCCTATGTAATAGAAACCTTACTGGTATTAGCGATACTCTACTGCATAGTGCAGTCTAAGGAAATGGAGAAGGAGAGCCTACCGCACTCGAACCCCGGTATATAGGATCAGATCCCCTATTTTTGGATACGACCAGACGCCCGATTCCCGCGATCTATAATAAAGAGCATTCACTTGCGTTTATTGTAAATAAAGAAATGTAAAGAACTGTTCATGAGCAAATTGTACGATCCTGAGCTTGACTGCCAAGCCAGGAAGACGGTGTATAAACTGCTTTGATTTTGTTGTATGGTTGAGGAAGTTAGGATAATGAAATATTTAAGTGAGTGTAGTGTATTAAGAATAGTTAGAGGTTCCCAGTTTATTGTTTTGTAATGCATGTCCCTGTTTGACATAGCGCCCTTAGAATTGTTAGTTAAAATTTTTTTGCATAGCTATGGTCAGTGCAGAGGCCATGAAGGAAGTGCCACCCCCCCCCCCAGGTCAGGGAATGGAAAGCAACATAGTTATGTGATCCTTCACGCTTCGCGTTCGGATCACAAGGAGGAAATGTAACCACTTAAAATGGCCAACTCCCGATTTAAAATGGCGAACAGCAAAGGCTGATGGGAAAGTCAGCTAACAGGACAAAAACGAGCAGCTGCAGGTTGGCTGTGTATTTACCTCTGGAAAGGCCAGACAAGATTGATACCAGCAACCATCAGCATAACAAAACACCAGCCATCTGCATACTAATGAGCAATCCCCGGGAACAATAAGCAACATTTAGACACAAAGCAAAACCAGACTCTTCGGCGCCATCAGAAGGCTACACAAAAGGAGGTGAACAACCACCTCAAGACCGCCCATCGATCAGGGAACCGCTCCAGCATTGGAGAAAATCGAACCAAGTGATTGGGACAAAGTCCAATCACTTGGAACCAGGTACAGGGTCCGCCCCAAAAGGCAGGAAGCCCCTGGGGACTATAAGAATTGAGCCCCAAGTTCAAGGCGCTCTCTTCCAGCTCTTCAGCTCTCTTCCACCCCTCTTCAACCTTTTCCAGCTCTATTTAACTCTTCAACAGCCGGTCGCTACGAGATAGGCGCTCCTAGCTATCAATCTGTACCAACTTCGAATCCCGCAGGCTCAGAACCCGAACGAAAGGCCATTTGTTTCCCTGACCTGGTGGGCCAGTTCCAAGTTAAGTATTGGCCTGTTAGCTGTAGAAGTAGCTTAGACGTAGAATTTGTAGTGATTACTGTGTATAATAAATGTGCTTTGATTTAAATCTTACTAAGTGGTGTATTGGATTATTGATCATTACTCGGACTTGAACCACGTGGCGGTATCATAAAGACACCTGGCGACGAGCAAAGGTGATAAAATAGAGCAATTAAACTAAGGCAAAGTTAGCAACACCACCACTCCCATTCTGGCCCTGGTGCATCCGATGGACCGCGGGCAGAATAGGGTGGCACCAAGCCACATATGACACCCAAGAGGCTGCCAGTCCTGTCTAGGAAGATCACTCCAGATGACTGACGCCAAAGGGGACCTCGGTCACAGGGTGAGAATCACAGCAGGCCGCCTTCACCCTGATGTAGTTCCTGGAGAAACACCTAGACAGAGCGTCAGGGCCTTTAAGGCCAGAAGGTTAGACACCAGTTAAGTTGACACTGGTGCAGCACCTAAGATATCTATAGGGACTAGGACACAAACCTGTGGAAACATTTTCATGTATTCACAAAAGATACAAATGTTCCAATCTGCCTTTGTGCTGTGTCAGAAGGCTGCGAGGGATGGGCTGGGCTGGGATGGCTGCAGGGGGCACTGTAGGCACTCCCATTGGGTAGTCCAAATGATGCCCTGGCGCCTGATTGTGGGGCTGGAAGCTCTGCGTAACCATGGGCACTGGTGTGGGCGGTCAGTGGGGTGCGCAGCAAGATCGCTGCCTTGCAAGTCGCCGCAATAGCGGTCTGTGGCTGGGCACCCCTCGGTCCATCCTCTGGTCAATCCCCGCTACTGCCCCCGGCCTTGACAGACGCCACCCGGCAGCCCACATTCCTGCATCGGGGAACAAATGACCATGTCCTACCTCTTCTCTCTCCCTCAGCAGCCACCGCGCTAGTTTCCCGATTTTAAATACCACAAGTGAACCTCGCCGTTGGTCTTTCCTCCTGGTAGGGGTGGAGCATCGCGGAGGGTCTGGAGAATACCGTGGCGGGCCCGTTATTGATGTGCCGATGGTGTTTACTATACGATTTGCATGCCCATGCCAGTCTGCAGTGTAGAATGCATTCACGCTGATGTTTCGGCACCGGAGCATGGCATTCCGTTGAGCGCCCTGCGCTGGCCTCGATTTTCGGCTGATGCATGATTCTCCACCGATCATGCTTCACGATTCCGGCATAACTGAACAGAGAAACCCGCCCCTTGGTTATCAGGTCATTTTCCATTCTGTGAACTTGCCTAAGTGAATGAAGATCTAACAAACAAGGGAGCGCGATCTTTGAGGGGTGTGCCGCATTCGTGATTTTTGTCCTCCTGGAAAATACCCAAAACATACCATAGACTGCAAAGATGGAAATTGTTCAGCTATTTTTAATGATAGCTGTAAGTCATCCATGGTTCACAGCCATGTAATAAGATGCTGAGAATACATGTCTTAGAAACAATCAACTTGATTTTAGTCCATACATTTTGTGAGTTGGCCAAAGTTGATAGCTGAGTAGGAATGTGTAAAGTTCTGTATCAAGGGTCAGACTGTCTGTTGCTGTGGACCAGAGGTAGCAGAAATAATTAACCGTTTCCCCATCAGGGTGCTATTTAGTGTAAACAGCAATGGTGATGCAATACCTTTTCCCATGACCACGGTTTTCCTGACACTTAGTCAGTGAAAACGTTATAGGCATAGGAGAAAGAGGCCAAGAATGGACAGTCCATTAGTCTTTGTAGCTGAGTTTACATGTGGGTGACTAGTGCAGCATAAAAAAACTCTGACAACGTTCAATGTGTTTCTGCCTTCACTTTCAGACTTGTTTGATTGTACAGTTTTCCATCTGACGTAGTATAGAAATAGATTCCTTCCATACCTGCAGGGAAGACAAAGTCAGAAGCCTGGAAAAGATGCCAAACAGAGTGAGGGCTAGGACACAGCTCTGTCTCATTCCACTGTATGAAGGAATTAAAGGGGCACTTGATCCTACCATCATCAAAGTTGCCCTCCCTGAAGTTGGCAGATAGTGAAGTACTCATTGTCAGAAACAAACAATGACCCACTGGGTTGGACATTAGGTGAGCTAAACTCCTGTGAGACTGATAGCTCTCAATCTGCAGCTTCCTGTCATGAATGAGTTAGATGAATAACCCTCATCACCTGAGCTTTAGAAGGTCATAGATTGCTTAGCAAATGTAAAGGCATCTTGCAAGGATGGAATCCCAACCAAACAGCTCAAGCACAGACAGTACCATCTACTGCCACCCCGTTATGTCCTTTGCCACCCCCTTATGACCTTCTCCTTTTCTGAAAAGTAAGTTCCATTCCACAGGAGGTGCAGGATGCAAAAATCATCACACAATTGAAAAACAAAGGCAACAGAGGAGGCTGCAACAACTATAGGGGCATATCACTCCTTTGCATCATGGGAAGGCCTTTGTTAATCATACGAAGACTCCATCTACTGCTAACTGAGCGTATCCGGAAACACACTGCAGTTTCCACAGTGTTCGAAGATCTACTGTGGACATGATCTTCGCCATCTACAAGTGTAGGGAACAGGATACATCTCATTACCTTCCTTGTGTAGATAAGGCATTCAACACTGTCAGCAGAGCAGGACTCTACAAGATTGGTGGGGAAATTGACTGTCCATGAAAGCTCTTCAGACTCATCCACTCCTTCCATGACAACATGCACTGCACAGTTTGACGGTTCCACATTTAGACATTGCGCCACCATTATCTTTCCAACACATTCATTGATGTCACAGCACATCTACTATGCACAATAGCTTGCTACCTAACAGACCAGCAAAAAGATTTTGTTACAAACCAAGTACAGTTTGCATACCAGAGCCAAATATTTTGCGCTAGAATCAAGTCATTTATTTCAATTTAATCTTAATTTCCTGATATTTATAACCCATGCATGTTTTACTCACACAATTTACAATGTTATCAAAACAGTTTATTGAATAAGCACCTGCAACTCATTGCCAACAACTATTACTGCATATTTATACCACTGAAGCTTGTATCCCTTCGCTGTGGGAAGAAGAAAATGATGACGACTTTTCAGATATTGAGCTGGAGGAAATTACTAACTAAATGTAAATTTGATGTCTTATAGGCTGCCAGAAAGCAACAAGCTCAGTCAAATAGAGGCAGGGGAGAGATTTGCAGTTAATGGCTTCAAGGGGTAGCATGTGTATGACTACAGAAGGAATCAAGAATTCAGCTCGTGTTCAGATTCAGGAAGTGGCAGAAAGGCAGGGGAGGAAAGGCCATTTAAAAAAAGTAATTGCATAATTTAGGACCTCACACACCCCGGACATACTCTCGTCCACCTTCTTCCGTCAGGAAAAAGGTACCAACCGACTCAAGAACAGCTTCTTCCCTACTGCCATCAGACTTTTGAATGAACCTACCTCGTATTAAGTTGATCTTTTCTCCACACCTTGCTATAACTGTAACATTATATTCTGCAGTCTCTTCTTCCTTCCCTATGTACGGTATGCATTGTTTGTACAGCATGCAAGAATACTTTCACTGTATACCAATACATGTGACAATAATAAATCAAATCAACAAAAAAAAAAAAAAAAAAGACTGAACAAAGAAAGGTACACTCAGGAACAGGCTCATCGGCCCTCCAAGCCTGTGCCGACCATGCTGCCCGTCTAAACTAAAATCTACACTTCCGGGTCCGTATCCCTCTATTCCCATCCTATTCATGTATTTGTCAAGATGCCCCTTAAACGTCACTATCGTCCCTGCTTCCACCACCTCCTCCGGCAGCGAGTTTCAGGCACCCACTACCCTCAGTGAAAAAAAAAAAAAAAAAAAAAAGCTTGCCTTGTACATCTCCTCTAAACCTTGCCCCTCGCACCTTAAACCTATGCCCCCTAGTAACTGACCCCTCTACCCTGGAGAAAAGTCTGACTATCCACCCAGTCTATGCCCCTCAATTTTGTAGACCTCTATCAGGTCGCTCCTCAACCTCAGTCGTTCCAGTGAGAACAAACCATGTTTATTCAACCTCTCCTCATAGCTAATGCCCTCCATACAAGGCAACATCCTGGTAAATCTCTTCTGCACCCTCTCTAAAGCCTCCACATCCTTCTGGTAGTGTGGCGACCAGAATTGAACACTATACTCCAAGTGTGGCCTAACTAACGTTCTATACAGCTGCAACATGACTTGCCAATTTTTATACTCAATGCCCCGGCCAATGAAGGCAAGCATGCCGTATGCCTTCTTGACTACCTTCTCCACCTGTGTTGCCCCTTTCAGTGACCTGTGGACCTGTACACCTAGATCTGACACCTAGGACTGTCAATACTCTTGAGGGTTCTACCATTCATTGTATATTCCCTACCTGCATTAGACCTTCCAAAATGCATTACCACACATTTTGTCTGGATTAAACTCTATCTGCCATCTTTCCACCCAAGTCGCCAAACGATCTAATTTGTTATTTTGAAGGTGTCCATTTTAGAATAAGGCAGTTGGACATTCGGAATTAGATAATAAAGCCACTATGTAACCTATTCCTGTGCTTAGATTTAGTGGCTCTATTGGAATGCAAACCGGTGGAATCATGGCAGCGATGTGTTATGGGATGGATCAAGGAAAATCAGTGCAGAAGAGTGATGTGGTCAGCAACGTTGAAATTGGCAGAGGAGAAGAGACCAGAAGATTGAGCTACATTCAGTCAGGTAGGATGCTTGGTAAATTTAGCCGTGGTAGTCTCAATCTTGTAAGTAACTCTGAATTAAATTTATACTTGCTGAACGGGAAGTTCAATAGGGCTGAATCAACATGAATTCGTCAAGGCGAGGTCATGCCTGACAAATCTGTTAGAATTCTTTGAGGAGGCAACGATGAAATTAGACAAGGGAGAGCCAATGGACGTGATCAATTTGGATTTCCAGAAGGCTTTTGACAAGATTCTAAATAAGATAAGAGCCTTGGTGTTAGAGGCAAGGTCCTGGCATGGATAGAGGATTGGCTGACTGGCAAAAGGCAGAGAGTGGAGATAAAGGGGTCATTCTCAGGATGACAGCCTTCATTCTCAGGAGCTGATGAAGCAAGGGGGCTGCATAAGGACTTGGACAGGCGAGCAGAGTTGGCAAAGAAGTGGCAGATGGAATACAACGTGGAAAAATGTGAGGTTTGCACTTGGTAGAAAGAACAGAGGCATAGACTATTTTCTAAATGGGGAAAGGGTTGGAAATCAGAAGCACAAAGGGACTTAGGAGTCCAGTTCATGATTTTCTTAAGGTTAACATGCAGGTTCAGTTAGCAGTTAGGAAGGCAAATGCAATGTCAGCATTCATTTTGACAGGGCTCGAATACAAGAGCAGGGATGTACTACTAAGGCTCTGGTCAGAACCCATTTGGAATATTGTGAGCAGTTTGGGCCCTGATTCTAAGGAAGGGTGTGCTGGCCTTGGAGGGGATCCAGAGGAGGTTCACAAGAATGATTCCCAGAATGAAGTCAAATGAGAGGGGTCGAGGACTCTGGGTCTGTACTAAATGGAGTTTAGAAGGATAAAGGGGGATCTCATTGAAACTTACAGAATACAGAGAGGCCTAGATAGAGTGGACGTGGAGATGTTTCCACTATGCGAAATTAGAACCCGCGGGCACAGCCTCCCAGGCTCAAGGGATGATCCTTTAAAACAGAGATGAGGAGCAATTTCTTCAGCCGGAGGGTGGTGAATCTGTGGAACAATTTTCCGCAGAAGGCTATGGAGGTCAAGTTACTGGGGGCATTTAAGACAGACATAGATAGGTTCTTGTTTAACAAGGGGGATCAGTGGCTACAGGGGGAGGGCATGAGAATAGGGATGATAAACATATCAGCCATGATCGAATGGCAGAGCAGACTCGATGGGCCAAATGGCTTAATTATGCTCCATATATTATGGTCCAGGTTCTTTATTAATAAGGGGATCAGGGGTTAGAACATAGAAAATACAGCACAGAACAGGCCCTTCGGCCCACGATGTTGTGCCGAACCTTTGTCCTAGATTAATCATAGATTATCATTGAATTTACAGTGCAGAAGGAGGCCATACGGCCCCCTGAGTCTGCACCGGCTCTTGGAAAGAGCACCCCACCCAAACTCAACACCTCCACCCAACACCAAGGGCAATTTTGGACACGAAGGGCAATTTATCACGGCCAATCCACCTACCCTGCACATCTTTGGACTGTGGGAGGAAACCGGAGCACCCGGAGGAAACCCACGCAGACACGGAGAGGACGTGCAGACTCCGCACAGACAGTGACCCAAGCCGGAATCGAACCTGGGACCCTGGAGCTGTGAAGCAATTGCGCTATCCACAATGCTATCGTGCTGCCCTTAAGAACAAATAAATCTACACTATATCATTTTACCGTAATCCATGTACCTATCCAATAGCTGCTTGAAGGTCCCTAATGTTTCCGACTCAACTACTTCCACAGGCAGTGCATTCCATGCCCCCACTACTCTCTGGGTAAAGAACCTACCTCTGATATCCCTCCTATATCTTCCACCTTAAATTTATGTCCCCTTGTAATGGTTTGTTCCACCCGGGGAAAAAGTCTCTGACTGTCTACTCTATCTATTCCCCTGATCATCTTATAAACCTCTATCAAGTCGCCCCTCATCCTTCTCCTTCTAATGAGAAAAGGCCTAGCACCCTCAACCTTTCCTCGTAAGACCTACTCTCCATTCCAGGTAACATCCTGGTAAATCTTCTTTGCACCTTTTCCAAAGCTTCCACATCTTTCCTAAAATGAGGTGACCAGAACTGTACACAGTACTCCAAATGTGACCTTACCAAAGTTTTGTACAGCTGCCTCATCACCTCACGGCTCTTAAATTCAATCCCTCTGTTAATGAACGCGAGCACACCATAGGCCTTCACAGCTCTATCCACTTGAGTGGCAACTTTCAAAGATGTATGAACATAGACCCCAAGATCTCTCTGCTCCTCCACATTGCCAAGAACTCTACCGTTAACCCTGTATTCCGCATTCATATTTGTCCTTCCAAAATGGACAACCTCACACTTTTCAGGGTTAAACTCCATCTGCCACTTCTCAGCCCAGCTCTGCATCCTATCTATGTCTCTTTGCAGCCGACAACAGCCCTCCTTACTATCCACAACTCCACCAATCTTCGTATCGTTTGTAAATTTACTGACCCACCCTTCAACTCCCTCATCCAAGTCATTAATGAAAATCACAAACAGCAGAGGACCCAGAACTGATCCCTGCGGTACGCCACTGGTAACTGGGATCCAGGCTGAATATTTGCCATCCACCACCACTCTCTGACTTCTATCGGTTAGCCAGTTCGTTATCCAACTGGCCAAATTTCCCACTATCCCATGCCTCCTTACTTTCTGCAGAAGCCTACCATGGGGAACCTTATCAAATGCCTTACTAAAATCCATGTACACTACATCCACTGCTTTACCTTCATCCACATGCTTGGTCACCTCCTCAAAGAATTCAATAAGATTTGTAAGGCAAGACCTACCCCTCACAAATCCGTACTGACTATCCCTAATCAAGCAGTGTCTTTCCAGATGCTCAGAAATCCTATCCTTCAGTACCCTTTCCATTACTTTGCCTACCACCAAAGTAAGACTAACTGGCCTGTAATTCCCAGGGTTATCCCTAGTCCCTTTTTTGAACAGGGGCACGACATTCGCCACTCTCCAATCCCCTGGTACCACCCCGGTTGACAGTGAGGACGAAAAGATCATTGCCAACGGCTCTGCAATTTCATCTCTTGCTTCCCATAGAATCCTTGGATATATCCCGTCAGGCCCGGGGGACTGGTCTATCCTCAAGTTTTTCAAAATGCCCAACACATCTTCCTTCCTAACAAGTATTTCCTCGAGCTTACCAACCTGTTTCACACTGTCCTCTCCAACAATATCGCCCCTCTCATTTGTAAATACAGAAGAAAAGTACTCGTTGAAGACCTCTCCTATCTCTTCAGACTCAATACACAATCTCCTGCTACTGTCCTTGATCGGACCTACCCTCGCTCTAGTCATTCTCATACCTCTCACATATGTGTAAAAGGCCTTGGGGTTTTCCTTGATCCTACCCGCCAAAGATTGTTCATGCCCTCTCTTAGCTCTCCTAATCCCTTTCTTCAGTTCCCTCCTGGCTATCTTGTATCCCTCCAATGCCCTGTCTGAACCTGGTTTCCTCAGCCTTACATAAGTCTCCTTTTTCCTCTTAACAAGACATTCAACCTCTCTTGTCAACCATGGTTCCCTCACTCGACCATCTCTTCCCTGCCTGACAGGGACATACACATCAAAGGACACGTAGTACCTGTTCCTTGAACAAATTCCACATTTCACTTGTGTCCTTCCCTGACAGCCTATGTTCCCAACTTATGCACTTCAATTCTTGTCTGACATCGTATTTACCCGTCCCCCAATTGTAAACCTTGCCCTGTTGCACGCACCTATCCCTCTCCATTACTAAATGGTTACGAGGAGAAGGCATGAGAGTAGGGATAATAAACATATCAGCCATGATCGAATGGCAGAGCAGACTCGATGGGCCAAATGGCCCAATTATGCTCCTATACTTTATAGAACATAGAACGATACAGCGCAGTACAGGCCCTTCGGCCCACGATGTTGCACCAGAACAAAAGCCATGGTCCTATGGTCTAAGTGGCAAGGAGTTTCTGGCAATGAAGGCCATGTGATTTAGTCTCAAGGGCGTACGATGAACATACAAACCTGCTGACCCAGAAGTGATAATGTTTCCCATTATCTAAAGTCGCAAAGGAAATGCAGAGGTGCTTTGTACAGTAGACAGGTGGTCAGAATGCTACTTTTCCGCCAAGGCTGACATTTCAGGCAAGTATTGAGAGCACATTACATTAAAAGATGTCACATCTTTCAGATGAGAAGACATCAGCCCTGTCAGATGCATGTAACAATTTCACATCCAATCAACACTCTTCCTTCAAACACCATTATAAACAAAAAAAAACTGGTCATTCATCCAATTTTCCATTTGTGGGGCCTTGCCATATGTAAGCAGGTTATTAATTTTGCCTTCATAATTGTAATTCGTTCGCTGTTTTAAAGAAACTCACCTCCAAAGGACATGAAGAGAGACTATATAAATGCAATTTCTTTCTTTCCAATAAACTTTGAATTTTCCTGTGTTAGTCTGGTCATTACCCCAGCCCGTGATGTTATATTTGTAACATTTTACGGTTTCTACTTCAAATAATTAGAATCTTTATTGGCGTCAGAAGTAAGCTTACAAAAATCCCCTCGTCGCCACACACCGGCGCCTGTTTGGGTACACAGAGGGAGAATTCAGAATATCCAATTCATCTAACAAGCACGTCTTTCAGGCCTTGTGGGAGGAAATCGGAGCACCTAGAGGAAACCCATGCAGACACTGGGAGAACGTGTAGACTCCGCACAGACAGTGACCCAAGCCGGGAATCGAACCCAGGACCCTGACGCTGTGAAGCTGCAGTGCCAACCATCTGTTTCGATGTGGGTAGAATTTACATGTTAAAATAAAAATCTAATTTCCCCCCACATTCTAACAATAATGCCAAGTTTATGCACCTGTGTTATAAATTTGCCAGCCAGTGGAAACTATCTTTCAGTTTACTATTGCAACCATTTCATAATACTTGATCTGGTTCAAGCCTTTACTATAGATAGCTTCTCTTACAATAGTGGTTACAATTCAAAGGTACTTCAGTACCGTGAAATGTTTTTTCAAAATGAACATATGAGACAAAAAATTAACTGGTTGTTTCCTTATCCTCAGGTTGTGATTGCATCCTAAACAATAGAGATGCTCAACAGTTTCAGTTCAGAGGGCGTTCCAATGGTGTTGAAGAATAGTTTTGTTCCTTGCAAAGATACTGAACCAATCATTAAAAAGCCCATTTAGGTTATACATGCCAAATGTGTTAATTCTCAATAATTACCCTGAATATTAATCAAAGTAGTGTATCGGAGTCTATCTCCTATACTGATGAGAAATATTACACTTGTTGCCTCCTATCTTTACAGCCAGTGATCTGGCATTAAGTAGGACCCCACAGTCAGTCCCTTGAATTTTTCTGCACTTACCGAATGTAGCCCAATGTGGGGTGGCAAGGAATAAAAAGTCTGTCTTTGTGGGCATCAGCATAGGCACAGCCATCTCCTCTGTTGTCCACCACTGGATTCTCCAGTTCCCTAAGATTTACCCACAAATTACATTTTCAGAACTTTCTAACAGGAACGATATAGAAGCACTCGTACTATAAATACCGATTCTGAAGCACTCTTAATAGCGCAATCATTAGTTTGGAACATGCCATAATCTAACCAAACATTTTACACTACCCTCTTTACAGAAAGAAGCAGATCTATTCATTATAAAAATATTAAAAGTGGAATTGCCACAATATTTCTCCACATTTGCCATGTCATTTGTTAGTCGAGTTGCAATTTTAGTCCAGAATATTCTTGTTTCTCAGCAAATCTGGATGTTAACAAATCAATTACACAACAAATCACACATGGCTTACTTAATTGGGAACATGCATGCGGCATTGTGTAATATGTTGTGGAAAACAACTACTATTGGCAATTTATATAGCAATCTGAATATTGAAAAATGACCCAAAATGATTCATAAAAATCTAATCAAGAATTTGGTAGCTGAGACAAAGGAGAAAACGTAGGAGTGTTGCTCAACAAGCAAATGTTGTAAAAGGATCAGAGGGATGAGAACAGTCAGAATAATTTAGGGAGAGACTTCCAGAGTACGGGACCTATAGGCTGACGGCACAGCTGCCAACAGTGGAGGAGAGTGAACAAGAGGCAGAGTCAGAGAAAACAAAGTTCACAAGGCCCATCTGGACCGTCAAATAAGAATACAAAATAGCATAGTACTATTCAAAGAGGATCAGAACCATTTACCAGGTGTGCAAGCCAATCATCCCCCAACCAACTTCACTAAAAAAAAAAACTAGACTTTTATCTCACGACTATTTGTAGAAACCAGAGTGCAATTGGTGGTTTGGTTTTCGCACAGTGCAACAGTAACTACCCATCAAAAGTACTTCAGTCTTTAGGGCATATTGAGATCATGTAAGGCACTATGCAAGTTTATTCTTTCGGAATTCACATGATACCTCTAACAGACCTGAATTTATAACGTACTCCAATCAACACTACTGCTGCATGAAGGAAGCCGTGCACAGTATTCACCAGCCTGCAAAAGCAGATTAGTCGCATCCAAAGTGCCACTGAGCATATTGGAAGGCATTTTCAGAACTACAGTAAGTAACCAACTGTATTTACAGGATTCACGTGAGCAACTACACCACATGCCGGAAGGATCCTGGCGGCACGGTAGCATAGTGGTTAACACTGTTGCTTCATAGCTCCAGATTAGATTCCCGGCTTGGGTCACTGTCTGTGTGGAGTCTGCACGGTTTCCTCATGTTTGCGTGGGTTCCCTCCGGTTTCCTCCCACAAGTCCCGAAAGACATGTTGTTAGGTGAATTGGACTTTGAATTCTCCCTCGGTGTACCCGAACAGGTGCCGGAATGTGATGACTAGGGGACTTTCACAGTAAGTTCGTTGCAGTGTTAATGTACGCCTACTTATGAAAATAATAAAGATTATTTTTAAAATATGTGCCTTAGAGCTGGCACAACCAATGGCGAATCGTCTCTAATGCCTTCCAATCATAATGCAATGCTGATCTACAGGGATAGTGTAAGTGGTGACGGCAATAATATCCACTTTACCATTCACAGAATAGGGGCTTGGGCCACTCTATCTTGGGTCTTGTAGACTGGTGCCTACTTACTGGATTTCCTTTCAATACACTGTAATTGTTCACATCAGAGCCCTCTCAGCCTCAAGAAAAGCTACCGCTGCATTGATTTTTTCTAAAGGCTCCAAACGTAATCTCGCGAGACGTTGCAAAGTGAATCCTGCCCACAATGGGCGGGATCACTTTTTAAGCAAATTTGAATATTAGAGCAAGGCAGTAAGCCTTTCTCTAATGTGCAAATTCCCTCGGAACTCCGGAGGCTTTGGTATTCAATCCCTTTGCCTCGGGGACCTTGGGTGAGCGCTGTTTGGTACTGGTCCCCACAAACGGAG
Source organism: Scyliorhinus torazame (assembly GCF_047496885.1). Lineage (NCBI taxonomy): Eukaryota > Metazoa > Chordata > Chondrichthyes > Carcharhiniformes > Scyliorhinidae > Scyliorhinus > Scyliorhinus torazame. Next base: position 47,681,421 of record NC_092713.1, on the reverse strand, counting down.
ACCAGATGAACAGCAATCATGGGGGTCTCCAAGAGGAACAGAGGCCCCCAGCTGCCTGCTCTTTGAGCAGGGTGGTGCCTTGGCACTGCTGGTGCCACCTGAGTATCCTTGTAGTGCCACCTGGGTGTCAGCGCCAAGCTGTCCAGGTAGCACTGCCAGCTGGCAGGGGCACTGCCAAGGTGCCAAGCTGGCATTTTACACACATGCGCACGATCAGGTTGGGGTTGCCCGGTGTGGGTGTTGGACAAGCGGACCCTCCCTTGTTGCATTCGGGTTGGGGGGGGGGAGAAAAGAGGAGCGGAGCAGTCGGGGTTTCTTTTTGGGGCCTCATTGATCGGGGCGCCATCTCTCGTTACAGAGTTCTGACAAGTGGAGCTCCCATTGTAAAGAAACGGGGCTGTGCGGCCTTGGGCCACGCATTCCACGTTCAGGCCCCTTATTCAACGCGAATCGCGTTGAATAGCCATGTGTTTCCCGGCACGCTCTGGGACTTTGTGCCCCATTGGGAAGATGTCGCCTTTACTGTCGCTTCCCTTTAGTTGTCCACAGCCCTATAAACTTCACCTCTGCAATTTCCTACTGCAATCACGAACGTATTCCTGGCAGCTATTCCAATCTGCAACTGTTGCTGCAATTAACTATGCAAACGTACTGATTCACAAAATTTAACCATCGTTTCCAATTTACAATGGACAAGATTTGCATGAATGTTTAAATTGAATTTCACAAGTCACATCCTTATCTTCAAAATAAATTTAGGATTTGATGACCTGTAACTTTGTTAAATCCTGAGATGAAGCTCACCCAGTCAAGTTTCTTCATGAGGTTTAATCACAGGAAGATTGCCAAGACTAAAGCTTCACCAAATACTGGAATCAAGTACCTGTTCTGGCAAAATACCGTAACCTCCAAGCAATTACACATCTTTGAACATATTTACACACATAATAATGTGCAATATCTGCAGCGTTTTCTTTTAAATTATTTTAAGATCTGATTCAAGATGTATACAAATGCTCCAATAATATGGCAAAAGAATAAAATATTATGAAGTCTTCATCATGATCATTGTTGTGTGTAATTATAATCAGCATGGCAACCTTGGACATTAGGCTAAAACTCATATCTAGTTGTGTATTTGCTCACAGGCTGTTCGGAATTATTGACTGAAAGTAAGTCTTTTCAGAAGCAAAAGAAGTCTTCAGGAGTTGAGAAGACATCAAAACTGGAGCAGCAGCTGCAGGATGTCAGGTGAAAATGAAATGAAAATCGCTTATTGTCACAAGTAGACTTCAAATGAAGTTACTGTGAAAAGCCCCTAGTCGCCACATTACGGCACCTGTTCGGGGAGGCTGTTACGGGAATTGAACCATACTGCTGGCCTGCGTTGGTCTGCTTTCAAAGCCAGCGATTTAGCCCTGTGCTAAACAGGTGGTACAAATTTGACATTTCAACAGCTGTGACTGTGCTCTGGGAGGAACATTTCCAGATTAATAAGAAATAAAACTGACAAAATAAGCAGAACCAAGGTAATAAAAGAAAAATGTATTAATCATACATTCATGTAAACATCTGTTCTGAATTTGTTATTCCTGGATCAGCCCTAAATTAGTAGATGTCACTGTTGCATTGAATATGCACCTATAATTGCAATAAAAAGCGAGAAAATACCAGAAATGGTTTTGAATAGTTCACTGGGTGAGTACACATTCTACACGGCACAGGTTATGGGGACGAGGGCGGATTTAGGCTTAATCTCTGTGTTTTGTACGGAGTTACAGTTCTCAGCTGCAGCAGGGTGCAGCAGCCTTGAGAACCATGAGCTAGGAGAAGAAAAAGAAAATCAGTGAGACTTTCAATTCCTCATTACTGGCCATTGGTGGGAGGTGCATATCTGAACACCAAAGAATACCTGAAATGGTTGAATCATCATTTCCCAGCATTAATATCCCTCACTTGGATGAGCACAGAATTCTCCCTTCTCCATCTCCCCATAAAAGTTGTGGCAGTGTGCTCAGGTAGGCTTAATGTTGTGCAGGTGGAAACAGGTGGTCTTGGTGAGAGCAAATGCTCAACAGGACTTCTCGATGCAATGCTCAGCATGTAGGTTAGCTCTTCTAAACGCCTTTACAATATTAGGCAAGTTTTCTAAGTTTCATCCCGGTTAGCGTCCGGCTGCTGTTGAGTAAAGATTCAAGAGTTCTGCTCCTTTTCACAAACACCTTTATTTTCCTTGAACACAGCCCTGCACAAAACTCTTTATCACCATATCACATGCTCCCAAAGACCACCTGCAGCCTCTTTACATATCAGTGTCAATTATTGGATACTTAACATCAATGAGACATCTAATTGGAATGACTCTTAACAGTCTCCCCTTCCTTGGAGAAAAAATAATAATTTGGTGAAAACAAAATTACAAGAAACTCAAAAACACATGCAACTTCCTCCCCATATTTTTCCATTTTTGGATGGAAAAAAAACCAAAACAAAGTCACAGAAACAGGTGCCCTTCATTCACAATATCCAAAGGGTACTGTGAACTAGCCCCTCTTTTCATAAAACGATCGGACAATTGATCGCTACTGCCAGCCCATTTAATTTTTGCTATCTCCACGCTGTCCAACATCTGCTTCAAACTTGCAATGTCTATCCTTAATCTTTTCTCATTCACCATTTTTGTAGAGTGCACATTTTCCCCACAGAGATTTATTGTCAATGTGACAATCAATGGGTATGTTACCCAAATCCCAAAATGTCTGTCAATATCGGAAATATATAAAAAGCCATATCCACCGCCTTTACAAGACTTAACTTCTCAGTGGCCAAAGTGCTTTTGACCACTCTCCTTATTTTCTTTGTTTCCCGCACAAGAGGCAACATTTACTATTGTTCCCCAAAAGAAAAATTATAAAACCTCCTGCGCTTGAAACCCCATCACATAAATTTGCATAGGACGCATCACTAAAAACTATGAGTTTCAAGTGCCTAAGATCACCTAAAACCGGGAACCTCAAAACACACTCCTGCATTTTTAGTTTGACCAACGCTTTATTTTGCCTTCCACTTTAGGATCATTCATTTTTAGACTCAACTCCAAGATCAAAACTAATGTCAGGTCTAGTCTGTCTACCTAACCAATTCAGTTGCCCAATTAAACTACGCAGTTGCTCTTTTTCCATCTTTGGGACCACATTTTTTTTGAAACCCGACCACGACTAATTGCTATTGGGCCGATGCTCTCCAAATAAGATGGCTAACGTAAAGTTGCACCTAACTTAATTGGTCCGATTTCTAGTCCAATATATTTAAATGCACTGGAAGCCTGACGTCTAACCCGGAATTCTTTCCTCAACACAGATTACAATAGCTTCAAAATCACTAGTCCCACCCCACAAAATCATCGACATGCATCATAAAGCTGCCAGAAAGATTTCCTTTATAGTGCCAGTAAAACATTGCCGGATACGCTTTCAACTGGCAATAGCCTAACTTTAACAAAACTGACCTTACCGAAAAATATCAGACTCTAGACACGTCATTTAATCCATACACACATTTGTTCAACTTCCAGAGTATTTCTTCGGTGTTGGCTGCCTCTTTAGGACGAAGCAGAAAAAGGTCCCTCTGAAGCCGATGCCCCTGCAAAAAGGCAGCTTTTATATCTATAGATTTGCATTCCCATGCCTTTGTGGCTAATAGAGCCAAGATCTTTAAAATAACCTTTCCTGCCACAGCTGAAATCTACCCTTAAATCCTGATCTTCTAAGTTTTCTTCAAATCCCCTTGCCACAAGCCTGTCCTTTGCCTTATGAGTCCCATCCGGGAAAACCTTTTCCGTGCAAATCCATCTGTGGTCTAGAGCTCTTTGTCCCCGATCCGGTACTTCCGTGTATACCCCAAATTCATTCCAACTGTGCAGTTCGTGCTGTTTGGCATCATTGATAACTTTTTCATCTAATTTATTGGAAGCCACCAAAATCTCACGTGCATATGGGCTTCTACTCCTAGTAGTATTCGTAGTCTTATCCATGTTCCGCGACCTTGACAAACTATGTCCCCTATCCCGCCTGGTGTCTCGTTCTGTACTGCTAGATCTTTCCCTTCTGCTGTGGGATGTTCTTTCAATAGTTCTCGACCTTTTCCTGCGAACCTGTTCACTATTCGATGTACTATCTGAACAGGCACTGCGTTTCTGTGCCCTCCATTTTTGAACTTCGTCTTCCCAATCCATTGTCTTGACTCCTTCCCCTGAATGCTGTACATTTAACCAATGTTTATACTTTCCAGTGGCCTTCCCTGCTCTACTAATAACAGTTGCATCCTTCCATTGACTAGACCCTTCAGGCAAGTATGTCACTTTTGTCCCAACTTTTGGCAGTTGCCCTTTCGGAAAAATGGACTGTTCGAATTCATCAGAAGTATCGTGTTCCTCAACAGAAACCCTATCTATATCAGTTAGCCGATCTTCATAGTTCTGTAACATGTGCGTACCAGATGACCCTGGTTCCTCATCATGTCTGGCTGCTCGGTCTAAATTTGAACATTTGTAATCCGTACCCATTATCCTTGATGAATGTACCCTAATAGTCTGATTGCCATGTGCAAAACAATTGTTTTGCCATCTATGCGTATGATCTTCCCTGGGCCTTTCCATTTATTACAATTGTCTCTCTTATAGTAAACTATGTTTCCTTGCTGAAAACAGTATTTGATGGCCGTACATTATGCCTTAAAGCTCTGCGAATTCTTTTGGAGACTTCTGCTTCCAAAAAAGCTTTTCCACTGCTATGTAATGCATTTAAATGCTCAGCAAAGGCAGAGTTAATTGTAGTCCCCTCCCAAGCTGGAGGCTGGTCTTCCAAAATGGATGGAATTTTAGGATTTCTACTAAACATTAATTGATAGGGACTATAGCCCCCAAGCATCTGCAATGAATTCTTTGCATGTACCGCCCATGCTAAAGCTGAATTTAACTTGCAATTTGGTCTATCTGCCCAAATTATCAGGAACCTGTCATCTATTACAGCATGGTTTCTTTCGCACACACCATTACTAAATGGGCTTTCCGCAGCCGTATTCATAACTGTGATTTTCATACATAGCCCTAAACTCATCATTAGCAAATTCTCCCCCATTGCCTGTAAGGAATTTTGCTGTTGGGCCCATTCCTGTCCCTATCCATTTTTCCACAATTTGATCCAGAATTACTCTCCTTTCTTTAGTTCATACAATAGTTGATTGGCTAAATCTGGTTGCTAAATCTACAAAATGCAAAATAAATATATTGTTGGCTTTATCCCATATCTTAAGGTCCATGGCCACAATGTCATTAAAATCCCTGGCCAAAGGTAGGGTTACTATCAGTCGTGATGGTGTCCTTATGTACTTCCTACAAACCTCACAGCGATCACTAACCTGTTCTATCAGCTTAGTAGAGTCTTGATCCCTTACCGCTGCATCCTTCAATAATTGTTTCAGCCTCGGAGGAGACAGAATGCGCAAATTGCCTCTGCAGTTTTATACAACAATCTTTTTATCAGCTAAAATCCTATTTCTAGCTGCCAATAAAATGAAATGAAATGAAATTTGAAAATCACTTATTGTCACTAGTAGCCTTCAAATGAAGTTACTGTGAAAAGCCCCTAGTCGCCACATTCCGGCGCCTGTTCGGGGAGGCTGGTATGGGAATTGAAACGTGCTGCTGACCTGCCTTGGTTTGCATTAAAAGCCAGCTATTTAGCCCTGTGCTAAACCAGCCCCTATAGCTACACACCCTTAAACAACTGCACCCAAAATATTATTTGCCAGTAAGGGAATACAACGGTGTCCCGATTGTGTAAATTGTAAGTCCACCGTCTTTCCAAAAACTGTTGCCGTATCCTGTTCCATATCCAGTTTCATGTGTGCTTTCTTCATCGACGGTCTGCTCAGAAGCAAAGGTATCTCACTTGATACAACATCTGTGCTAATGAAATGATTCACTCTGGCGACATTGCAAGGGATCACCACTCTTTTCAGCGACTTCAGAGTATTATCATCCCCAAACCGGAAACTTGTGGAACTTTCAAATTCCTTAACCTGGTTACGATTTTCAGCTTTCAAAGAGTCCAGGTAACATTTTAACCAGTCAATTCCACACAGTAGATATGCAGCCACTGTCCAATACAGCACAATTGAAGGATTCTGCAACCAACACTCACTACCGGAGTAAAACTGCTCGTTAATAGGACAATGCCTTCTTTCTGGTCACTATCTTTTTCCTCTTCCAACTCTTCAGTGTCATGTGTAGCTTCAAACACTATTATAATGTGTTGGACAGTTGAAAGCATAAAGGTATTGAGAGTCACACCAAAAACATCGATTTATCATATTCCGGGCATTTCTGGGGTTCCTTTTCCTATTACCATTTTCTATGTCCCTCCTCCTGTTATAGGTTTTAAATGGAGTTCTGTCCTCAGTTTCCAGGCCCCGATCTCCTTCCATACGATAGCATAGTGGTTAGCACAATTGGTTACAGCTCCAGGATCCTAGGTTCGATTCCTGGCTTGGGTCACTGTCTGTGCGGAGTCTGCACGTTCTCCCCAGGTGTACGTGGGTTTCCTCCGGGTGCTCCGGTTTCCTCCCACAGTCCAAAGATGTGCAGGTTAGGTGGATTGGCCATGCTAAATTGCCCTTAGTGTCCATAATTGCCCTCAGTGTTGGGTGCAGTTACTGGGTTATGGGGATAGGATGGAGGTGTGGTCTTGGGTAGGGTGCTCTTTCCAAGAGCCGGTGCAGACTCGATGGGCCGAATGGCCTCCTTCTGCACTGTAAATTCTATGTAATACTCTCGTAACCTGTTTGTAGCCATATGATCTCGCCACCCTGTCAGTAGTGTATCTTCCATAATCTGCTTTATTGCTAAATGACCCATTTTTGTCATAAGAGCCATAGGAATTGAATGTTTCCCCAGAAACGTCTTAAAAGGCTTCTATCATCTGATTGAATAAGGTATCATTATCTGCAAACTTAACTCCTGTCAAAACTAAGAGCCTATCCATATTGGTCACTCTAGCACAGTCCAGTAACTTAAATGCCAACATGGGCTGTGGAAATTCCAGGCGGTGTTTGTGCAGCCTTCTGTATAATCTGCTAAATTCAATTATATAGACCTCATTGGAGATATCCTCGGTTTTCCGGAATCTATCAAATTCTGACCAGGCTTCATACGCACTTAACAAGTCATCCTTTTGATAAATCGTATCCATAAAACGTAATAGAATCTCCAGACTTTCTTCAGAGTCTAACTCTTCCAAATTCCAGTTCAGAAAACACTTTGCTTCGGATGTTACTCTCATAAGGTAGAGAAAGAGCCAATGCCATACCTTGTTTCCTCTTTCCCAAGGCAGTTACCTTAGTCCACATAACAACTGGACTTCTCCATTGGTCGTACGATCCCCTTTCAGAAAATAATGGCTGACAGTCATATCCGGACATCTTTATTCTAGGTTCAGCGATATATATATTTTTTTTTTCCTTCGCACTCACTCCTTGGTTGATGCAGAATTTTCTTTTACTTCCTTCTGGAAAAGTTGTATCTTTCAACCCTTTACATTTGCACAGGAATTTTCCTCTGCTACCACTGTCAGCTTCCGGCTGCTGTTAAGCAAAGATTCTAGAGTTCTGCTCCTTTTCACAAACATCTTTATTTTCCTTGAACACAGCTCTGCACAAAATTCATCACCACATCACATGCTCCCAAAGACCACCTGCAGCCTCTTTACATATCAGTGTCAATTATTGGACACTTAACATCAATGAGACATCTAATTGGAATGACTCTTAACCCATTCCTTAACAATCCACACTAGTCTGAATTTCATCAGAGCAAACTTTTCAAAACTGTGGCAAACAATAGGACAGTTAAGAAAATAATACGCAGCTTGAAATTCCTAATTGTATTGTTAAAGTAATGTTGCTTCGAGGGTTGTCAATTAATTTGTGATCAATGGATCAATTTTGAGATTAATTTGAATGTGCTTTAATCGTGGTACTTACCACAGATGTACATAGATAGGAATAAGTTTCTGTCTACCAACACCCACAGTTTTAGCTTGATGAACTGCAGCTGCTTCTTCTGCGCCAACATTGTGAAACAAACAATCTTTCGGTTATGGTTCCCAAATCATCTTCGTGACAATGAACAAAAAGGTGAAACAGTAGTGACTGGCATTTAGACAATGCCCTGAACACAAAATGTTGTAAGTGGCTTCACAGGGGCATAATCTGGCAAAATCTGACTCAGGCCCAAAAACATACTGAAAAGATAGCCAAAAGTATGGTCAGAGTATCTAAGAAGGAGACAAAAGTTTTTCTTTATTCCATCATGGGACGTTGGTATCACTGGAAAGGCCACCATTTATTGCCTATTCGCAATTGCCCTTAAACCAAGTGGCATGCTAGGCAACTGCAGAGGTCAATTAGGTGTCAACCATTATGAGGTGGCACGGTAGCACAGTGGTTAGATCTGTTGCTTCACAGCGCCAGGGACCCGGGTTCGTTTCCCGGCTTGGGCCACTGTCTGTGTGGAGTTTGCACGTTCTCCCCATGTTTGCGTGGGTTTCCTCCGGGTGCTCTGGTTTCCTCCTACAAGTCCCAAAAGACGTGCTTGTTAGGTGAAATGGGCATTCTGAATTCCCCCTCAGAGTGCCCGAACAGGCGCCGGAATGTGATGACTAGGGGGCTTTTCACAGTAACTTCATTGCAGTGTTAATGTAAGCCTATTTGTGACACTAATAAAGATTATTATTATTATCACTCCACCAACATCTCCCCATAAAGGTTGTGAATTCCAGACCTTTGGGTGGCATGGTGGCAAGTGGTTAGCACTGCTGCCTCACAGTGCCAGGGACCCAGGTTCAATTCCTGCCTTGGGCGACTGGGTAAGTGTTTGCATATTCTCCCCATGTCTGCGTGGGTTTCCACCGGATGCTTCAGCTTCCTCCCAAGGTTCAAAGAAATGCATAATTGTCCCTTAATATCCAATGATGTGCAGTTGGCTTAGGTTGAGTACTCTTTCGTAGGGTCAGTGCAGACCCATGGGCCAAATGGCCTCCTTCTGCGCTGTAGGCATTCTATGGTTCTAAGAATGTTCAGAGAAACTGCTTGTTGTAAAACGTTGGAATGTAGATCCATGCAAGACATTGTTTGCAGAACCTGAATTTCTTTGTCCTCACAGATTTAAATCAACTAGTTTTTAAAAAAAATATTCTTGTAGATTTGTAATGTATCTAATATCAAGCAGCAGGATCTCTATTTTCCCAGTTTGTGAGCTTCAGTGTGTCGAGCTATGGTGGTGCCACAATTTAGCAGGGTCTGGTTTTTAGTTTTCACTATTAAACTGCAGTTGTTTTTAGTCAATTCTTCCTTTAATTAGCATAGCAATGATGTATGAATTTAATGAGGTTCTGCTTTGATTTTTAAAAATGAGCAACTGGAGGATAACCCCTGAAAACTGGCACAGGGATCAATCATAATGCAAAATTAACACGCACGTACTTGATTCTAATGCAGGCAACACACCAACTTTTGCTGTCTGCTCATTTCATGCGAAACGCACTGTTAACTGGCTGGATATATTAGCAGGGGACCAATATTATGATTGGCTAGCACCATTAAAATTAGCCTATGGCTCTTAAAGGGAAGGTATACTGTGGCTGGATGAGGTACTGAGAATCATAGTTGAAGAATATCTAGCCTGCAAAAAGGTAGAAGGGGCACAGCAGGGTAGATTGAAAATTCCACTGCAAAAGGTGAATAGAACCTACACCCACATGTGCACACTAGGTCCTGCAGGCACATGGACAAAGGGCAGTGAAAGCAAATGGTCTTGGAGTTTAGCACCAGAAATTACAATTTGAAAATCTGGATGCTGTGTTGTGGTCAGGTCAGTGAATGCACGTTAAAATGGCACATCAACTGCACCAATCAAAAACTGCTCAAGCCACCACATCTTCATTTCACATCTACCAACAATTTATTTTCAATCACAATTTATACTCTTGTACTTCACTTCACCCTCATACACTCAAGACTGCTGCATCCTCACATTCACATTTTGCACACAGTGCCAGGTGTTCAACAACAATAGCCCCAGCAACTAACCATACTATACGATACACCTTCCTCCCTGGAAAGACAAGATGGCATGCAACCAGGGCTAGTAGGAGTTAACCAAATGGGATTAGGCACTTCTTAATTTCTTAATCCTCAATGAGGAAACAGTGTTGGCAATTATGGGATGATTATTGCTGAAGCCATACCCAGCGTAGGGGCTGAAATAACCAAAGATGATAGTATCTCCATACCTAATTCTCTTTCCCTCTCCCTTATCCCTTAACAATATATTATTATTATCCTTTGGTTTAAAAGCTGCAGGTGGTGCAAGATTACACCTCTTACTTACCCCTGTCCCCACCCTTCTCTTTTTCCTTTCAGATACCCAAGTGGTGCAACCTGATCAGGCAGTGGGGGGAGCAGCAAGAAGAGAGCGAGAACGAAGATATGGCACTATCACTCAATTTCAAACATGTAGCCACCAGCTCTGCTGCTGACAATGCACATATATCAGAAAAATCTGAATGTGGTGAGACACCAAGCACAAGTATAATGCAGGCAGGCAGCAAGTAAAGATAGTGAAGGTACCAGCTTACTGGAGGGTGAGATCGCAAACAGACTCCGTAGTTAGTTTAGAGAAGCAGGAGCTGTTCTCCAGGCAGCAAAGTAGATTATGGGGAAATCTGATCATGACAGGTGTAGATAAAATAAGAAAAGCTGTTTCCAATAGCTGATGGGGAAAGAACTAGGGGGACACAGATTTAAGGCAAATGATGTTTGGGGGAGGGTGGGGCAGTGGAATGTGAAAATGAACCCTTTTATGCAGTGACTGGCAATGACCTGAAGCTCATTGACTGCTAGCATGGTGCAATCACATACTATAAAATCATAATACATGGGAGCAGAATTAGGCCATTCAGCCATCGAGTCTGCGCCACCATTCAATTATGGCAATATGCTTCTCATCCTCATTCTCCTGCATTCCCCCTTAACCCTTGAACCTCTTGTTAATCAAGAACCTATCCATCTCTGTCTCAAAGACAATCAATGACTTGGACTCAACAGCCTTCTGCGTCAATGGGTTTCACAGATTCACCACCCTCTAGTTGAAGAAATTCCTCCTCATCTCCGTTTTAAAGGATCATCGCTTCAGTCTGAAACTGTGCCCTTGGTTTCTACTAGTGGAAACATCCACCCCACGTTCACTTTATCTAGTCCTCTCAGTATTCTGTAAATTTCAATAAGATCTCTCCTCTCATCCTCCTAAACTCCATCGAGTACAGACCCAGGGTCCTCAACCGCTCTTTCATTTTTGTGAACCTCCTCCGGACCCTCACCAGGGCCAGCACATCTTCCTTAAATACAGGGCCCAAAACTGTTCACAATACTCCAAATGGGGTCTGACCAAAGCCTTATACAGCTTCAACAGCACATCCCTGCTGTTGTGTTCTAGCCCTCGACATGAGTGCTAACATTGCATTTGCCTTCCTAACTGCCAATTGAACCTGTATGTTAACCTGAAGAGAATCCTGAACTAGGAATCCTAATTCCCTTTGTGTTTCTGATTTCTGAAGCCTTTTCCCATTGAGAAAATATTCTATGCTTCCATTATTCCTACCTCACACTTTTCCACATTGTATTCCATCTGCCACTTCTTTGCCCACTCTCTTAGCATGTCTAAGTCCTTCAGCAGCCCCCCTGCAACCGCAATACTATCTGTCTTTCGACATATCTTTGTATCATCTGCAAACATAGCAACAATGCCCTCAGTTCCTTCTTCCAGATCATTAATGTACATCGCGAATAGCTGTGGTCCCAACACTGACCCCTGCGGAATACCACTAATCACCAGCTGCCATCCTGAAAAAGACCCCTTAATCCCCATTCTCTGCCTTCTGCCAGTCTGCCAATCATCTATCCATGCCAGTGCCTTGCCCCTAACACCATGGGCTCTTAATATTTTTAGCAACCTCCTATACGGTACCTTGTTAAAAGCCTTTTGGAAATCCAAATAGATTACATCCACTGGTTCTCCTTTGTCTATCATCCTCATTACCTCCTCAAAGAATTTTAACAGATTTGTCAGGCATAACCTCCCCTTGACGAATCCGAGCTGACTCAGTCATATTTTACCATACACTTCAAGTACTCCACAATCTCATTCTTAATAATAGACTCTGAAATCTTACCGACAATTGAAGTCAGGCTAACCGGCCTATAATTTCCTGTGTTCTGCCTCTCTCCCTTCTTAAATAGGGGTGTACACTAGCCATTTCTAATCCTCTGGGACCCTTTCTGCCTCCAGGGATTCCTGAAAGATCACCACCAATGCCTCCACAATCTCCTCAGCTATGTCCTTCAGAATCTTAAAAAAATTGACTAGGTACGCAAGGAAAATACATTTATGGTGCTATTGGGAGAGAGCAAATTGCTATACAGAAAGACGACACAAGGTTCCTGCTATGCGGTTATGGCTCTAAAGCCTTCATCATCCGGTAGCCACTCTTTGGTTTGATGTGGTGACTGACATGTAACTTGAACAGCAGACTATTAGGAGAAAAAGATCATTTACAGTAATTTATAATTGTTTTGTGGGTGTTATGGATAAGGTATAGCTTTCAATTTAAGCTTAATTTATATTTCTTCAGTTTTAGTTTCATTTTTAAAATTTGTTTAGATGCCTGCACTCAAGAGGTTTTATGATCCTAATGCAAACAAAGGGTATAAAAAACTGTGTTGTTGCCTTGTAAAAAAGGCCACATGGGAGCACGAGTGTAAAATGTCTTGGATCTACTAGTTTGTGCCGAAGCCTTGAATACAGCAAAATGTTGTTCTGCACATGCCACACTCTTTCACCCTCAAACACCAAGCACTTGTGAAATCAAAGAAACAGCTATAAGAATGGCCATCAACTAATTTGTAAATAGTTCAAGATCCTGCAAACTAGTGCTTGTGGCATTGGTGGGGGAAGGTCTTTCCTGATATAAAGCATATGTTTAGATATGTGAAGTCAATATGTTCAGATATGTGAAGTCAAGAGAGAGTGTCGGCTGAAGTGATGAGGTCTAAAATAGCACCGGTATCAAATTGGTGTTGCACACTGACTGAACATCATGGATCTTCACGAAAAGGGAAGAATTATAATCCGAAACTAGGGTCCCAAATTGAAACAAAGGAAGCTACGAAGGTATGAGGCATGAGATGGCTCAGATAGATTGGGGGACTTTATTAAAAGGCATGATGGTGGTTAGGCAATGGCTAATGTTTAAGGAAAGAATGTATGCATTGCAACAGTTGTACATTCCTTTCTCTGGCACAAAAACACAACAAGCGGCCCAACCGCTGATATTATGGATATAAATTATGGATAGTATTAGACCCAAAGAGGAGTCCTATAAGATTGCTAAAAAAAAAAGTAGAAAGCCTAAGGATTGGGACAAGTTCAGTATTCAGCGAAGGAGAACAAAGAGATTGATTAAGAGGAGAAAAATCGGAGTATAAGAGTAAACTTGCAAATTTGGACAAAAGTTAATATTTTGTGGTGTCCCGACCGGGGGGGGGCAGGCGGCAAACACTTGGGGGTGCAGGTGGCAAGCAATTGGGGAGGGGCTCCATAGGTATAATATTACGAGTTTGGTGGGGAGAGTGAAAGCGGATTAGACAAGGCTGTCTCTGTCGCTGACAGGTCGGGTACAGGCAATTAAGATGAATGTGGTGCCGCAGTATTTGTAAATTTTTCATTGCCTGCCCATCTTTTTGCCAATGGAGTTTTTAAAGGAAGTAGAAAAGATGATTATCTTGTTTATTGGGGCGGGGGGAAGGTGGCTAGGATTAGGAAGGTACTGTTGCAGAGAGGACGGCAGTCAGGAGGGTTGGGTCTCCCGAATTTACTGTATTATTACTGGGCGGCAAATGCTGAGAAGGTGAGAAGCTGGGTGGGTGGGGGGGGGGTGCGAGGGGGGGAACGACGACTCCCAGTGGTGTAGAATGGAGGAGAATCTGTGCAGGGGGTCGGGGTTGAGGGCGTTGGCAACAGCGCCGCTCCCGATAGCCCCGGGGAAATATTCAGGGAGTCTGGTGGTGTTTCTAGGGGGCGGTTTGTGAGGCTGGAGGGGCTGAGGGAGAAATATGGGTTTGGGCAGGGGGAGATCTTTAGCTATATGCAAGTCCGAGATTTCGCTGGGAAGAAGGTACAGAGCTTTCCGGTGGTGCCGGCCCATACACTATTGGAAGAGGTACTGATGACAGGGGCAATGGAGAAGGGGGTGGCGTCGGTGATTTATGGGGTGATTCTGGGGGAACATATGGCTTCGCTGGAGGGGTTTAAGGCAAAGTGGTAGGAAGAGTTGGGGGAGCATGGAGGAGGGGTTGTGGTGTGAGGTGCTCCGGAGGGTGAATGCCTCAACTTCGTCCGCAAGTTTGGGGCTGATACAGTTGAAGGTGGTGTAGGGGGCACCTCACAAGGACGAGGGTGAGCCGATTCTTTGAGGGGGTGGAGGATATTTGTGAACACTGTGGGGTGGGGGGGGGCCCGCAAATCACATTCATATGTCATATGTTTTGGTCCTGTCTAAAGCCGGGTCGGAGAATGGCCGTTGGCCGCCGTGAATCCCTCCCCCGCCGAAGTCTCCGCTCCCGGAGATTGGGCGGGGGCGGGAATCGGGCCGCGCCGGTTGGCGGGACCCCCCGCTGGATTCTCCGGCCCGAATGGGCCGAAGTCCCGCCCAGGAATTGCCTGTCCCGCCGACGTAAATCAAACCTGGTATTTACCGGCGGGACCAGGCGGCGTGGGCGGGCTCCGGGGTCCTGGGGGGGGGGGCGCGGGGCGATCAGACCCCGGGGGGTGCCCCCACGGTGGCCTGGCCCGCGATCGGGGCCCACCGATCCGCGGGCGGGCCTGTGCCGTGGGGGCACTCTTTCCCTTCCGCCTCCGCTACGGCCTCCACCATGGCGGAGGCGGAAGAGACTCTCCCCACTGCGCATGCGCGGGAAACTGACAGCGGCCGCTGATGCTCCCGCGCATGCGCCGGGAAACTGACAGCGACCGCTGACGCTCCCGCGCATGCACCGCATTTCCGCGCCAGCTGGCGGGGAAACAAACGCCATTTCCGCCAGCTGGCGGGGGGGAAATCCCTCCGGCGTCGGCCTAGCCCCTCAATGTTGGGGCTAGGCCGCCAAAGATGCGGAGCCTTCCGCACCTTTGGGCCGGCGCGATGCCCGTCTGATTGGCGCCGGCTTTGGTGCCAGTCGGCGGACATCCCGCCGTTGGGGGAGAATTTCGCCCCATATTCGGGGTGCGATCAGCCGCGGTTGGAAGTGGGTGCGGAGACAGATGTCTCACCTCGCTGATCACCCGAAGGCGGGTCCTGTTGGGGTGGAGGTCAGCTTCTCCGCCCTGTGCCTCGGCGTGGCGAGGGGACCTGCTGAAGTTCGTAACGCTCGAGAAAGTGAAATTCGAGTGGAGGAGAAGGATGGAAAGGTTCTACAATTCATGGGTGGATTGTGGATTCCTGATTCCTTTTCTTTTGTGTTTTGTATTTAAAAAGTTGCTCCTAGTGGGTTGAAGGGATTGTTGGCCAGGGAATTGCCATTGTATTTGTTATTGTTGATTATATATTGGTGGGTGTAAATTTGATGAAAATGTGAAAAAGGAGAATAAAAATATATTTTTTAAAAAAGAATAAACTTGCAAGTAACATAAAAGCGGCATACAAAAGCTTCTATAAGCATCTAAAAAGAAAAAGATTAGTGAAGGCAAATGTAGATCCCTTGCAGTCCGAAACAGAATTACAAGGAATTGGCAGAGAAATTGAACAGCTACTTTAGTTCTGTCTTCAAGGAGGAAGAAACAAATAACTTCCCAGGAATCAAAGGTCTACTGAGAAGGAGGAATTATTATATATATATAGTACTGGGGAAATTCATGGGAATGAAAGCCAATAAAAACCCACAGCCTAATCTATATATTAGAATACTAAAGGAGATGGCAATGGAAATAGTGGATGCATTGCTTGTCATCTTCCAAAATTCTGTAGTACCAGCAGATTGGAGGGTGGCGAGTGTAACACCGCAATTTAACAGTCCCAACAGATTGGAGGGTGGCAAGTGTAACACCGCAATTTAACATACCTTAAAGAAATTGTTCAATTTAAATAAATTAAAGAGAACTTCACTTACATTCTGGAATCTAACTTCAGCAGAAATCCAAGTCTATCGTATTCTGGAAAAGAATCGAAAAAACACATAATTCAATAAATACATTTCCCTGACGGTTAGATATGTGAACAACTTGATATTATTATTACTTTGTTTTGAATCCTATTTTCAGTTGTTCACAAGATTTTCAAACATCTCTGTAAACTTCAAAGAATTATTTTCCAGCATACCTTCAGGGTTGGAATACAATTAGCTTCTAATGTGCTCCAATCCACAAACCTTGATCTAATTGGTATATCAATGCAATCGAAGGCAGTTTCAGGAGCCGAACACCAGTCAATATTTAGGTTTCATACAAAAAGTTTGTAACACCTTTGTTAGTGAAAATTAACTCATCAAATTAAATTTAAGTAAACCCATCTCATTTGCACAGAAAGTGACAGTATGGAATTCCCCAAGTACAGTACAACGAGATACAGCATGTGCTGAGAGGATTAAACATTTGGGCTTGGTATCAATATAAAACCAGTGTCTCCAATATTGTGTGAAGGATAAATAAACCAATAGTACAAGTGCTATCCAATATTTATATTTAAAAACAGAAGATATGACCAGGGGTGGGGGGACAATACGCCAATGAAAGAGAGTTCAAGGAAAAAAGTGAATGTCATGTTCAAAATGCAAACTCTCAGCTTTTCCAAACCAGAAATTCAGTTATTGTGGTTCACAAGCCCGGCTCTCTGTGCTGCACATTCTCCCTGTGTGTGCGTGGGTTTCCTCCGGGTGCTCTGGTTTCCTCCCACAGTCCAAAGACGTGCAGGTTAGGTGGATTGGCCAAGATAAATTGCCCTTAGTGTCTAAAAAGGATAGGTGGGGTTACTGGGTTCCGGGGATAGGGTGGAGGCATGGGCTTAAGTGGGGTGCTCTTTCCAAGGGCCGGTGCAGACTCGATGGCCGAATGGCTTCTTTCTGCACTGTAAATTCAATGAAATCTCTCCACCAAATAAGTGAATGAGCATGACGCTGTCATCAAGAAAGGTTGCAGTGTAATCCTCTTGATACAAACATAGGGGGCAAAATTCAAAGACCTTGTTGCGTCTAGCACGAATCCGGGCGCAATGGGTAAGTCGGGCATGAGCCCAAAATCGGGCTCTGCGCTGGTCCGATCGCACGTTACCCAACCCGCTCCGCCTAGCGCGATCCAGATCTGAATATTTAAATGAGCCATACGGATGCACCCGATGCCTGGGAGTCAATGGCCATGCCTGGAAGACCTTATCAGGGTGCCATTTAGTACTGGTGTACAACTAGTTGTAATGGCACCTGGGAGGGGGGGGTACCCAGGCTAAAGTAGACCACCGTTGGTTGGGGTCAGGACAAGGTGGTACCTTGGCACTCCTCCTAGCACCTGGGCACCTTGGCAGTGCCATCCGGGCACCTTAGCAGTGCCATCGGAGCACCTTAGCAGTGCCATCCGGGCACCTTGGCAGTGCCACCCTGGCATCACCACTGTGCTTGGGTAGCAATGCCAGGGATGTCAGGTAGGAGGGGCGATGAGGGGTGTTCCAGGGGGCCTCCCCAAGGTTGTGGGGGTGGTCAAAACAGGGTGGAGGTGGGCAGGGGGGGGGAAATAGTAAGAGATAGAGGCATCTGGTCAAAATGGTGCCCTGATCTGCGAGCTTCAGCTCACCAGCAAGAAATCCCTCTAAGTGCGGCCTCAGCCGTTAGAATTCCCCTGAGGCAAAAAAAAAGGAAAGTGCTGTTGAATAGTGGGGTGTTTCTCAGCAGTAAACGTGCCATTCAGCTGTCTTTAATATGAGTTCGCTGAATCGTGCCCATTATCTTTATCAGCACACCATCGATCATTCACAGCACCAGAATCCAAATCAAGTACATGCTCAGTGAACAGAGTCCTCCTTATAAAAGTTTGAAATGAATGGATTTACACGATTCTCACTATTCTTTAATAAATATAGATCAACAGCATAAAACTCCTCATAATTTATCAATTATTGGTACTAAACAAGCAGTCTCACAGTGCAGAAGAATGGCTCACAATGGAGTGACATTAGGTCATTAGATCCTTCCTGTGGCTAGCACATACACAATGGCCGAATGGCCTCCTGTTCTGTAACCGTTCTATAATTGTTTTGTACAGAAGAGCAGGCTTGATGGGCTGTAAATCTCCTCCTGCTCCTATTTATCTTCTTTTATGAACAAATGTTTAAATTTGTGTGGAGTTTGCACATTCTCCTCGTGTCCATGTGGGTCTCACACCCACAACCCACAAGATATGAAAGGTAGGTGGACTGGCCACGCTAAATTGCTCCTGAAATGTTTTTTAAAAAACAAATATTTCAGATCATCAGCTTGCCAGAGTAACAGTTAGTTGATATCAGCAGCAGCACCTCTATTGATCTACTGGATTAACACTTATTTCATTCATTGTAACTCACTGTAAATGATAACTACTGGAATCCCTTGGGGTATCTATTATTTTGAGTCCAACTATTTTACTGCTTTTTCAAGAATATTTCAGGAACTTGCTGTGTCACATCAGACAATTTTATTTTACTCCCATAAAGTTTATGAGACACAGCCTCAATTTAGCGCTGTAGCAGCTTGCTAATTGAAGCACTTTGCTTGGCTAATTTTTTACACTTACCTTAAAAGGGAATGAGAACTGTTTTTAGATTGACTACTTATCTTCTTTCTGAATTCAGTTTAAAATTACTTCTTTCTTGCTGAAAAGAGACATGCTGTCAAAACTTTCTATCCTACACTTATCAGAACAGATGCAAGAATGTCAGATTTCAAAGGGAGCAACAATTTATGCTGATTGGCACCCTTTTCTCATGCAGTATAAATTGTTGCCCCCTTTGAAATCTGGCATTCTTGCATCTGTCCTGATTAGTGCAAGACAAGAAGTTTGGCAGTATATCTCTTTTTCAGCAATACTCAAGTTCTGTTCTGCCAAGTGACTATAATTACTTCTCTGTTATCAGTTACCGGTTTGTGTTTTCTTGTACACATTTGTGACTCCATAATGTTTCCAATATTATCTGCTGTCTGCTGTTGAATTTTTTCTTCAAAATTAAATAATACTGGGTTTTTCCCAAGGGATGTTTTGTAATATAGTTAATATAAAATGTTGTTACTGGCATTATCACAGATTACAATTAGTCTGTACAATGAGCAAAACACAAAGAGTAATATTTGGATATGAGATTGAAATTAGTAGAAAAAGAAATCAGTTTATGGATCGCTTTTGTCAAACTACCCTACACTGGTCATGAGACCACACACAAACAAAAAAGCAACTCAGTCAGTTAACCCCACACTTTTAACTCTAGCAATTCTAGTGCGAAGTGAATTAGGTCAAAGGTGTTTATACTGAGAGCTGTCACCACCTGTATCGAGGCTCTCATTCCTATTGCGAACAGAGCATATCTTGGCATATTCCTGTCAATCTCTTTGAAAGTGGTCATTCACATCACTGACGGTGGTGACAGTATTCACTCCACATCTGACCGTATTTTATGTATAAAATCATTGTCTGATTAGAGTATGGGGACAGAAGAAATGCTTACCCTCTGCAAACTGTAATACATCAGAAGGAAACAGAAGACAACTACAATCCACACATTCTGATATGTGCACTGTGCTCAGAAACAGTTTTTGAACTGTACAAATTGCTTATATTTCTGGGATAAATTGTAGAATTGATAGCTGTCGACAATTTCAGAATGTAAATGCAAAATTGAATATATTTGAAAAATTACAGTTGTATAATGTATACATGAAGAACATCATAGCTGTATTTATTATGAAACATTATATACATTCATTTCTGGGACCAAAAGGTTTTCAAAGTTTTGAGATGTGGATCAAAAAATCTTCTCCTCAAATCCTGTAGTGCATATGCCATCATCACTGGCATCAAGTGTAATTAAATTCCATGGACAAGTTAAGAAGGGGACACCAAAAGCAGCTTCCAAATGGGCATTTGAAAAAACGCAGTCTGGCATTGTGCATGGATTCATAGAATGCTCTCAGTACGGAAGGTCATTCAGCCCATCATGTTTGTACCAGCTCTCTGCAAGAGCAGTGTTAACTAGCCCCATTCCCGGGGCCTTTCTTCATAGCCCTTCAAATCTTTCCTCTTCAGGTTTATTTTTATTCAATCATAGGACTGGGCGTCGCTGGTTGAGCCAGAATTTATTGCCCACCCCAAATTGCCCTTGAGTTGAGTGGCTTGGTGGGCAGAGGGCAGAAAACAGTCAATCACATTGCTTTGGTCTGTAGTCGCATGTAGGCCAGATGAGGTAAGGACAGAACATTTTTTTCCTGAAAGGACATCAGCGAACCACATGGGTTTTTACGACAAATGACAATGGTTTGGTGGTCATCATTGAACTTTTAATTCCAGATATTTTTACTGAATTCAAATTTCATCATTTGTCGTGGTAGGATTCAAACCCAGGTCCCCAAAGAATTACCCTGGGTCTTTGAATTACTGACCCAGTGACAATACCACTGTACTATTACCTTTCCTTATTAAGTTCTCTTTTGACAGCCATCCTTTCAAACAATTAACTCCAGATCTTAACCACTCACCGCATAAAAATGATCTTCCTCATGAATCCTTTGGTTCTTTTGGCAATCACTTTAAATTCGTCCCCTCGGTTTCTCTATCCTTCTGTCAATGGGAACGGTTTCTCTTTATCTACTTAGCCTGGACTCCTCATATGATTTTGAACACCTCTATCAAATCTCCCAAACTTATTCTCGAAGGAGAACTACCCAGCCACCCAATCCATCCACATAACTGAAGTGCCTCACCCTAGGAACCATTTCCATAAATCTTTTCTGCACCCTCTCGAATGCCTACACATTCCTCTTAAAGTGCAATGTTCAATATTTCAGTCAAGGTGAAACAGGTTCACCATAACATTACAAAAGCTAAAAGCAAACTACTGCGGATGCTGGAATCTGAGATCTCAGCAAGTCTGGCAGCATCTTTAGGGAGAGAAAAGAGCTAATGTTTCGAGTCCGATGACTGTTTGTCAAAGCCTTTTGACAAAGAGTCATCGGACTCGAAACGTTAGCTCTTTTCTCTCCCGACAGATGCTGCCAGACTTGCTGAGATTTTCCAGCATTTTCTCTTTCGTTATAAAAGCTAAAGTTAAGTTATAAAATTAAAGATCTTGTATGCCTTTTTAACCAGTTTCATCGTATACCATTAGAACTCTCTGCTCCTGCCCCCACTATAGAGTTAGATCTCTTAGTTTAGTTGCTCTCCTTGTTCTTCCTTCTAAAATATACCACTTCACACTTCTCTACGTTTAATTGCATCCGCCACATGTCTGCCCATTCCACCAGCCTATATCCTCTTGGAGTACATCATATGCTCCTCAAAGTTAACTACATTCACAAAGCATCCTTAGATTTATCCCCATCTTGTCCTGATGACTTATCAACGACTGATTCCCCTATTTTAGTATCTCAGTCATCCCCTCTGCTTCCACATGTAAGCCCCCCTCTTGATCCCAAATCAGCCCCACCACTCCTCTTAGTACCTGCCCCATCATTTATATTTTTATCGAAGACTTCTGAATTTCCTCTTACCTTATCTAGAAGCCTCTTCTCATAATAATAATCTTTATTGTCACAACTAAGCTTACATTAACACTGCAATGAAGTTACTGTGAAAAGCCTTTTATCGTCACATCGAAATCCGGCACCTGATCGGGTACAGAGAGGGAGAATTCAGAATGTCCAGATCACCTAACAGCATGTCTTTTGGGATTTGTGGGAGGAAACGGGAGCACCCGGAGGAAACCCACGCAGACACGGGGAGAACAGACTCCGCAAAGACAGTGATCCAAGCCGGGAATCAAACCTGGGACCCTGGTGCTGTGAAGGAATAGTGCTGTTATGTGTATAATTTTATCCAACAAAAGGTGGAATGCAAGCTTGAAATATCAACAGTGACATGTTCATTCTCAAGAAAACATGAAGAATGTTTCAGGTTTTTTACATTGCTTCCTCGCTCATTGCTGACTTTAATATCCATATCACAAATATCTGACATTAAAAATAAAATCTTTAGCATGCTACACAGATTTTTCCATGAAAGAGCACGCAAGATCTTTCTTGAAGTCTTTTAAAATATTACAAAATATTTGATGGAAAAAATAATCTTAATAGATCCCCGCTCTCTATGATCACTGAACCGTACCACTTATTGATAGTCAAGGATCAGCTTCTGTTATTAAATTTGTGTTTTAAACTGGAACAAGGCTTTCATGGAATATGATCAGCTAAGGATAATATACAATCAAACGGAGATTTTGACTTAAATTACTGTTTTTACAACATTGTGGCGATTACATCTCAAATCTTAAAGGCGATAATTTTGCCTCCCAACCAAGGCAACTAAAACCTTGATCGAGGTAACTGGGATAAACTAATGGATACAACACAACTCCCGCAAATGGTATTGATTAGGTACAACATGTTTTTGATCAACCCTGAAGGTTACAGGCCTTTACTAAAAGTTTCTGTAGATCCTGATCCCCCAAAATTAAGTAACCATCTACACAGGAGGAATTTTCAACTCTCAAGTGGTTAATTAAGCTATATGTAACAAACTTTTATTACCTGAACATATGGCAGATACGTGATCTACAGTGTTAGATTACAAAAGCAAAGTAAGCCACACACAGCTACATAGTGCTAGTTATGTGTTCCAATATCATGACCGACAGATTTTGTACTTTTCAGGGGCCCTTATGCATTCTGATTGCATAAAGTGTACTCTTGATTGCAAGTTCATTCTAATAACAGACAATGCTTATGGCCCACATAAAGCACTACCAAGAAATTGTATGAAATGAGAGTGTTTTGGCTCATGGCAGATGTAAAATGTTACCAAATGAAGGGGGGAGGAAAATAACTGTGCCATTTTGTCTTACTGTCTTGGACCTGTGTTGGAGTACCAACATGCTTGGGGCATGGATTTTGTAGCTTCAATTGTCTCCATGATCTCAAGATATGCCATCAAGAGGAGGTGTCAAACAACAGCCAAGTATTTGTCAACATAAAACTCAGGTACTAGGAGATTCACGGTATGGGAACAAAAAATAAACTCTCACAGAGAAAATGCAAATACATTAGCTGTGGCTGGGTGTGGGGGAGAGTGGTGCGTGAAAGATCAGCTTTCAGGACTCTATGAAAGGTTTTTATTTTGTGTTCTCTGGCAGTAATCGAAAGTCAACAGAACACTAGATTTAAAGGCTTACCACAGCAGCTGACAAAGGTGAAGAGTAAGATTTTCTCTATAAGCATAACAAGCTGTTTGCAAAGTTCTTTATATGACATATGATAACTAATGCAAAGCTTTAGTTGAATGAGGTAGGTGTAGATGTCGGGGAGAAAACAAGGGGCTGTAACTTCCGAGCTCCAGGGTGTCGTATTGCTGGAGCGCTGGGGAACCCCCTTGCAAGTTCACTGGTAAGATTTGGACGGCAATTGCCCAGAAATGCAAACATCCTGTGGGCAATTTTCCTGCATTAGTAACCATCCAAAAAATGCAATAAATTATCCATTCCAGCCCAACCCCCATGCCCCCTACTGAGAACCCCGATCCCAAGACCCGACTCTCCCCACCCTGAGGCCTGACTTGACCCACCTCCCCAGCCCCCCTCCATCCCCCCAACCACCTAGAGGCCCGACCCTTCTGCCTTGAAAACCTTTGTCCTTCACAACTCAGAGGCCTGACCCCACCCCCACAAATTCTTTCCCTTTACAAGCCCAGGGCCCAATCTCCCACACCCCCAAATCTCCCGCTGCAACTTCGACCCATCAACGCACAAATGCTCCCACTCAACCCTCAAATCCTATCCACGTATCTTCTCCCTGGCCTATCACAGACCTTTAAACTTGCCTAGACCTTTAACTTTCCTGGTTTTCAGCAGCAAATGTTGTACAAAAAGGGCGTGTGGTCTACTTGCATCCAACAGAACTGCTCTCGACGCTAGGCTCCAGGGACACGCCACACTCATCTGAACTTGCCAGGCCTGAGTCAGAGGGTCAGGTGAGACAGGATCGAAAATAAATTTGGGCAAGAAAGTAGGAGCAGAGTGATAATCTGACTGCCACTCTGAACAAGTTCAGGCCCAAGGTTTCAGATTAGACAAGGGCAGCACAGTGGTCAGCACTGCTGCCTCACAGCACCAGGGACCCAGGTTTGATTCTGGCTTTAGGTGACTGTCTGTGTGTAGTTTGTGTTTTCTTCCCATGCCTGCGTGGGTTTCCTCCAGGTGCTCCTGTTTCCTCCCACAATCCAAAGATGTGCCTGGTTAAGTGGATTGGCCATGCTAAATGCCCCTTAGTGTCCAACGGTTAGATGGTTACAGAGTTGCAGGAATAGGGCAGGGGAGTGGGCCTGGATAGGATGCTCTTTCGGAGGGTCATTGCAGACACGATGGGCCAAATGGCCTCCTTCTGCACTCTAGGGATTCTAGGATGCTACATTGTAGGGTTGAAGAGTATGAAGTAGGAAACAGGTAATAAAAATAGCAGATATGCATCTATAATGTGGCTTTCACAATAACTGGATGTCATGAAGCACTTTACAGCTAATGAAGTAATTGGTGCTAAATAGATGGGTATGGGCACAGATACTCAGAAAGACTTGTTTAAATTGGAGGCCAGGAATAGGCAGGCACTGGAGATCAGAGAAAATAATAAATATATTCACAGACATGCGCACACATGTGGGGCGAAATTCTCCCCAAACGGTGCGATGTCCGCCGACTGGTGCCCAAAACGGCGCCAATCAGACGGGCATCGCGCTGCTCCAAAGGTGCGGAATGCTCCGCATCTTTGGGGTCCGAGCCGCAACATTGAGGGGCTAGGCCGGCGCCGGAGGGATTTCCGCCCCGCCAGCTGGCGGAAACGGCCTTTGTTGCCCCGCCAGCTGGCGCGGAAATGACATGTCGGGGCGGCGCATGCGCGGGAACGTCAGCGGCCGCTGACAGTTTCCCGCGCATGCGCAGTGGAGAGAGTCTCTTCCGCCTCCGCCATGGTGGAGACCGTGGTGGAGGCGGAAGGGAAAGAGTGCCCCCACGGCACAGGCCCGCCCGCGGATCGGTGGGCCCCGATCGCGGGCCAGGCCACCGTGGGGTCAGATCGCCCCGCGCCCCCCCCCACCCAGGACCCCGGAGCCCGCCCACGCCGCCTTGTCCCGCCGGTAAATAGGTACTTTAATTTACGCCGGCGGGACAGGCAATTTATCGGCGGGACTTCGGCCCATCCGTGCCGGAGAATCGAGCGGGGGGGCCCGCCAACCGGCGCGGCGCGATTCCCGCCCCCGCCGAATCTCCTGTGCCGGAGATTTCGGCAACCGGCGGGGGCGGGATTCACGGCAGCCCCCGGCGATTCTCCAACCCGGCGGGGGGTCGGAGAATGACGCCCGTGATCTTTAGAAATATTAGAAATAAGACAAGAGCTGAAAGTCTTGTGACCTTAGGAAATTTCAAGTGGGAATATTGTGAACTTGATTAACCCAGAGGATGGAAATCAATGTAAATTTCAGGGATATAAAGGCCTCAAAACAACAAGTCAGTCAAAAGTTCATTAACTTTCACGGGACCGGACAATTCCGGCTAAAGTGTTTAGAAAACGTGAGCTGACAGAAAAATAAGTGGTAAAAGGGTCACAGGAGGAAACTGGTGGTAAATGAAAACTACATAATGAACTACTCTGGTTAGACATCACTATTGTGAAAGAATCCTAACAGGACGAAGAAACTTTGCTAAGAATGAGTGAACAAGAAAGTTATTGAAATGGAATATTTTTAATCAGATCTATCAACCAGGAAGTCAAATGGTTAGACTGAGAGTTGATGAAAGCATGACTCCGAGATGACCCAGTGCCCAAATGAAGTGCTGTGCAGTACTGCTAATCTTGACCTGGTATTTATTAATTCATAGAAATTGTGCAGGATGACCACAAAATGAACTGTATCATGAAATGGGAGTCAGAAATATCCAAAACCAGGAGCAGTTTCAAAGGTTTAATGATGGAACAGCTAAAGTAAATGAATTGGAGTAAGTTACTCTGCGAACTTCAGTCTGGGTCAAGCAGAATAGCTTTGAAGGAATAATGTGGAGTATACAACAGAAATACATGCCCAAAAATCAATATATTGGAATATGATGCTAAATATCGCCCCATTTGCTATTTGGTTCCTGTAACTGAGAACTTACTTCTCAAAACACCTTCTGTTCTCGCACCTGAATATTAACAATAAATTAATTCCTCTTGTTATCCTGTTAGGGACCGTTAACGTTTAAGAAAGAAATATAAACACCCAGCAATTTTAACCAACAGAATTATGCCACAACATTTAAAGTTTCTGAACAAAAACAAAACGTTGTGTCTCAAAAAGAATTAAACAAAGTAAGCACTATTAAGAGTACAGTTTACAACTAATATATTATGAACTCAGTTTTACTTCCCTCCAATAATTCCTTTATATGACTCAACAATCGTAAAGGTGTGTTTACTACCCAAGAGCAATCCAAAGGTATGCTACAGCCCTCTGGAATTCACTTCAATTCTCCTTAGAGTTTCAGCTACCTCAGAGGCAAGATTCTACAGGGTTCCATCATTAGCTGATTGGCTATGCCACCCTCCACCTTTTTCTTTACAGACCTCGTGACCATGGATTCCTCCGCTCTTTGTTCGAATTGCAGGCAGAAACCAAACTATATTCTCATAGTTTTCCAGACTAGCTCCCATTGACTGGTTTCTGACACATGGCAGGACCACTGTAGATTTCCTGCAGTAGCTGCATGTTAGGAGTAAATATTCCAGCTGATTCTTGTCTCACAAAATCTAAACTGAACTTGAGTTCCACTTACAGGGAGAGGCAGTGATGTGTGGTATTGCACCAGACTAGTACTCCAGATATCCAGGGTAACTCTCTGAAAACTAGGGTCTGAATTCCACCATGGCATTTGAGTTCAATAAAAATCTGGAATTAAGTCTAATGAAGACCATAAAACCATATTCTGGTTCAATAATGTCCTTCAGGGAAGGAAATAAGCTACAAAAATATGGTTGCTTCTTAAATGTCCTCTGAAATAACCTAGCATGCCATTCAGCTCAAGGGAAATTAGGAATGGGAAATAAATGCTGGGCCAGCCAGCAATGCCCATATCTCATGTATGATTAGGAAATGTTTCATTTGATGAACAATGAAGTTAGTATTTTGTCTGCTGGAAGTGCTGGTCCAATTATCATCTCATGTATCCAGGAAAGGCAGTCTACACCACTGCAAAGCTGCAATTGCCTCCATCCATTCACCAAAATGAACTGCGTGTTTCCATCAGCAAACACTCAGATAAATTAAACAAAGAACCTTTCACCTCAATTGCCTGTCTCTATAACAATATGGCATATTTTGGCTTGGTCTTAAGCAGTAATATTAACTAATTATTTTACCTTCAACATAACTATTTAATTCTGTAACCCATATGAATAATTTAAATTTCCAATGGAGTTTTACAACCCATTCTCAAGACTCTCTTGGTCTGCAAAGAAACCCCATGTTTTCAAAGCTGCTTCCATGGCATTAAGTGAAATACTGAAATCTGCCTAAATCTACTAACTCTGTGTCCAGTTTTACTTCTCAATCTATCAATTTGGTGTTGAGCATCAGCTGGAGATGTCAGGAGTATATGGTGGTGTCCTGTGTACATGTCAATGATCAAAGATTCGCTGTATGCTTGCAAACCTGCTATCCTAGCTCATTGGTGCAACATTAAAATTTGACTATGTGCATGGAAGCAAACAATTGAAATTAATACATGTAGAAGTATCTGGACGGTCTTGAAATCATCCCCATTATGCCATTATTCTCATGTGGCCAGTCTTGTAATCTATAATACGACAGTTGTGACAAAGGTTTGCCCAAATGTAACCCGACAATTGACTTGATATTATTTGAAACAGCCTGATGGAATTTGCAGGTCAGCCTCCATGGTAGAGTTAGCACTTTTCAGATTTTGTATCTTTAAAGTGTAACCAAAATAATCAATCAATATTAATATTATACGTGCTGAATGTATACTTGATGTCACAAGTTGATCAAAATGGAATCTCTCTTTTTGACCCGAAGATCAAAGCTGTGGCTAATGATTAATTATCAAAATAAACTTCCTTACCATTCTGTGAATAATTTGAGAAGTCAGCATAATGGAGGGGAAATATAAGTCACCCATCCCTCAAGTGCCTAGTCTTGTAAGGTGCCAAATCATCAGGTGACACTAGGATATGCTTAAACTACTTAAAAGAAACTGCCAGACAAGCACTTAGCTAATCCCATAGCACATCTTTCCAAACTGTTAATAATAATTTTTATTAGTGTCACAAGTAGGCTTACATTAACACTGCAATGAAGTTACTGTGAAAATCCCCTAGTTGCCACATTCCGGCACCTGTTCGGGTACACGGAGGGAGAATTCAGAATGTCCAGATCACCTACAAGTACGTCTTTCTTGTGGGAGGAAACCGGAGCACCCAGAGGCAACCCACGCAGACACGGGGAGAAAGTGCAGACTCCGCAGACAGTGACCCAGTTTTGAAGGGTTGACAATGATTAACAAATCCAAGTGAATTCTGTAGTCATTCATTTGCCGAAGTCTGATTCGATTCAAGAAAGAAAGGAAATTAGAACCATTACTTTACTGCCAAGGACTTTTTTAAGTAACCACTGTCATGGAGGAAATGTGAACATAGCAAGGTCCCACAAACAGTAATCTGGAAATGGCCAGCTAATCTGTTTGGTGGTGCTGGCTGCAGAATAAAAAAGAAAGCCAGGAGAGATTGCTGTTTAGCACAGGGCTAAATCGCTGGCTTTGAAAGCAGACCAAGGCAGGCCAGCAGCACGGTTCAATTTCCGTACCAGCCTCCCCGAACAGATGCCGGAATGTGGCGACTAGGGGCTTTTCACAGTAACTTCATTTGAAGCCTACTTGTGACAATAAGCGATTTTCATTTCATTTCATTTCTTCTTCAAAATAGTGGCATTGGGTGAGATTTTACAGCCCCACCCACCACCTGAATCATCTGGTCCTGCAGAAATTCAGTGTACTTTTGGCTGGGCCACCACATCTCCCCGCAGTGGGTCCAGAAAATCCTGGCAAGGGAAGT
Organism: Scyliorhinus torazame; assembly: GCF_047496885.1. Classification (NCBI taxonomy): domain Eukaryota; kingdom Metazoa; phylum Chordata; class Chondrichthyes; order Carcharhiniformes; family Scyliorhinidae; genus Scyliorhinus; species Scyliorhinus torazame. The sequence continues at coordinate 47,651,943 of NC_092713.1, read as the reverse complement.
TTTAATATCCTCTTAGAGTGCATACTGGGCTTTAGTTAAATGTCTCTTCCAAAACATAATAATTCCAGCATTACAACACCCTTTCAGCGCTGCATTGAAATGTCAGCCTGAGTTTGATACTCTCTGGAACATGACTTGAAACAATAGCCTTCTTACCCAAACACGAAGACACCAATTAAGCCATAGCTGACATTTTTATCGGAAGATGTTTCTAAAATAGCTCTCACTTTCTTAGGTCTAGAATAGTTGCCTTACCAACGGCAACAGACTAAGATTTCTATAGAACAAGTTCTGTTGAAAGTTCACTAATCTGAAACAGTAACTCTGTTTCTCTCTCCACTGCCGGACCTGCTGAGTGTTTCCCGTTTTTCTGTTTTTATTTCAGATTACAAGTATGATTTTCTGTCTGGACCAGGAGCCCATTGGACCAGTGTTTAATCAGCTTCTTGACAGCATTAGCTCACAGGCTTTCAGATTGGAAAACTTACTTTAACAACATGAAGGTTGCTGTCTCCCTGAAATTCAACTTCTTCTTGTCCACAGGGAAAACATCATCCTTAAAGAACACCACCGATGACAACGAATGTAGGACTCCCACTGACCCAGGAGTTTAAAAAAATCTCACACCATCATCTCAAAACCCATAGTCCCTACTGGAACACACTCCACATGCTACAAACTGACAACAGTCCCACTTCTTGATGGTGCATCCCATGGCTGACTGCAAACATCACCAAATGAAACCTGGTAAGTGACCTGAGTGGTGAAGTGTTACGACATCCTGGGTGATTGCACGGTCAAATCTGGCCCCACAGTGCCAACATAAGTGAATTAACCAACAATTTGTATATTTTCCGATGTCTTTGACCTTTGACTGCTCCAATGACTTACAGGCATAAGATTTGTAAGTAAAACTTTAAAGACTGTATATTTATAACAAGAGATAAACAGGTAATGGCAAAAAAATAGAACAGTCTGCTCACCTAATTACTCCCCTAAGATCACTTGGTTGCATGGTGTACCGAAAACAACCTCTCTCTAAATGTTGGAAAGACCAAGGAACTGATCATCGACATCAGGAAGCGTAGCAGGACCCCCCGCCCCGTCTACATCAATGGCTCTGAAGTGGAGATGGTCGATAGCTTTAAGTTCCTGGGGGTCACCATTACCAACAGTCTGTCCTGGTCCACTCACATTGATGCAACAGTCAAGAAAGCCCAACAACGTCTCTACTTCCTACGAAAGCTAAAGTAATTCGGCATGTCTGCATCGACTCTCACAAACTTCTACAGATGTGCCATAGGGAGCATCCTATCCGGCTGTATCACAGCTCGGTATGGCAACTGCTCGACCCAAGATCCCAAGAAACTGCAGAGTGCGGTTCAACTCATCACACAAGCTTGCTACCCTCCCATTAATTCTGTCTACACCTACTGCTGCCTCAAGAAGGCAGACAGCATTGTCAGAGACCCTCCCACCCAGGCTTTGCCCTTTTCCAGACCCTTCCATCAGGCAGAAGATACAGAAGTCTGAAGACCCGCACATCCAGACATACAAACAACTTCTTCCCCACAGCTACTGGACTCCTCAAGGACTCTCCCTCTTCCCTGTAAGAACACTATTTGCGCCGCCCTATGCTGCTCTTGCTCATGTATTTGCTTTGGCCCTTGTTCCGCACTGTAATCAATCACTATTTGTCGATGTACTATTTGTCAATTATTCTTTTTGTCTTCTATGTACCTACTGTGTACGTTCCCTTGGCTGCAGAAAAATACTTTGGACTGCACACCGGTACATGTGACAATAAATCAATCAATCTCAGGACCTTCACAGAGCTACCCTCAGCAACAAAGTCTTCTCAGGATTTGTGGACTTGGCAGGCACCATTCCTGGGGTGGCAACTTTTATCTCCATGTCGGAGTTTTTGTAACCACCGCCTGTATTTTCACTTTCAAAATCAGAGTATGGTATGTCACTGACTCTATGAACGGTTTGGTTTTGGCCAGCCCCTATGGTTGCACTACAGGATTCTCCACCCACCTTCTCCTTAATGTTCGAAAGGAATTGATGGCCAACTACTTCACGCTCCTGGCTATTCTACTTTTACTACCTGCCGCTGTAGCCCTTCAAAAGGATGGGGGTCAACTAAACGCTCACTTAGTTTCAATTCACAATTCTTACTGTCCTTGTCCTGACTAACTGATGACATGCAGTCAGATATCCTTTCTTTCAGGGCAAGCCTGCTCTGGGAACTTCTTTCACCTGAGGTTATGACAATAGGTTTACTGCAAGAGGCGGTAAAAAATTACTTTTAGGCAAGTCGAATTCACCTACGCCCTCCGGGCTTCGGAAGAATTGCTTGCCAATGTTCCACGTTAAATTGGTGACGAGTCGACTCGGGAACAACTGTTTATCACCACATCATAGTCAGACCCGAAATCAAAGTCAAGACAGTCGTCTGACCTTTCTTCCCTATCCTCACTCTTGCAACAACTATTTATCATCACTTGGTAATCAGGACCTATGTCGAAGTCAAAACCTTCGTCTGACTCTTCCTCCCGCGGCGTTATTCTTTCTTCCAACTTCTTCCATGGGTCAGCAGATACATGAGTCTGAGAACATGCACTAACAGATTCTTCCCCGGACTGAACTGATCTCTTCACACATTTTCTCTGCTGAGTAGTACTACTTTCTGTATGCTCACCCGATGTGCCTATGTATTTACATTGTGTATTTATGTATGTCCTATGATTTTTCATGTGTGGAATGATCTGTCTGGACTGTACGCAGAACAATACTTTTCACTGTACCTCCGTACACATGACAATAAATCAAATCCAATTCAAATGCTTACTAACATTCTTGTAACAACTGTTTTCCAGTACCTCATAATCAGAACCAAAGAAGATCCATGTCTAACTCCTCATCCTTATGGTCATCTTCGGTCTGAAAAGTCTTAGGATCTGGTTTAACAGCACTGTCATTTGAAACCTGATCAACAGCTGACAAAATCTTTTCTTCCAAGTCCTTTACTGCCCAAAGAGTTTTCCGAGCTCCCGCATGCCTTACTGTCGGCACAGTGGCACATTGGTTAGCACTGCTGCCTCACAGCGCCTGAGACCCGGATTCGATCTTAGGTAACTGTCTGTGTGGAGTTTGCATTTTCTCCTCGTGTCTGCGTGGGTTTTCTCCAGGTGCTCCGGTTTCCTCCCACAGTCCAAAGATGTACAAGTTAGGTGGATTGGCTAAGCTAAATTGTCCCTAGGTGGGATTACGGGGATAGGGTGGGGGATTGGGCCTAGGTGCGATGTTCTTTCAGAGTGTCAGTGTGGACTCGATGGGCCGAATGCCCTCCTTCTGCACTGTAGAGATTCTACGGTTTCAGGTGCAAATGCAGTACTTCTTTTGGACTCTCTAAATCCATGGGTGAAGCTACAACCTTCACTCCCGCTAAATCGCTCGCCAAAACTAAGTCTACTTCTTCCACTGGGAATTCCTTAACCACTCCAACAACTACTGGACCTGACAGTAAATCGCACTCGAACAGCACTTTATACAATGGAACTGGGGTATGACTTCCACCAATCCCATTCACAAGTACTTCAGCTTTCATAGAACATGGAACATACAGTGCAGAGGAGGCCATTTGGTCCATCGAGTCTGCACCGACCCACTTAAGCCCTCACTTACACCCTATCCCTGTAACCCAATAACCCCTCCTAATCTTTTTGGTCACTAAGGGCAATTTATCATGGCCAATCTACCTAACTTGCACGTCTTTGGACTGTGGGAGGAAACCTGAACACCTGGGGAAAGCCCACGCAGACATGGGGAGAACATACAGACTCGCACAGACAGTGACCCAAGACGGGAATCTAACCTGGGACCCTGGCGCCGTGAAGCCACAGTGCTATTCACTGAGCTCTCTGGAGGAAAATACAAATCCTTCTCCAGCACAAGAATTTGAGTAGTCCCTGTGTCTCTTAAAGTTTTGATGGGTTTGACTACTTCTGTCGAGAAAATGGTGTTACCTTCCCCTTAGACACAAAACCAGCATATCGCTCATCTACCTCACTCCTCACACCTGCTCCCACAGCACCTAAGGTCTCCGAAATTCAGTTTACGCTACCATCAGCACCGTAGCATTCTGCACATTTGCTCCCTTTCAGAAACCTCCTACTAAAGTCCCATGGGCCTTTCTTGCAACTTCCAACATGCTGAATGAACACGTCCCACCTTATTACAATGGTGGCACCTAGGCTTTCAAGTCTCACTTCCACCCCCAATATCTCGTGGCCTTCTCAGCTGTCCATTCTCTACCTTGGCGATCTGCCTTCCTCTCACTCTCCCACTTACTATCCTTTTCAAAATTATGGGGGTGATGGAACAAAGGTCTACATTTATTGATTAGCTCATTATCATCAGCCATAATTGTGGCTGATCTAGCAGTTTGCAACCTCTGATCTTCTCCGGAGGTTCTTATCATCGAAGGTAAGGAATTCTTAAACTCCTCTATGAGAATATCCTCTCTCAGCGCCTCATAGATGGTCTCAACTCTCAATGCTCGTACACACCTATTCATAGAATTTACAGTGCAGAAGGAGGCCATTTGGCCCATCGAGTCTGCACAGGCCCTTGGAAAGAGAACCCCATCCAAGCCCACACCTCCACCCTATCCCCGTAACCCGCCCAACCTTTTTGGACACTGAGGGCAATTTAGCATGGCCAATCCACCTAACCTGCACATTTGGACTGTGGGAGGAAACCGGAGCACCCAGAGGAAACCCCACAGACACGGGAAGAACGTGCAGACTCTGCACAGACAGTGACCCAAGCCAGGAATCGGACCTGGGATGCTAGAGCTGTGAAGCAGCTGTGCTAACCACTGTGCTACTGAGCCGCCCTAGTAAAATGGTTCTGCTAATCCCTTTCAAATTCTGCATAAGTCTGTCCGGCTGTCTCCTTAAAATCCAAACTTTTTGACTATATGCTTCGGGAACCAGTGCATATCTAGAATACCGTGTCATAATCCCTAGACTCCTGCTCTGACAAGGCGGCATAAACATCCTGTGATAGCCCCGTCAACTTACTCTGCAAGGGTAATGTCCACTTCTGTTTTGGCCACTCCATTTGGGTTGCTCGTTTCTCAAAAGCCTGAAAGAATGTTTCTGCTTGGGAAGGATTTAAACTAGTATGGCAGGGTGGTGGGAACAGAGCATTAGTTTAGAAGATGTAATAACTGAAAGGGAAATAGAGAACAAAAATAAGAGATCAACATCACCCTGTTTACTCAAACGCAGTGGTTTGAAGTGTACTTGTTTCAATGCCAGAAATATAGCAGGTACGGCAGATGAACTTAGAGCACTTATTAGTACTTGGAACTATGATGTTGGGGCTATCACAGAAACGTAGTTAAAGGAAGGGCAGGACTGGCAGCTGAACGTTGGAGGATATAGATGCTTCAGGAGAGATAGCGGGGGTGGAAAAGGTGTATAGGAGTAGCATTACTTGTTAAGGAGAATATTATAGCCGTACTGCGGGAGGACACCTCGGAGGGCTCATACAATCAGGCAATCTGGGAAGAGCTCAAGAACAAGAAGGGGGCAATCACAATGTTGGGGGTTTATTACATGCCCCTCAACTGCCAGCGAGAGATAGAGGAGTAAGAGAGATTTTGGATAGGTGCAAAAGTAACAGGATTATTGTGGTAGGGGATTTTAACTTTCCCGATATTGACTGGGACTCACTTAGTGCTAGGGGCTTGCATGGGGCAAAGTTTGTACGGTATATCCAGGAAGGCTTCTTGATGTAATATGTAGATAGTCCAACTCGGGAAGGGGCAGTACTGGACCTGGTATTGGGGAATGAGCCTGGACAGGTGGTTGAGGTTTCAGTAGGGTAACATTTTGAGAATAGCGACCACAATTCCGTAAGTTTTAGGGTACTTTTGGATGGGGATGAGGGTAACCCTCACGTTAAGGTGCTAAACTGGGGATGCATTAATGGCATTCAAAAGGCATCTCGACAAATACATGGATAAGATGGGTATACAATACAGCACAGGAACATGCTCTTCGGCCCTCCAAACCCATACCAGTCATGATAACACCCTTGGCCAAAACTCTCAGCACTTCCTCGTGCCTTATCTCTCTATATGCCATCCATATGTTTGCCGAGATGCCTTTTGAACGCCATTAATGTATCTGCTTCCACAACCTCCCCTGGCAACGCGTTCCAGGTTCTCATCACCCTCGGTGTAAAAAAAACTGCCTCGCACATCTCCTCTAAATTTGCCCCATGGACCTTAAACCTATGCCCCCTGGTGACTGAGTGCCTGGGAAAGAGTACCTTCCCATCCACTCTATCCATGCCCCTCATAACCTTGTTGACCACTATCACGTCACCCCTAAACTTCCATCGTTCTAATGAAAACAGTCTGAGTTTATTCAGCCTCTCCGCATAACTAACACCCTCCAGACCAGGCAACATCCTAATAAACCTCCGCTGCACCCTCCCAAAGTCTCCACATCCTTCTGCTCGTGTGCCCGCCAGAATTGTGTGCAATATTCCAAGTGCGGACGTACCAAGGTTCTCTGCAACTGTAGCATGACTTGCCGGTTTTTATACTCGATTGCCCGTCTAATGAAGGCAAGCATTCCATATGCTTTCTTGACTACCTTGTCCACTTGTGTTGCCACTATCAAAGATCTGTGGGCCTGCACGCCCAGATCGCTCTTTCTATATTCCTAAGCGTTTTGTCATTTACGGTATATTTCCCCTCTATGTTAGACCTACCATAATGCATTACCTCACAGTTGTCTGAATTAAACTCCATTTGCCATTTCTCTGCCCCCAAGTCTCCAACATATCTATGTCCTGCTGTATCCTCTGACAACCCTCAACACTATCTGCCACCCCACCAACCTTGGAGTCATCCACAAACTTTTCTCTGTCTTTCCCATTCTCTTTCTCCTCTTTTATCTTATTCTCTCTTTCTTACCTCTTCATTTCCATCTGTATTTTTAAAATTCCCTTTCATTCACTAACTGCAACCAAGTTCTCTCCAACTCTGTTTCCCCACCAGAAGAATGCCCTGATACTACTCTTATCACTTCTCTGTGCTCCTGGCACCTCCGTCAAATTTAAATGTTTAGCAATCACATCAACTGCCTCCGCCTCCGTAGCTTTATCTGGTGCCATTTGTGATTCACCCGCTATCTCGATAAGTTTGTTTGTGAAGCCCCAATAAGTAAACCAGACTTAAATCTTCCACATGGAGAAAATGCTTAGCCACTTCCATAGCCATCCCATTACATTACTACAAACCTGGTGTTTGTGTATAATTTACACTGTACCCCAAATTTTCTGTCTAACGACTCTAGATACTGAATGGCCGCCAATTTATGTTCCGACACCAAGGGCGACTGCGCAGTCAATTCCAGCCCCACAAGCCCCAGAGTCCCAACATCAATGATTTAACCAATAATTCATTTTTTTCCTGAGATCTTTGACCCTTGACTGCTCCAATGACTTACATGACAAGCGATAAACAGGAAATGGCAATAAAGTCTGCTAATCTAAATTACTACACTAACACCAACCCATCCTCCACCCACATACACACAAGACCGACACACAGTGGGGAAGGCGAAGGATCAAAATAATGGGGGTTAAGCAGGATGAGAGGAGACTCTTCACTGCTACGTTAGCAGCCTCTGTAGGCGGTACTCTTCTCAAAATGCGAGGTGCTGAAAACCATCAGTTGGTTTGGATCTTTTAATATTTGTTTCTAACTAGAACATGTAGAATTCACTCTGGGGGCGTCACTTTCATTTGAATGACCTCCACCAGACTGACTCTCAGCCTCACTGGGTATTCAAATTCGTCACCTGAGGATTATAAATAGGTTTTCAATCAGAGAAAGGTCTTCAAACACAGGCCATTAGTTGATAAAAATCAGATTCAACTCCCCAATCTTTTAATCAGAAGTGAAACTTTCACGGGTTGGGCTGTAAAGAGTCTTAATTGCTAGATTTAGCTGACAGAGAGATTCTAGACCTGCAGCTTGCTGCCTTTTAGGCATCACAGAATTGGCTGCAGACTGCTTTTAATTGGAGCTTACCTTCACGGGCCTGACTGGATAAGGAGAGCGTAGGCAGCACGGTGGCACAGTGGTTAGCACTGCTGCCTCACGGCGCCGAGGTCCCAGGTTCGATCCCGGTTCTGGGTCACTGTCCATGTGGAGTTTGCACATTCTCCCCGTGTTTGCATGGGTTTCACCCCCACAACCCAAAGATGTGCAGGGTAGGTGAATTGGCATCGCTAAAAGAAAAAATGAATTGGGTACTCTAAAAAAAATTTTTTAAGGATAAGGAGAGTGTTGTAAACCTGCTTCTGGCTGCTCTCGAGGTCTATGCAGAACTGAGAGCCAAAATGGAATTTGTCTTCTGTTACAGAAGCTTCTGAAGGGCTCCAACGATCAGAATCCAAAATGGAATAAATCCCGGAATTTCAAAAAAGTTGATTAGCTGCTAGTCAAGTCTAATATATCTGAATGCAAGAACTTCATTGTAACTAATAGTGAATCGATAGATATTACAGGAAGGCAGGTCATTGCTCTTTAACTCAGGCAAATTTTATTGGTATACTGTAGGTACAGAGTACCTCCTATTCCTACAGTTGAGCAACCTAATGAGATAAGTTTATTTCTCATGTTTCTCTGGCAAAGTTCTAACTCAAATTGCACTTTTTAATCTAATCAATGATTGAGTAAAACTGTTTAAGAAGCTAGGCTGATAAAAGCTCATTTACAATTAACCTAGAATGGAACAGGTAGCTCCACTTGGATGGAGTAACAAAAGTAAATATATTGCTGAATTATACATGGAATATTAAAGTCAGTTAGAATATTCCCAAAATAGACCATGTTGACGCCATACAGTCTGTTCTAGAACAGTCCTCATGTAACCCTGGAGAAAAGTCAAATGTTCAGAACTTATCTCAAAACACCTAATGGTCTAATAACACCTTGTGAGTGGCACGGTTGCATAGTGGTTAGCACTGTTGCTTCACAGCGCCAGGGTCGATTCTGGGCTTGGGTCACTGTCTGTGTGGAGTCTGCATGTTCTCCCCGTCTCTGTGTGGGTTTCCTCCGGGTGCTCCGGTTTCCTCCCACAAGTCCCAAAAGACTTGCTGTTAGGTGATTTGGACATTCTGAATTCTCACTCAGTGTACCTGAACAGGTGCCGGAATGTGGCAACTAGGGGATTTTCACAGTAACGTCATTGCAGTGTTAATGTAAGCCTACTTGTGACAATAAAGATTATTAAATTGGTGAATTCTCTTTAAAAAAATATTTTTAGTCATCAAGGAATTAAACCATTGCTTGATGTTGAGATGTGCTAATAAAACATTGAATAAACAGATTTTCTTCCAATTCATATTCAGAATATCTACCTGGATGAAGCTAAGAGTGAGAAGAAATGTTTTGCTGAAATACTACATGAGGTTTCAATTCTGCTTTGACCATCAACAATTAATCACTGCATCTGCATTAGATCATCATTAGCAGCAGTGAATCCATACAAATTGTGGCCAAACCTACTGATAGTTCCAGTTTGCAACAAAATTCACTTCCATGAATAAGAGATGCAGGCAACAATTTTTTAAGTTTCTTCCTTTGATTTATTAAAACAAAGTTCCACATTGTTCACACATATGCTTAACGTTTACAATTTACACTAAAATCGCTTGGTGGGCCATAACATTCCAATGGAATTGTTGCCCCAGGTGATGGTGTGAGACAATGTTATGCGATGAATAAAACAGACGGTAATAAAAAATATTAACCTGCATGTTTAAATATATGCTGCTACTAAACTTTGCCATCAGGTGAAAGTACACCAAATAGGACTTCCGATGTCGGCTATGCAGTGAGTGGTTGCACATTTGGTGGCTCCTACTTGAGGCAAACTTGTTTGGTCCTTGTTATCCGTTCACCGGGGTGTTTGCTGGTACAAAGCACAGGAATAGACAGAGCTAAGGATTCTCCTTCGAATGGGCATGTCTTAGCCCTATCAAACAAGGAACCCAACTGTAAAGGGGCAACAGTCAGACCAGGAGTTTTCACGAAGTGCGACGGAAGGAAAGATGGCGGATCGCTTTCTGATGTTGTTGTGCTCAGTGGTCCACGGAATCGCTGGTGGAGATTTTGACGGTCAAGTTCCAGCAGCAAAGGCAGGAGTCCTCAGAGGACCTAGCTACGGTGACAGACCCGATTCAAGCAGCCATCGAGAGAGTGGAGCGAAGGTTGGATGCACATAGCACGTCACTCCAAAAAATGGAAGAGTCAGTGGCGGACCATGAGGACCGGCTGGCCTCATTGGAGGCAGAGATTATGTTGGTGGCTGAGGACCAAAAGAAGCTGAGGGAGAAAGTGGACAATTTGGAGAATCGGTCGAGGAGGCAGAATCTCCAGATTGTGGTGCTTCCTGAAGGCATTGAGGGAACACAGGCCATGAAGTATGTAGCAAACGTACTTGGAAGCGGAGGTGGAGGGGGTCTTCAACAGACCCCCCCCCCCACCGAGGTAGATTGAGCACACAGATCGGTAAGCAGGAGGCTGAAGGCGGGAGAGCAGCCATGGGCGATGGTGGTACAATTGCACAGATACCTGAACAAGAAGATGCTGCAGTGAGCGAAGGAGAGGAGTAAGTGCACCAGAGAAAGGTATGTGATTTGGATCTGGGTGCGGAGCTGTTCAAGGAAGGAGTAAAGTTTGGGCTGTTGTACCCAGCCCAGTTGTGGATCACATACCAGAGCCAGGAGTTCTACATGGACTCGCTGGAGGAGGCGAGTACGTTTTTGGGAAACGATGGACTTGCGGACTTGCTGAGGAGGGGATGGGTGGGGCAGGTGTTTCATTCGGAGCTGAATATGAAGATGAGATGGGTGACAGTGCTGGTTAATAAGAGGGTGCCTTTGCAGTAGGGATCATAGTGGCAGACCCTGGGGGTAGATTTGTGATGGTGAGCGGGAGGTTGGTGCTGGTAAACATTTATTCGCAAATTGGGATGACGTGAAGTTATTGAGGCGAGTCCTGACAAATATCCCAGGTCTAGACATGCACCGGCTGATCATGGGAGGGGGATTTTAATACAGTGCTGAATCCTAGGTTGGACCGGTCATGCTCCAGGTCCATGAGGGAGAGTGGCGGCAATGGCGAAGGAGTTGTTGGAATTTATAGAGTGAATGGGGGCGGCGGACCCATGGCCATTTGAGAGACCGAGGGTGAAGGAAGTTTTGTTCTTTTTGCATGTCCACAGGGGGTACACCGGGATTTTTTTTTTGTCCAGGACAAGGCACTGTTGGCGGGCTGGTTGGGACAGAGTATTCAGCGATCGTGGTGTATGACCACGCGTCACACTGAGTGGAATTGGGGGTGGAGGGGTCGAGCTCCCAGAGGCCACACTGGAGGTTGGATGTGGGGTTATTGGTCAATAAGAAGGTCTGTGAGAAGATAGGGATGGATATCTGGAACTACATGGAGTATAAGAAGACGGGGAGGTCTCTGCGGCTACACTGTGAGAGGCATTGAAGGCAGTGGTTAAAGGGGAGTTTATTTCGATTCGGGCACATACTTTTCACAGTAACTTCATTGCAGTGTTAATGTAAGCCTACTTGTGACAATAAAGATTATTATTATTATAGGGTGAGGGCGAAGTGAGCAGATAGGCTGAGGCTGGTGGAAGCCATTCTGTTAGTGAACCAGACATACTCGACGGCACCTGAGGAGGCGCTGCTGAAGGAGTTGGGAGAGGCGATGCAAACTGGGGTGTGGAGAGAGGCTGAGGATAAACTCATCCTCATCATGTGCAAGACTGAATCTCATACAATTTAAGGTAGTGCATAGTGATCATTTTTAGAGTCCAAGAGCCCTTTTTTTCTCGGGGTAGAAGATAGGTGTGGGCAATGTGCAGGGGGACCGGTGAACTATGTCCATATGTGGCGGTGTGCAGGGGGTCCGCCGCCCCCCGGCCATATGTTTTGGGCATATCTGAGGTTGGAGGGGATCTGGAAAGAGTTTGCCAAAGTAATATTGTATATTTTGAGAGTGGCGGTGGCGCCGAGCCAGTGAGTGGTGATATTTTGGGTGTCAGAGGATCCGGGAGTGCAGGTGAGGAGACAGGCTGACGTGGTAGCCTTTGCCTCCCTGATAACCCAGAGGCAGATCTTGCTGTGCTGGCAGGACTTGGAGCCACCGAGAGTGGGGCGTGAGTAAGCGACTTGGCAGATTTCCTCCACCTGGAAAATATCAAGTTTGGGTGGAGGAGTTCGCTGTAAGAGGAGTGGAGGCTGTTCATTGAATTCTTTAAGCCCAGGGGGCGAGGGGGGAGAGCCTTTGTGGTTTATTTGGGTTTGGGAGGGGGCTGGGTGTAAAAAGAAAATAGATGGTGGAGGGGGTGGTACAGGGGACAGTTGTGGTTTACTGTTGCTGCTGTTTGCTCATTTCTTTCCTGTATATATTTGAAAATACCTTTAATAAAATATTTACTTTTTAAAAAAGAAAGTACACAATACAACACTTGGATCAGATATGAGATATGATCTCAGAGCAAATATTGGAGGCAGGAAGCAATCAAGTTGCCAAGTTGGCTGATCTGTAGAACAAGGACCAGTGGAATCCAGATATGCCTGGTATCAAGGGATCAATAACATTTGAGGTAATGGAAGGAAAGGCGTAATATATTAAAAGGAAGGTCATTGAAGGAAGGAAATAGAAAGGCTGGGTGATCCAGTAAGAACACGCTACAGCTGTCCACGGATCTTCAAAGGAACTAGTGTGGAAAGGAAATAGACCAAAGATCTTTTGAACTTATCTCTGTAAACTAGTTTTCTTGACCCTGCAAAAAATGCAGTTTGCAACCATATTAGTCTATAGTTCTACTTGACCTGAATACTGCACTTGGTCACAACTCCCTTTATATAACACCACGGGTAAGCACTACAATTTGAAAAAAATTGTTGGCTTGTTAGAGTTACCAATTAAAAATTATATTTCATTTTCTGAAAAATCAGAAGAAAATCAACTCTCTAGCAGGACAGGCAAAGGAAAGTACTCAAAATATTAGAACAGAGACCATGGGCGAGATTCTCCGACCCCCCGCCAGGTCGGAGAATCGCTGGGGGCTGGCGTGAATCCCGCCCCCGCTGGCTGCCGGTTGCCGAAGTCTCTGGCACCGGAGATTCGGCGGGGGCGGGAATCGCGCCCCGCCGGTTGGCGGGCCCCCCCACGCGATTCTCCGGCCCGAAGTCCCACCGCTAAAATGCCTGTCCCGCCGGCATAAATTAAACCACCTACCTTACCGGCGGGACAAGGCGGCGAGGGCGGGCTCCGGGGTCCTGGGGGGGGGCGCGGGGCGATCTGGCCCCGGGGGGTGCCCCCACGGTGGCCTGGCCCGCGATCGGGGCCCACCGATCTGCGGGCGGGCCTGTGCCATGGAGGCACTCTTTCCCTTCCGCCTCCGCCACGGTCTCCACCATGGCGGAGGCAGAAGAGACTCCCTCCACTGCGCATGCATGGGAAGCTGTCAGCGGCCGCTGACGCTCCCGCGCATGCGCCGCCCGGAGATGTCATTTCCATGCCAGCTGGCGGGGCACCAAAAGCCTTTTCCGCCAGCTGGCGGGGCGGAAATTCGTCCGGCGCCGACCTAACCCCTCAAGGTTGGGGCTCGGCCCCCAAAGATGCGGAGCATTCCGCACCTTTGGGGCGGTGCGATGCCCGTCTGATTTGCGCCGTTTTGGGCGCCAGTCGGCGGACATCGCGCCGTTTCCGGAGAATTTCGCCCCATGCTCCAGATATAGTAATAAACGTATTCTGCAAAGAAAGGTTAGATGCATTTCTTGTTTTTCATTGTATGACATAGAGATTAAATCAGTTTTCCATATTATTAGCATTTCAAAATGTTAAACCAGATATTTCAGAGAAGCGTTCATTTATTTTCTCTTCCAATTTTCTTTATTTTCTTCTCCAGCTCTCATGCTGAGTTAAGTTCAAACCACCAACAGGTCTCTGCTACCTTGTCCAAGTGACTATTTTTTATTTTTATGACTGAGCTTGGCCAGCAAGTGTTGACAGGCCATTTGACCATCAAAGCTAAGCCTGACCGCAGTACAAATGCACTTTCTAGCCAGGGTCATGGCGTAGAAAACGTAAGTGAGAACTGCTGCTATGTTTCTCTCTCTCAGAAGCTTACTAAATGACTGCAATGCAGCTGAGAACAGCTAAAGCATAAAAATCATAGACTGGTCAGAGAAGGGAGCCTTTTGGCTTGTGCCGGTGCCAGCTTTCAGTGAGCCCAACATTTTTTTTTCAATTCCGGTGCTTATCCAATTCCGTTTTGAAAGCCACAATTGAGCCTATGTACATCACCCTCTCAGACAGCATGGGCTGGATTCTGCCGCGCCACATTTATGCCCCGACCTGCTGGTGGGATTCTCCCTTACGCCGGCCAGTCAATGGGGTTTCCCATTGTGGGGCAGCCCCACGCCGCCTGGAAACGCCCGAGCTCCAGCAAAACGGAGAATCTCGCCCCATATTCCTGAACCTACCCACTTTCTGCATATTAAAAAATGTTCACGTCGTTGTTGATTCTTTTACCAATCAACTTCAAATAGTGTCCTCTGATCCGTGACCATTCCCCAAATAGGAATAGTTTTTCTCTATCCACGGTGTCTAGCCCTCATTATTTTGATCAAATTTCCTCTCAGCCTTCTCTTGTCCAAGGAGACCAACACCATCTTCTTCAATCTAGAGAAACCAGTCAGCCCCAAAACAATTCCCGTTAATCTCTTCAACACTGATCAGGAATGTGTGTGCAGCTTCGCATTTCGTAGAATTTATCATAGAATGTACAGTGCAGAAGGAGGCCATTCGGCCCATCAAGTCTGCACCGGCTCTTGGAAAGAGCACCCTACCCAAGGTCAACACCTCCAACCTATCCCCATAACCCAGTAACCCCACACAACACTAAGGGCAATTTTGGACACTAAGGGCAATTTTATCATGGCCAATCTACCTAACCTACACATCTTTGGACTGTGGGAGGAAACCGGAGCACCCGGAGGAAACCTACGCACACACGGGGAGGATGTGCAGACTCCACACAGACAGTGACCCAAGCCGGAATCGAACCTGGGACCCTGGAGCTGTGAAGCAATTATGCTATCCACAATGCTACCGTGCTGCCATCGTTAAATGGGACTGTGGATGATCCTCTATCTGAAAGCCATACTACCACGCTCTCCCCATGCCCTTTGACACTTCCTTCTTGAATATATTCAGTGACCTAGCTTCCACAGACTTCTGTGGTAGAGAATTCCACCCTCTAAGTGAAGACATTTCTCCTCATCTCTGTCTATCCCGTATCCTGTGACCCTTTGTTCTAGACATCCCCAGCCAGTGGAAACATCATCCCTGGATCCAGCCCTGCCAAAATTTCTATGCAATCCCTTTAAATTCTTCTCTACTCCAGTGACGATGCCTATTCAACCCAATCTCTTCTCATGCGACAATCCTGCTACCTCAGGAATCAGTCTGGGTGCACATCCTCTATGACGAGGGTATCCTTTCTTAAGAGATCAAAACTGCACACAATACTCCAGGTGTGGTCTCACCTGTACAATTGCACTAAGACACCCTTCCTTCTTCCTGTACTCAAGTCCTCTTGTAATGAAAGCCAACATTCCATTTGCTTTCTTAACTGCTTGCTGCACGTGCATGAGAGAGAGAAACAGAGGGGGAGAGAGAGAGAGAGAGGGAGAGAAAGAGAGAGAGAGGGTCTAGACAGGTCAATCTAGACAGACACACTCACCCTTTACTGGCCATCTTTATTAATTACTCTGAAATTTACTTTTTGCTTTAGCAAGTGGTTTCTTGACTTCGTATCTCAGTCATAAAAAAAAATCATGTTTAATGCTGTGCCAAACTTTACCTTTCCAAAATTTGTCCCTTTAGTGAGAAAAAATTGAAACGTGGCCCCTCATGTCAAAATATTGAACAAACCTGATCTAGAACATCAGAACATAAAAATTATTTTCATTTCAATTTCACTGCTTCAACCCAGAGAAAATAGGGGTAGTCCTCTCATAAAAGTTGTCTTAAACCTGGAAATAGCAGGACTAAATGGTATAGTGTGTGGATTCCATTAATTGTTTACCACTATATGTACTACTGATTTTTTGAAATGCTGAAGATGGGGTAAATATGGATTGTTCATAGATTTAGTCAGAAATTGTACGGAGTCACATCGCCAGAACACAGCAGTAATTTATCAACCTTCTACAACATACACAAGAACACTTGAATGTAAACATATTAATCATTTACCTTTAAAAGTAGACAAGAGTATCCAAATAAAAAACATACTACAGCCAGACAAAATTGAACCGAGGAATGAATCAGACATAATGCAACTTCAAAGTTTATGCGTATTTCTGTTTGTACTGTTGTTCATAACTGTTCATTTAATACAGTTGAATGATAATAGTGCTAAAAGTCCTGTACACTGTTTTCCTCATTGCCATCATTATTTAACCCAACCCCTACTCTTATACTTTGCTGCCAGGAATTTCATAACTGCAGTTGACTGAGTATCTCCACTGCAGCATCGTTGCAGACTTTAACAATGCACCAGTGGCGGTCAGTTAGCTCATTTCGCTTAATGGTTAGAGTGTGGCGCAGATTGACACCAATGGCACAGGTTCAATCACTTTATTGTGGTGCATCCTAAGAGCTTCATGGATAGCAGATTTATACACATCGTCACCCTTGACCATGCAGGGAGAGGGGAAATGGGTGACCACAAAACAGGCAGGTAGTGCAAAAGTTCTCTGGGTGCATCTCAATACCTAACCAGAATTACGTTTTGAATACTGATCAAAGTGATGGTTCAACTGAAAACGCAACCGGAGCCAAGTCCATGGCACCACGGGTGAGGCAACTGTACAGCAAGGGCGAAGAAGACTAGAAGAGGAATAGTTTTGATAAGGGAATGGACAGATGTTTCTGTGGCCACAGACGTGAATCTATGATGATATGTTGTCTCCCTGGTACCAAGGACAAGACTGTCACTGAGCAGATGCAGAGCACCCTGTGGGAAGAAGGTGAACATACAGCAGTCATGGTATATTAGTACCAACGACTTTGACAGAAAGTGAGAGAGAGAGAGAGAGAGAGAAAGAGAGAAAGAGAGAAAGAGAAAGAGAGAGAGAGAGAGAGAGAGAGAGAAAGAGATGTTTAGAAAGCTAGGCAGGAAATTAGCAAACAGAGCCTCAAAAGTTATCATCTCTGGATTACTCCTAGTTTCATGTGCAAACAAGTGTAGAAATAGGAGGATAAAGCAGAGGAATGGGTGGTTGGTGCCATAATATGCACTCATGTTCATAATGAGATACAGACAGGCAGTGATGGACACACACAGGAACCAATCACCACACAGAATACAGAACAACCAATCACCAGGCAGGACACTACAGGGTACATTACCAGTAGAAAACTACAGTCCAAAGATGTGCAGGTTAGGTGGATTGGCCATGATAAATTGCCCTTAGTGTCCAAAATTGCCCTTAAGTGTTGGGTGGGGTTGCTGGGTTGTGGGGATAGGGTGGAGATGTGGGCCTGGGTAGGCTGGTGCAGACTCGATGGGCTGAATGGCCTCCTTCTGCACTGTAAATTCTATGTAAATTCTATGAAAACACATGAGGCAGGAAGGCTCGGCCTCTTTGTACTGGTGATAGTTGTAGCAACAGTTAGGGTGCAATGTACAGTCAGCACCTACTAAACATGGCACAGAGCAAGTCTGGGCAAGCCAGACCAAGGTTAGCAAGCTTAGATTAATAGAGTGTCGACCCACAGCGAACTGTGTACATTACTCGGCAAGTTCAATAAAGCAGTGTTGAACCATCTACACCGTTAGAAGCCTGTTTTCAAGTGACACTGCATCGAGTTGCAGTCCGTGTTAATCCAACATATATAACACATCAGTTGGAATGTTGGTGCAGGAGGGAGGGCTTTAGATTTCTGAGACATGGAGATCAGTTCTGGGGACATGGGATCTCTACAGGTTGAACGGGTTTCACTTAGACAGAGCAGGGTCCAGTTTCCTTGCAGGCTGATCTACGAACGAAAGGGGGAGGATTTAAAATGTTCCAGGGGTGTGGGAACTGGGAAATATCAGAGAGGAATCATAAAGTGCACAGAATATTGGGAAAGACAGATACAACTAGTGTAGGAAATAATAAGGCAGTAAGTGGATTCAGAGTAAAGGGAGCAGGAATAAAGTCTAAATTAGGGTTACTGTGCTTGCGTGAATGTGCTAAATGTGGTAAATAAGATCGGTGAGTTATAGGCGTAGGTTGCCATGTGGAAATATGATATTGTGGCTATAACAGAGATCTCAAAGAAGGCCAGGTATTGAATATTCCATGATACAGGATGCTCAGGAAGCACAGACAATAGCATTGACTAAGGAGAACACTGCAGTGCTAGAGAGAGATGTCCCAGAGGGATCAGGTACAGAATCTATTTGGCTAGAGCTAATGAACAGAAAAGGTGCAATTACACTGCTGTGTGTAGTCCATTGACCACCAATTAATGGGAAAGATGCTACAGAAACAAATTTGCTCAGGAATTACAAAAAAGTGCAAGAATGATAAAGTAGTTATCATAGAATTTACAGTGCAGGAGGCCATTCGGCCCATCAAGTCCACACCGGCTCGGAAAGAGCACCCAACTTAACCCCACATCTCCACTCTATCCCCGTGAACCTGCAATCCCATCTAACCAAAGGGCAATTTGGCATGGCTAATCCACCTAACCTGCACATCTTTGGACTGTGGGAAGAAACCGGAGCACCCGGAAGAAACCCACGCAGACACGGGGAGAACGTACAGATCCGAACAGACAGTGACCCAAGTGGGAACCGAACCTGGGACCCTGGCGCTGTGAAGCAATAGTGCTAACCACTATGCTACCGTGCTGCCACTGACAATTTCTAGGTGTTTATTTTTATTTGCCCATAATCAAAATTATGTGAATTTTTCTTACCATCGAAGTGATTTAGTCAATTTTAATAAATCCGCAGCAAGCTTTTGTTTCATGAAAAATGAAAACGGCTACTTTATTTCTCAAGTACTTGCCCCAGAGGTTAATGAAAATGCAACGTCACATGCAACTCATCTACATTATGGCACATAGACATAAAATAGGTATAGCTGAAGATAAAACTGTAATTTAAAAAATGGAATTCAACTCAGTCTCTATTTTGGTGCAGGCTGGATGTTTCTCAGTCACATTTTAACTTTGGGTTAAGTGAAGGCCTTGAAAATGCTGAGATTTCTCCAGCAGCTACGATGGTTCCAATAGTTGATCTGTCCAGAGGATAATTTCTCAGGTGAGCTTAAAGATTGGATATGTTGGAGTAGAGAAGCCCTCATTCTCTTTCAAGGTACTGCAAATTGGTGCTTTAACTGTTTATTTGGCCATAGTGGTCAGATGGCTTTATTTGCCTGACTCTCTGATGGAATTCTGTCTGCAAGTACTTTAACTTTTTCTGCTATATATGAACATATAAATTAGAAACAGTAGTAGGCCACTTAGCCCCTCAAACCTTCTCTGTCATAAGATCATTGCTATTCTGATTGTAATCTTTACTCCACATTCTCGCCTCCCCCCAATTACTCTCAGCAGGGAGAAAATATGGCCACCTAACCCTATGCTATTGTAACAAGTGTCAAGTCATGATCCAAATAGATATTGTGGTAATTCAGAAAGCAGTCTGTTAAACTTCTCCCACTTGTAGCTTTAGGTGACTGAAACCTTTTGTTTTTGACAAGGCAAATCTCCATTTTTACAATGATGGTGTCGAGAAACTTTGTGTTTTCACCCAGGTGATAAAGTGAGTCATAATCAAATCAAATGTCAATTTTGGCCTCTCAAGAGATAACACAATTCAATCACAAAACTGTCTGGTAGTTCTCGGAACCATCTTTAATTATAGTCTTTTTTTTAAATGTAGCCTTTAAAATACAGCTTTGAAGTTTTATAATGCCATTCTGCAGATACTGGCATGACAGGTGTTATGAAATCCATGTTTTTCTGTGTCCCCATATGCAAAGTTAACAGATTGTGGAGAATGTTTAACATTTAAGGTACAGGATGTTCCACCGCTCATTACCTTTGTTTCTGCCGAGTAACAAGGTTGGGACTGTCTTGGGATGTTTTGATACGTCATCAGTGAATAGTCAAGTCAGTTTTAATCAGGATAGTCTGGTAGTGTCCAAGAGAGGGGGACAAGGAAGAGAGAGGTCCCAAAAGGAAGTCCCAGGTAAGAGACAGAAACAGGTTCCCATTAAGTTAGGAAAAATGGGGGGGGGGGGGTGGAATTGTGCTTGTAAGTTGATGGTCAAGTGTACTCGGGAATCCAGGTAAACTGAATCTCAGAAGGAGAGACTGAAATCCTGCAAGCTTAGCCATTGTTGAAGCCATCCAAGATGGAGCAACACTTGGAGAGAATTCCCAGTTCGAAGATCTTGTGAGAGAGGCAGAGTTTCAGTGTGATTGGTTGACTCAGCATGATTAACCTCTGGTGAAACATATTGTGAAATCCATGAAATCTTTCTTGGTCACATTTGGCATTTATGGTGCACAGTGATGTGTTCAACCATAGTTGGCTTGTTAATTCACACATACCCCATACTTGCTTTGAATGTTAGAGTATAAGCCAGGTATTGTAAATTATTTATCTTCCTGACCTTGTATAGTTAAGTTTTTTTGTGTGTGTTGAAAGCCCGTAGAATCTTGAGGCTTTATCCTATTAACAGGTGTCTTAAAATCTCAAACTTTGTCTACTGTAAACAAAACGTGATAGATCCCTTCTCACCAACAACATGGCATCTGAGGAAGGATCATAACACAAGGGATTTTAATTACCCTAATATAGACAGGGATACTAGTGGTGTAAAGAGCAGACAGGGGGAAAAGTTCATCTTGCACATATAACTGTCTAAATGCTTCTTAAAAGACAAAATTGTATCCATCGCTATTACTGCCTCTAGCAGCTCATCCCAGATATCACCACCTTTTGTGTGGAAAAAATTGCCCCTCTGGACCCTTTTGTATCTCTCCCCCCTCACCTTAAAACTATACCCTCTAGTTTTAGACTCCACTACCTTTGGGAAAAGATGTTGACCTTATCTATGCCCCTCATTATTTCAAACACCTCTCATGCCATATCTCCTAAGCTCCAGGGAAAAGAAGTCCCAGTCTATCCTTATAACTCAAACCAGGTAGCATCCTAGCAAATTCTTTCTGCACTCTTACTAGTTTAATAATGTCCTTTCTATAATTGGGTGACCAGAACTGTACACAGTATCCCACGTGTGGCCTTACTATGTCTTGTACAACTTCAGCAAGATCTCCCAACTCCTGTATTCAATGTTCTGACCAATTAAACCAAGGTAAGACAGATGAACTTAAAGCCTTGATTCATGCGCGGAACTTGGATGTGGTTGCTGTAACGGAGCCTTGGTTAAATGTTCAGGAAAATTACCTATAGCAGTATGTTGCCAGCCCAATGAGAAAGTATCACTGCTAGACCTGGGTCAAGTGAATTCATAAGACCATGAGACATAGGAGATGAATTAGGCCCTCGGGCCCATTGAGTTTGCTCCACCATTCAATCATGGCGAACATGTTTCTCATCCCCATTCTCCTGCCTTCTCCCCGTAACCCTTATTAATCAAGAACCTATCTATTTCTGTCTTAAAGACACTCAATGATTTGGCCTCCACAGCCTTCTGCGACAAAGAGTTCTGCAGATTCACCACTCTCCAGCTAAAGAAATTCCCCCTCATCTTGGTTTTAAAGGATCGTCCCTTCAGCCTGAGGCTGTGCTCTCAGGTTCTAGTTTTTCCTACTAATGGAAACATCCTCTCCACGTCCACTCTATCTAGGCCTCTCAGTATCGTGTAAGTTTCAATATGATCCCCCCTCATCCTTCTAAACTCCAATGAGTACAAACCCAGAGTCCTCAACTGCTCCTCATATGACAAGCTCTTCTTTCCAGGGATCCAAGGCCAGCACATTATTCCTTAGCGATGGGCCCCAAAACTGCTCACAATATTCCGGATAGGGTCTGACCAGAGCCTTATATTGCTTTAGAAGTACATCCCTCCTCTTGTATTCTAGCCCTCTCGACATGAACGCGAAAATTGCATTTGCCTTCCGAACTGTCGACTGAACCTGCACGTTAACTTGAAGAGAATCTTCAACTAGGATTCCTAATTCCCTTTGTGCTTCTGATTTCCTAAGCCATTTCCCATTTAGAAAATAGTCTATGCCTCCATTCTTCCTACCAAAGTGCATAACCTCACAATTTTCCACATTGTATTCCATCTGCCACTTCTTTGCCCAACTCCTAGCCTGTCCAAGTCCTTCTGCTTCCCCCTGCTCAATACTACCTGTCCCTCTGCATATCTTTGTGTCATCTGCAAACGTAGCAACAGCGCCCTCAGTTCCTTCTTTCAGATTGTTAATGTATATAGTGAGAAGTTGTAGTCCCAACACCAACCCTTGAGGCACATCACATCAAATGTCAGTAGGTGAACATTTCAAAAACAGTCATCATTGTATCACAAGGTTCAAGGTTGTCTATGAAAAAATACAATAAACAATCCAGAGTAAGAATAATTAATTGGAAAAAGTCAACTTCGATGGGTAGGAATGGATCGGTCCCAGATAAATTTGAATCAAAGTTTGGTGGGCAAAACAGTAACTGAACAATGGATTGGCTTTAAAGAGAAAATAGTATATTCCCATGAAAGGGAATGATAGGGCAGACAAATCCAAAGTTCCCCAGATGGTCAAAGAGATCGAGATCAAGGAAAAAAACACAAGATAGGTGTCAGGTAGATAATACAAGGCTGAATATAAACATTCAGAAGAGAAGTGAAAAGCAAATAAGAAATGCAAATAGAGAGTATGAAAAGAGTCTCACAGCTAATATAAAAGAGAATCCAAAAGTATTCAATAGGCATACAAATGGTTAAAGAATGGTGGAAGGAGTGGGGCTAATGAGGGACCGCAAGGAAATTTACGCATGCAGACTGGGGACATAGCTGAGGTATTAAATGAATATTTTGCATCTGTCTTTACCAAGGAATGAGATACTACCCAGGCAGTAATTCAAATACGAAGGGCTTAAAATGAGGACGGTTGAGATATTGGCATAGGCTGTCTGTACTTGAAGTTGATAAGACATCAGGACCAGATGAGATGCATGCAAGGATATTGAGGGGAGTGAGAGTGAAAATTGTAACGGCACTGGCCTTAATTTTCCAGCCTTCCTTAGTCTCAGGGATGGTCCCAGAGAACTGGAAATTTGCAAATTTTGCAACCTTGTTCAAAAAGGATGTAAAAAATAAGCCTCGTAACTAAAGCTCTAACTTTGGTGGTGGGGAAAATTCTAGAATGATAATTCAGGACAAACTTAATAGTCCCTTGGACAAAAATGAGTTAATTAAGGAATGCCACATTTATTAAGGGTAAATCATGTTTAACTAACTTGCTGGAGTTTTTGATGAGGTGAACACAAGAAATAGGAACAGAAGTAGACCATATGGTCTGTCGAGCTTGTTTTGTCACTCAATACAATCATGGCTGATCTTGGGCTTCAACTCCACATCCCTGAGACACCAAAAATCTGTCTAGCCAAGCTTTAAATGGATTTAATGATGGAGAGCCCATAATCCTCTGGGGCAAAGAATTCTAAAGATTCACAATCCATTGAGTTGAGTAATTTTGTTCATCTTAGTCCGAAATGATTGGCCCCTTATCTTGAGAATACACCTCCATGTTTTAGATTCCCTGACCAACAGAAAAATCTCTCAGCATCTACCCTATCAAGCTCCTTCAGAATCTTGTAGGTTTAAATGATATCAACTCTCATTCCTCTAAACCTCAGAGAAAATAGACCTAATTTGCTCAGCCAAGAGTTGATGAAGGTAATGCTGTTGAAGTGGTGTACATGGACTTCAAAAGGCATTTGATAAAAGTGCCACACAACAAACTTATAAGCAAAGTTATTGCTCATGGAATTTAAGGGAGCAGAACAAACATCGGTATGAAAATAGCCGAGTGACAAGAAACATATTGGGCGGGATTCTCCGTCCCACCAGCCGGCCACTGGGGTTCCCATTGTGGACCCCCACCCCCCACGCCGTCGGGAAATCCACGGGGGTGAGTGCGCTGCCGGCGAAACAAAGGATCACGCCGTTAGAGAATCCAGCCCATTGTTTAAGAATACTTTTTATACTGCAGGGAAGGTTTGTTGTCGAGTTCCCCAGGAGCTAGCATTAGGACACTTCCTCGTCCTGATGTACATTGACGACCTCAATCTTGGTGTACGGGGCTTAATTAAAAAGTTTGCGGATAACATGTAACTTGGGAGCATAATGAACAGTGAAAAAGGTAGTGCAGGACTTCAAACGGGCACAAACTGGTTGTTGGAATGGGTGGGCAAGTGACAGAAGAAATTTAATGCAGAAAATGTGAGTAATTAACATTTTATACAACATAACATAACATAATTAATGTAACATAATCTAAAGGGAATCCAGAACATAAATAATGTAACATAATCTAAAGGGAATCCAGGAGCAGAGGGATGTGTCTGTATATATGCATACCTCATTGAAGGCGACAGAACAGCTTGAAAGTGCGGTTAATAAAACAAACAGCATCCTAGGTTTTATTAATAGGAACAGAGAGTGCAAGAGCAAAGAGGTTATGTTAAACTTGCATAGATGCTGGTCTGGCTTCAAATGGAGTATTATGTCTGGCTTTGGACACCACAGTTTAGAAAAGATGTGAAGACATTATACAGGATGCAGATAAAGATGTGAAAGCATTAGAGAGGGTGTAGAAAAGATTCATAAAACTTGATCCTGGGATGAGGAACCTCAGTTATGTAAATAGATTAGAAAGATTTGAACCGTTTACCTTGAGGGAGAAGGTGGAGAGCAAATTTAATAGATGTACTAAAAAATCAGATAAAAGCAAATCACTGCGGATTCTGGAATCTGAAACAAAACCGAACCCTGTGGCAGCACGGTAGCATTGTGGATAGCACAATTGCTTCACAGTTCCAGGGTCCCAGGTTCGATTCCGGCTTGGGTCACTGTCTGTGCGGAGTCTGCACATCCTCCCCGTGTGTGCTTGGGTTTCCTCTGGGTGCTCCGGTTTCCTCCCACAGTCCAAAGACGTGCAGGTTAGGTGGATTGGCCATGGTAAATTGCCCTTAGTGTCCAAAATTGCCCTTAGTGTTGGGTGGGGTTACTGGGTTATGGGGATAGGGTAGAGGTGTTCACCTTGGGTAGGGTGCTCTTTCCAAGAGCTGGTGCAGACTCGATGGGCCAAATGGCCTCCTTCTGCACTGTAAATTCAATGATTCCATGATTCTATGAAAAACAGAAAATACTAGACAATTTCAGCAGATCTGACAGCATTTATGGCGAGAGAAGGGAGCGAACATCTGGATGACTGTCAAAAAATTTTGACAGAGTAGGTAGGGAAAAACTGTTCCCATTGGTGGAAGAATTAAATACAAGAGGGCACAGCTTGAAGATAATTGGCAAAAGAAGCAATGGGCACGAGAAAAGCTGATTTACACAGGGAGTGGTTGGGGTCTGGGGTTCACTGCCTGAGACAGGTTCAACTGAGATATTCAAGAGGGAATTGGATTATTATCTGAAAAGGAAGAATATGCAGTGCTATGAGTAGACGGCCAGGAAATGACACCAGATAAACTGTTTCTTCGGAGAGCCAGCAGAGACATGACTGGTCAAATGCCTTCTTCTGTGCTGCAATCATTCTGCGCAAGGAAGTCCCCCAGATTTGGAAAATTGCAAACAAAAATTTCCCCTTAATTTAATTTTTTTCTACTCATTTCTCAGGAAATTACATTACCCAAGGAGGGCTCTGATGGCCATCAAATCTGCTCTATAATTAAGTGATACTATAACAACTCAGAAACAGTAGCTCCCTCTGCCACTTTCATCCTACATGGACAAATATTTGGGGATGAATTGATCGCCATGAAGGCAGGAAACAGCAGTTCAGTTTGTTTAAAGGTCAGGAACTCACCTCCAGTGTGAGACTGATTAAAGTTAAAATTTTCAAAGGGGTGAACCCCTAATTGATAGGGTGATAGATTCCCTCTCCAATTGGAGCCAGTGGGGGTGGGAACAAAGTGAGATTAATTTAGACCCCGCACGACAGTTAGAACTAAGACTACTAGCCAATCTGCTGATTATGCCAAAGTTTCCACAGCATTAGAAGAAAGTGAGATGTCACAGAGGAGTCAGAGGCCAGATACCCACATCAGACCTGCCCCTCACTTCACCAATGCCAACCTGGATCTAATGTAAATACAATTGCTCTATCTGTAATGATCATTTTGAAATGTCAGTAATGTTTCTTTGACTGTATTGAAGAATCTCAAGAATCAACACGACGTTCGTAGAAAATAAAGTATATTTTTCCCAAAGCAAAAGGTTGGAGGTCATGAAGCATAGAGGAAGAAAGGTCCTTTTCTAAGAGAGTGGAAGGAGGAAGCCGGTGCATCCTGTAGAGCATCAGTGGCCAGCAAAATGCAGTGCTGTGTTGTCGTTTGTGAGATGCCATTCAGGTCCATAGCTAACCCGTGGAAGGAGCCAGATGCAAAGAGGCCACAGTAACAATGACAGCTACCAGCAGGACATAGCAACGAGTTCTATGGGGTGTTTGATGATGAACTTATAGGTGGGAGGCAGTGGCATAGTGGTATTGTCACTGGACTAGTAATCCAGAGACCCAGACAAAATCTGGGACCCGGGTTCAAATCCCGCAATGGCAAATGGTGTAATTGGAATTCAATAAAAACCTGACTTTATAAAGTGTAACGATGACCATGTAACGATTGTTGTAAAAACCCATCTGTTTCACTAATGTCCTTACCTGGTCTGGCCTGCATGTAACTCCAGATCCACAGCAATGTGGTTGACTCATAAAATACTCTCTGAAACTGAGGACAGTTAAGGACGGGACTCTCACATCCTGTAAAATAAATTTTAAAAGTCTGATCTCGGTCAACACCTTTGGCAATAAATCCCGTGTTGAGCGTATGCACTCCATTGCCTCCTGCCCATCTTTCATCTCTTGTGCCCTGCTGTTGCTCAGCATTCCATCCTTTTGCTTCTCATTGTTAAAATTTGACAGTAGTGCGTGCTGTGTGTGTCTTTGGTCAGCTGCAGTCTTCCATTTGGACAAATTGTGGTTACTTCCTCCTCTGCAATGCCAGGGGTAATGAGCCGATTCAATGGCAGATGACTGGCAATTTTTCTCATGAACTGTACACTTTCCAAATACAGAGTCCCCTTTGCCCGTCTTATGGGCAGGCTCCCCACTCTGTACCCACCTCACTTCAGCTGGTCAACAGAAAGCTTCTAAAAATTAATGAACCTTATAAATTGCAGCCATCTCTAACAAGCTCTTAATGAGTTTCTCTTTAATTAGGAGACAATGTTCACCCTGCCCTTGTGAACACTGGTGGTTCCTGACACTGACAGGCTGATTTGTATCAATATTCATAGAATCATAGAATCCCTGCAGTGCAGGAGGCCATCAGGCCCATCGAGGCCAACTGAAAGAGCATGTTACGTAGGCCCCATAACCCCATCTAGGGGCAATTTAGCATAGCCAGTCCACCTAACCTGCACATCTTTGGTCTGTGGGAGGAAACCAGAGCACCCAGAGGAAACCCACCCAGCGGAAACCCACACAGACACACAGAGAATGTACAAACTCCACCCAGTTACTGGAGGTCAGAATCGAACCCTGGTCTCTGGCACTATGAGACAGCAGTGCTAACCACTGTGCCACCATGCCGCCCTTATATTGTATAGTCCCCCAGCCCACCTCTGTTCCTGATCTTAGGGAGGGACTTGGAAACTTAGCTCTTGGTCTCAACTCATTGCTGACTCTTGCCAAGAGATTATAAAACCTGGCACCTGATGTATCACAAGGTGCAAACCATAAACATTCTGCTCAATGACATGGTACGAGAACCCCAATGCATGACATTGTCATCTTCGGTATTTTGTTTCGATTGTATTCTAAATTTCTTAAATTATTCAACAATTGCCAAAATATTGATGGAATAGGGTTGCCAATTCAGAGTGAAGCTATTCTGGGAGATTTTTTTCCCCTACAAATATGATGATGTAATCACCCAATCTATTTTCATCCCGTTGCAGAATCACAATATCCTCATCATAACATGCCCTTCCACCTATTTTCGTATAATTGGCAAATGTGGAAACCTTATATTCTGTTCCTTCCTCCAGGTCACTAATGTAAACAGTGAACAATTGCGGGCCAAGAACTGATCCCTGCGATACTCCACTAGTTACACCTTTCCACTCTGAAAAGGACCCATTTATCCAACTCTCTTGTTTTCTATGTGACAGCCAGTTTTCAATCCATGCTAACGCACTTCCTCCAATTCCATGGGCTTTTACTTGATGCACCAGCCTCTTATGCTACAGCTTGTCAAATGCCTTTTGGAAATATAAATACACTATATCTACAGGTTCCCCTCTTATCTACTCTCCCTGTTACATCCTCAAAGAATTTGAACTGACATTTCCAAATCCATGAATAGTAAAGCCATCAATTTTTATTTCAGTATGTGTGAGAGATGATTAAAGCTTACAAGCTTAAAGTTCTCTCCTTTCATATGGACAATGCTTTTCTATTGCTAATAAATTAATTATACTTTCGATTGAGGAAATAAAAATCAACTTCCTGCATTCCCTGTATTTCAAACACGTGTATCTGATTTCCAATGGCATTCCTTCTGGATGCTTTGCTTTAATTTATCTTTACAGTTAGAGTGTGACAATTAGGTCAGTAATTTGTAACTTTATTTCATTGTGATATTGTTGTGGATGGAGTCTACAAGTTGATTTCTCAGGGTCTGTGTAACAGTTGCAAGTTTGTGCAAATTATTTCAGGTAAGATTGAAATAACTAAAACCAATCCAGGTCACTCATACCACATGCAGTATACTCAAATCAATGCACAGGACCATTGTCAAACATGCAGTATATTTGCAGCTTTAATAGTTTGAAATGCAACAGTGCTGGCTAGGCTGGCGTCTTTGTTCTTCTCTCTCTGAATCTCGAGTCACTCAAGGACTCAACGCAAGGCTCTCTCATTCCATTCACTTGCTGTGCCAGCCACCACGGGGAAAAATCAGAGCAACAAGAAGCAATTCCCACAAGTGCAGTACGCGTGCACGTCTGCGGCGTATACGTCATCACACTGGCTGCCTTGTGCAGGAGTGTTGCTGTTCAGTTAAACAGGATTCAGATTCCCCGGCAGCCCAGAGTCCATCAGTTGAAAAATCTCCCAGGCTGCTTTTAATAGTTGCTGGGAGATTGAGGGCAATTCCAGAAGACTTCTGGCCATTCGGGAGGGTTGGTAACCCTACACTGAAACAAGCAGTAAATTCAAATAAACTGGATATTTGCCTTTTATTTTGGGTCCTGGGAACTTGGCGTTTATCCAAGAGCTCTGTAAGAAATCTCCACTTTGGGGCTGTAACTGAAAGCTGAGAGTAAAGCAAGATGCCAGCTGTTGATGAAGTACGTTGCTCTTTTGAAGTTACTCCAAGTTTGCAAAAGTTTCTAAAATGGGCAGTTTTGATGCCAAGTGATTTAAATGAACTTGTAATACATGTCTGCAAAAAATTAATAATTTTGAGATTTCACATGATTTTAAGTGGCAAGAAAAATCACTTTTTGAGCCTGTATATCTGTCAAATCACTCTCACTGAATAAATGTAAAAAAGATTGTCTATGAAACCACAACTAAGGATGTGCAAATTTGGATAATTTCCAAAGTCCTCATTAGAAATGAAATATTATGATTGGGTCAATTGGTCACTTAAAACAAGGTTAACTTCAAAAGGTCTCTCATTATAGCTTTAAAGCAACACATCATGAAATTAACAGTGAAGAACACACATTGTTCCACCAATGGAACAAACCGAGTTATTCTTGGAACAGTTATGTCTTTTGTTTAGAGTCTACTCAAGTTCAACTAATTACTAAGTAGTGCACATAGTTAAGCTCAAGAGAACATTAGTTAAGTGTATGAAGCTTTTATTTATTCCTGGGGCAGGAGTTAAGTATCAAGCACTAGAGTTAAAGAAAGCAGAAACCAGAAAGGAACAATAAGCATATTTGGAACACAGAGATGGAGATACACCAGGTATATTCAGAAACACCATACATAGAGAAATAAAGAAACTGAAGGCAGTAAAACCAGAATAATAAGGGAAAATAAGCAACCATTTTTTTCCCAAGAGGAGTGGGAAGTTCTGGTGGGAAATGGGATGGGTGTCCAATTAGGAAATGTTATAATTTAAACAGGGCTTAGCGTGGAAAGGGAGATACTCAAGTGCAATATATTTATGTAGAAAATATTACTCCCTTCTGAGAAGGCTATATTCTTCCTGGTCTTATGATTCAGTATCATACTTGGTGGTATATTTAGCCATGATGCTCAATGTATTTATCAAGGAGAAAACATAATTTTCCACGCACAATGTAGTTTAAAACAAGCTATTTGTAAGCATGCAATACTTTTATGCACTGTAATTTTTGGGGTAAGTTTTCAGGGGTTGCTTTGGTGGTGCAGAACGTCATTCCCTCTGAAGCAGTTTGATGCGATCAAGGATAACTTGTTTCCACTCTGATTCAATGCACTCTAAAATAGAGGAGTCGATGTGCAATCTGCAGACTCCATCACACGTGGGGCAAGGTAGTGTTTGAAGAATTGTGTATATGAGTTGCTTGTGGGGTCTGTGTGCTCATTTCACTGTCTAGCCTTGGCTTTTACCCATCCCTTGACATGCTCGGTGCCTTCCTGAATGCTCGTTTTCTATTTTGGCCCATTGCAGAGCAGGGATTCCCTTGATTCAGTGGATATGTTGGACCTCTTCATAGACGCTTTGAGAGCATCACAAAAACGTTTCCTCTGTCCAGCTGGGAGTCTCTTGCCATGACAAGTTCAGAGTTGGGCAATTGTTTCGGGAGCCTGGTGTCATGAATGTGAACATCATGACTAACCCAATGAAGCTGGTTTTGGATGATTAGCCCCTTAATTCTAAAATTGGCTTGGGAGAGACCATCTATTTTGCCAATGAGTTTGAAGGATTTTGCAGAGACAATGTTGATGCTGGAATGCCTTGAGGTGCCTGCTACAGACTGTCCAAGTCTCTGAAGCATGTAAAAGTGTGGATGTCACTACCGCGCAGTAAACCACGGTTTCAGTCCCCAGATGAACTCTTAGTCTTTAAATACTCTTTTCCTCTGTCGGCCGAGTGCTGAACTATCACACTGGTGAATTTTGTTCATCTATATCTGCCTTTGTTAAGAGGAGACAAAGATATGTAAAGTGACCCAAGGAAGGAAGTAGGAGTCAGGAAACCAGACCCAAAGTTGGATGCCCAAGAACCATAACCTGCCAAATTCCTCAGATACATGTTCAATGTGAAAATAAGTTAAATCACTGGTGAATGCTCATTTCACTGATAAATTAAATGCAATAGCATGCAACAGACAGAGTCAAGCAAACCCATAACCAATGGTTCATATTAAAGTTTTGCAGTTCTGTCACATCCAGTCATGAATGTCGGTGGACAATCAAACAACTAACCGGAGGAGGAGGTTCCATAAATAACCCATCCTCAATGATAGGCGACTTCAGTGCAAAGAGAAAGTTCAAGCATCAGCCATCTCCAGCCACAAGAGCAAGTGGGTGATCCATTTCGACCTCCTCATGAGGTCCACAAATCAGATGCCAGTTTTCAGCCAATTCGATTCACTTCACACGATTTGAAAAAAAAGCTGAAGGCCATGACTGACTGCCCTACTGAAGACTCGCGCTCCAGAAGAAACCACACCCCTGGCCAAGCTCTATTAGTACTGCCACAACGCTGGCATCTGTCAATATGGAAAATTGCCAAGGTATGTCCTGACCAAAAAAAGGAAAAGTTAATCCAGCCAGTTGCCATCCCATCAGTCTACTTTCTTTCACCAGAAAAATGATGGAAGGTGTCATCAACAGTGCCTAATCGCCGATGTTCAGCTTGAGTTCCACTAGGGCCACTTGGCTCCTGACCTCATCACGTCCTTTGTCCAAACATAGACAAATGAGCTGAACTCAGAAGTGTTGAGGTGAGACAAGAGAGAATGTCCCCTTGATGTTGAACTGTATTCCCATCACTAAATCCTTTAGCATCAATGTTCTGGAGGCTGCCATTAATCAGAAACTTAACTACAATCGTGTTATAAACACTGTGGCTACAAAAACAGATCGTAGGCTGGGAATTCTGCAGTATGCACCTCACTGCCTGATTATCCAAAGGAGGTGGTGGCATTGTTATTGGACTAGTAGTCCGCAAGTCTCATGCCCTGGGCACACAGGTTCACATCCCACCATTGCAGCTGATGGAATTTAAATTAAATTAACAAAAAACAAACTGGACTTTTTTTTTAAAAAGAGGGTCGTTAGTCTGTGGAATTCTCTTCCCCCAGAGAACAGTGAAGGCAGCGTCAATGAATATTTTTAAGGCTGAGTTAGATTGACTCTCGTGTATCAGAGGCAGACAGGAAAGTAGAGTTGAGGTCACAATCAGGTCAGCCTTAATCTTATCAAATGGCGGAGCAGGCTTGAAGGGCTGAATGGCCTACTCCTACGTTCACATCTGCATCTGTATGTTCACCATCTATCTACAAGGCACAAGTCAGGAATATTTAATGGAATACTCTCCACTTGCCTGGATGAATGCTGCTCCAACAATACATATGAAGCTCAACACAATCCTGGAAAAAGCTGACTGCTTGATCAGCACCCCATCCATCACCCTACCATTCACTCCCTCCACCAACGATGCACACTGGCACCAGTGTGTACCATAAACAGGATGCACTGGTGCAACTTTCCATTCCTTCACTGTTGCTGTGTAAAGAAGTAATTATTAGTCCCCTTGAATGCCTTAGAATACATAAATTCAGGTTTTTGGCTCAGAGTAAACTACACTGATTGTGGAAACTGTTTTTCCATGAGTACAACTCAAATTATGTTGCAAAAAGTGTTCCATGTATTGTATTGCATGGCACAAAACATTGAAACACCATCATTCCAAACATGACATTGCATTTTGTGAACTTGACTCATTGGTATATTTCTCTCCTCTGAGTCCGAGATTGAGAAATTAAAGTCTACTCTCATGATTTAATGGCATAATCTAGGTTGACACTATAGTGCGGACCTGAAGAAGTGCATTGTTAGTTGCAGCTGGTGCATGGTTCAACATTGGCACTGCTACTTTCAAGGTTGATGGTCATGAGAGCGTGTGCAATTCTTTGGCCTAAAGCGATGTCCTGTGTTCCAACCAGTGGCATTGACAGAGGATGCCAAAGTTGGCACCCACCATCACCTGTCTCACGTTGAGATCGATCACCAAGAGGAAAAAGAATGGGGGCAGTATCAGCCTTGCCGTACTAGTGATGAAATCGCTGGAATTGCCGGATAAGATATTGAAGATATACTGCTCCAAAATGCCATACTGTCTTGTGATGTACCAAAGTGACAGCCGATGGATGTGATCAAAAGCCTTCTTGGAATCATTGTTGAGAACATGTGGCTTCTGATAGTCTGGGCACTGCGTTTCTTGAGTGCAATGATCTGTCACCCTCCGGACACCTGCCTGTTTGTCGCGAGGAGTACCGTCTACTTTTGTTTTCAATCTGTTCAGGAGCACCGTGGAGACCTTGCCAGGTTGTGGCAGCAATGTTAGGCCCTCCAGTTGTCATAGTCACTGAGGTTTCCTTTCTGCAGCAGCTTGTCAATTACTCCTAGTTTCCAGCCATTCAGGACATGAAATGAAATGAAAATCGCTTATTGTCACAAGCAGGCTTCAAATGAAGTTACTGTGAAAAGCCCCTAGTCACCACATTCCGGCGCCTGTTCAGGGAGGCTGGTACGGGAATTGAACCGTGCTGCTGGCCTGCCTTGGTCTGCTTTCAAAGCCAGCTCTTTAGCCCTGTGGTTTGCTGAACAGGTCGATTTGCTCTGTTGTGACAGCACTCTTGCCATGTTTCAATAGCTCTGATATGGAGGATCTCATCGATCCCAGGTGCCTTCTTCAGGCTCTTGGTGGCTCTTTGGACTTTTGATTTGGGAATTTCTCCCAGGTTGGCATTCAGTCGTTGAGGTGGGGTCAACCGTCAAACTGGAAAGTGGACCTGGGTTCTGCTTGTTGAGGTCTCCCAAAAGTGTTCCACGCACGTTACATGCTGCCCTTTATCCGTCAACAGCATCCTACCATCTTTACCCTTGATTGGAAGAGTGGTGTTACTTCTTGCATCAGTCAGTTCTGGTATAATCCTGTTCAGTGTCTTGGAGTTATTCTGATATGCTGATTCTTGTGCCTCCCTGCCTTTTAACTCTATCCATCGTCATTTGTCTCTGCTGCAGCTCTTCTTCAAGGCTTTATCCAATCTTATATACCTCTCATCATCTTCTTGACCCTCCTGCTGTTTGTCAGCTTTCGTTGATAAATCAATTTCCATGTTAGACCAATGATCCATCATTGGTTTCTCTCCTCCATTTGATGGTAACTGCTGCACTCTTTTGCATTCCTCTTTTGAAGATTTCCCACCGTTCCTCAATGTTGCTCAACTTCATTCGTACTATTACGACCCCCGGGCTAGTGCACGGTCAATTCCAGCCCCACTTGACCCGGAATTGCAACACAATTGAAATTAACAAATAATTCTTAGAACAGAACACCCAAAGTCTTTGGCCCTTGGCTGCCCAATAACTACAGTTACCAGGTTTGTAAATTTAAACACAATTAATTTTATTAATAGCAATAACTATGATTAAATATGCAGCAAATACAACAGGTTAACTATTATCTAATTCCTTAAAAAAAGTAAAAAGGATAAGAGAGTGTTTGTTTCAGATGGCTATCTTCCAGCATAGCATCCTTCAATTTAGGCTTTGAGTTCAAAGTTTCAGTTTTCAGTCTGTAATGATGTTCACCGTGGATTCATTCAGGTCCCTGCAGTTTCAGAATTAAAGCAGCTTTGCAGCTTTTATGGAGAAAACAAGAGCGAGAGAGCGAGCAAGTTCCTTTCCTCTGACTGTTCACATCATTATCAGAATCCGAGGATAGCACATTGTTGGTTCAATGCACTCTGTTTTTGTTAACAGATATGGGTGCAGAATCACTGCATGGTTCTTCATCCACCTTCCTCAAAAAAGGAGTTGATCACTAATTATTTCACCTCCTTTGCTATTTGTTTCCTTTACCTTGAAGAGGCATGATGTGCCTTTAAAAGGAGGGTAAATAAGCTGTTTGTTTGATAACATTTCACAGTCATTGCTGTCCTCATCATAAATAGTTGATGCCATGCTATTATGTATATTTTTCTTCAAGACAGGCATGCTCTGGGAAACATTTGCACCTGAAGTGGATGGCAATGGGTCTACTGCAAGAGGCTGTATGTAACAAGTTACTTTTAGGAAAGTCCAATTCACTTTCTTCTTTCTTAGCTTTGAAAGAATTGTTGCCAGCTGCTCAAGATCAGTTAGTGACAGGTCTATTTGTAGCAGTTGTTTAACATTCCTTTTGAACTCTTGTCTGAATATGTATTGCTCTTATTACTATTCGATTTGGACTCCTCTTTCTTAGGATCACCTTCAGTCTTGAAATTCTCAGAATCTGGTTTTCTACTAGATTTTATCTTTGGCAAACTTCTGTGAGGAATCATTCTCAGAGATAATTTCATCAGCATCAGCAGAATCAGATACACTACCATTGTAATTTGATGTGTGATTCATGTCTTTCAACATTCCTTTCTTTGAGTCATTTAGTGCCCAATAGGTTTTCTGAATTCCTACATGTCCTGCCATTGATAGCTCATGCACCATCCACAGAACCTCCCTTGGAATCTGTGTAATCATTGGTGAAGCTACAACCTTCACTCCTGCCAAATGATTCCCCAAAGTAAGTCTGCTCGGTCCACTGGTAACTTCTTAACCATTCCGCCAATTACTGGACCTGACACTAAATCACACTCCAATTGAACTTTATACAATAGAACTAGAATATAATCTCCACTTATCCCATTCACTAAAATCTGGCTTTCATTGAACTCTCTGAGGGAAAACCAAGTCATTATCCAGTAAGAGAGTTTCCGTAGCACCAGTGTTACTGAAAATAGTTACGGGTTTGACTACATCAGCTGGTGAAAATGGAGTGACCTTAACCTTGGAAAAAACCCTGTACATCTCTCATTACCTCATTCATCACTCCTGATCCCACAGCAGTGTTTACCTCAGGTCTCTGTAGTCCAGTTAGAGAGACAGTCTACCCTGTAGTATTCAGCACTTTTGTTCCCTTTTTAAGAATCCTCCTTATGAACTCCAACAAGTGCAACAAGGCCCTCTAGTTCCTGGCAGCACCATTTCAATTTTGAGTGCCTTAAGCTGGAACTAATTTTCTTTTGCTTGTTCCTCTCCTTCTAATTCCACCCTCATTTCAATTTCCATTTGAAAAGCTCTATCTTATTCTTTTTGCTGCATCTTTAATTACAAAGAACAAAGAACAAAGAAATGTACAGCACAGGAACAGGCCCTTCGGCCCTCCAAACCCGTGCCGACCATGCTACCCGACTAAACTACAATCTTCTACACTTCCTGGGTCCGTATCCCTCTATTCCCATCCTATTCATGTATTTGTCAAGATGCCCTTTAAATGTCACTATCGTCCCTGCTTCCACCACCTCCTCCGGTAGCGAGTTCCAGGCACCCACTACCCTCTGCATAAAAAACTTGCCTCGTACATCTACTCTAAACCTTGCCCCTCTCACCTTAAACCTATGCCCCTTAGTAATTGACCCGTCTACCCCGGGGAAAAGCCTCTGACTACCCACTCTGTCTAAGCCCCTCATAATTTTGTAGACCTCTATCAGGTCGCCCCTCAACCTCCTTCGTTCCAGTGAGAACAAACCGAGTTTATTCAACCGCTCCTCATAGCTAATGCCCTCCATACCAGGCAACATTCTGGTAAATCTCTTCTGCACCCTCTCTAAAGCCTCCACATCCTTCTGGTAGTGTGGCGACCAGAATTGAACATTATACTCCAAGTGTGGCCTAACTAAGGTTCTATAGAGCTGCAACATGACTTGCCAATTCTTATACTCAATGCCCCGGCCAATGAAGGCAAGCATGCCGTATGCCTTCTTGACTACCTTCTCCACCTGTGTTGCCCCTTTCAGTGACCTGTGGACCTGTACTCCTAGATCTCTTTGACTTTCAATACTCTTGAGGGTTCTACCATTCACTGTATATTCCCTACCTGCATTAGACCTTCCAAAATGCATTACCTCACATTTGTCCGGATTAAACTCCATCTGCCATCTCTCCGCCCAAGTCTCCAAACAATCTAAATCCTGCTGTATCCTCTGACAGTCCTCATCGCTATCCGCAATTCCACCAACCTTTGTGTCGTCTGCAAACTTACTAATCAGACCAGTTACATTTTCCTCCAAATCATTTATATATACTACAAACAGCAAAGGTCCCAGCACTGATCCCTGTGGAACACCACTGGTCACAGCCCTCCAATTAGAAAATTGTTTCATTTGTGACTGGATTTTAGCTAATTCTACCAATTGATGCCATGACTCCGGCTGTGTTTCTGGCATTTCTTTGAAATTTAAGTGCTGAGCAATTGCTTGTTATCTCTACCATCCTAGCTTTAAATGGCACCTCTATTTTTAATTCAGCTGCCAATTCGATTTGTTGTCTTTTTGAAGCCCTTTTAAGTAAAAGGTATGTGGTCCACCTGAAAAAATATATTAGCAGCTTCCAGAGCCATCCTGTTATACCACTACAAACCTGGGGCGTCATTCTCCGACCCCCCGCCGGGTCGGAGAATGGCCGTTGGCCGCCGTGAATCCCGCCCCCGCCGAAGTCTCCGGTACCGGAGATTGGGCGGGGGCGGGAATCGGGCCGCGCCAGTTGGCGGGACCCCCCGCTGGATTCTCCGGCCCGGATGGGCCGAAGTCCCGCCCAAGAATTGCCTGTCCCGCCGACGTAAATCAAACCTGGTATTTACCGGCGGGACCAGGCGGCGTGGGCGGGCTCCGGGGTCCTGGGGGGGGGCGCGGGGCGATCTGACCCTGGGGGGTGCCCCCACGGTGGCCTGGCCCGCGATCGGGGCCCACCGATCCGCGGATGGGCCTGTGCCGTGGGGGCACACTTTCCCTTCCGCCTCCCCTACGGCCTCCACCATGGCGGAGGCGGAAGAGACTCTCCCCACTGCGCATGCGCGGGAAACTGACAGCGGCTGCTGACGCTCCCGCGCATGCGCCGGGAAACTGACAGCGGCCGCTGACGCTCCCGCGCATGCGCCGCATTTCCGCGCCAGCTGGCGGGGCATCAAACGCCATTTCCGCCAGCTGGCGGGGCGGAAATCCCTCCGGCATCGGCCTAGCCCCTCAATGTTGGGGCTAGGCCGCCAAAGATGCGGAGCATTCCGCACCTTTGGGCCGGCGCGATGCCCGTCTGATTGGCGCCGTCTTTGGCGCCAGTCGGCGGACATCCCGCCGTTGGTGGAGAATTTCGCCCCTGGTGTCTCTTTTAAATTTATACTGTAACCCAAACATTGCCATTTACCGATCCAAAGATCACGGACCCAAGCCCCCAAACTACGTTACGACTCCCTGGGCTTGTGTGCAGTCAATTCCAGCCCACTTGTTGCAGAGTCGCAACACAATTGAAATTAACAAACAATTCTTAGAACAAAACACCAAAGGTCTTTGGCCCTTAGCTGCCCAATAACTGCAGTCAATAGGTTTTTAAATTTAAACACAAATGATTTTATAATATCAATAACTCTGATTAAATATGCAGCAAATAAATGCTAACTATTATCTCATTCCTAACCCTCCCTCCTTAACTTGCCTCCACCCTCAACATATACACATACAAGACAAACAAACACAGAGAGGAAATGACAAGTATAAAAATAATAAGTAAAAAGGATAAGAGTATTTGTTTCAGAAAGGTATTTTCTAGCACACCTTTCTTCAATTTAGGCTTTCAGTTCAAAGTTTCAGCTTTCAGTCTGAAATGATTTTCACTGTAGATTCATTCAGGTCTCTGCAGTTTCAGAAATATAGCAGTTTTTCTGGAGAAAACAAGAGCGAAAGAGAGAAAGCTCCTTTCCTCGGTGTTCAGGATTCAATCACTATCTTTTAACGAGCAGAATACGGCATTTTGGCCAATTCATTGGCCACCAGCCAACCAATCGAACCGAGTCCGACTGGTCGTCCATGGGTGCCAAAAAGTCTGAGTTCTGTTGTTCAAAGGTAGCACAGTGTACTATGTTGTAACTTTTGAGATCCTCACTTCTTCTGCTCGACTTATAGATATATGTCCATTAAATATCCATGGATCAAAAATGATAATGGCAAAAATAAAGAAAGGAAAAAAAAAAGGGAATCAAGAGGAATTGTCCTTACAATATTTTAAACCTGTTGTAGAGAACCTGCTGGAAACTGTGACATGGCCTTGTCCTTCAGCTTCTCCTCTGCAAAAAGGCCATTGTAAATTCTTCCTATCTTTTCTCAGTTTCAGATGGATCTTACCTAATGTAAGGTGATGATCTGGTCATACATTAACACCTCAAAACATCCAGACATCTTGTATGGATGTCTTCCATTTGCGGCAGGTACATATACAGTCAATCTCATTCAGGGAACTACCCTTTGGAGACCACCATGTCTTTTTGTGGATGTCCTTGTGTTTGAAGAAGGCATTCCAAATGCTGAGCCCTTTGCTGCTGCAAAAGTGCCAGCAGATGCTCACCATTTCTTTTGAGCATGCATACTGTTCAGTCCTCAACAGCAAGCATGCTTCGGAAAAAGGCAGCAGACGGAAAGAAAAAGGAAGATGTAATTCAGACCATTGGTTAATGGGATATTTTCAAGATGAGAGACTTGGAGGAATGTAAAGAAAAATGCTACAATCTGAACCAAGTAATTTTATTTCAAGCTTTATGTATACACTATTATTTATTCTTTGTCTTATTTACTTCATATATCGCTTATTCATTGAATTTGGACTAGGATAGGCTACTTGATTTTATTGACCAAAATCTGAAGAAATCCAAAATTCAACATGATCTCAGTCCCAAGGGTGCCAGGCTTTGGACATTTAACTGTTCTTTCCTAGTTTTTTCAAGGTATCATGACTGGCTAGACCCACGAGTAAGTTAAATTAGTCAGCCCTGTTTGGGATTCAACGCTAGTCAGCAGAGTTTTCTTTTGAGCAATATACAAATGTCGAGCCAAGAAAGTATTTTACTGGAAGACAATGTCTCCCTCCAGTGGTATTGTGCAGGCACCACAACAGCATACAACTTAAATATTAAAAATCCATTAAAATAAAACGCTTGTCTACTCCTTTTCATTCAAAGTTGCTTTATACTAATTATTTAAACCACTGACAACAGAATCCACAGAATGACAGAATTGTTATGGAGCAGAAGGAAACCATTTGGCCAATTGTTTCTGCATCGACTCTCCAAACAGGCAACAAGACTTAGTGCCACACCTGCCTTTTCCCCGTGCCCGCACATTGTTTCTACTCAAATTATCATCGAATGCCCTCTTGAGTGCCTCAATTGAAACTGACTCCACTACATTTCACAGCATTCCAGGCCTGATCCATTCGTTATGTGAAAATGTTTTTTCTCACATCACGTTTGCTTCTTTTGCAAATTACATTAAATCTGTCCTCTCTAGTTCTTAATCCTTTTACGAGAGGGAACAGTTTCTCCCAATCTACTGAAGGAGTGGTGCGCAGGCTCCCTAATTGTAACTACACAGGAGTACAGAGTATAAAAGAAAAGATGATGGGAGCTTGTCAGAAAGGTACGATAATAATGAGGGATCCCCTTCGCCCCAAGTGCTATATCTATCTGCTTCTTGAAAACATACAATGATTTGGCCTTAACTACATCCTGTGGTAACGAATTCCACAGGCTCATCACTCTCCTCATCTCTGTCCTAAATGGTTTACTCCATATCCTCAGACTGTGACCCCAGATTCTGGACACCCTCACCATCAGGAACATCCTTCTTGCATCTACCATGCCTAGACCTGTTCGAATTTTATAGGCATCTATGAGATTCCCTCCTCGTTCTTCTGAACTCCAGCGAATACAATCCTGACTCAGTCTCTCCTCGTATGTCAGTCCCACCATCCCAGGAATCAGTCTTGAAAAAGACCTGTTAATTCCTCGTCTTTGTTTCCTGTCTGCCAATCAGTTTCCTGTCCATCTCAATACATTGGCCAACCAGTTTGCTGCCCATCTCAATACATTGCCCCTAATCCCATGCTCTTTAATTTTACACACTAATCTATTATGCAGGACTTTGTCAAAAGCCTTCTGAAAGTCCAAATAAACCAAATCCACTGGCTCCCCCACATCAACTCTACTAGTTACATCCTCGAAGAATTCCATTCTGTCAAGCATGATTTCCCCCTCATAAATAAACATCAAAGTAAGACTAAAAGATTGATAAGGAGGGAAAAACAAGTGTACTGGAGAAAGCTAGTTAGTAATATAAAGACAGCTAGTAAGAGTTTCTGTTGATAATTAAATCAGAAAAGAGTTAACAAGAAAAGTGTTGGTCCTATAGAAATTGCAACTGGTGAATTGATAATGGAAAGCAGGTCTACAGTAGATGAATTCAACAGGTATTTTGTTTCGATCATCACAAGTAACATTCCAGAAATAGCTGCAAATAAGGAAAGGGAGGGGGAAACTCAGCAAAATTACAATCACCAGGGAAGTGGCATTGATTAAATTGTTGTGACCTGCAGGTTGAAAATCCCCGGGTCTGATGGACTTCACCCGAAGGTTTGAAAAAAGTGATCAATGAGATTAGTTTTGATTATCCAAAATTCCCGAGGGTAGGGAAAGGTTCTATTAGATTGGAAATAGCAAATATAACTCCTTTATTCGAAAAGGGAGGGAATGCAGGAAACTTCAGGGCAGTTAGTCTAACATCCGCCTTAAGGAAAATGTTAGAAGCCATTATTAAGTCGGGCGGCACGGTGGTTAGCACGGCTGCCTCAACAGCGCAAGGGACCCGGGATCAATTCCGGCCTCGGGTGACTGTGTGGAGTTTGCACTTTCTCCCCGTGTCTGCGTGGGTCTTCTCCAGGTGCTCCGGTGTCCAAAGGTGTACAGGTTAGGTGGATTGGCCATGATAAAATTGCCTCTTGATGTGCAGGTTAGGTGGGGTTGTTGCAGTGGGCCCAAGTGGGCTGCTCTTTCAGAGGGTCAGTGCAGACCCGATGGGCCAAATGGCCTCTTTCTGCACTGTAGGGATTCTATTATTATTAAAGATGCTATGGTAGAGCACTTGGAAAATTCAGGGTAATCAGGCAGAGTCAACATGGTTTCGTGAAAGTAAATCATATTTCACCAATTTATTGGAATTCGTTGAAGGAGTCACATGCGCTGTGAATAAAGGGAAACCGGTGGATGTACCGTACTTAAGGGGCAGAATTCTCTGTAATCGGTGCAATGTCCGCCGACCGGCGCCAAAAACGGCGCAAATCAGTCCGTGCGGAATCCTCCGTATCTTGAGCGGCCGAGCCCTAACCTTGAGGGGCTAGGCCCGCGCCGTACTGATTTCCGCCCCGCCAGCTGGTGGGAAAGGCCTTTGGTGCCCCGCCAGCTGGCGCGGACATTGCCGGGCAGCGCATGCGCTGGAGCGTTTGTGGCCGCTCATGGCATCCCCGCGCATGCACAGTGGAGGTGGTCTCTTCCACCTCCGCCATGGTGGAGACCATGGCGAAGGCGGAAGGAAAAGAGTGCCCCCATGGCACAGGCCCGCCTGCGGATCGGTGGGTCCCGATCGCGGGCCAGGCCACCGTGAGGGCACTCCCCGGGACCAGATCGCCCCCCGCCCCCCCCCCCATAACCCCGGAGCCTGCCCGCGCCGCCTTGTCCCGCCGGTAAGAGAGGTGGTTTAATCCACACCGGCGGGACAGGCATTCCAGCAGCGGGACCTCGGCCCATACGGGCCGGAGAAATGACGGGGGGGGGGGGGGGGCCACCAACCGGAACGGCGCAATTCCCGCCCCCACCGAATCTCCGGTGCCGGAGAATTCGGCAACCAGCGGGGGCGGGATTCACGCCAGCCCCCGGCGATTCTCCGACCCGGCGGGGGGTCGGAGAATCCCGCCCAAGGTGTCCAAAAGACATTTGAAAAGGTGCCACATCAAAGGTTATTGTGCTAAATAAAAGCTCTTGGTGTCGGGGTAACATGCTGGCAAGGATTGAAGAGTGGCTGGCAAACAGGAAACAAAAGAGTTGGCATAAATGGGTCATTTTCTGGTTGGCAGGATGTGATGAGTGATGTGCCACAGGGGTCAGTGCTCTGGCCTCACTGTTTTACAATTTATATAAGTGACTTGGAGGAAGGGATTGAAAGCATGGTTGCTAAATGTGCTGATGACACAAAGGTAGGTACGAAAATAAATGGTGAACATAGGAGGCTATAAAGGGACACCAATAGGTTATGCGAGTGGCCAGAAATCTGGCAAATGGCGTATAATGTGGGCAAATGTGAAACTGTCAATTTTGACAGGAAGAATAATAAAGCATATTATCTAAATGGTAAGAGATTGCAGAGGGATCTGGGTATCCTAGTGCATGAATCACAAAAGGCTGGTATACAGGTACAGAAACTAATTGTGAAAGCTAATGGAATGTGTAGCCTGATGGGTATCCATGAAGACAGAAGTAAGATATCTAATGGCTAAAAAGGCCAACTCTGCATCAGCATTAACCGCTGTGATCTGCAGCAAAGGACAGGATGTGCAGCCAGGGAATGAGCACAGGAGTTGATTGGTGAGTGGATGTTGTTATGCCCTTGAACAGACAGTGAATGAAACAGACCCATGTCGCGCTCCTGAGAGAAATATAACCCTGCGAGAGCCACGACTCACGAGCAGATGTGACTATAGGACAGTGATTGATTAGTGCTTGTCCTGTGAGTGAGTACGTGATTGAGAGCATGGTTAGTGCCAGCAAGATCTGTATACAAAGGGGAGACAAAGGAACCTCTGGAGCGACAACCGGCAAGTATGCACAATGAGGGAAACTGACCACTTTGCTTCGTAATGGGTGGTGTATAGGCCCAAACTCTGAGTTTTGATGCCTTTTGTAGGAAAGATTTTTGATACTTTGTGTAATAGAGCTTTTGATACCACTTATAGTGGAGTTTTGATACTTTTGTGGTACAATGAAGGAGATTGTTGTACGATAATTTTGGAGTTTGGGTTTTGTCTCGAACGTTATTGATGCAAGTTTGAGATGCAACATTTGGCGTTCCTGGGTGGGTCCCGTATTCAACAAAGGTTGACTGTGTAGACTTTGCACGTTCTCTCAGTGTTTGCGTGGGTTTCCTCTGGGTGCGCTGGTTTCCACAAACAGTCCAAAGATGTGCAGGTTGGGTGGATTGGCCATGATCAACACGTGGGGTTACATGGATAGGGTGAGGGAGTGGGCCTAGGTGGAGTGCTCTTTCACAGGGT
Source organism: Scyliorhinus torazame (assembly GCF_047496885.1). Lineage (NCBI taxonomy): Eukaryota > Metazoa > Chordata > Chondrichthyes > Carcharhiniformes > Scyliorhinidae > Scyliorhinus > Scyliorhinus torazame. The sequence goes on along the minus strand of NC_092713.1, from coordinate 47,607,143 downwards.
CAGTGCAGGCTCGATAAGCCGAATGGCCTCCGTCTACACTGTAAGGATTCTATGGATTCTTAGTGTGATACCTAGACCATGTTGAACCATCAAGCATTGAGTTTGGTACTCTGGGAGTGCTTAAGCAGGGATCTGGTAAGCACAGAAGAAAGACTAGAAGTAAACTAGTCAATGGACGGATAAGGGTAAACTATCGTCAGCCTGGAGGGGTGCTCAGTATCTGCTGTGTGGAGTAGCATGCGTGCAGGTGCCATGGTGGCTAGCACTGTTGCTTCACAGCGCCAAGGTCCCAGCTAAGATTCCCAGCTTGGGTCACTGTCTCTGCAGAGTCTGCATGTTCTCCCTGTGCCTGCGTGGGTTTTCTCCGGGTGCTCCGGTTTCCACCCACAAGTCCCGAAAGATAATTTGGACATTCTGAATTCCCCCTCAGTGTACCCGAAAAGGCGCCGGAGTGTGGTGATTAGGGTATTTTCACAGTAAATTCATTGCGGTGTTAATGTAAGTCTACTTGTGACAATAATAAAGATTATATTCTATATTATTACCACTGTTGCCTCACAGCGCCAGGGACCCAGGTTCAATTCCGGCCTTAGGTGATTGTCTACGCGGAGTTTGAACGTTCTCTGCATGTCTGCGTGGGTTTGCTCGGGTGCTCCAGTTTCCTCCCACAGTCCAAAAATGTGCAGATTAGATGGATTGCCGATGCTAAAATTGCCCCTTTGTGTCCAAAGCTGTGCAGTTACGGTGATAGGGCGGGGGAGTGGGCCTAGTAGGGTGTTCTTTCAGAGGTTCGGTGCAGACTCGCTGGTCCAAATGGCCTTCTTCTGCACTGAGCAGAATCACCTGATCCCACCCTGGTCCCTTCTGTGTTGTTGACTAGGTCTAGAAGTAGGGAAAGGCTATTCAAACCACCTTGTGGAAAGTGGTCAGTGACAAAAGGCTCCTGAAAGGAACCACTGTGTCAAAGAGGAACCGGGATGATTGGGGGGGGGGAAAGTGACAGAGAGAGAGAGAGTGCGAGAGCGATGACATCGAGGTCTACAGCACATAAAAGGCCTTTCGGCCCATCACCTCTGTGCCTGTCAAAAACAACCACATAACTATTCTAACCTCATTTTCCAGTACTCAGCCCATAGCCTTTTATGTTTTGGCATCGCTAGTACTTATTAAATACATCTAAATACTTATTAAATGGTATGAGGGTCTCTGCCTCCACCGCCCTTTGAGGCAGCGAGTTCCAGACCCCCACCACCCACTGGGTGAAAAGGTTTTTCCCCATATCGCCTCTGAACCTCCTGCCCCTTACCTTAAATCTATGATCCCCGGCCATTGATCCCTCCACCAAGGGGAAAAGTCTGATGTAATGTGAGAGATTGTTGAGACTAAGCAAGTTGTATTGGAATAGTCAGGGATTATTCCCAGGAAAAGAAAGATGTGGGTCTAAATGAGTTTTACAAGAAGTCAGTGTGCGAATTGGTGCTCCAGGAGTACCTTAACAAACAGAAGTAAGTGTCAGAGGGAAACAGGCAAGTTAAACTCTCTACTCTCATTCCAAAGGGGTACATGTGCACTATTGGGGACTGAGAGATGGGTAGAACACAAGAGCAGGGGTGTACTACTGAGGCTGTATAAGGCTCTGGTCAGACCCCATTTGAAATATTGTGAGCAGTTTTGGGCCCCATATCTAAGGAAGGTTGTGCTGGCCTTGGAGGGGATCCAGAGAAAGTTCACAAGAATGATCTCAGGAATGAAGGTCTTGGCACATGAGGAGTGGTTGAGGACTCTGGATCTGTATTCGATAGAGTTCAGAAGATGAGGGGGTATCTCACTGAAACTTATAGAATACTGAGAGGCCTAGATAGACTGGACATGGAGAAGGTGTTTCCACTTGGAGGAGAGATTAGAACCCGAGGCCACATCCTCAGACTTAAGGGATGATCCTTCAAAACTGAGATGAGGAGGAATTTCTTAAACTGGAGGGTGGTGAATCTGTGGAACTCATTGCCATAAAAGGCTTTGGAGCCCACCTCACGGAGTGTCTTTAAAACAGAGATAGATAGGCTCTTGATTAACAAAGGGATTAATAAAGGATCAGGGATTACAGTGAGAAGGCATGAGAATAGGGATGAGAAACATATCAGCCATTATCGAATGGCGGAGCAGACTCGATGGGCCGAATGGCCTAAATCTGCTCCTATATCTTATGCTCTAATAAAGACAGTGGTGGGAATGGATATATAGATCGGGGAACATGTCGGACGAGTTTGGAAAAGCTAGTTTTTATCAATTTGGAAAAGATTTTGAATTATTGCATTCTGAATGCATATTTTTTAAATATATATTTAGAGTACCCAATTATTTTTTCCAATTAAGGGGCAATTTTAGTGTGGCCAATCCACCTAACCTGCACATCTTTGGGTTGTGGTGGTGAAACCCACGCAGACACGGGGAGAATGTGCACACAGATAGTGACCCAGGGCTGGGATTCGAACCCCGGTCCTTAGTGCTATAGGCAGCAGTGCTAACCACTGTGCCATCCACCTCAATGCATATTTTAAACAAAATGCCCAATTCAGAGAAATTATTGGTTTTATTGAATGTAAGGTTAGGAATTTTGCAAACTTTAATCAAATTATTCAAAGCTGTTGACAGCCAGGTTGAAAAGGAAAACCTGTGTTTGAGTAAGTTGCCGTCGGTGTGTTAGTGTCTGTGATTTTCCTTGTCTTTGAGTCTGTGCCTGGTGCCTGTGTCATTGAATTAACCCTCTGTGGTCTGGATCTGTTATTTAAAAGTTGCTTGTTGAATATGTGTATGTATTTTGAATTAGCTTGAGTGAAGAGAAGGCTAAGCTGTGATAAAGTGATAGAGGTGTTTGTTAAAATCAATTGCTTTGTTCTGGCGGGAGAGTGGTGATTCTAGGGAAATGCAATATGATATTTTAACACTTTGGTTTCATTTCAAAGGCCCTCCATGGCTGCGAAAGAGTTTTTAAAAATATATATTCTATTACGAACATACATCAAAACATGTTACAGTGAATAAACACCCCAGGAAACATACTTCCCAACAATCAACTATACAGTCTGCACAGAATTTTCCCCTTTTTCACCCCCCCTCCCCCGCGACGAACAGCTCCTCAAACACGGTCTCAAACAGCCCCTACCTTTCCTCAAACCCCCCCCGAAGAGCTCCTTAACTCATACTATATCTTCTCTAATTGCAGGAAGTCGTACAGATCACCCAACCAAGCCGCTATCCCCGGTGGCGATGCCGACCGCTACTCCAGCAAAATTCACCACCGTGCAATCAGAGACGAAGGCCAAGACATCAGCCTTCCTCGTGAAAGAGTGTTAAACTTACTTTTTATGTATAATTCGAGAGAATTGACCTTTTTCTTGGTTTTTTTTAGAACCATAGAATCCCTACAGTGCAGAAGGCCATTCAACCCATTGAGTCTGCACCGGCCTTCTGAAAGAGCACTCTACCTAGACCCACTCCCCCACCCTTACCCTGTAACCCCACTTAACCTACGGGTCAATTTTATCATGGCCAATGCACCAATCCTGCACAGCTTCGGACTGTGGGAGTCACCACTGTTGTATTATATTGTATATGCTGCACTGCATACGAGGGTATTACGGTAAGGCCCCTGTACTACAGGTATGGGGGTAGATCCCTGCCTGCTGGCTCCGCCCAGTAGGCGGAGTATAAATGTGTGTGCTCTCCGAACTGCAGCCATTTCGGCAGCAGCTGTAGGAGTCCACACATCTCTGCGTAATAAAGCCTCGATTACTCTCTACTCTCGTCTCGTCGTAATTGATAGTGCAATTTATTACACAGAGATTTTACAAAGATGGATCTCCGCATCAAGCTGGATCGCCTGCAGCTGCATCCTCAAGCAGACAATGCCAAAAAGGACTTTGCACATTGGCTAGCTTGCTTTGAAGCATACATCGGATCTGCGGCAGACCCAATCCCAGAAGCACAGAAGCTCCAGATTCTGTACACGCGGCTGAGCTCCGATGTCTTTCCCCTCATCCAGGAAGCGCCTACCTACGCAGAGGCCATGACATTACTGAAGGAGAACTACGCTCAGCAGATCAACAAGATCTACACCAGGCACCTCCTGTCCACGCAGCACCAACTTCCCGGTGAGTCTGTGTAAGATTTCTGGCGTGCCCTGCTCGCCCTATTGAGACTGTGATTGCCAGGCTGTTTCGGCTGCTGAACATTCTAACCTGCCAATGAGAGACGCGGTCATTACAGGCATAGGGTCGGCCTACATCCGCCAGCGCCTCTAAGAAGGGACTACGCTTGACCTCGCGGCGACAAAGAAACTAGCGCTCTCACTCACAGTCACCTTACGCAACGTACAGGCGTATGCCCCCGACCGCACGGCCCACCCCTCCTGGGCATCGTGGACCCCGCCAGCGGCCACCCCATCGTGGATCCCATCAGCGACCGGCCCCAGCCAAACCCACGCCTGCGCCGCACGGCAGCCAACCAACCCCGCAGGACCTAAGTGCTACTTCTGCGGACAGAAAAAACACCCCGGCAGCGCTGCCCGGCGCGGAGCGCTCTCTGCAAGGCCTGCGGCAAGAAAGGACATTTCGCTGCAGTGTGCCAGGACAGCTCAATTGCCACTCTTGTTCCTGCACCCCCCGTGTGCAGCCAGTGGGCGCCGCCATCTTCCTCGCCTCAGACCACGTGCGGCACGTGGGCGCCGCCATCTTGCTCCCCTCACAACACGTGCGGCCCATGGGCGCCGCCATCTTGCTTGCCTCACAACCAATGGGCGGAGCCATCTTGCCTGCCCCAGGACACGTGCGGCCCGTGGGCGCCACCATCTTGCCTGCCTCAGGACACGTGCGGCCTGTGGGCGCCGCCATCATCCCCGCCTCAAGACCCCTGCCCGTTGGGCACCTCATCGGGCCGCTCATTGCCTGCAACGGCCGACGACCAGTCGCATCTCGGCTCCATCACGATCGACCAGTCCCAACCGCAGAACCTCGCGACCGCGTCGACAGAGGTGAAGGTCGACGGGCATGAGATATCCTGCCTTCTGGACTCCGGGAGCACTGAGAGCTTCATCCACCCCGAGACAGTAAGGCGCTGCTCCCTCGCGGTACACTCCATTAACCAAAGAATCTCCCTGGCCTCCGGATCCCACTCCATGGCGATCCGGGAGTACTGCATCGCCACCCTCACCATCCAGGGCGTAGAGTTCAGCAGCTTCCGGCTCTACGCCCTCCCCAACCTCTGCGCAGCCTTGCTACTCAGCCTGGACTTCCAGTGCAACCTCCAGAGCCTATCCCTGAAATTTGGCGGGCCCCTACCACCCCTTACTGTATGCGGCCTCACGACCCTTAAGGTCGACCGCCTTCTCTGTTTGCAAACCTCACCCCGGATTGCAAACCCGTCGCCACCAGGAGCAGACGGCACAGCGCCCAGGACAGGACCTTTATCAGGTCTGAGGTCAGCAACGGCCAGCAACGGCCCCTGGAGAGCCCAAGTGGTCGTGGTGAAAACGGGGGAGAAAACAGGATGGTCGTTGACTACAGTCAGACCATCAATCGGTACACACAGCTCGTGCGTACCCCCTCCCACGCATATCTGATATGGTCAATCACATTGCACAGTACCGGGTCTTCTCGACAGTGGACCTGAAATCTGCCTACCACCAGCTCCCCATTCGCAAGGCAGACTGCCCGTACACCGCATTTGAAGCGGATAGCCGCCTTTTTCATTTCACTTCGGCGTCACTAACGGGGTCTCGGTCTTCCAATGGGAGATGGACCAAATGGTTGACCGATACGGACTGTGGGCCACTTTCCCATACCAGGATAACGTCATCAGCTGAGGCCACAACCAGCAGGACCACGACGCTTACCGTTCCAAATTTCTCCACACTGCTAAACTCCTCAACCTAACCTACAACAAGGAGAAGTGTGTGTTCAGCACGAACTGATTAGCCATCCTCGGCCATGTGGCTCAGAACGGAGTTCTAGGGCCCGACCCCGATCGCATGCGCCCCCTCATGGATCTCCCCCTTCCCCACTGCCCCTGGGCCCTCAAACGATGCCTGGGATTCTTTTCGTACTATGCCCAGTGGGTCCCTAACAATGCGGACAAGGCCCGCCCACTCATCCACTCCACCGGTTTCCCGCTGACAGGCGAGGCTCACCAGGCCTTCAAACGTATCAAGGCCAATATCGCCACGGCCGCGATGCACATGGTCGATGAGATGCTCCCCTTCCAAGTCGAGAGCGATGCATCAGACATCGCTCTGGCCGCCACCCTCAACCAGCCAGGCAGGCACGTGGCATTCTTTTCCCGCACCCTCCATGCCTCCGAAATTCGGCACTCCTCTGGCGAAATGGAGACCCAAGCTATCGTTGAAGCTGTGCGGCACTGGCGGCATTACCTGGCCGGCAGGAGATTCACTCTCCTCACAGACCAACGGTCGGCTGCCTTCATGTTTAACAACACACAGCGGGGTAAAATCAAAAATGATAAGATCTTGCGGTGGAGGATCGAGCTCTCCACCTTTAATTACGAGATTTTGTATCACCCCAGTAAGCTCAATGAGCCCCCCTGATGCCCTGTCCCGAGGTACATATGCCAGCGCACAAGTGGACCGACTCCAGACCCTGCACGATGATCTCTGCCACCCAGGGGTCATCCGCCTTTACCTCTTCATTAAGGCCCACAATCTGCCCAACTCCATCGAGGAAGTTAGGGCTGTCACCAGAGACTGGCAGGTCTGCGCGGCGTGTAAACCGCACTTCTAACGGCCAGACCGGCACGCCTGGTGAAGGCCTCCTGCCCCTTTGAGCGCCTCAGTGTGGACTTCAAAGGGCCCTCACCTCCACCGACCGCAACACATATTTTCTCAATGTGGTCGACGAATATTCCAGATTCCCCTTCGCCATCCCATGCCCCGATATGACGTCTGCCACTGTCATCAGAGCCCTCAGCACCATCTTTGCTCTGTTCGGTTTCCCCACCTACCTCCACAGCGACCGGGGATCCTCATTTGTGAGCGATGAGCTGCGCCAGTACCTGTTCAACAGGGGCATTGCCTCGAACAGGACGACCAGCTACAACCCCCGGGGAAACGGGAAGGTGGAGCGGGAGAATGGGACGGTCTGGATGGCCGTCCAGCTGGCCCTACGGTCCAAAACTCTCCCGGCCTCCCGCTGGCAGGACGTCCTCCCTGACGCACTTCACTCCATTCGGTCGCTCCTGTGCACGGCGACTAGCGAAATCCCCCATGAATGTCTCTTTGCCTTCCCAGGGAGTCCACCTCCGGGGCTTTGCTCCTAATGTGGCTGGCAGCTCCAGGACACGTTCTCCTCCGCAAGCACGTGCGGCTCCACAAGGCGGACCTGGTGGTTGAGAGGGAACAGCTACTCCACGCAAACCCGCAGTACGCCTACGTAGCGTACCCCGACGGCTGCCAATACAGTCTCCCTCAGGGACCTGGCACCAGCTGTTCCCCACACACCATCACCCCCCCCCTCTCCCCCTGCGCCACGCTCCCTTCCACCAGCGCACCACACCACAGCCCCCGCTCCAGGACAATCCATCCTCCCCTTGGTCCCACCCGGGGATGAAGAGGATGTCGACACGCTCCCGGAGTAACCGACGACCGAGCCGACGCCTGACTCGCCCCCAGCACTACAGTGCTCTTAACGACGGATCAAGCGCCGGACACGTCTAAATTTGTAACCTTCTCTGAAATTTTAATGACAACCTGTAAGTAAATAGTTTTCCACCACCCCCACTGGACTCATTTTTAACAGGGGGTGAATGTGGTAGTCACCACTGTTGTATTATATTGTATATACGGCACTGCATACGAGGATATTACGGGAAGGCCCTGTACTACAGGTATGGGGGTAGATTCCTGCCTGCTGGCTCCGCCCAGTAGACGGAGTATAAATGTGTGTGTTCTCCGAACTGCAGCCATTTCGGCAGCAGCTGCAGGAGGCCACACATCGGTGTGTAATGAAGCCTAGATTACTCTCTACTCTCGTCGTAATTGATAGTGCATCAGGGAGGAACCGAAGCAACCGACGCAGAAGCGAGATGAACGTGCAAACTCCACACAGACAGGCACGAAAGGCCGGAATTGAATCTGGGCCCCTGGCACTATTGAGGCAGCAGTGCTAACCACTGTGCCACCCCGCCCAGTTTTAACTGTTTAATTACAGCTTTTGAAAAAAGAAAGAAGACTTTATTCCTTTGAAATAAATTAAATAAATTCCTGTTTTAATTTCAGTTCAGAATTGTTAGCATTGAATGAAAGCAAAACGTTGCGGAGATGATGTGTGAATATGGGGAGCTTCCATGCGTGAATGAGTGATTTTCTAATAAAGAATCTGTATGCATTTTCTTTGTTGTACTGCTAGCTTTTATGTTGTTTTCCCTAAATTATGATTTTGTAATAGTAGTTTCAATGCTGAATTCAAAATCAAATGGGAGGGGAGAGTTGGATTAAAGTGTAATTTGGAACAAAGTAAATGTTTGAAATTCCTTAATCTTGGATATGGATGCTGGCCAAAATTACTGCTCAATATTTAATATATATATCATATATCAGTAATAATGATCAACATTTTGGAAGTTACGCAGAATATAATTTTCAGATAGTAAATGGAATTTTTTTTTAAACCAAATTAAAATAAATTGTAATTAGGAAATAACCAGTTTGAGCTTGGAATAATCCTGGGTACTCAGTTCACAAATGTGATTGAAAGACGAGCTAAAGATTTGAATTTGAAAGACAGTGCTCTTTGTTTGAGGAGACCATGTGCTCCTTTGTTCTTGGGGCAGTGATGATGTCATTGCATTTGAAAATTTTTGTTCCGTTTGCCACAACTGGCAAAGATTTCACTATTTTCTGATTAATTAATTTTACATCGAATTTGTGGATTAAGGGACAAGATTGAGAAATTGACAATGGACCAAATTAACTAACTTGGCTCCAATCAAATGTATTTTTGTGCTTTTTTTTAAAAAATAGATGAATCTTGAATCACAAAAAACAACCAAGTCTAGCAGCTTCAGGACTTCAAGATTGTTTTATTACAATAAATAATCGAGTACTAAAGGCTGCCTTTTGTTAAAAAGTTAACTCGTTCAGGACTTCCGGGTGCGGCGATGACCAGCTGAGTCGCACGTTTCGGCAGCTCCCGGTGGAACGGACTTTTGGGCTCTTGATAGGAGCCCCAACGGCAATTTTAACGGCAAATAACACTGTGCGGTAATCCAGAAGGGAATCCCCCCTGGACACGGATGGAAAAAAGAGAGGAAAGTAGCCGGATTGCGGTGGATCCTCTAGAGCAGCGGCCAGGAAGGAAGGCACAAAGCAAGATGGCGTCGGAAGGAGGCAGTTTAATATGTGGCCCTGACCAACAAGAGTTCCTGCGGCGTTGCGTAGATGAACTCAAAAAGATGAAGAAGGAGCTGTTGGCCCCGATATTACAAGCGATTGAGGGGCTAAAGGAGAAGCAAAAGACCCAGGAACAGGAGCTTCGGGTCGTGAAGGCAAAGGCTGCTGAGAATGAGGACGACATACAGGGCCTGGTGGTGAAAACGGAGATGCACGAGGCACAACACAAAAGGTGTGTGGAAAGACTGGAGGTGCTGGAGAATAATGCGAGGAGGAAGAACCTAAGGATTCTTGGTCTTCCCGAAGGTGCAGAAGGGGCGGACGTCGGGGCATATGTGAGCACGATGCTGCACTAGTTAATCGGATCGGAGGCCCCGACGGGTCCGCTGGAGGTGGAGGGAGCCTATCGGGTTATGGCGCGAAGACCGAGGGCTGGAGAAATTCCTCGAGCAATAGTGGTGAGATTTCTCCGATATAAGGACAGAGAGATGGTCCTCAGATGGGCAAAGAAAACTCGGAGCAGTAGGTGGGAGAATGCGGTGATCCGCGTATATCAAGATTGGAGTGCGGAGGTGGCGAGAAGGAGGGCAAGCTTTAATCGGGCCAAGGCGGTGTTGCATAAAAGGAAGGTCAAATTCGGAATGCTGCAACCGGCAAGACTGTGGGTCACACATCTAGGGAAACACCACTACTTCGAAACGGCAGACGAGGCGACGACATTTATTGTCGACGAGAAGCTGGAGTGAGCGGGCCAGAAAAAGACGTTTGGGACAAAAGTGGGGGGGGGGTGAATTTGTGGGATGAAGGGGGGAAAAGGGGGAAGAGAGGACTTCCCAAGTTGTTAAACCTGCGACCCTGTAACTTCTCTCTCTTCCCCATGTCGTGGGGGAGGGGGTGAGGGAGGATGAGGAGCTGAGGGCGCCGGCCATTGGGGGCGGGGCCAAAAGGGAAGTGCAGGCTTTGTTCCCGCGCAATGGTAATCATGGCGGGAACAGGGAAGCAGAAGGAGGGGGCCTCGCACAGTGTGAGCCGAGGTCACGGGGGGAAGCCGAGGTCGGCCAGAGTTTGCTGACTTCTGGGAGCAACATGGGGGTGCAATTACGCTAGCTTGGGATCTAGCGGGGGGGGGGGGGGGGGGGGGAGGTTAACTGGGTTGCTGCTGCTGGGGAGAAGGGGGAGCTGGTATGGGAGGGGGGGGGGGTCGGGGCGGGGGGGCGCCGCCTGGGGGGGGATACAGCTACGTGGGAACCGGGTGAGGAGCTGGATTGAAAAAGGAAATGGCTAGTCGTCAAGGGGGGGGGGGGGGGGGGGGGGTAAAGAGCCCCCCAACCCGGTTGATCACATGGAATGTGAGAGGGCTGAACGGGCCGATTAAGAGGGCACGGGTACTCGCACACCTAAAGAAACTTAAGGCAGATGTGGTTATGCTTCAGGAGACGCATCTGAAGCTGATTGAACAGGTTAGACTTCGCAAAGGATGGGTGGGGCAGGTGTTTCATTCGGGGCTAGATGCAAAAAACAGGGGGGTGGCCATACTAGTGGGGAAGCGGGTAATGTTTGAGGCAAAGACTATAGTGGCGGATAGGGGGGGCAGATACGTGATGGCGAGTGGCAAACTGCAAGGGGAGGCGTGGTATTAGTGAACGTGTATGCCCCGAACTGGGATGATGCCAATTTTATGAGGCGTATGTTAGGACGAATCCCGGACCTAGAAGTGGGGAAGTTGGTAATGGGTGGAGACTTTAATACGATGCTGGACCCAGGGCTGGACAGATCGAGGTCCAGGACGGGAAGGAGGCCGGCTGCAGCTAGGGTGCTTAAGGATTTTATGGAGCAGATGGGAGGAGTAGATCCCTGGACATTTAGTAGACCTAGGAGTAAGGAGTTTTTGTTTTTCTCCTATGTACACAAAGTATTTTCACGAATAGATTTTTTTGTTTTGGGAAGGGCACTGATCCCAAAGGTGACGGGGACGGAGTACACGGCTATAGCCATCTCGGATCATGCTCCACACTGGGTGGACCTGGAGATAGGGGAAGAAAAACAACAGCTTCCACCCTGGAGAATGGACATGGGATTATTGGCAGATGAGGGGGTGTGTTTAAGGGTGAGGGGGTGTATTGAAAGGTACTTGGAACTTAATGATAATGGGGAGGTACAGGTGGGAGTGGTCTAGGAGGCACTGAAGGCAGTGGTTAGAGGGGAGCTGATATCTATTAGGGCACATAAAGGAAAGCAGGAGGGTAGGGAAAGGGAGCGGTTGTTGAAAGAACTGCTGAGGGTGGACAGACAATACGCGGAGGCACCGGAGGAGGGACTGTACAGGGAAAGGCAAAGGCTACATGTAGAATTTGACTTGTTGACTACGGGTAATGCAGAGGCACAATGGAGGTAGGCACAGGGTGTACAGTACGAATATGGGGAGAAGGCGAGTAGGTTGTTGGCCCACCAACTGAGGAAAAGGGGAGCAGCGAGGGAGATGGGGGGGTGAGAGATGAGGAGTGAGAGATGGAGCGGGGAGCGGAGAGAGTGAATGAAGTGTTCAAGGCATTTTATGAAAGATTATATGAAGCGCAGCCCCCGGACGGGAAGGAGAGAATGATGTGCTTTCTGGATCAGCTGGAATTTCCTAAGGTGGAGGAGCAAGAGAGAGTGGGGCTGGGAGCACAGATTGAGACGGAGGAAGTAGTGAAAGGGATTGGGAGCATGCAGGCGGGGAAGGCCCCCCGGACCAGACGGATTCCCAGCTGAATTCTATAAGAAATATTTGGACTTGCTGGCCCCGCTACTGATGAGAACCTTTAATGAGGCGAGGGAAAGGGGGCAGCTGCCCCCGACTATGTCAGAGGCAACGATATCGCTCCTCCTAAAGAAGGAAAAAGACCCGCTGCAATGCGGGTCATACAGGCCCATTTCCCTCCTGAATGTGGATGCTAAGATTCTGGCCAAGGTAATGGCAGTGAGGATAGAGGATTGTGTCCCGGGGGTGGTCCATGAGGACCAAACTGGGTTTGTGAAGGGGAGACAGCTAAATACAAATATACGGAGGCAGCTAGGGGTAATGATGATGTCCCCACCAGAGGGGGAAGCGGAGATAGTGGTGGCTATGGATGCCGAGAAAGCATTTGATGGAGTGGAGTGGGATTATTTGTGGGAGGTGTTGAGGAGATTTGGCTTTGGGGACGGGTATATCAGGTGGGTACAGTTGCTGTATAGGGCCCCGATGGCGAGCGTGGTCACGAATGGACGGGGGTCTGACTATTTTCGGCTCCATAGAGGGACGAGGCAGGGATGTCCTCTGTCCCCGTTATTGTTTGCATTGGCGATTGAACCCCTGGCCATAGCACTGAGGGGTTCCAGGAAGTGGAGGGGAGTACTTAGGGGGGGGAGAAGAACACCGGGTATCTCTGTATGCGGATGATTTGTTGCTATATGTGGCGGACCCGGCGGAGGGGATGCCAGAGATAATGCGGATACTTGGGGAGTTTGGGGATTTTTCAGGGTATAAACTGAACATGGGGAAAAGTGAGTTATTTGTGGTGCATCCGGGGGAGCAGAGCAGAGAGATAGAGGATTTACCGTTGAGGAAGGTAACAAGGGACTTCCAGTACCTGGGGATCCAGATAGCCAAGAATTGGGGTACATTACATAGGCTTAATTTAACACAGTTGGTGGAACAGATGGAGGAGGATTTCAAGAGATGGGACATGGTATCCCTGTCATTGGCAGGTAGGGTGCAAGCGGTTAAAATGGTGGTCCTCCCGAGATTCCTTTTTGTGTTCCAGTGCCTCCCGGTGGTGATCACGAAGGCTTTTTTCAAAAGAATTGAGAAGAGTTTTGTGTGGGCTGGGAAGACCCCGAGAGTGAGGCAGCGTAGTAGGGGCAGGGGGGAGGCTGGCACTACCGAGCCTAAGTGAGTACTAATGGGCCGCCAATGTTTCAATGGTGTGTAAGTGGATGGGAGAAGGGGAGGGAGCGGCGTGGAAGAGATTGGAGAGGGCGTCCTGCAGGGGGACTAGCCTGCAAGCAATGGTAACGGCGCCATTGGGAGTTTTTTTATAGGCCTCCTAATAGTTCTAGGGATGTAGAGGAAAGGATGGCGAAGATGATTCTGGATATGAGCGAAAGTAACAGGGTAGTTATTATGGGAGACTTTAACTTTCCAAATATTGACTGGAAAAGATATAGTTCGAGTACAATAGATGGGTCGTTTTTTGTACAGTGTGTGCAGGAGGGTTTCCTGAAACAATATGTTGACAGGCCAACAAGAGGCGAGGCCACGTTGGATTTGGTTTTGGGTAATGAACCAGGCCAGGTGTTGGATTTGGAGGTAGGAGAGCACTTTGGGGACAGTGACCACAATTCGGTGACGTTTACGTTAATGATGGAAAGGGATAAGTATACACTGCAGGGCAAGAGTTATAGCTGGGGGAAGGGCAATTCTGATGCCATCAGACATGACTTGGGGGGGGATAAGGTGGAGAAGTAGGCTGCAAGTGTTGGGCACACTGGATAAGTGGGGCTTGTTCAAGGATCAGCTACTGCGTGTTCTTGACACCGGTCAGACAGGGAGGAAGGCATCGAGCGAGGGAACCGTGGTTTACCAAGGAAGTGGAATCTCTTGTTAAGAGGAAGAAGGAGGCCTATGTGAAGATGAAGTGTGAAGTTTCGGTTGGGGCGATGGATAGTTACAAGGTAGCGAGGAAGGATCTAAAGAGAGAGCTAAGACGAGCAAGGAGGGGACATGAGAAGTATTTGGCAGGAAGGATCAAGGAAAACCCAAAAGCTTTCTATAGGTATGTCAGGAATAAGCGAATGACTAGGGAAAGAGTAGGACCAGTCAAGGACAGGGATGGGAAATTGTGTGTGGAGTCTGAAGAGATAGGCGAGATAATAAATGAATATTTTTCGTCAGTATTCACTCAGGAAAAAGATAATATTGTGGAGGAGAATGCTGAGCCCCAGGCTAATAGAATAGATGGCATTGAGGTACGTAGGGAAGAGGTGTTGGCAATTCTGGACAGGCTGAAAATAGATAAGTCCCCGGGACCTGATGGGATTTATCCTAGGATTCTCTGGGAGGCCAGGGAAGAGATTGCTGGACCTTTGGCTTTGATTTTCATGTCATCATTGGCTACAGGAATAGTGCCAGAGGACTGGAGGACAGCAAATGTGGTCCCTTTGTTCAAAAAGGGGAGCAGAGACAACCCCGGCAACTATAGACCGGTGAGCCTCACGTCTGTAGTGGGTAAAGTCTTGGAGGGGATTATAAGAGACAAGATTTATAATCATCTAGATAGGAATAATATAATCAGGGATAGTCAGCATGGCTTTGTGAAGGGTAGGTCATGCCTCACAAACCTTATTGAGTTCTTTGAGAAGGTGACTGAACAGGTAGACGAGGGTAGAGCAGTTGATGTGGTGTATATGGATTTCAGCAAAGCGTTTGATAAGGTTCCCCACGGTAGGCTATTGCAGAAAATACGGAGGCTGGGGATTGAGGGTGATTTAGAGATGTGGATCAGAAATTGGCTAGCTGAAAGAAGACAGAGGGTGGTGGTTGATGGGAAATGTTCAGAATGGAGTACAGTCACAAGTGGAGTACCACAAGGATCTGTTCTGGGGCCGTTGCTGTTTGTCATTTTTATCAATGACCTAGAGGAAGGCGCAGAAGGGTGGGTGAGTAAATTTGCAGACGATACTAAAGTCGGTGGTGTTGTCGATAGTGTGGCAGGATGTAGCAGGTTACAGAGGGATATAGATAAGCTGCAGAGCTGGGCTGAGAGGTGGCAAATGGAGTTTAATGTAGAGAAGTGAGAGGTGATTCACTTTGGAAGGAATAACAGGAATGCGGAATATTTGGCTAATGGTAAAGTTCTTGAAAGTGTGGATGAGCAGAGGGATCTAGGTGTCCATGTACATAGATCCCTGAAAGTTGCCACCCAGGTTGATAGGGTTGTGAAGAAGGCCTATGGAGTGTTGGCCTTTATTGGTAGAGGGATTGAGTTCCGGAGTCGGGAGATCATGTTGCAGCTGTACAGAACTCTGGTACGGCCGCATTTGGAGTATTGCGTACAGTTCTTCTGGTCACCGCATTATAGGAAGGACGTGGAGGCTTTGGAGCGGGTGCAGAGGAGATTTACCAGGATGTTGCCTGGTATGGAGGGAAAATCTTATGAGGAAAGGCTGATGGACTTGAGGTTGTTTTAGTTGGAGAGAAGAAGGTTAAGAGGAGACTTAATAGAGGCATACAAAATGATCAGGGGGTTGGATAGGGTGGACAGTGAGAGCCTTCTCCCGCGGATGGATATGGCTGGCACGAGGGGACATAACTTTAAACTGAGGGGTAATAGATATAGGACAGAGGTCAGAGGTAGGTTCTTTACGCAAAGAGTAGTGAGGCCGTGGAATGCCCTACCTGCTACAGTAGTGAACTCGCCAACATTGAGGGCATTTAAAAGTTTATTGGATAAACATATGGATGATAATGGCATAGTGTAGGTTAGATGGCTTTTGTTTCGGTGCAACATCGTGGGCCGAAGGGCCTGTACTGCGCTGTATTGTTTTATGTTCTATGTTCTCACCAAAGAAATACACCACAAGCCCGGTGGTGGTGGCTACATTGAAAATTTGGGGGCAGTGGAGACGGCATAGGGGAGGGACGGGAGCTTCGGTGCGGTCCCCGATAAGAAACAATCATAGGTTCGTTCCGGGGAGAATGGATGGGGGATTTGGAGCATTGCAAAGAGCTGGGGTAGTACAACTAAGAGATCTATTTGTAGATGGGACGTTTGCGAGTCTGGGAGCGCTGACGGAGAAATATGGGTTGCCCCAAGGGAATGCATTTCGGTATATGCAATTGAGGGCTTTTGCGAGGCAACAGGTGAGGGAATTCCCGCAGCTCCCGACGCAGGAAGTGCAGGATAGAGTGATCTCAGAGACATGGGTGGGGGACGGTAAGGTGGCGGACATATACAGGGAGATGAGGGACGAGGGGGAGATCATGGTAGATGAGCTGAAAGGGAAATGGGAAGAAGAACTGGGGGAGGAGATTGAGGAGGGGCTGTGGGCTGATGCCCTACATAGGGTAAACTCATCGTCCTCGTGTGCCAGGCTAAGCCTGATACAATTTAAGGTGCTACACAGGGCGCATATGACTGGAGCACGGCTTAGTAAATTTTTGGGGGTAGAGGATAGGTGTGCGAGATGCTCGAGAGGCCCAGTGAATCACACCCACATGTTCTGGTCATGCCCGGCACTACAGGGGTTCTGGGTGGGGGTGGCAAAGGTGCTTTCGAAGGTGGTGGGGGTCCAGGTCGAACCAAGCTGGGGGTTGGCTATATATCGGGTTGCAGAAGAGCCGGGAGTGCAGGAGGCGAGAGAGGCTGACGTGTTGGCCTTTGCGTCCCTTGTAGCCCGGCGCAGGATATTGTTAATGTGGAAGGAAGCCAAACCCCCGGGTGTGGAGACCTGGATAAACGATATGGCAGGGTTTATAAAGTTAGAACGGATTAAGTTTGTGTTAAGGGGTTCAGCTCAGGGGTTCACCAGGCGGTGGCAACAGTTCGTCGACTACCTCACAGAAAGATAGAGGGAATGGAAAAGAAGTAGACAACAGCAGCAACCCGGGGGGGGGGAAGAGGAATCGGACGGACTCTCAGGGATGTTATTGTATATGTATAGGTATTTGGTATATGTAATTGTATATTGGATTGTTGGATTGTATTTTTGGAGAGTATTTATTTTGGACAAGGCAGTTGCCATTTAGTTTTGTTTTTTGTTTTTGTTTATATATTACTTATTTATTTGTTTAAAACTGGCCACGGTTATTTATATTGCTTTATTGTTGTGTAAAAGAAACACTACGTATTGTTATGTTTGGCCAAAAAACTTGAATAAAATATATATATTTTTTAAAGTTAACTCGTTCAGAGTTATCCATTACTGTTTGAGCTCAAGTGTTTGTGTGATTAGTTTGACTTAACTTCCATACCAATTTGAAGTACTACTGTGTTTGATCATTTGGATGTTCTTTTGGGTCACTGTCTGTGCGGACGGTCTGCACGTTCTCCCCGTGTGTGCGTGGGTTTCCTCCAGGTGCTCCGGTTTCCTCCCACAGTCCAAAGATGTGCAGGTGAGGTGGATTGGCTATGCTAAATTGCGCTTAGTGTCCAAAATTGCCCTTAGTGTTGGGTGGGGTTACTGGGTTATGGGGATAGGGTGGAGGTGTAGGCTTGGGTAGTGTGCTCTTTCCAAGAGCTAGTGTAGACTCGATGGACTGAATGGCCTCCTTCTGCACTGTAAATTGTATGAAAAAAAATGCTTGATATAATTGTTCTTGATATTTAATTGATCAAATAAATTGAATGCATGGAAAAACAACTCCTAAAAAGGAAAGTTATCTAAAGTTTATGGGGATAAACAGATTTTGATCTTTGACAAATAAAGGGTAATGTTTGTATGGCTGTGGTGCACGATCAATGACCACGAAAGCGAGGTTGTAGTCCAACTGAAGGCTTTAATAAGCTAGATGTTTCCCCCAGCAGCTCAGGTACAGAATGAAGGCTGCTGCGGGCTCTTATAACCCGCCTTGCAGGGCGGAGATACCATACAGCTTGACCAATAGGAAACATACAATATCTACGAATGGTGTTCCAGCATTACCAGGTACCGTAATACCTCTACACAGACTACCACATTCACCCCCTGTTAAAAAAAAGTCCGGCGGGGGGTGGTGGCCTGATATTACAACATGGTAACGTGGTAGAAATGATAGTTATGGAGGTGCCCTAATACCTCCGTACAGTGTTTTGTAACTATTTACAATTCTATTTAATTTATGATTCATAATTAACTATACACTTTAAAATGAAGCAATCAGTCGATCGGGGGCCCTGGTTGTCCTCTGTGATCCTCGAAGCTTCGGTGGTGACTCCGGTAGAGGCTCGGGAATCTGTGACTCCGGGAACGTGGCCTCGATCTCTGTGGCAGCTTCGACACCCCTAGATGTCGCTGGTGGGGAAAACGGTTGACCTGGGAAGGGAGCGTCTGCGGGGTGCGTTCGCGGGTGGGGGGGGGGGCCTAGACGGGGCTGGCGGAAGGACCGATCCTCCTGTAAGGTGCACTGGTGGGAGAGAGGGTGGGACTGGTGGCTGGGGTGTGCGTGGGGCTCCAGCGGGTGCCAGGTCTCGTAGGGAGACCGTATCTTGTCGGCCGTTGGGGTACGCCACGTAGGCGTACTGGGGGTTAGCGTGGAGAAGATGGACCCCCTCGATCAACGGGTCCGACTTGTGCGCCCGCACGTGTTTTCAGAGCAGGATGGGTCCGGGAGCTGCCAGCCAGGTCAGGAGCGAGGTCCCAGAGGAGGACTTCCTGGGGAAGACAAAGAGATGTCCGTGAGGTGTTTGGTTGGTTGTGGTACAAAGCAGTGACCGGATGGAGTGGAGGGTATCCGGGAAGACTTCCTGCCAGCGGGAGACTGGGAGATTCCTAGACCGTAGGGCTGTAGGACGGTCTTCCAGACCGTTCCGTTCTCCCCCTCTACCTGTCCGTTACCCCGGGGGTTGTAACTAGTTGTCCTGCTAGAGGCGATGCCCTTGCTGAGCAGGAATTGACGCAGTTCGTCGCTCATAAAGGAGAACACCCTATCACTATGCATGTAAGCGGGGAACCCGAACAGTGAAAAGATGCTATGGAGGACCTTGATGACGGTGGTTGCGGTCATGTCGGGGCAGGGGATGGTGAATGGGAACCGGGAGTACTCGTCAATCATGTTCAGGAAGTACGTGTTGCAGTTGGTGGAGGGGAGGGGGCCTTTGAAGTCCATGCTGAGGCATTCAAAGGGACGGGAAGCCTTTATCAGGTGCACTTTCTCTGGCCGGTAGAAGTGAGGTTTGCACTCCGCGCAGATTTGGCAGTCCCTGGTGGCTGTCCTGACATCCTCGATGGAGTAGGGCAGGTTGCGGGTCTTGATAAAGTGAAAAAGCGAGTGACCCCCGGGAGCCAGAGGTCCTCGTGGAGGGCTCGGAGGCGACCCACTTGTGCATTGGCACAGGTGCCATGGGACAGGCATCAGGAGGCTTGTTTAGCTTCCCGGGACGATATAAGATCTCGTAGTTGTAGGTGGAGAGTTCGATCCTCCACCGCAAGATATTGTCGTTTTTTATCTTGCCCCGCTTTGCATTATCGAACATGAAAGCAACCGACCGTTGGTCAGTGGGGTGAGTGAATCTCCTGCCAGCCAGGTAATGCCTCCAATGTCGCACAGCTTCAACTATGACCTGGGCCTCCTTTTCGACTGAGGAGTGGCGGATTTCGGAAGCATGGAGGGTACGTGAGAAGAAGGCCACGGGTCTGCCCGCTTGGTTGAGGGTGGCCACCAGAGCTACGTCAGGCGCGTCGCTCTCGACCTGGAAGGGGAGGGACTCGTCGATGGCGTGCATCGTGGCCTTTGCAACGTCTGCTTTGATGCAGCTGAAGGCCTGGCGAGCCTCTATCGACAGGAGAAAAGCTGTGGATTGGATCAGGGGACGGGCCTTGTCCGCATAGTTGAGGACCCACTGGGCATAGTAAGAGAAAAACCCTAGGCAGCGCTTCAGGGCTTTGGAGCTGTGAGGGAGGGGGAACTCCATAAGGGGGCGCATGCGTTCAGGGTCGAGGCCTACAACTCCAATTCGCACTACATAGCCGAGGATGGCTAGGCGGTCGGTGCTAAACACGCATTTGTCCTTGTTATATGTAAGGTTAAGGATCTTTGCGGTCTGGAGGAATTTTCGGAGGTTGGTGTCGTGGTCCTGCTGGTCGTGGCCGCAGATGGCGACATTATCGAGATACAGGAACGTTGCCCATAAACCGTACCGATCAACCATTCGGTCCATCTCGCGCTGGAAGACAGAGACCCCGTTGGTGACACCGACGGGAACCCTTAAGAAGTGATAGAGCCGCCCATCTGCCTCGAAGGCAGTGTATGCAGTCACTAGTGCGGATGGGGAGCTGGAGGTCGGCGGACTTAAGATCCACCGTGGAGAAGATCTTGTAATGCACGATCCTGTTTACCAGATCAGATACGCGGGGGAGAGGGTACGCGTCCAGCTGCGTAAACCTGTTGATGGTCTGACTGTAGTCGATGACCATCCTATGCTTCTCCCCGGTCTTTACCACCACTACTTGAGCTCTCCAGGGACTGTTGCTAGCTTCAATGACTCCTTCCCTCAGTAGTCTTTGGACCTCTGACCTAATAAAGATCCGGTCCTGGGCACTGTACCATCTGCTCCTGGTGGTGACGGGTTTGCAATCCGGGGTGAGGTTCGCAAACAGGGAAGGCGGAACGACCTTGAGGGTCGCGAGGCACAGACAGTGAGGGGGGGTATAGGGCCGCCGAATTTGAAAGTTAGACTTTGGAGATTACACTGGAAGTCTAAACCGAGGAGTGTGGCCACGCAGAGGTGGGGAAGGAAGTAGAGCATGTAATTTTTAAACACCCTTCCATGGACTGTGAGGTTTGCTATACAAAACCCCTTTATCTCGGAGTGGGAACCGGAGGCCAGGGAGATTTTTTGAATAACGGGGTGGACGAGGAGAGAACAGCGCCTTACCGTGTCGGGCTGTATGAAGCTCTCCGTGCTCCCAGAGTCGATTAAGCAGGACGTCTAGTGCCCGTTGATTTGTACTGTTGTTGTAGCAGTTGAGAGTGTTCGAGGCCGGGACTGATCCAGTGTCACCAAGGCTAATCTCAGCAGTTGAGTGTTCTCTTTGGGCGGTGTGCGGTCAGCCGAACTGGGGTCCTGGGAGTCCATCCAAGATGGCAGCTCCCATTGGTCTGGGGGTGCACAAAATGGCGGCGCCCATCCATCGAACGTGACGTCCATGGGACAAGATGGCGGCGCCCGGGGGCCGCACGTGGCCCTGGAGTAGGAAGATGGTGGCGCCCGCTAGCCGCACAGGCACCGTGGAGAGGTTTGTGGTGGCGGTCCGCATTCGCTGCCGGAGACTGCAGCGACCGCACGGGCCAGGCATACCACCACAAAGTGGCCCTTTTTACCGCATCCCTTGCAGGTGGATGCACGGGCCGGTCAGTGCTGCCGGGGGTGCTTGGCCTGCCCGCAAAAGTAGCAGCGTGCCCCCCGGGATTGCCAGGCCGCCTTGCAGCATAAGCTTGTGGGGGTATGGGAAATGTCTCGGGGTCGGCTGTGGAGGGGTTCCACACTGCCCAGGGAGCTGCCGCGCGGTCGGTAACGTAAACGCGGGCGTTTCGGGAGGCCACATCCAGGGAGCCTGCAAGGGCCCATGCCTCCTTGAGGCCTAGGGTGTCTTTTTCCAGCAATCGCTGGCGGATTTGGGAAGACAGCATACCTGCCACGAAAGTGTCCCGGATCAAAGGTTCTGTGTGGTCGCTCGCCGAAACTTGCGGGCAGCTGCAGTTTCTCCCCAACACCAGGAGCGCACGGTAGAATTCTTCCAGCGAATCCCCAGGGATTTATCGCCTCGTTGCTAGCAGATGTCGGGCGTAGACCTGGTTTACCGGGCGAATATAATGTCCTTTTAGCAATTCTATTGCTGCATCGAAGTCTTACGCGTCCTCAATGAGGGTGTAAATTTCCGGGCTCACCCTCGAGTGCAGGACTTGCATTTTCTGTTCTCCCGTGGGTGTGTTTTCGTCCGTTCCGAGGTATCCTTTAAAACAGGCCAGCCAGTGCTTGAAGATTGCCGCTGAGTTCGCCGCGTGGGGGCTGAGTTGCAGACACTCCGGCTTGATTCGGAGCTCCATCCTTTTAAATCTAGCTTATTAAATTGATGCACGATCAATGACCACTAAAGCGAGGTTGTAGTCCAACTGAAGGCTTTAATAAGCTAGATGTTTCCCCCCAGCAGCTCAGGTACAGAATGAAGGCTGCTGGGGCGGCACGGGCTCTTATACCCTGCCTTGCAGGGCGGAGCTACCATACAGCTTGACCAATAGGAAACATACAATATCTACCAATGGTGTTCCAGCATTACCAGGTACCGTAATACCTCTACACAGACTACCACAGGCTGTCAAGGGAAAATAAAAAGTTTTGTTGTTTGAAGTGATAGATGTACATATTCTTGGTTTATGACTTCACTATTTAAATCTGGGCTAATTTTTACAACATTAATATTTGTTCTGATTTTTGTGTTACCTATAATGAGTAGATGCTATCTAAGGTAGTGCATGTGAACATGTAAAATCTTGTTTTAATTCTGTGTACTCAAAAGCTAACAGAATTGGAATTAATGACTTTCTGTGAAAGAATAAAGACTCTATGTGTTCATGTGTAAGGCTGGAGAGTGTTGATGAAGTTGCAACAAATAATAGGATTTTCCATTCATTCAGAGTTATCTGGGGTTAGGGAATGGAAGCCAAAACCTTAGAAGGGTAATAAAATACAGAATATAGGCGACAAACAAAGTTTGAGCTAAGACTATAGAGAATTTAGATTTACAATGATAGCTGAGACAAAGGGATTAAATAAATAAACAAACAAAACATGTTAAAACCTAGAAGCATATGACCATAAGATGTGGAGAACAATTCAGCCATTTGGCCCTTGCTTCTGCTCCACCATTCAATCATTTGCTGATATGTTCCTCAACCCCATTCTCTGCCTTCTCCTCATAATCCCTGATCCTCTTATTAATCAAGAAATTCCCTTATTAATCAAGAACACCTGACTTGTGCTTGAGGTGCTGTTACCTACAGGGCTACAGACCACGAGCTGGAAAGTGGAATTAGGCAGAGTAGTTCCTTCTTAGAACGTAAGAACTAGGAGCAGGAGTAGACTATTTAGCCTTGTGAGTCTGCTCCACCATTTAATATGATCATAGCTGATATCATCATGGTCTCATCTCCACTGTCCTGCCCATTCTCCATAACAAAGAACAAAGAAATGTACAGCACAGGAACAGGCCCTTCAGCCCTCCAAGCCCGTGCCGACCATACTGCCCGACTAAACTACAATCTTCTACACTTCCTGGGTCCGTATCCTTCTATTCCCATCCTATTCATATATTTGTCAAGATGCCCCTTAAATGTCCCTATCGTCCCTGCTTCCACTACCTCCTCCGGTAGTGAGTTCCAGGCACCCACTACCCTCTGCGTAAAAAACTTGCCTCGTACATCTACTCTAAACCTTGCCCCTCTCACCTTAAACCTATGCCCCCTAGTAATTGACCCCTCTACCCTGGGGAAAAGCCTCTGACTATCCACTCTGTCTATGCCCCTCATAATTTTGTATACCTCTATCAGGTCGCCCCTCAACCTCCTTCGTTCCAGTGAGAACAAACCGAGTTTATTCAATCGCTCCTCATAGCTTATGCCCTCCATACCAGGCAACATTCTGGTAAATCTCTTCTGCACCCTCTCTAAAGCCTCCACGTCCTTCTGGTAGTGTGGCGACCAAAATTGAACACTATACTCCAAGTGTGGCCTAACTAAGGTTCTATACAGCTGCAACATGACTTGCCAATTCTTATACTCAATGCCCCGGCCAATGAAGGCAAGCATGCCGTATGCCTTCTTGACTACCTTCTCCACCTGTGTTGCCCCTTTCAATGACCTGTGGACCTGTACTCCTAGATCTCTTTGACTTTCAATACTCTTGAGGGTTCTACCATTCACTGTATATTCCCTACCTGCATTAGCCCTTCCAAAATGCATTACCTCACCTTTGTCCGGATTAAACTCCATCTGCCATCTCTCCGCCCAAGTCTCCAGACAATCTAAATCCTGCTGTATCCTCAGACAGTCCTCATCGCTATCCGCAATTCCACCAACCTTTGTGTCGTCTGCAAACTTACTAATGAGACCAGTTACATTTTCCTCCAAATCATTTATATATACTACAAAGAGCAAAGGTCCCAGCACTGATCCCTGTGGAACACCACTGGTCACAGCCCTCCAATTAGAAAAGCATCCCTCCATTGCTACCCTCTGCCTTCTATGGCCTAGCCAGTTCTGTATCCACCTTGCCAGTTCACCCCTTATCCCGTGTGACTTCACCTTTTGTACTAGTCTACCATGAGGGACCTTGTCAAACGCCTTACTGAAGTCCATATAGACAACATCTACTGCCCTACCTGCATCAATCATCTTAGTGACATCCTCGAAAAACTCTATCAAGTTAGTGAGACACAACCTCCCCTTCACAAAACCGTGCTGCCTCTCACTAATACGTCCATTTGCTTCCAAATGGGAGTAGATTCTGTCTCGAAGAATTCTCTCCAGTAATTTCCCTACCACTGAAGTAAGGCTCACCGGCCTGTAGTTCCCGGGATTATCCTTGCTACCCTTCTTAAACAGAGGAACAACATTGGCTATTCTCCAGTCCTCCGGGACATCCCCTGAAGACAGCGAGGATCCAAAGATTTCTGTCAAGGCCTCAGCAATTTCCTCTCCAGCCTCCTTCAGTATTCTGGGGTAGATCCCATCAGGCCCTGGGGACTTATCTACCTTAATATTTTTTAAGACACCCAACACCTCGTCTTTTTGGATCACAATGTGACCCAGGCTATCTACACCCCCTTCTCCAGACTCAACATCTACCAATTCCTTCTCTTTGGTGAATACTGATGCAAAGTATTCATTTAGTACCTCGCCCATTTCCTCTGGCTCCACACATAGATTCCCTTGCCTATCCTTCAGTGGGCCAACCCTTTCCCTGGCTACCCTCTTGCTTTTTATGTACGTGTAAAAAGCCTTGGGATTTTCCTTAACCCTATTTGCCAATGACTTTTCATGACCCCTTCTAGCCCTCCTGACTCCTTGCTTAAGTTCCTTCCTACTTTCCTTATATGCCACACAGGCTTTGTCTGTTCCCAGCCTTTTAGCCCTGACAAATGCCTCCTTTTTCTTTTTGACGAGGCCTACAATATCACTCGTCATCCAAGGTTCCCGAAAATTGCCGTATTTATCTTTCTTCCTCACAGGAACATGCCTGTCCTGTATTCCTTTCAACTGACACTTGAAAGCCTCCCACATGTCAGATGTTGATTTGCCCTCAAACATCCGCCCCCAATCTATGTTCTTCAGTTCCCGCCTAATATTGTTATAATTAGCCTTCCCCCAATTTAGCACATTCATCCTCGGACCACTCTTATCCTTGTCCACCAGTACTTTAAAACTTACTGAATTGTGGTCACTGTTACCGAAATGCTCCCCTACTGAAACATCTACCACCTGGCCGGGCTCATTCCCCAATACCAGGTCCAGTACCGCCCCTTCCCTAGTTGGACTGTTTACATATTGTTTTAAGAAGCCCTCCTGGATGCTCCTTACAAACTCCGCCCCGTCTAAGCCCCTGGCACTAAGTGAGTCCCAGTCAATATTGGGGAAGTTGAAGTCTCCCATCACCACAACCCTTTTGTTTTTACTCTTTTCCAAAATCTGTCTACCTATCTGCTCCTCTATCTCCCGCTGGCTGTTGGGAGGCCTGTAGTATACCCCCAACATTGTGACTGCACCCTTCTTATTCCTGATCTCTACCCATATAGCCTCACTGCCCTCTCGCAGTATAGCTGTGATATTCTCCCGAACAAGTAGCGCAACTCCGCCTCCCCTTTTACATCCCCCTCTATCCCGCCTGAAACATCTAAATCCTGGAACGTTTAGCTGCCAATCCTGCCCTTCCCTCAACCAGGTCTCTGTAGTGGCAACAACATCATAGTTCCAAGTAGTAATCCAAGCTCTATGTTCATCTGCCTTACCCGTAATGCTCCTTGCATTAAAACATATGCACTTCAGGCCACCAGACCCGCTGTGTTCAGCAACTTCTCCCCGTCTGCTCTGCCTCAGAGCCACACTGTCCCTATTCCCTAGTTCTCCCTCAATGCTCTCACCTTCTGACCTATTGCTCCCGTGCCCACCCCCCTGCCATACAAGTTTAAACCCTCCCGTGTGACACTAGCAAACCTCGCGGCCAGGATATTTATGCCTCTCCGGTTTAGATGCAACCCGTCCATCTTATACAGGTCACACCTGCCCCGGAAGAGCTCCCAGTGGTCCAGATAACGGAAACCCTCCCTCCTACACCAGCTGTTTAGCCACGTGTTTGTCTGCTCTATCTTCCTATTTCTAGCCTCACTGGCACGTGGCACAGGGAGTAATCCCGAGATTACAACCCTCGAGGTCCTATCTTTTAACTTTCTGCCTAGCTCCCTGAACTCCTGCTGCAGGACCTCATGCCCCTTCCTGCCTATGTCGTTAGTACCAATATGTACAACGACCTCTGCCTGTTTGCCCTCCCCCTTCAGGATTCCCTCTACCCGTTCGGAGACATCCTGGACCCTGGCACCAGGGAGGCAACATACCATCCTGGAGTCTCTTTCACGTCCACAGAAGCGCCTATCTGTGCCCCTGACTATAGAGTCCCCTATTACTATTACTCTTCTGCGCTTTGACCCTCCCTTCTGAACATCAGAGCCAGCCGTGGTGCCACTGCTCTGGCTGCTGCTGTTTTCCCCTGATAGGCTATCCCCCCCGACAGTATCCAAAGGGGTATATCTGTTCGAGAGGGGGACAACCACAGGGGATTCCTGCACTGACTGCCTGCCCTTTCTGGTGGTCACCCATTTCTCTGCCTGCACCTTGGGTGTGACCACATTTACATAACTGCGATCTATGACGCTTTCCGCCACCTGCATGCTCCCAAGTGCATCCAATTGCTGCTCCAACCGAACCATGCGGTCTGTGAGGAGCTGCAGTTGGGTGCACTTTCTGCAGATGAAGCCATCCGGGACGCTGGAAGCCTCCCGGACCTGCCACATCTCACAGTCAGAGCACAGCACCTCTCTAACTGACATTGCGTCAATTAATTAAAATTAAAATTTGTCTTTTTTTTTTTTAAATACTTTTTTTTTTAAATTGCAAAGTTACTGTCAACTATCTGTTTCCTAGCACTAGATTTCTAATAGAAATGCGATAGCTAACTATAATACTCTCCGATCTCTGGCTTAGATATCCTCTAAATTATAATTAAGTTATGATGTTTAATTAGTTCCCAAATACTCAAATGTTTTTTAAATTTAGGTTAGAATCCCAACCAGCCACTCTGGCCACAGCTTTTCTGTGATGTCACTTCAGTTTCCCCCCGACACACACAATTTGAAAAAAGGTATAAAAGTAAAAATCACTTACTTACCTTCTGAGTGTCTGAGATGTTCTCAGGTTCTCTCGCTGACAGAGACTGCTCCTCCACCTCCGATCCTTGACCTGCACAATGTTAATAATATAATAATATAATATGGCACTTACCTTACACCTATGGGTCTTATTATTAGGTTAGAGGAGGAGGGCGGGTGGGAGACACTACACGTGTAGTGTCTCGGGTTTCCTCGCCACCAGAATTTATTGGTTGGGGGGGGGGGGGGGACTTGCCAGAGGTCGAACGTCCGGTTCCCGCCTTATATAAAAACAAATAAAACAGAAAAGAAGAACAGACACGGGACCAGGCAAGGCTTTTTAAATTCACTACTCACCTCCCAGAAGGCCCCTGCGCACCGCTGCCGCCGAAATCCAAAGGGCTGCTCCTGTAAAGGTAAGAGCTTTTAAACTCACTACTCACCTCCCAGAAGGCCCCTGCGCACCGCTGCCGCCGAAATCCAAAGGGCTGCTCCTGTAAAGGTAAGAGCTTTTAAACTCAACTACTCACCTCCCAGAAGGCCCCTGCGCACCGCTGCCGCCGAAATCCAAAGGGCTGCTCCTGTAAAGGTAAGAGCTTTTAAACTCACTACTCACCTCCCAGAAGGCCCCTGCGCACCGCTGCCGCCGAAATCCAAAGGGCTGCTCCTGTAAAGGTAAGAGCTTTTAAACTCACTACTCACCTCCCAGAAGGCCCCTGCGCACCGCTGCTGCCGAAATCCAAAGGGCTGCTCCTGTAAAGGTAAGAGCTTTTAAACTCACTACTCACCTCCCAGAAGGCCCCTGCGCACCGCTGCCGCCGAAATCCAAAAACACTTCAACCCATTACTAATTAAAGCATCCTATCTGGCTGCATCAGCCTGGTATGGGAACTGCTCTGCCCAAGATCGTAACAAAATACAGAGGGCCATGAGCATAGCCAGTCCATCATGCAAACCCGCCTCCCATCCATTGACTAAGTCTACATCTCCCACTGCCTTGGGAAAGTGGGCAGCATAATCAAAGAGCACTCCCACCCAGCTTATTCACTCTTCCAACTTCTTCCATCGGGCAGGAAATACAAAGGTGTGAGAACACGCACTAACAGATTCAAAAACAGCTTCTGCCCCGCTTTTACCCTCTTATGGACTGATCTGATTTCTCCATGCATCCTCTCCACTGAACTACACTCCTTTATGCTTCATCCAATGCCTGTGTTTCTGTATTTTCATTGCGTATTTATGTTTGCCCTATGTTTTTTTTTCATGTATGGAATGATCTGTCTGAGCTGTACGCAGAACAATACTTTTCACTGTACCTCAGTACACGTGACAATAAACAAATCCAATCCAATCCCCAAAATCTGTCTAAATCCTCCTTAAATTTACTCACTGCTCCAGCATCCACTGCACTCTGGGTTGCGAATTCCACAGATTGACACCCCTTTGGGAGAAGTAGTTTTAAATTTGCTACCCCTTATCCTGAGGCTATGACCTCTCGTTCTAGAATGCCCCACAAGAGGATGGGCAGCACGGCACCGGCAGGGTCGGGCACAGGGAAAGATGCATTGACAGGGAAGATGGCAGAGTCAAGCTTTCCAGGTGAGGCTGCCTTTACAGTGGCCAATGCACTGAACTGAGCGGCAAGGGAGAGAGATGTTGGAATCTCTCAACCATTCGGTGGAGGATCTGCTCGCCCCGAATAGGGAGACACTTCGAAGAACAGTGGAGGTGGTGCAAGAGCAGGGTGAGGCACTGAAGGGGATGGAGGAAGCAATGTCAAGGCACGGTATCCAGCACGCCTCTCTAGATGTGGAGAGGCAGAAATAAGGGCCTCAGAGCCAAGGTGGAGAACCTTGAGAACATATCACGGCGGCAGAACTTGAGGATTGCAGGGCTGCCAGAGGGCTTGGAGGGCCCTAGGCCGACATAGTTTGTGCGGCGATGTTGTAGAAGTTTATGGGGGAGGACAACTCCCCTCCCATCCCCCCACCCTCTTTGTCTTGGTGTTCAATCGCTTCAGCCAAAACCATGGGCAAATGAGCCACCGAGTGCAGTGATTACATGCTTCTATAGCTCTCAGTTGAAGGAGAAGGTGCTGAGGTATGCCAAGCAGACCCAAGAGGTGAGGTGGGACGAAGCTGGGATCCATATGCAGCAGGATCTCACGGACTTGGCGAAGCGGCCTTTAACAAGTGAAGTCAGCACTGTACAAGAGTGGAGTGTGCTTTGGAGTGGTTTACCTGGCGAAGCTAAGAGTTAGCCACATTTCAAGGGATCATTTCTTGGTTGAGGAGGCGGAGGCGTTTGTGAAGGCAGAAGGAATGGGGGAATGGGACTGGTTTGAACATGGTGGAAGAGAGACTGTTGCTGTTGTGGTATGGGGTTGGTTGGTGACAAATGTTATGATAAAGATTTATGTTTTGGTTCATTCGGGTATTTTGATTTTGGTGCCCTTACAAGTCTTTTAATGTAACCTAGAATACCGTGGGCAGTTTTGGTCTCCTTTTCTGAGAAAGGATGTTCTTGCTCTCAAGGGTGTGCAGCAAAGGTTTACTAGGCTGATTCCATGGATGGTGGAACTGACGTATGAGGAGATTGGTTTCGCTGGAGTTCAGACGAATGAAGGGGGATCTCATACAGACTTATAAACTTTTATCGGGACTAGATAGGGAGGATGTTCCCGATGGTGGGTGTGTCCAGAGTCAGGGGTCACAAGCTGAAGATTCGGGATAAATCATTTAGGACAGAGATGAGACGACATTTCTTCACCCAAAGAGTGGTGAGCCTGTGGAATTCATTACCACAGGAAGTTGAGGCTAAGACATTGAATACATTCAAGAGGCGGATATATATGGCACTTGAGGCAAATGGTAGGGGTTTGGATTTTAGGAGGAATTTTGATGTGGCAGGGGAGTTGGATGGGGAGAGGTTTTGATCTTGTTTGTTTGCATTGTAGAACCCCTCTGTCGCCGCCCCACCTCCCCCCCCCCCCCAACCCAAGCTCAAACATCACCTTGCCCAGGGTCAAAAACTTCAGCAGATCTCCCGCATCGCTGAGGCACAGGGCAGAGAGACTGACCTCCACCACAACAGGACCCACCTACAAGCGATCAGCGAGGCGAAGGCTAAAACATCTGCACTGCACCCGCCTGCAACTCGGGCCTGTCCGACACCCCAAAAATAGCTTCTAAGGGATTGGGCTGCAACTCTGGCGAATCCGACTCCACCTCCCTATGCAAGGCCCTCGAGATTATGCTAAATACCTCACCGCAATACCTTTCCAGCTTTGGGCAGGACCAAAACATGTCAAGGTGGTTAGTGGGGGGCCCTCCCACATCGCTCACAGACATCCTCCACCCCCTCAAATGGGGAGGTTTCTCTCTTGGTGCTATGGGAGGCTCTGAGGGCAGTGGTGAGGGGGAAAGCGATTGCTTACAAAGTGCAGGTGGATAGGGAAACAAGGGAGGAGTGTCAGCGGCTGGTGAATGAGATATTGGAAGTGGATGGGAAATATTCGGAGGACCCAACTCCAGAGTTTTTAGCCAGCAGGAAGCTGCTGTAGGGACAGTTTGATCTGGTGTCCACGGATAAAGTGGTACGGCAGTTGAGACGGGCAAAGGGGGTAGTTGCTGAGTACGGGGGAAAAGGCAAGCCTCCTGTTGACGTGCCAGTTAAGGCGACAGGTGAAATCCCAGGAAATTGTTCAGATTCAGGTGGGGGCTGGTGTTGTCACTGGAGGAGATGAATAGAGTGTTTGAGGAGTTCTGTAAGAAGTTGTACAGCTCAAAGCCGCTGGGGGTTGAGTCTGATAAGGTGGAATTTTTGGACGGATTGGAGTGGCCCACATTGGTGGAGGAAAATCTGGAACTTGGAGGAAGTTAGGAAGGCGATAAAGAGTATGCAGACGGAACTTCCGGTGGCAGCTATTGAGTGAAAGGTCGCACATTTGGCAGCTCCCGCTCTTGGTGGTCTTTTTGTGGCTTTTAAGCTGGATTCCATAGGAATTTTTCAGAATAAGGTTGTAAAAGCGAGAGGAGAAGGTGACCCCTAGTTTATGGAGCTGCGCCCAAGGAAAAATCAAAAAGGGAGAAATCAAAAGTTGGCTGGAAGCGAGGACCAGAGTTTGAAGGAGGCAATGGCGGGGAAGCAGGGTTTGACCTCACCAACTCAATGGTCGACGGACCAGTTGGTGGACTTCTTGACTGAGAAGTTCGCTCAACATCGCAAGGAATGTGCGGAGGACTCGATCAGAGCGGTGGTCAATCGTGTGGAGGCGAGTTTGACGACCCAGAGACAGGCGATCCAGAAGTTGGGGGAGCTGGCGGTGGAACGAGAGGAGCAGTCCACTGCAATGGCAATGGAGATCGGGATGCTACAGGACCAACAGAAACAGCTGCTGGAGAAGATGGAGGACTTGGAGGACCGTTCTCAGAGACAGAATATCCGGATCGTGATCTGCCAGAGGGGAAAGAAGGATTGGATGCCAGTGCGTATGTGGGGAAGATGCTGGATAAGTTGGTAGGGGAAGGTTCGTTCCCCAAGCCGTTGGAGGTGGACCGGGCCCATAGGGGAGTGAGTCCCCGAGGGCGATGGTGGTACGGCTGCATCGGTTCCTAGATAAGGAACGCATCATGAGGTGGGCCAGGTAACAAAACACTGCATGTGGAAAGATTCTGAGATCTGGGTGTACCAGGACTTGGGAGCAGAATTCGCAAAGAGGAGGGCGAGTTTTAATAAAGTCAAGTCAGCCCTGTACGAGAAGCAAATAAAGTTTGGTCTGCTTTACCCGGCCCGTCTTTGGGTGACCTATGATGGTCGAGAGCTGTAATTTGGCTCGCCGGAGGACGTGGCGGACTTCATGAAGGACAATAACCTGGTGGACAAACAAAGATCTTAACCCTTGACTGTAGAGAACTGAGTTAGAAATTATGCGTTGCCCTTATAAACACCATGGTCTTTTGATTCTGTAATTTAAGTTGCGATGTTCGAAAAGCTGTTTGAATTTTTACATGTATAATTCCTTTTTCTTTGTCCGGTCTTTTCTATTTCGTCCTGCTTGAAGGTGTTAGAATATATAAGATTTTGTTAAGGGAGGAGGGGTGGGCCTCTGTGCTTGGACCTTGGGAGGGATTGTTTGTTAGTTTTTTGCACTTTTTGCCATTGTTCTGGGAACTTATACTAAGAGTGGGGGGGGTGGGGAACCAGCAGGTGGTAGGATGCTAGGTGCCGGGGGCGGGAGCTGCTAGGCTAGCTGGGAGGGCTAGATCACGGAAGCAAAGTAGGGGGTGAGTTGAAGATTAACGTAGTGGGGGGGGGGGGCTGCTGGTGAGATGGGGACTTTTAGGAAGTTGGAGGAGGAGAGTAGATGATGGTAACGGCCAAGGGGCGGGCCAGGTGAGGTGCGGGCATGGGCCAAGGGAAGGTTATGGCTGATCGACAGGGGACAGGGGTAGGTGCCCCCGACCAGGATGATTACGTGGAATGTTCGTGGACTGAATGGGACGGTCAAAAGATCCCGTGTGTTTGCACACTTGAGACAGCTGAAGGCGGACGTGGCCATGTTGCAGGAGACGCACTTGAAGCAGGGAGACCAAGTTAGACTTTGGGGGGATTATTTTAATACAGTTCTGGATATTAGACTAAACCGGTCAAGTTCCAGGTCGGGGAAAGTATCAGCAATGGCAAAAGAACTGCGGGGTTTATGGAGCGCAAGGGGGGGGTGCATCCATGGAGATTTGGGAAGCTAAGGAGCAAGGAGTATTCATTCTACTCCCATGTGCACAAGGTATAGACTTTTTCGTACTTGACAAAACGCTGTTAGCGGGGGTGGAGGACACTAAGTATTCAGCAATCATGGTGTTGGACCACGCTCCACACTGGATAGACCTACAGGTAAGCACAGGAAAGACCCAGCATCCACAGTGGCGGTTAGATGTAGGGCTGTTAGTGGAGGATGAGATTTGTGAGCGGGTGAGGGAGGTACATAAAGAGCAATGACATGGGAGAGACCGCTGCAGGCGTGGTTTGGGAAGCATTGAAGACAGTTATCAGAGGGGAATTTATTTCAATTCGGGCCCACAGGGAGAAGACAGAACGGACGGAGTTGGACAGGATAATAGGTGAAAGCTTACAGGTGGACAGGAGATATGCGGAGGCTCCAGATGAGGAACTCCTGAAGGAGCGTCAGGGACTCCAAATGGAATTTGGGCTCCTGTCCACAGGTAAGGCAGAAGGGCAGGTGAGGAGGGTGAAAGGGGCAATATACGAATATGGTGAGAAAGCCAGTAGGATGTTAGCACATCAACTGAGGAAGCAGGAGGCAGCGAGAGAAATTGGGAAAGTAAAGGATATGAGGGGGAAGGTAGTGGTGGACCCAGGGGCGATAAATGATGTGTTTCACGAATTCTATAGTCGACTCTATGAATTGGAACCCCAGTCAGGGAGGAGGGTATGAAACAATTTTTCGAGAGGCTCGAGTTCCCGAAGGTAGATGAGGAGCTGCTGGAATGACTGGGGGGCCCAATTTGGCTCGGGGAAGTGTTAGACGGGTTGGGGATGATGCAATCGGGTAAGGTCCCGGGCCCAGATGGATACCTAGTGGAGTTTTATGAAAGGTTTTCTGCGTTACTGGGGCCGTTCCTGGTTAAGGCGTCTGTGTGGTCACCGATCTGTGACAATCACAGTTTTGTTCCGGGGGGCTGGATGGGGGCTTTAGGAGGTGGCAGCAGGCATGGATTGAGAGATTTGGGGATCTCTTCATTCAGGAGGGTTTCCTGAGCCTGGAGGCATTAGAGGAGTTTGAGTTGCCGGGTGGGAACGGGCTTCGGTACCTACAGGTACAGGACTTTGTCCAGAGGCAGGTTCCAAGCTTTCCTCGCCTCCCGAGGGGATTACAGGGTAAGGTGATGTCAAAAACGGGAGTTGGAGGGGGGGGGGAACTTGGAGATATGCAAGGAGTTGATGGAGTGGGAAGTAGCCCTATCGGGGAGGAGAAGAGGAAGTGGGAAGAGGAGCTGGGAGGAAAGTTGGAAATCTCATTATGGGAAAAATCTCCGAAGAGAGTAAATTCATCCTCGTCTTGTGCCAGACTTAGCCTGATCCAGTTCAAGGTGGTTCATAGGGCCCACATGACAGTAGCCCGGATGAGCAGGTTTTTTGAGGAAGTGGAGGATAGGTGCGGACGCTGTGGGGGATGCCGGGCGAATCATGTACATATGTTCTGGCCGTGTCCGAAGTTGAGGGGATTCTGGCAGGGATTTGCGGACATCATGTCAGAGGTCCTGGGTGTGCAGCACGGTGGCGCAGTGGGCTAGCCCTGCTGCGCCTCAGTGCCGAGGTCCCTGATTCGATCCCGGCTCTGAGTCACTGTCCATGTGGAGTTTACACATTCTCCCCGTGTTTTCGTTGGTTTTGGCCCCACAACCCAAAGATGTGCAGACTAGGTGGATTGGCCATGCTAAATTGCCCCTTAATTGGAAAAAGTTAATTGGGTACTCGAAATATTTTTTTTTATATGTCAGAGGTCCTGGACCTCCCGCCCCCGGCACCTAGCATCCTACCACCTGCTGGTTCCCCACCCCCCCACTCTTAGTATAAGTTCCCAGAACAATGGCAAAAAGTGCAAAAAACTAACAAACAATCCCTCCCAAGGTCCAAGCACAGTGTCTCAGAGTACAGAATTGGCAATATTTGGGGTATCGGAACATCCGGGGGTCAAGGGGGGTAGGGAGGCCGATTGTCTGGTCTTCTCCTCCCTGGTGGCCTGGAGACTGATTTTGCTGGGATGGAGAGACTTAGAACCCCCAAAGTAAGGAGCGTGGGTCAGCGACATGGCGGGGTTTCTCAGGCTGGAAAAGATCAAGTTCACCTTGAGAGGATCAATTCAGGGGTTCGCCCAGAGGTGGCAGCCGTTCATCAGCTTCTTCAAGGAAAATTGAATGTCAGCAGTAAGGGAGGGAGCGGAAATGGGAAGGGGGGGGGGGGGGAAATGTGGGAGGCATGGTAGGGTAAGTCAAGGACAGGGAACTTAGTACACGGGTAATTAGGAAACAGGGCGGCGGTAGTAAGGGGGCGTTGTTTTGAGGTTTTTTTGCATGTGTCGGCCCACGCAGTTGTTTAAGGAATGTTAAAGTGTTAAACTGTAAACTGAAAATTACAAATGCTTCAATAAAATGTTTTCTAAAAAAAATGTATGCAGACAGGGAAGGAACCAGGGCCAGATGGGCGCCCGGTGGAGTTTTAAAAAAATATTTTTATTCTCCTCCTTTTTCACATTTTCTTCCAAATTTACACCCAACAATAAACAATAATCAATAACGAATGCAATGTCAATCCCAATATCAATAACAACGATCACATCCTCCCACCAAACCCCAAACATTAGCCCGCATGTTAACAGAAACAAATGACAAAAAGGAATCAGGAATCACCCATAGTCACCGTTAACACATACAGTCCCCCACCCCGCCCCCACTTAATGTTCGATGTAATCCAATTCTCGAAAGTGCATAATGAATAACGCCCATGAATTGTAGAACCCCCCCATCCTTCCCCTCAGTTCAAATTTGACCTTTTCAAGCGTCAAGAATTCCAGCAGGTCCCCCCGCCACGCCAGGGCACAGGGTGGAGAGGTTGATCTACACCCTAACATGATCCGCCTTCGGGCGATCAACGAGGCGAAGGCTACAACATCTGCCTCCGCGCCAGTTTCCAACCCCGGCTGGTCCGACACCCCGAATAGGGCCTCCCAAGGGCCCGGGTCCAGTTTCAAGTGCACCACTTTAGAGATTATCCTAAAAACCTCCTTCCAGTAATCCTCCAGCTTTGGACAGCACCAAAGCACATGAACGTGGTTTGTGGGCCCCCCCTGCAACATTCACACACATCTTCTACCCCCTCAAAGAGCCAGCTCATCCTCGCCCTTGTAAGGTGTGCTCTATACCCCACCTTCAGCTGCATCAGTCCCAACCTCGCACACGAGGTGGAGGCGTTCACCCTCCGGAGCACCTCACACCAGAACCCCTCCTCCATACCCTCTCCCAACTCCTCCTCCCACTTTGCCTAGATCCCTTCCAGCAGCGCCTTCTCCTCACCAAAATAGCCTTGTAAACCGCCGATACTACACCCATCTCCAGTTCCTCTGTCGCCAGCACCTCCTCCAGCAATGTGAAGGCTGGTTCGACTGGGAAGCTCTGTATCTCCTGGCAAAGTCTCGAACCTGCACGTATCTAAATATTTCCCCCTGCTCCAGCCCATACTTCGTTCCCAGCTCCTTCAATCCCACAAATCGACCACCAAGAAACAAATCTTTTAGTGTCCTATTTCCTTTCCCCTCCCATCTCTGAAAATTTCCATCCCACTTCCGTGGCTCAAATCTACGCGTCCCCCGAATCGGTATTTTCCTTGACCCTGCCCCCAACCCGTAGTGCTGGCAAAACTGCCTCCAAATTCTCAACGAAGCTATTACTACCGGACTCCCTGAGTATTTCCTCAGGGCCGTCGGGAGCGGCGCTGTCGCAAGTGCCTTCAATCCCGACCCCTACACAAACTGTCCTCCATTCTGACCCATTGGGAGTCAATCCCTCTGACCCAGCTCCGTATCTTCTCCACATTCACCGCCCAATAATAATACATCAGGTTCAGAAGACCCAAACCCCCTGCCTGCCTTTCTCTCTGTAGTAGCACCTTTCTAATTCTGGACACCTTCCCTCTCCACATGAACAAGGTAATCATCCCTTCAATTTATCTAAAAAATGCCTTTGGCAGGAAAATCGGCAGACATTGAAAAATAAACAAGAATCGCAGCAGCACATTCATTTTAACCGCCTGTACCCGACCCGCCAGTGACAGAGGAAGGCCATCCCACCTTACCAGATCAGCTTTCACCCTCCCCACCAAAACAGAAATGTACCTACGGAGCCCCCCCTCCCCCCCCAATCCCGAGCAACCTGCACCAACAGGTATCTAAAGCGAGTCCCTGCCCTACAGAATGGCAGCCCCATCACGGCCCTCACCCCTGGCCACTCGGTTCCAACATGTATAACAAGTCATCGGCATATAAGGACACCCTATCCTCTATTCCACCCCCCACACTATCCCTTTCCATACCCCCGAACTTGTTAACATGATGGCCAATGGCTCAATCGCAAGTGCAAATAGCAGGCGTGACATAGGATATCCCTGCCTAGTCCCACGGTGGAGAGGAAAGTATTCTGAGCTGATGTTATTTGTGCGGACACTGGCCCTCGGCTCCTTATATAATAGCTTTACCCAGTCCACAAATCTGGGTCCAATTCCAAACCGCTCTAGAACTGCCATCAAGTACCCCTATTCTACCCGGTCAAACGCATTCTCGGCGTCCAATACCACAACCACCTCGGTTTCCTTCCCCTCCGCTGGTATCATAACCACGTTCAATACCCTCCTAACGTTCGAACAGAACTGCCTCCCTCTCACAAACCCCGTCTGATCTTCACCTATCACCTTCGGGAGGCACTCCTCTAGCCTACCTGCCAATACCTTCGCCAATATCTTTGCGTCTACGTTTAAAAGTGATATGGGACTACACGACCCACACTCCGTCGGATCCTTATCTTTCTTAAATAACAGGGAAATCGATGCCTGCCCCAAAGTTTGTGGTCACACACCCTTCCCTATCGCCTCCTCAAACATCCCCACCATCAGCGGTAGAAGCTCATTTTTGAATTTTTAAATAATATTCCACTGGAAACCCATCCGGCCCTGCCACCTTCCCCGACAGCATCCTCCCAATTGCATCATTTATCTCCTGCTCCATTATCTCCCCCTCTGATTAGCCCTGTCCCCCTACCCTAACCTCGGGTACTCCAGCCCATCATCTTGGAATTTCATTTAATCTCCCGGCCTCCCCCAGGTGGCTCAGACCTGTACAACCTCTCATAGAATTCCTTAAAGACCTTGTTAATGTCATCTGGAGCTACCCAACTTCCCTGCCCTTTCCCGCATCTGGACAATTTCCCTTGCCGCAGCCTCCCTATGCAGCTGACCCGCCAACATGGAGCCTTTTCTCCATGCTCGTAAACTGCCCCCCTTGCTCGCCTCAATTGGCGTACCGCCTTCCTGGTAGATAGTCGGTCAAAGCTCGCCTGGAGATCCTTCCGCTTTTCCAACTACGCTGGGTCCCTATCTTCTGCATACCTGGGGCTGGTTTAGCACACTGGGCTAAATAGCTGGCTTTTAAAGCAGACCCAGGCAGGCCAGTAGCGCGGTTCAATTCCTCTACCAACCTCCCCGAATAGGCGCCGGAATGTGGCGACTAGGGGCTTTTCACAGTAACTTCATTTGAAGCCTACTTGTGACAATAAGCGATTTTCCTTTCCATTTTCACCTCCTGTCTACCTCCAGCATCTCATCTATTACCCGCTGACGTTCCAACCTCTCCTCTTAGTCTAGTCTATCCTTGAATGAGATCTCCTCACCCCTCACCACTGCCTTTAAAGCCTCCCAGACGGCCCACTTCGACATCTCACCCATGCAGTTAAAACCTACATATTCCTCAATTACTTTTTCAATTTTGTCTTAGAACCCTCGGTCCCCCAACAGTTCCACGCCTAACTTCCACCCTGGTCTCTGTACCATCCCCTTCTCCAGTACCATATCCATCCAATGCGGAGCATGATCTGATATTGCAATTGCCGAGTACTCCTACCCTTTAACCCCAGCCAGCATGAAAAAGTCAATCCGCGAGTATACCTGATGGACCGTTGAGAAAAACGTGTACTCCCGCCCTCTCGGGTTCAGAAACCCCCAAGGACCACCCCTCCCATTTCCATCATTAGCCCAGCCAATACCTTCGTCCCCCCCTTGACGGGACCAGTGGGTGCGGTCGTGACCTGTCGAATCCTGGCTCCTGCACCAAGTTCCAGTACCCCCCACTAACAGTTTGTGTGTCTCCAAGTCGGGGATGGTCCCACACACCTTCTTCATGAATCCCACATCGTCCCAATTGGGACCATATACAATTACCAGCACCATTAGTCACCCCTCCAGCGCCCCAGTCACAATCACATACCTACCCCCGATCTGCAACCACCTTCTCCATCTGGAGCCGTACCCTTTTGCTAACCATTACCGCTACCCCTCGAGCCCGTCAGTCAAATCCAGAATGAAACACCTGAATAACCCAGCCCTTTTTAAGACTCACTTGATCCTTCACCCTCAGGTGAGTCTCCTGCAGCATTGCTAAATCGGCCGTCAAACTTTTAAGATGCGCAAGCACCCTTGACCTCTTGATTGGGCCTCCCAACCCCCTCATGTTCCACGTGACTATCCTAACTGGGGGAGTCTCACCCCCCCCCCCCCCCCCTTATCCACCATCATACCACCGGGCACTGCCCCATGAGCCTGACCCGTCCCTTTCCATTATTAACGTTGAACCCACTCCCCCTCCTCCCAGAACCCCTCCTGCACATCCCCTCGAAAGAATCTCACCCAGTATCATCCAGTCCCAGAAGAAAAAGAAAAACAATCTAACCCATGCAATTCAATAAAATAACATATAACCGACCGAACAAAAATGCCAATGAAACCAAACCAAAAACTTAAACACGATAACAATGTGAAGTCAAGTAAATTACAATACAGGTCAGTGAAAGGAAAGTTATAACATTTATACATTTTCCAGCTTTCCAATCACAGTCCACGATCTCTCTTCCAGCTCCACTCCTCACTTCTGTCCCAAGCCTTCTGCCTTCATGAACACCTGAGTCGCCTCCACCATTTCAAAATAAAAATCTTTTGGGGTTGTACGTCACCCTCAGCTTTGCCGGGTTTGCCATACCAAATCGCAGTCCCTTGTTGTACAGTGCCGCCTTCACTCGGCTGAACGCCGCTCGTCTCTCTGCCAACTCCACCGTCAAGTCCTGGTAAATCCGAACACTAGCACCAGCCCACTGCACCTCCTGCTTCTGCTTCGTCCAGTTTAACACCTTCTCCTTCATGTGGTATTTATGGAAGCAGATAATTACTGCTCTCGGCGGCTCATTTACTTTGGGTTCCGGTCTTTACGACCGATGAGCTCGGTCCAGTTCATACTGGGAGGGGTCTTCACCCTCCTCCATCAACTCCGCCAGCATCTTAGCAAAGTACTCAGTTGGCCTTGAGCCCTCTGCCCCTTCAGGCACGCCCATAATTCTCAGATTGTGCCGCCTGAGCGGTTCTCCAAGTCCACGAGCTTTGCTCGGAGTCCTCTGTTGACCTCCACCACGCTCCGCAGTTCATCTCCCATCAAGGTGAGCTGGTCGCTGTGCTGCAACACGGCCTCCTTCACTTCCTTCATCTTTTCACCTTGTTCTCTCATCTCAGCCGATGTCTTTGCCACATCCACCTTACCGGGGTGAATACCTCCTCCACCAATGATCTCAGTGCGACTGCCATCTCCTTCCTCAACGCCTCCATGTGCCTCGCAAACTGCACCTCCAGCTCGACAGCCATCACCTCGGTCATCTTTTCCACTGTAAGTAGTGCGGCCCCACCACGCGGTCCGGTATCCGCCATCTTGTCAGCACTTTTACTGGTCCTCTCCTTTGGCGGCGAACCCACATTTCCTCCCTTCTTCACAGCTGTTTTTGGCATCCCTTAACCACTTAGTACTTTTCTCCTTCTTTCTCCAATCTCGAGATAAATAAATCATAAATAAAAAATAATAATTAAAAAAATATTTTTTTAAACATTTTTTTAAAATTCAAAAATCGAAGTTCAAAAAATCTCTTCCCCTGGGACCGGACTTCAAACATTCATTTTCAGTGGGGGCCACCCGGTGTGCGCTGCTCCACCTCTACATTTGTGCTGGATTCAGGCCTCGCCTCAGGCCACGTTCCTCCCCCACCACTTGCTTCGG
Source organism: Scyliorhinus torazame (assembly GCF_047496885.1). Lineage (NCBI taxonomy): Eukaryota > Metazoa > Chordata > Chondrichthyes > Carcharhiniformes > Scyliorhinidae > Scyliorhinus > Scyliorhinus torazame. Next base: position 47,565,735 of record NC_092713.1, on the reverse strand, counting down.
TCTCGATGCCCCTGTACCTCCGGTCACGGGGGTCCCCACCGGCTTCAAACCGGCCCGACCCGTCGCCTGTCCCTCAGGCCCCAACGGCCAAAAAAATTGCGACCGCCGAAACCATGGGGAAACCCCCAGAAAACGCCAAAATGCCGCGGACCGGCAGGAGCTCCTCTCCAGCGCGGCCCCCAGTGGAGTTTTATAGGAAGTCTGCAGATCGGATGGTACCATTATTGGTGGAGGCATTTGAGGATTCATTGGCCTGGGGGTCACTCTCAGAGACAATGAGTCAGGCATCTAACTTGCTCTTATTGAAAAAGGACAAGGACCCAGTAGAGTGTGGAACATACCGAGCAATCGCATTGTTGAATATTGATGCAAAAACCTTGACAAAGTTGCTTGCGCTCAGGTTGGAGGGGTGTCGTCCACAGGTTGTTGAGGCAGATCAATGGGTTTTGTTAAGGGTAGGTGATTGTCTTCCAAAATATGGCACCTACTGAATGTAGTATGGTCCCAGGTGGAGGGGGGAGAACAGGAAATGATATTGGCTTTGGATGCAGAGAAAGCCTTCGATAGGGTAGAGTGGAGGTATCTATTCGCGGTGTTAGAGGGGTTCAAGATTGGACCCAAATTTGTGTCATGGGTTAAGTTGTTGGACAAGGAACCAAAGGCCAGTGTTCAGATGAACAATGTAAGCTCGGATTATTTTTGGTTCCTTAGGGGAATGAGGGATAGGTGCCCTATGTCCCCTCGTCTATTTGCGTTGGTGATAGAGCCGATGGCCATCGCCGTGAGGGTGTTGGACAAATTGAGGGGGTTAATGAGAGGGATGGGGAGCACAGGGTATTATACGCTGACAGCCTGTTACTGTATATCCCCGACCCTGTTCCCATGATGGGGAACATAACGGGGCTGTTAAAGCGGTTTGGGGCTCTCTCCGGGTATAAATTGAATTTGGAAAAAAGTGAATTTTTCCGGTCACTCTACTGGGGAGAGGAGCTAACTTGGGGGTGTTGCCTTCCACCTGACGAGTTCTCATTTTCGATATTTAGGGGTGCAAGTGGGCGCTACAGGGCGCTACAGAAACTGAACTTCACGGGTTTGGTGAGCAAGGTTAAGGCGGACATGTAGAGGTGGGACAGTCTCCCTCTCCCTTTGGCTGTGCGAGAGCAGTTGGTAAAGATGAATATCCTATCACGGTATTTGTTCTTATTTCAGTGTCTTCTGGTGTTCTGCCGGAGGCATTCTTTGTGGGGTAGAATTTCTTATTTGGGCAGGTACGGTAGCGAGGATTCGGAAGGTAATCCTACAGAGGGACTGGCAGTCAGGGGGTTTGGCGAACGTGGAGAAGGTATTGAGTTAACATGGGGGTCAGGAGGAAGTCTGGGTGAGGATGGAGGCTAGGTTGTGCAAGGGGACAGGGCTGCGGGCATTAGTGATCGCCCCGCTTCCATTCTCTCCAGAAAAGGTTTCGGGGAACTGGTGGTGGTGGCCACATTAAAAATATGGAGGCAATTATGACAGCATTTTAAATTGCAGGGGGCAGGGGTGTAGGGTCAAAGATGGCTCCGATTATAGATAATGATCTGTTCGAGCCTGCAAGGCTGGATGCCATGTTTAGAGGTTGGGAGGATAATAGGGTGGTGGTAGTGGAGGATTTATTCATGGAGGGGCGAGCGGATAAGTATGGTTTTGCATAATCCAAAACGTTTAGATACTTGCAGGTTAGGGATTTTGCCAAGAGTTTTTCCGACCTTTCTGGTGATGCCGCCATCATCATTGTTGGAGAGTCCTGTCGTTGCAGGGGTGTAGGAGGGGATTACTTCAGGAATTTACAGAAGGATTCTGGCAGAGGACGTTGCGTTGCGGGGGGGGGGGGGGGGGGGGGGGGGGGGGGGAAATTAAGGTCAAATGGGAGGAAGTGTTGGGAGGGGAGATGGAGTGTGGTGTGAAGCCCTATGGAGGATGAATGCCATGTCATCCTGAGAGCGGCTCGGGCTCATACAGATAAAAGCTAGGCACACTTGAAAAAGGGCTAGGATGAGTCGAGTGCGAGCGGTGTGGGAGAGGCCCAAGCGAACCATGTGCATGCATTCTGGGAATGCCCTAAGCAGGCAAACTTCTGGGGCTCCTTCTGAAGCACCATGTCGGCGATCTTACAAATGGAATTAGAGCCTGGTCCCCTAGAGGCCATTTTCGGCTGGAGCTGCAGACGGGATATGGGGAAATGTCTTAGCCTTAACCTCGCTGATTGCTCACAGGCGGGTTCTGTTGGAGTGGAGGTCAGTTCTCCACCCAGTGCCTCAGCGTGGCTGGGGATCTCATGGAGTTTTTGTACCTTGAGAAAATTAAATATATGCTGAGAGGTTTGATTGGGAGATTTTATATAAGATGGCAACCATTTGTCATGTATTTCAAGGAACTGGTCACTGTCAGATGTTTGGGGGGGTGGGGGGGTTCTTTTGCGGTGTTTACTTAGTTTATATATATATAAAAATGTTCAATAAAATTTTTTTTTTTAATACTTCCTTACCTTTATACTCTATTCCTTTAGCTATAAATGCCAACTTTCCATTTGCTTTCTTTATTATCTGCTGTACCTGCATGCTAGTTTTCTGCGACTCATGCACAAGGACCCCTAGATCCCTCTGCACCAGAGCACCCCGGAGTTTCTCCCCATTTAGTAAATAAGTTGCCTTTCCATTTTTCCGACCAAAATGGATGACCTCACACTTATCCATGTTAAACTCCATCGGCCACATTTTAGCCCATTCCCCTAACTTATCTGTATCTATTTGTACGGTTCTTATTTCCTCATTGCAACGTACTGTCCAACCTATTTTAGTGTCATCTGCAAATGTGGCTATAGAACTTTCTGTCCCTGTATTCAAGTCGTTAATGTAGATCGGTGCTTTTCAAACCTTTTTGCCCAGAACACCAACCGGCCATCCTTTGGACCCAAGCCAGCCTACCTTCGCAACCTACGCTAGCTGACCTTTTTCACATACCTTTAATGCGACAGGTGAGCCTGCCTGGATCTCACAATCTCATTTGCTTTGTTATTCAATGTGACATTTCTGATAATGAATTCAGCTAATGATTTAAAATTTTATGCATCCAATGAAAAAAAATTAAGAGGTTTGTCCTCGAACTTGCCATGTTTAGTCTACAAATGCCTTTAAAGTTTTGAGGGTTTTAAACTTTCATTTGGCAGTGCTTCCCTGCATATAATCAGACACAAACTTTGAGTCCTGATTTGCAATGGCATAATTTATAAACCCACACCTCAAATAATCATTATGCGGCTTTGTTCCTGTTTTCAGCTTCTTCACCAAAGGCCCTGGAGTTCACACCAGAACTGCTGACAGCTGCAAAATGGAGGAAATTCTCTCACTCCCAGAACAAATGACATCGGCATAGGGGCGCGTGACCTCTCTGCCACTGCTTCCGGTGAGAGGACTCTGTCATTTGTTGAAAGAAACTGGCCCTGGGAGCACACGGATGTCAGGAGGCAGCGATCCACCCCGCTGGGCTCCGGACCAGTGCACTGCTTGATCCGTCAAGCATGCACGGGATGGCCTGCAATCTCAAAAGTCCGTCGTGGCCAGCATTTTTAAAAGCCCGTCGCAGCCATTTGACGTTCCTCCCGCGATCGCGAATACCATGACCGATTGCGCCGCAACTCTCCCGAAACCTGCCCTGAACCCATCCACGGGTCACGACCCAGAGTTTGAAAATGACAGATACAGATTGTAAATATTCGGGGGGCAAGGACCGAACCCTGTGGCACCCCATTCGGTACATCTTGCCATCCAGAAAAAGACCAATTTATCCTGTCTTCTGTCCATCAACCAGTCTTCTATCCAAGCTAATAAATTACCCCAACCCCATGTGATCTAACCTTGTGTATTAACCTTCTGTGCAGCACCTTATCAAAAGCCTTCCAGAAATCCAGATATACTACATCTATAGGATCCCCATTATCCATTTGGCTTGTTATATCTTCAAAGAACTCTGGTAAATTAGTCAAATATCATTTGCCCTTCTGATGGATAGAGTTTTGACTTTCCAAATGTCCTGATATTACTTCCTTCGAAATGGATTCTAACAATTTCCCAACAACAGATGTTAAACGAACGGATCTATAATTTCCCACATTCTGCCTCCCTCCCTTTTTCATTTTTCCAATCCAGTGGAACCTTTGCTGTATCCGAGGAATTTTGGAATATTATAACCAATGGATCCACTATCTCCACTACCACTTCCTCTAACACCCTAGGATGTCAGGCATCAGGTCCTGGGACTGGTCTGCCTTCAATCCCAATAGTTTGTTGAGTACTGTTTCCCTATGGATGTTGATGGTTCTAAATTCCACCTTTTCTATTACCTCTGAATTACCCATTCCTGTAGGGATGGTACTGGCGTCCTCCACTGTGAAAGCAGAAATAAAATAATGATTTAGCATCTCTGCCATTTCGGTGTTACCCACTGTTAACTCTCCAGTTTAATCTTCAAAGGGATCAACATTTACTTTCAAGACTACCCTATTTGATATTTTACGCTAGCTTTGTTTCATAATTTACCTTAGCTCTTTTAGTTACTTTTTTTTTTAGCAACTCTTTGTTTATGCTTGAAAGTTTCCCAATCTTCCAGACTGCCACTTTTTTTTTGTTATTCGTTTCAGCGAAAACAGCGCGAGAGGAGAGAGAGCCGGGACAGCAAAAACAGCGTGGGAGGAGAGAGCCGGGAGATTTAAAAAGCGCGGGAGGAGAGAGCCGGGACAGTGCTGGGAGAGGTGAGTGCACAAAAGGTGTGGCAGGAGTGCCTTTAGACACGGAGTGCTGATTGGAACAGAGTGCATCTGAGTTTAGGTGAGTGACTTGAGTTTGGGTGAGTGGCGAGAGAGGGCTGTGTTTTTGTTGGTGTTCGGGTTTATCCTTGAGGTTATATAAAATATAAAAGTAAAAAAATTATTTAAATTAATTAACTAATTGAATATGGCTGGACAGGTGATGTGCTGTTGCTGTATGATGATGGAACTGGTGGATCCCATTGAGACCGTCAGTGACCACATCTGCAGCAAGTGTTGGCTGCTCGAGGAACTTCGGCTCAGAATTGATGAGCTGGAGACCGAGTTGCACACACTGCGGCACATCAGGGAGGGGGAAAATTACCTGGACGCTTTGTTTCAGGAGGCAGTCACACCCGGTAGAATAAGTACTGTTAATTCGGACAGTGGTCAGGGACAGAGTGGTGTGACTGCAAGAGAGGCAGGTAGGGGGATCCTGAGTTTAGGAGTTGAGGAGCCTCAGCCCTTGACCTTGTCCAACAGGTATGAGGTACTTGCTCCCTGTGTGGATGAGGAAGAGGGCTGTAGGGAGGATGCATTGACTGACCACTGCACCATGGTACAGGAAGCCATTCAAGAGGGGGGAGCAAAAAGACAAGTGGTAGTTGTAGGGGATTCTATAATTAGGGGGATTGATGGCATCCTTTGTAAGCCAGATCGAGAGGCCCGCATGGTATGTTGCCTGCCCGGTGCCAGGGTGAGGGACATCTCTGATCGGCTTGAAAGGATTTTGGAGAGGGAGAGGGAGGATCCAGTTGTTGTGGTCCACGTTGGGACGAACAACATAGGTAAGACCAGGAAAGAGGACCTGTTTGGGGATTATCAAACACTAGGGACTAAATTAAAGAACAGGTCCTCCAGGGTTATAATCTCTGGATTACTACCCGAGCCACGTGCCAATTGGCATAGGGTTGAGAAAATTAGGGAAGTTAACACGTGGCTAAAGGAGTGGTGCGGGAAAGAGGGATTCCATTTCATGGGGCATTGGCATCAGTACTGGGGCAGGAGGGACCTGTACCGTTGGGACGGTCTTCACCTGAACCATTCTGGGACCAGTGTTCTAGCGAATAGGATAAATAGGTTGGTCACAAGGACTTTAAACTAGCAAGTTGGGGGGAAGGGAAGTGTAAAGCTATGGACAGTATAATGGTTAATGGAGATCAAGACAGCAGGTTACGTGACAGGTTATCAAGTAGAGATATGGGTTCAAAGACAAGGAAAATTAGGAGAAAGGGTAAGAGGAAAAATAAATTGCGAAAAGTTACTGATCAAGGTGTTAGGATTCATAACAAAGACATAAAAAACAGCATAAGTGTACTTTACCTGAATGCTCGTAGTATACGAAATAAGGTAAATGAGTTGATGGCGCAAATCATCGTGAATGACTATGATTTAGTGGCCATTACTGAAACATGGTTAAAAGATGGTCACGACTGGGAGTTAAATATCCAAGGGTATCAGACTATACGAAAGGATAGAATGGACGGTAAGGGCGGTGGTGTAGCTTTGTTGTTTAAGGATGGCATCCGGGCAATAGTACTTGATGATATTGGTGCTATGGAGGACAAGGTTGAATCAATTTGGGTGGAAATCAGGAATAGTAAGGCAAAAAGGTCACTGATAGGAGTAGTCTATAGGCCACTAAATAGTAACAGGATGGTAGGGCAGGCAATAAGCAAAGAAATAACGGATGCATGTAGAAATGGTACAGCGGTTATCATGGGAGATTTCAATCTGCATATCGATTGGTTTAACCAGGTTGGTAAAGGCAGCCTTGAGGAGGAGTTTATAGAATGTGCCCGGGATAATTTCCTGGAACAGTATGTAATGGAACCTACAAGGGAACAAGTGGTCCTAGATCTGGTCCTGTGTAATGAGGCAGGATTGATTAATGATCTCATAGTTTGGGATCCTCTTGGAAGGAGCGACCACAATATGGTGGAATTTAAAATACAGTTGGAGGATGACAAGGTAAAATCAAACATTAGTGTTTTGTGCTTAAACAAAGGCGATTACAATGGGATGAGAGAAGAACTAGCTAAGGTAGACTGGGAGCAAAGACTTCATGGTGAAGCAGTTGAGGAACAGTGGAGAACCTTCCGAGTGATCTTTCACAGTGTTCAGAAAAGGTTCATACCGACAAAAAAGATAGACGGTAGAAAGGGGAAAAATCGACCGTGGATATCTAAGGAGGTGAGGGAGAGTATCAAATTGAAGGAAAAAACATACAAAGTGGCAAAAATTAGTGGGAGACTAGAGGACTGGGAAGTCTTTAGGGGACAACAGAAAGCCACTAAAAAAGCCATAAAGAAGAGTAAGGTAGACTATGAAAGTAAACTGGCTCAGAACATAAAAGCAGATAGTAAAAGCTTCTACAAATATATAAGACAAAAAAAGAGTGGCTAAGGTAAATATTGGTCCTTTGGAAGATGAGAAGGGAGATTTAATAATAGGAGACGGGGAAATGGCTGAGGAGCTGAACTGGTTTTTTGGGGTCAGTCTCCACAGTGGAGGACACAAATAACATGCCAGTGACTGATGGAAATAAAGATATGATAGGTGAGGACCTTGAGATGATTGTAATCACTAAGGAGGCAGTATTGGGCAAGCTAATGGGGCTAAAGGTAGACAAGTCTCCTGGCCCTGATGGGATGCATCCCAGAGTGTTAAAAGAGATGGCTAGGGAAATTGTAAACGCACTAGTGATAATTTATCAAAATTTACTAGACTCTGGGGTAGTCCCAGAGGATTGGAAAGTAGCAAACGTGACACCACTGTTTAAAAAAGGAGGTCGGCAGAAAGCGGGTAATTATAGGCTGGTAAGCTTAACTTCGGTTGTAGGGAAAATGCTGGAATCTATCATTAATGAGGAAATAGCGGGGCACCTGGAGGGAAATTGTCCCATTGGGCAGACGCAGCATGGGTTCACAAAGGGTAGGTTGTGTCTGACTAATTTGGTAGAATTTTTTGAGGACGTTACCAGTGCAGTAGATAACGGGGAGCCAATGGATGTGGTATATCCATGGTGGTATATATATGTGGATTTCCAGAAAGCTTTTGACAAGGTGCCACACAAAAGGTTGCTGCATAAACTAAAGATGCATGGCATTGAGGGTAAAGTGGTAGCATGGGTAGAGGATTGGTTAACTAACAGAAAGCAGAGAGTGGGGAAAATGGGTGTTTCTCTGGTTGGCAACCTGTAACTAGTGGGGTCCCTCAAGGATCAGTGTTGGGCCCGCAGTTGTTCACAATTTACATAGACGATTTGGAGTTGGGGACCAAGCGCAATGTGTCAAAGTTTGCAGACGACACTAAGATGAGTGGTAAAGCAAAAGTGCAGAGGATACCGGAAGTCTGCAGAAGGATTTGGATGGGTTAGGTGAATGGGCTAGGGTCTGGCAGATGGAATTCAATGTTGCCAAGTGTGAGGCTATCCATTTTGGGAGGAATAACAGCAGAATGGATTATTATTTAAATGGTAAGATGTGAAAACATGCTGCTGTGCAGAGGGACCTGGGTGTGCTGGTGCACGAGTCGCAAAAAGTTGGTGTGCGGGTGCAACAGGTGATTAAGAAGGTGTGGTAGTATGCATTAGGGGTCATGTGGGACTGTGAAGCCATGATGTCATTGGTTGACAGATCCCGGGTCCTGGTTGGACGTTGACCTCTAGCTCCGCCCTGAAGGCGGAGTATAAGTACCTGGAGTCCTCCCCCGCAGGCAGTCTACTACTGAACTGCGGGGGAAACAGTCACGCTTAATAAAGCCTCATCGACTTCACACTATTCGTCTCTCGGAGTCTTTGTGCGCTACAATTTATTAAGCGTGACTAAAGGACTATGGAGCTCAGGATCATCCCGGAATGCCTGAGGATCAGCCACCACGCAGTGAACGCGGCAGCAGCTTTCAAGCACTGGCAGACTTGTTTTGAGGCCTACCTCAGAACGGCCACCGGCCGGGTCACAGAAGACCAAAAACTACAGGTCCTGCACTCGAGGTTAAGCACGGAGATTTTCTCTCTCATCGAAGACGCAGAGGATTTCCAGACGGCGTTCGCAGCACTAAAAAGTCTCTATGTCCGCCCAGTAAACCAGATCTATGCTCGCTATCAACTCGCAACGAGACGGCAAAGTCCCGGAGAATCGATAGATGAATTCTACGCCGCGCTACTAATTTTGGGACGAGCCTGCAGCTGCCCGTCGGTGAACGCAAATGAACACACGGACATGTTAATGCGCAATGCTTTTGTGGCAGGTATGAACTCCTCCCAAATCCGCCAAAGACTTCTAGAAAAAGAGTTGCTAGGACTCTGAGGCACGGGCCCTAGCAGCCTCCCTAGACGTGGCCGCGCGAAATACCCGCGCCTACGGCCCCGACCGCGCGGCAGCCCATTGGGCTCCGTACGTACCCGTCGCGACAAACCCACCCCCACCCCCCCGGACACCCCACAGGCTTGCGCAGTCCAAACGCCAAGTCGCACCGGGGGCGCCCGCTGCTATTTCTGCGTCCAAGCGACACACCCCGGCAGCGCTGCCCGGCCCGCGCAGCAATCTGCAAGAGCTGCGGGAAAAAGGGCCATTTCGCGGCTGTGTGCCGGTCCCGTGAGGTCGCCGCCGTCCCGGGAGAACAGGGAGCCCTGCACGCCGTTTACGCTCCCCAACCCCCCCAGCGCCCCATGTACGACCCGCAGGCGCAGCCACTCTGGGTCCCGACCACCGCGGTCCCGGGAGAACAGGGAGCCCTGCACGCCGCTTACGCTCCCCAACCCCCCCCCCCCTCCCCCGCGCCCCATGTATGACCCGCCGGCGCTACCACTTTGGGTCCCGACCACCGCTCTCCCCGGAGAAGAGGGAGTTCTGCGCGTTTCTAACGCCCCCCAACCCCCCCCAGCGCCCCATGTGCGACCCGCAGACGCCGCCATTTTGGGTCCCGGCCACCACGAGGGGAGGAAGAGCGCCACCATCTTGGACCACCCCAGACCTGTACGACGCATGGGGGCGGCCATTTTGTTCACCCCCGACGCCACCTTGGACGGCAACAACGGACCCCAGTATCGACGGCTCCACGGGGTTCGAAGAAGACGCTCAACTACTACAACCACGTCTCGCTTCAATGACGCTGGACCAAGCTCGGCCCCGGACACTCCAGACGACGACGACAACGGTGCTGATAAACGGGCACGAGACACCATGTCTAGTCGACTCCGGGAGCACGGAGAGCTTTATCCACCCCGACACGGTGCGCTACAGAAGGCTAATCGAGTTTTGTCTTTCATTGCTAGAGGGATGGAGTTCAAGACTAGGGAGGTTATGCTGCGATTGTATAGGGTGTTGGTGAGGCCGCATCTGGAGTATTGTGTTCAGTTTTGGTCTCCTTACCTGAGAAAGGACATATTGGCACTGGAGGGAGTGCAGAGGAGATTCACTAGGTTGATCCCAGAGTTGAGGGGATTAGATTATGATGAGAGGTTGAGTAGACTGGGACTGTACTCATTGGAGTTTAGAAGGATGCGGGGGGATCTTATTGAGACATATAAAATTATGAAGGGAATAGATAGGATAGATGCGGGCAGGTTGTTTCCACTGGTCGGGGAAAGCAGAACTAGGGGGCATAGCCTCAAAATAAGGGGAAGTAGATTTAGGACGGAGTGTAGGAGGAACTTCTTCACCCAAAGGGTTGTGAATCTCTGAAATTCCTTGCCCAGTGAAGCAGTTGAGGCTCCTTCTTTAAACGTTTTTAAGAAAAAGATAGATACCTTTCTAAAGAATAAAGGGATTCGGGGATATGGTGTACGGGCCGGAGAGTGGAGCTGAGTCCACAAAGATCAGCCATGATCTCATTAAATGGCGGAGCAGGCTCGAGGGGCCAGATGGCCTACTCCTGTTCCTAGTTCTTATGGGATGTGGCCGTCGCCGGCTGGACCAGCATTTATTGTCCATCCTGGAGGTCATTTAAGAGTCAACCACATTGCTGTGGGTCTGGAGTCACATGTAGGCCAGACAGGCAAGGATGGGATTTCCTTCCACCAAGGACATTCGTGAACCAGATGGGTTTTTACAACAATTGAAAATGGTTTCATGGTCATCAGACTTTTAATTCCAGATTTTTTATTGAATTCAAATTTCCCATCTGTCCAGAAGGGATTCAAACCCAGGTCCCCAGAGCATTACCCTGGGTCTCTGGATTACTAATCCAGCGACAATACCATTCCGCCACTGGCCTTTGCAACATGATATACCTTAGTTTTCATCTTGCTTACCATTGGATGTTTTTGACCTCGCTTACCGTCTTTCTTCCTCTCGGGAAATATTTTAGTTGTGACGAATTGAGTATTTTCTTAAACGACTGCCACTGCTCATCAGCTGTCCTACCTTTTAGCCTTCCTGCCCAGCCTACCTGGGCCAAATCCGTCCTCATGCCTATATAATTACCTTTGTTTAATTCCAGAACAAGACAGTGGGACTCCACTTTCTCGCCCCCAAACTGAATTTTGAATTCTATCACACTGTGGCCACTATTCCTTCGATGATCCTCAACTATGAGGTCATCAATTAGTCTCTCCTCATTACACAATACCAAATCCAAAGTACCTGCTTCCTAGCTGGTTCCATAACATATTGTTCCAAGAAACAATCTCTAATATATTCAATGAACTATCCCTCAAGACTACCCTTGACCAATTTAATTAATTCAATAAATCATCATATTAAAATCACCCATGATTATTGCCATACCTTTCTTACAAGCCCCCAGTATTTTCTGGTTTATACTGTGCCCCAATGCGAAACCACTGTTTGGGGACCTATAGATGACTCCTCCTAGGGACTTATTCCCTTTGCTATTTATTATTTCTACCAAGATTGATTCCACATCTTAATCTCTAGTGCTTATATCATTGCAGCACGGATCCCTTTCTTAAAAAGCAAAGCAAGACCACCTCCACTTCCTTTCAGCCTATCTTTCCGAAATACTGCGTAGTCTTGGCTATTCAATTCCCAGACCTGGTCTCCTTCCAACCATGTCTCCGTAATTGTCAAATCATACCCTTTTGTCTCTATTTGCGCCGTTAACTCATTAATTTTGTTCCAAATGTTTACATACTAAGCTTTTAAATTTGTTCTCTTGTCAAATTCCCCTATTCCTTTACAATTCCTTATTGCAAAAAAAAAAATTCACCTGTGCTGTCCCTCATCTTTATTTACTTGTAACCATCTGCTACATTACTAACCTGCACTCCTACTTCCTCCTCGAATTTTAGTTTTCAAATTTTCTTTGCAACTGCACTGTGAGTGCTGCGTTGGCTAAGTGAGAGTGCATTTTGGAGTTGGATGGAATCTGAGAGTTCGAGTGGTGAGTTATAAGTGGGCAAGTAACTTGCTTTCAAGTGTAGCTAAATTAGAACAAAGAAAATTACAGCACAGGAACAGGCCCTTCGGCACTCCAAGCCTACACAGACCATGCTGCCAGTCTGAACTAAAAACCCCTACCCTTCCGGGAACCATATCCCTCTTTTCCCATCCTATTCATGTATTTGTCAAGACGCCCCTTAAAAGTCACTATCGTATCCCCCGGTAGAGTTCCAGGCTCCCACCACCCTCTGTGTAAAACGTTGCCTCGTACATCTCCTTTAAACCTTGCCCCTCACACCCAAAACCTAGGCCCCCTAGTAATTGAGTCTTCAACCCAGGGAAAAAACTTCCGACTGTCCATTCTGTCCATGCCCCTCATAATATTATAGACTTCTATCAGGTCGCCCAAAACCCTCCATTGTTCCAGTGAGAACAAACCAAGTTTCGCCAAACTCTCCTCCTAACTAATGCCCTCCATACCAGGCAACATTCTGGTAAATCTTTTCTGTATCCTCTCCAAAGCCTCCACATCCTTCTGGGAGTGTGGCGACCAGAATTGAACACTATACTCCAAGTGTGGCCTAACTTAGGTTCTGTAACAGCTGCAACATGACGTGCCAATTTTTAAACTCAATACCCTGGCCAATGAAGGCAAGCATGCCATATGCCTTCTTGATTACCTTCTCCACCTGCGTTGCCACTTTCAGTGACCCAGATCCCTCTGCCTATCAATAATCATAAGTGATCTGCCATTTACCGTATATTTCCCATCTGTATTAGACCTTCCAAAATGCATTACCTCATATTTGTCCAGATTAAACTCCATCTGCCATCTCTCCGCCAATGTCTCCAACCAATCTATATCCTCCTGTATCCTCTGACGGTCCTCCAGCTATCCGCAATTCCACCAACCTTTGTGTCGTCCGCAAACTTACCAATTACATTTTCCTCCAAATCATTTACATATATTACAAACAGTAAAGGTCCCAGCACTGATTCCTGAGGAACGCCACTAGTCACAGCCCTCCATTCAGAAAAGTACCCTTCCACTGCTCCCCTCGGTCTTCTATGACCGAGCCAGTTCTGTATTATCTTGCCAGCTCACCTCTGAGCCAGGGAGACTTCATCTTTTGTATCAGTCTGCCATGAGGGACTTTGTCAAACGCCTTATTGAAGTCCATGTAGATAACATCCACTGCCCTACCCTCAATCAACTTCATCACTTCCTCAAATAACTCGATTAAGTTAGTGAGACACAACCTCTCCTTCACAAAACCATGTTGCCTCTCACTAATACATCCATTTATTTCCAAGTGGGAGTACATCCTGTCTCAAAGAATCCTCTCCAATAATTTCCCTACCACTGATGAATGAAATGAAAATCGCTTATTGTCACAAGTAGGCTTCAAATGAAGTTACTGTGAAATGCCCCTAGTCGCCTGTTTGGGGATGTAAGGCTCACCAGCCTGTAATTACCTGGATTACCTTTGCTACCATTCTTAAAACAAAGGAACAACATTGGCTATTCTCCAATCCTCTGGGACCTCCTCTCTAGCTAGTGAGGATACAAAGATTTCTTTCAAGGCCCAAGCAATTTCTTCCCTGGTCTCTCGCAGTATTCTGGAATATACCCAATCAGGCCCTGGGGCTTGTCTACCTTAATGTTTTTCAAGCCCTCCAATTCCTCCTCCATTTTTGATCTCAACATGACCCAAACTATCTATACACCCTTCCCCAGACTTGTCATCCACCAAGTCCTTCTCTTTGGTGAATACTGAGGCAAAGTACTCATTTAATACCTCACCCATTTCCTCTGGCTCCATACATAGATTCCCGTCCCTGTCCTCTGCGCTGTAGGCAGCAGTGCTAACCACTGGGCACCGTGCCACCCTCTCTGCGCTCTTTGAATTAAGTCTCACCTCTCTCTGCACGCTCTTCAATGAAGTTTCACTTCTTTCTCCACACTCTAATGAAGTATGGAACATTTGGTTGTTGTAAAGATAAATAAATATTGTATTAACAGTATTGTTTTTAGGCATGAAATAGGAAGTTATGGTACATTATGTATGAATAATAGTGATTGGATTAAGGTCCAAATTCAGAGACAAGGCAAAGCTAAGAGAGAGCTCAGGTTTTGGATGGAGACGGGCAAGAGGCCCCATCAATATCATCTTTTGCGGAAAGCCCAAAATCCTACCAAGATACGTACCAATATCAGATTTTTCCCAGAAACCGGAAATGGATTAAACAACAATTAACTAAAACATATCAGATAGATGTAGGTGTCATCCAGCGAACTACGGACGCCAGGAAAAAGATTATAACCATAAAATAAATTAGTTGGTGGGATGATATTTGGAATTGAGGCAGAAACATACCCATGGATAAGAATTGCTGCGCATATTATAATTGTGAGAAATTTGATATATATTAGTCAGAAAGAGAAAATGAATACTAAACTGAACTGGTAAATCGTAGCACAGCATAGACTTGAATTCTGACTCAGAACGTAGGCAGGTATAATTATGATCCAATGTGCTCTTGGTCAATGGATCACAGGGGGTGGCTGTCGCCTGATGGGTATCCAAGATGACACGAGCAAAGCCCGATGATTATGAAGGCTAAATCTGCATCAGTATAAACTGCTGTGATCTGCAGCAAAGAACAGGATCAGCAGCCAAGGATTGAGCACAGGAGCTGATGGACAGTGGTTGCTGCTATGTCCTGAACAGACAGCGATTGAACACAGACTCCTGTGCTGTGCTCCTGTGAGCAACACTCCCCCTGAGAAATTCACACTTCACAAGCATATGTGACTAAAGGACAGTGATTGATTAAGTGCTATCCTCCGAGTAAGTAACTGAGAGCATGGTTGGTGCCGGCAGGATCTGTATAAGAAGGAACTTCTGGAGCAAAAATCTGCAGCAATAATGATGGCAAGAAGCAGCACCCTGGGTCTGGGATTCAGATAAATCTATAAAATTCTAACAGGACCAGACATTGTAGATGCAGGAAGGATGTTCCCAATGGTGGGTGTGTCCAGACCCAGGGGTCACAGTCTGAGGATATGGGGAAGACCGTTTCGGACAGAGTTGAGGAGAAATCTGTTCACCCAGAGAGTGGTCAGCCTGTGGAATTCATTACCGTAGGAAGTAGTTGAGGCCAAAACATTGTACGTTTTCAAGAAGCAGTTAGATATAGCATTTAGGGAGAAGGGGATCAAAGGATATGGGGGAAAGCAGGATTAGGCTATTGAGTTGAATGATTAGCCATGATCATAATGAATGGTGGAGGAGGCTTGAAGGGATGACTGGCCTCCTCCTGCTGCTATTTTCCGTTTCTATGATTATTTTGCCTCTTAACGGGTGGTATTTAGTTACAAGCTGTAAGTTTGACATGTTTTGTAGAATAGTTTTGATACAATATAATAGAGCTTTTGATCCCTTTTGTAGTGAAATTTTGATGCTTGTGTGTTAATTTGGTATGGTACAATAAAGGAGTTTGTACGATATTTTGCGTGTTAGAGCATTTTGTCCAGTTGACCTAAGTTTTGAGATGCAACAAATGTGATCATTCATTGTGAGGAGAATTGATTACTACAGTAGGGAGGACATTCTTCAGTTGTACAGGGCATTGGTGAGACCACATTCAGAGTATTATGTACAATACGACAGTATTGGTCTCCTCATCGGAGATATAGTGTGTTAGCAGTTCAGAGAAGGTTTACTAGACTAATACCAAGAATTAACAGGTTGTCTTATGAGGAAAGGTTGGGGTAGTTAGGTTTGTATCCAATAGAGCTTAAAAGAGTAAGAGGCGCCTTGCTTGAAACCTATAAGATCCCTGAGGGATATTGACAGAAGGGAAAATTGGGCTGGAAAGGGGTGGAGGTGAAGAGAAGGGTGGTCTGCAGCGTCAGAGCAATGACTTTGACCATTTTCCAAGAGTTTTTCCTTCAGTCGTAAAAGTCTAAGTTTCTAAACATGAATATCTTGCCGCAAGAAGAAGTTCCCATAATATTTCCAGCCCCCACCCCGCAAAAATGAACGCAGTACCAGACTCCCAATACAATATTTACTTTACAAACTGCCTTGAATCATTCAATACCCATTTTGTTCGGGACTTCCGGTGACGGCGGGCGGGAGGCGGCCGCACAATGGAGGGCTCCCGTTCAGGAACGGCATTTTCGGGGCTTTAAGCCCGGTCCCAGGGTCCACGGAGGCGGCAAAAGCAGGAAGAAACAGTGAAGGCACAGTGAAGAAAAATGTCGAGGGTAAGCAAAAAATCATCCGTAAAGAAAACAGCTGAAGGTCCATCGGGGAGTGGAAAGGTCACCGCAGGGTCACCAAGGAAAATGGAGGCTGGAGCACCAGTGGAGACCGCATTGTTTACGGCTGAAGAAATAACTACGGTGATGGCTGCGGAAACTGAAAGGCAGTTTACAAGATACATGGAGACAATGAGGAAGGAGATGAGAGGGGTTTTGAGTGCGCTGGTGGAGGAGGCGATTTCCCCGGTGATGACGGCGGTGGCGAGCGCAGTGGCGGAGGTGCGAGAGCATGGGGAGGCGCTGAAGGAAGTGGAGGAGATATTATTGCAGCACGGTGATCAACTTGCCTCGATGGGGAAGGAGATGCGGAAGGTGATGGGCATTAACAAGGATCTGCGAGGAAAAATGGAAGACCTGGAAAACAGATCCAGGCGACAGAATTTGAGGATTGTGGGGCTGCCCGAAGGAGTTGAAGGACCGAGGCCGATTGAGCATTTTGCCGCGATGCTGGCAAAACTATTGGGGGAGGGGGAGGATCCCTCCCGATATGAACTGGATCGGGCTCATCGGTCGTGGAGGCCTGTACCAATGGCGAGTGAGCCGCCATGGGTAGTGACTCTGTGCTTCCATAGGTACAGTGTGAAGGAGAAGGTCTGCCTTCAACCTGGTGAAGAGGGCACTGTACATTAGCACGGTGTAGTGCGGCATTGTATATCCAGCGAAGCTGAGGGTGACTTACAAGCTCAGGGACTTTTATTTTGGAACGGCAGAAGCAGCGGAGGAGTTTGCGAAGGCAGAAGGACTGTGCCAGAACTGAGAAATGGCCATGTGCCGATGTGACCTCATGACTGACTGTATTTTCTTATTTTTTTGTTTCACTGCGTGCGGTGTATGGGCTAAAGGAGCCAATGTTGTATATATTCAGACAAGGGAAGTGATGGGACTGTCACTCGAAATGAGGGCTCTTTGGGGTGTAGGTGGATATGCAGGGTTTGTGTGCTAAAAGGGGGTTTCTGGGCTTTCCTAGGGCCGGGCAAGGGACCCGGGCGGGGGCCTCCACGCTGGCCAGTTTAAGGCGGCCAGTGAATGGGAGTGGGGGGGGGGGGGGGGGGGGGGCTGCGGCCATCGGAGCCTGGCAGAACAGGGTCCGAGTGGTCTAGCCGGGGTGGAAAGTTGGAGGAAAGGAACCGAGGTTGGGGGGAGGAGTTTTACAGGAGGCAGTGGACAGGAGAAGTTGGAGTCTGGGGGGGGGGGGGGGGGGGGGGGTACAACTCTTGGGTATCATGTACGGTACTCTTTCAGAGGTTGGATGGCATTGAGTGTAGGGGGGAAGAGGACTCTATAGGTCAATGGTAACCATGGGCGGTCCCGGACTCCTTTTCCTTTTTCTCCTTTGTTTTTTGTTGCCACAGTGGGAGGGTTTGTTTTATTGGATGCATATATTGACAGATGGGCCGTTGTTTGGGGTGGTGGGAGGATGGGATCGTTGGTATTGTTAAGGGGGTTGATTTTGTATTTGTTACCGTTTACTGTTTGTGGGTAGGGTGTAAATTTTGAAGGAAAATGTGAAAATGGAGAATAAAAACATTTTTAAAAAAAAGAAATTTTTAAATACCCATTCTGTTCTTGAGGTGATATTAACTTAACTGCATCAGGCTAATCAAAATTCACCTCCACTGCAAATTGTTCACTGTAGATCTTCCAGGTTTTTGGCTTGTGTGGGCAGTCAAATTATCTTTGTGCTTGGTGTCAAAAAATCTTGAAACTTCCTCAAATTGAGTTTATGTACAGCGACTCCTTGCCATAGGATGGGAATGACATGGCAATGTCTCGATCAGTAATGTAAGTTACTATTGCTTTATTAACTGCTCTCTCCATCTGCCCTTCCAGTTTCAATGATCTATGCACATGACCACCCAGGTCTCTCTGCTCCTACACCCCCTTTAAGAATGTTACCTGTTACTTTACATTGCCTCTCCATGTTCTTCCTATCAAAATACATCACTTTGCACTTCTCTGCATTGAACTTCATCTGCCACCAATTTGCGCACTCCACCAACTCGTCTATGTCTTTTTGAAGTTCAATACGGGCTTCTTCCCAGTTTACATACTTCTAAGATTTGTACCATCTGCAAATTTTGAAGTTGGCCCCTGCACACCAAGATCTAGATCATTAATATTTACCAGGAAAAGCAACGGTCCCAATACCGATCCCTGGAGACACCACTACAATCCTTCCTCCAGCCCCCAAAATACCCATTGACCATTGCTCTGTTCCTTACCAAGTTTGTATCCATATTGCTATTGTCCCTTTTATTCATTGAGCTATTAAATCCTTTCACAGGTTTGTGTTGCATTGTATCAAATGCTTTTTGGAAATCCACATCGGCAGCATTACTCTCACCCGCCTTCTGTTACCTCTTCAAAACACTCCAGCAGGTTAGTTAAATATGATTTCCTATTTAGAAATCCATGCTGTCTCTTCCTAATCAACCCATATTTTTCCACATGGCTACTAATTCGATCTGAAAAAAATTGTTTCTCAAAGATTGTTCACCACTGATGTTAAGCTGATTAGTCTATAATTGCTGGGGTTATCCTTGCAATCCTATTTTGAACAAGGGCGTAACATTGTTACAGCAATGTGGTAACTCTTAATAAGAGACAGGAGCAGAATTAGACTATTTGGCCCATCGAGTCTGCTCCACCATTCATCATGGCTGCTGTCTTCCTAGCCTTAATTCTACCATCCTGCCCATTCTCCAAAACCCTTCAACCCATTACTAAATCTGGCTAACTCCCTCTTAAATTTGCTTACTGTCCCAGCATCCACTGCACTCTGGGGTCGCGAATTCTACAGATTCACAACCATTTGGGAGAAGTAGATTCTCCTCAACTCGGTTTTAAATTTTTTACTTCTTGTCTTAAGACTATGATCTCTTGCTCTAGAATGCCCCACAAGAGATAGCATCTGCTCCACGTCTACTTTATCCTTTTATCATCTTGTAAAACTTAATTTGATCTTCCCTCATCCTTCTAAACTCTAGAGTATAGGCCTAAATTGTTCAATCTTTCTTCATATGGCAAACCCCTCGGAGACTCATGAGCGAGGACCCCCATACCCCTCTGCAATGGAACACCCCAAAGTCTCTCCCGATTTAGATAGTAAGTAGCCTTTCCATTTTTCCAACCAAATTGCATGACCTGCACTTATCCACGTTAAACTCCATCTGCCACATTGTAAGGTTCTTATTTCTTCATTGCAACTTATTGTCCCACCTATTTTAATGTCTGCAAATTTGGCTAAACAACCTTCTATCCCTGTATCCAAGTCGTTTATATAGATTGTAAATAGCCCAAGGACCGAACAGCGTGACACCCCACTAGTTACATCTTGCCATCCAGAAAAAGACCCATTTGTCTTGACTCGGTCTTCTGTCCGTCAGCCAGTCTTCTAGCCAAGCTAATAAATTACCCCTAATCCCATGTGATCTAACCTGTTGAATTAACCTTCTGTGAGCACCTTATTAAACACTTTCCAGACATCCAGATATACTACATCTACAGGATCCCCGTTATCCACTTTCCTGGTTACATCTTTGAAGAATTCTTGCAAATTAGTTAAACATGATTTATCCTTCATAAAACCATGATGTGGAGATACCAGCGTTGGACTGGGGTGAGCACAGCAAGAAGTCTTACAACACCAGATTAAACTACAACACTAGATTGAATTCACCTGAGGAAGGAGCAGTGCTCCGAAAGCTAGTGATTTGAAACAAACTTGTTGGACTTTAACTTGGTGTTGTAAGACTTCTTACTGTGCTCATAAAACCATGCTCACTCTGACGGATAGCATTGACTTTCCAAATGTCCTGATACTACTTCCTTGATAATTGATTCTAATAATTTCCCAACAACAGATGTTAAACTAACTGGTCTGCAATTTCCAATATTCTGCCTCTCTCTCTTTTTGAATAAGGAAGTTACGTTAGCATTTTTCCAATCCACTGGAACCTCTACCTTCTCCAGAGAATTTTGGAATATTAAAACCAATGGATCCACTATCTCCGCTGCCACTTCCTTTAACACCCTAGGATGTAGGCCATCAGGCCCGGCGGACTTGTCTGCCCTCAATCCCAATAGTTTGTGGAGTACCGTTTCCTTATTGAGCTGTGACAAAGAGTCATCTGACTCGAAACGTTAGCTCTTTTCTCTCCCTACAGATGCTGTTAGACCTGCTGAGATTTTCCAGCATTTTCTCTTTGGTTTCTGATTCCAGCATCCACAGTAATTTGCTTTTATCCTTATTGATGTTATTGATTCTATGTTCTCCCTTTCTATTATTTCTGAATTGCCTTTTCCTATAGGAATGGTACTGGTGTCCTTCACCATGAAAACTAAGGCAAAGTATAGACTTGGCATCTTTGCAATTTCTGTGTTCCCCACTATTAACGCTCCGGTTTCATCTTTCAAGGGACCAACATTCACCATAGCGACTCTCTTCCATTTTATAGAAGCTTTTTCTATCCTTTTGGATATGCCCTCTGAAATGAAGGGCAATTAGGGATGCTCACATCCCATGAATGAATCTTTTTAAAAATTGCAATTTTCAGTTCTGTGGACCTCCCAAGTCTAGCTAAGACTCAAAGTTTATGGCAAGTGCCCCTGCAATTTCCATTCTCACTTCCTTCAATATCCTTGGATGCATCTCATTCAGTCCCCGTGTCTTCTATGCAACACTTCCTCCTAATCAATTTTTTAACCCTTTTAGGGCACAATCTAATGACCTCATCGCGAGGTCTCTCCTGAGATCTAACAAGGCATCACAATCTGAATCGTGCCCTCAATGGGTGGGATCCAGATTTGCATATTCAAGTCAGTAGTTAGTCTCACTTGAATTTGTCTGTGCTGGAGTTACCCAAGGAACAGAACCAAATGACCTCGCCTCGGAGACCTCGACCGGGTGCTGTTTAACACTATTTTCCACAAACGTGGACCAGGCATACCAGCAGTTGGATGCGTTTCCCAGGTGATCAGGGGCCCCAGAGTGGTTGGGCTCTGGATAGTGTGGTGCCCTTGCACTCCTGATGCCACCCAGGCACTGTGGCACTGGCACCCTGACACTGTCAGCTGAGTTCCACCCTGGCAATGCCGGGGGGTGCCAGGCTTGCAGTTCCTTGCCTAGGCCAGGGATGGGGCTCAGGGGTGCCCTGTCATTAAAAGATGGGGTGCGTGGATGACTTCCGGGTGCGGCGATGACCAGCTAAGTCGCACGTTTCGGCACCTCCCGTTTTAACGGACTTTTGGGCTCTTATCGGGAGCCCCAACGGCAATTTTCGAAGGCTAAACCCACTGTGAGGCGACATAGAAGGGAGTCCCCCCGGATGTGAATGGACAGAAGAGATAATAGTGGCCAGATTATGGAGGATCCTCTGGAGCAGCGGCAAAGAAGGGAAGTGAGAAGCAAGATGGCGGCGGAGGGAGGCCAGTTGGTATGGGGCCTGGAACAGCAGGAGTTCCTCCGGCGATGTGTGGAGGAGCTCAAGAAGGAGGTGCTGGCGCCAATGCTGCAGGCGATTGAGGGGTTAAAGGAGGCGCAGAAGACCCAAGAGATGGAGCTCCGTGGAGTGAAGGCAAAAGCTGCCGAAAATGAGGACGAGATACAGGGCTTGGTGGTGAAGACGGAGACGCATGAGACACTGCATAAGGGGTGTATGGAGAGACTGGAAGCCCTGGAAAATAGCTCGAGGAAGAAGAACTTAAGAATCTTGGGTCGTCCCGAAGGGGCAGAGGGAGCGGACGTTGGGGCGTATGTGAGCACGATGCTCCATACCTTAATGGGAGCTGAGGCCCCGACGGGCCCCCTGGAAGTGGAGGGAGCGTATTGAGTCCTCGTGAGAAGACCAAAGGCAGGAGAAATACCTCGAGCGATAGTGGTGAGGTTCCACCGCTACAAGGACAGGGAGATGGTCCTGAGATGGGCGAAAAAGACACTGAGCAGCAGGTGGGAGAACGCGGTGATCTGCGTGTATCAGGATTGGAGTGCGGAGGTGGCGAGAAGGAGGGCGAGTTTCAATCGGGCCAAGGCGGTGCTCCACAAGAGGAAAGTGAAGTTCGGAATGTTGCAGCCGGCAAGACTATGGGTTACACACCAGGGTAAACACCACTACTTCGAGACAGCAGAAGAGGCGTGGACATTTATCGAAGAGGAGAAGTTGGACTAGATTGGAGAAAGTGTGTTTGAAATGAAGTAGTGAGGTGGTGGCAAGGGACTGTGAATCGGGGGGGGGGTGTTACAAAGAAAAACAAAACTATTTCCCCTCGAAGGGGGGGGAACCACATGAAGAAATGTGGGCGCCGGTGGGGAAGGGGAGGGGGAAGGAGAGAGGGAGCTGCGCCATCAGGGGCAGGGCCGAGAGGGAAGCGCAGGCTTTGTCCCCGCGCTATGGAAATTGTGGCGGGAAAATGGGGCGCAGGAATGAGGGGGCCTCACATGATGGGAGGCTAAGGATAAACGGGGGAAGCCAAGGTCAGCCAGAGTTTGCTGACTTCCGGAAGCAATATGGGGGGAGCAACTAAGCTAGAGAGGGATCTAGCCGGGGGGGGGGGGGTTTGACTGGGTTGCAGCTGCTGCTAAGGGGAAGGGGGAGCTGTTACGGGATGGGATGGTCGGGACGGGAGGGCGCCATCGGGGGGAAAAGCGGGTGCGTGGGAACCGGGTGAGGAGCTGGTCTAAAAAAGGGGATGGCTAGTCGACGAGGGGGGGGGGGGGGGGGGGTGTAAAGAGCCCCCCAATCCGGTTGATCACGTGGAACGTGAGAGGGTTGAACGGGCCGATTAAGAGGGCAAGGGTACTTGCGCGTCTAAAGAAGCTAAAGGCAGACGTGGTCATGCTTCAGGAGACGCACCTGAAACTGGCGGATCTGGTCAGATTAAGGAAAGGATGGGTGGGACAGGTATTCCACTCGGGCTTGGATGCGAAAAATAGAGGGGTGGCTATACTGGTGGGGAAACGGGTATTGTTTGAGGTGAAGAACATAATGGCGGACAGTGGGGTAGATACGTGATGGTGAGTGGCAGACTGCAAGGTGAGGCGGTGGTGCTGGTGAATGTATATGCCCCGAACTGGGATGACGCAAACTTTATGAAGTGTATGTTGGGGCGCATCCCGGACCTGGAGATGGGAAAGTTGGTAATGGGGGGGGGGGGGGGGGGGGGGGGGGGGGGGGGGGGGGGGCTGGCAGCGGCCAAGGTGCTTAAGGGCTTTATGGAGCAGATGGGAGGAGTGGATCCCTGGAGATTTACTAGGCCAAGGAGTAAAGAGTTTTCCTTCTTCTCCCATGTCCACAAAGTGTACTCCCGGATAGACTTTTGTCCTGGGAAGGGCGCTGATCCCGAAGGTGGCAGGAACGGAGTATTCGGCTATAGTCATTTCAGATCATGCCCCATATTGGGTAGATCTGGAAGTAGGAGAGGAAAAGGAACAGCGCCCACTCTGGAGATTAGATATGGGACTGTTGGCGGACGAGGGAGTATGTGTAAGGGTAAGGGGATGTATTGAAAGGTACCTAGAGATTAATGATGACGGAGAGGTCCAGGTGGGAGTGGTCTGGGAGGCGCTGAAGGCGGTGGTTAGAGGGGAGCTGATCTCCATAAGGGCCCATAAGGGGAAACAAGAGGGTAAAGAAAGGGAGAGATTGTTGAGGGAGATTTTGAGGGTGGATAGGCAATATGCGAAGGCTCCAGATGAAGGGCTATACAGGGAAAGACAGAGATTGCACACGGACTTTGACTTGTTGACCACGGGTAAGGCGGAGGCACAATGGAGGAAGGCACAGGGAGTGCAGTATGAATATGGAGAGAAGGCGAGCCGGCTGCTGGCCCAACAACTTAGGAAGAGGGGGGCGGCGAGAGAGATCGGAGGGGTTAGCGACGAGGAGGGAAAGATGGAACGGGGAGAGGAGAGGGTGAACGGGGTGTTTAAGGTATTTTACGAGAGGCTATATAAGGCTCAACCCCCGGAAGGGAAAGAGGGAATGATGCGTTTCCTAGACCAGCTGGAGTTCCCGAAGGTTGAGGAACAGGAGATGACAGGACTGGGAGCGCAGATTGAGGTGGAGGAGGTGGTAAAAGGAATTGGGAACATGCAGGCAGGGAAGGCCCTGTGACCGGATGGGTTCCCGGTGGAGGTCTATAGGAAATAAGTGGACCTGCTGGCCCCACTTCTGACGAGAACTTTTAATGAGGCTAGGGAAAGGGGGACACTACCCCCGACGATGTCAGAGGCGACGATATCGCTGATCCTGAAAAGAGACAAAGACCCGCTGCAGTGCGGGTCATACAGGCCTATTTCCCTCTTGAACGTAGATGCCAAGCTTTTGGCCAAGGTGATGGCGACGAGGATAGAAGACTGTGTCCCTGGGGTGGTGCATGATGATCAAACGGGGTTTGTTAAAGGGAGGCAATTGAATGCTAATATACGGAGGCTGCTGGGGGTGATGATGATGCCCCCACCGGAGGGGGAGGCGGAGATAGTGGTGGCGATGGATGCAGAGAAAGCATTTGATAGAGTGGAGTGGGACTACCTGTGGGAAGTACTGAGGAGATTTGGATTTGGAGAGGGGTTCATTAGATGGGTTCAGCTCCTGTACAGGGCCCCGGTGGCAAGTGTGATTACAAATAGGCAATGATCTGACCACTTCCGACTATATAGGGGTACAAGACAGGGATGTCCCCTGTCCCCGTTACTGTTTGCGTTGGCAATTGAGCCACTGGCCATAGCGGTGAGGGGCTCCAGGAAGTGGAGGGGGGTACTTAGAGGAGAAGAGCATCGGGTGTCAGAATACGCGGATGATTTTTTGTTGTATGTCGCGGACCCAGTGGAGGGGATGCCTGAGATAATGCAGACACTCAGGGAGTTTGGAGAATTTTCAGGATATAAATTGAATATGGGGAAGAGTGAACGGTTGTGATGCACCCCGGGGAACAGGGCAGGGGAATAGACGATTTACCGTTAAGGAGGGTAACAAGGGATTTCTGGTATTTGGGGATCCAGGTGGCCAGGAACTGGGGAACCTTGCATAAGCTTAACTTGGCACGACTGGTAGAGCAGATGGAAGAGGACTTTAGGAGGTGGGACATGGTGCCCCTGTCATTGGCGGGCAGGGTGCAGGCGGTTAAAATGGTGGTTCTCCCAAGGTTTCTTTTTGTGTTCCAGTGCCTCCCTGTACTGATTACAAAGGCCTTTTTTAAAAAAGGTGGACAAGAGTATTATGAGCTTTGTGTGGGCTGGAAAGACCCCAAGAGTAAAGAGGGAGTTCCTGCAGTGCAGTAGGGACAGAGGGGGACTGGCAGTGCAGAGTCTAAGTGATTATTATTGGGCCGCCAACGTGTCAATGATATGTAAGTGGATGAGGGAAGGGGAAGGAGCGGCGTGGAAAAGACTGGAGATGGCGTCCTGTAGGGGAACTAGCCTAAAAGCACTGGCGACAGCGCCATTGCTGTTCTCCCCGAAAAAATACACCACAAACGCAGTGGTGGTGGCAACTCTGAAAATTTGGGGGCAGTGGACATAGAACGATACAGCGCAGTACAGGCCCTTCGGCCCTCGATGTTGCACCGAAACAAAAGCCATCTAACCTACACTATGCCATTATCATCCATATGCTTATCCAATAAACTTTTAAATGCCCTCAATGTTGGCGAGTTCACTACTGTTGCCGGTAGGGCATTCCACAGCCTCACCACTCTTTGCTTAAAGAACCTACCTCTGACCTCTGTCCTATATCTATTACCCCTTAGTTTAAAGCTATGTCCCCTCGTGCCAGCCATTTCCATCTGCGGGAGAAGGCTCTCAATGTCCACCCTATCTAACCCCCTGATCATTTTGTATGCCTCTATTAAGTGGAGACTACATAAGACTACAATAGAGTGGAGACTCTATTGGAGACGACATAAGGGAGTGACGGGTGCCTCAGTGTGGTCCCCGATAAGGAACAATCATAGGTTCGTCCCGGGAAGGAGAGATGGGGGATTTAAATCTTGGCAGCGAGCAGGAATTGCGAAATTGAAGGACTTGTTCTTAGACGGGACATTCGCGAGTCTGGGAGCACTGACAGAAAAATATGGGCTGCCACCTGGGAATGCATTTCGCTATATGCAAGTGAGGGCATTTGTGAGGCAACAGGTGAGGGAATTTCCGCAGCTCCCGGCGCAAGAGATCCAGGGCAGAGTGATTTTGGGGGCATGGGTGGGTGATGGCAGGGTGTCAGATATATATAGGGAAATGAGAGATGAGGGGGAGACGATGGTGGAGGAGCTGAAGGGAAAATGGGAGGAGGAGCTGGGGGAAGTGATAGAGGAGGTGCTGTGGGCAGATGCCCTAAGTAGGGTAAACTCTTCGTCGTCGTGTGCCGGGCTCAGCCTGATACAATTCAAGGTTCTACACAGGGCGCATATGTCGGGAGCAAGGCTGAGTAGATTTTTTGGAGTGGAGGATAGGTGCGGGAAGCCCGGCGAACCACACATGTTCTGGTCATGTACGGTATTTCATGGGTTCTGGGTGGGTGTGGCAAAAGTGATTTCAAAGGTTGTGGGGGTCCGGGTCGAACCAGGCTGGGGGTTGGCTATATTTGGGGTTGCAGATGAGCCGGGAGTGCAGGAGGCGAGAGAGGCCGATGTTTTGGCCTTTGCGTCCCTAGTAGCCCGGCGAAGGATTCTACTTCTGTGGAAAGAAGCTAAACCCCCGGGCGTGGAGGCCTGGATAAACGACATGGCAGGGTTCATAAAATTGGAGCGGATAAAGTACGCACTAAGAGGTTCGGCTCAAGGGTTCACCAGGCGGTGGCAATCGTTCCTCGACTATCTCGCAGAGCGATAAGGGAAAATAGGAAAGATAGCAGCAGCAGCGCGGGGGGGGGGGGGGGGGGGGGGGGGGGGGGGCACTCATTTGGGTCCTCAGGGGTTGTGTGTGTGTTTATATATTAGTTATTTATATTAGATTTTACGAAGTTACTATTTTAGTTACTTTTTCTGTTGTTTCTTATTTTGTTGTTGGCAGTTGCCGTTAGTTAGCATATTATTTATTTTTAAAACGATCAATGTATATATTATTACAAAGTTGTAAAATGGGAAATTTTTGTTTTAGTTTGATCGAAAAACTTTAATAAAATATATATTTTTTAAAAAAAGATGGGGTGCGTGGAGGTTCGAGAACCCCCTACTTGTTAGATTGGGGGTTGGGGAAAAGGAGGCCGCGGTGCGGGGGGGGGGGGGTCAAAGATCGGGGCGCCGCTCTCTTCCTGCACGAACAAGCTGAGCTCGTTAGTGCAGAAATGAATCTCAAGCATGGCCACGGCAGTACGTTCCTTGCCGAGGCCTAAAAAAGCAGAGTCTTGTTTAATAATGGGGTCATTCCCGGCGCTACAAACGCTTAAATAAAATCCTTCTAAATGCACCCAAAACGGGACTCTATCTTTTTCGTTAAATTGCATCTAGAGTTTCCTCTTCTGGCACCATAGCCAGGGTAGCATCTACTTCCTTGGTAAAGACAAATGCAAGAAAAGGTCTTTGATCAGGTGGAGTGGAAGTACCTGTGGGATGTCCTGGGAAGGTTTGGGTTCGGGCAGGGATTTGTGGATTGGGTCCAGTTGCTATATTAGGCACCAGTGGCGAATGTAAGGACCAACCGGGTCCGATCAGAGTATTTTAGTCTGTGCAGGAGGACAAGGCAGGGGTGTCCTCTCTCCCCACTACTGTTTGCCCTGGCCACAGAGCCTTTGGCAATGGTGCTGAGGGCATTGAACATTTGGCGGGGGATAGTGAGAGGGGGGTGAAACATAGGGTCTCACTCTACTCGGATGAATTGCTCCTTTACATAACAGACCCGGGGGGGGGGGGGGGGGAAATCGCAGGAATTATGGGAATACTGGAGGAATTTGGCCGGTTCTCAGGTTACAAATTGAATATGGGCAACAGCAAGGTCTTTGCGATCCAGGCAAGGGGCAGGAGAGGAGACTGAGGAAGATGGCATTCAAAGTGGTGGGAAGGACTTTTAGGTACCTGGGGATTCAAGTGCCAGGGAACTAGGGTCAACTTCATAAACTAAATTTGGGCAGGGTGATTGAGCAAATGAAAGAGGACTTCCGTAGGTGGGGCATGCTCCCACTGTCATTGGCGGGGAGGGTATAGACTGTGAAGATGACAGTCCTCCCGAGATTTTTGTTTGTGTTGCAGTGTCTCCCAATCTTCATCCCCAAGGCATTTTTTAGGAAGGTGAACACGGCGATCACAGGTTTTATATGGGCAGGGAACCCCTCGAGGGCGAAGAAGGTCCTTCTTGAGTGGGGGAGGGGCAGGGAGGAGGCCTTGGCCCTTCCGAACTTTATTAACTATTACTGGGCGGCTAATATTTCGATGGTTAGGAAATGGGTAGTGGGGGAGGAGTCAGTGTGGGAGCGAGTAAAGGTGGCATCTTGCAAGGGCACGAGTCTGAAGGCTCTGTTAACGGCACCTCTGCCGTTCTCGCCGGCTCGTTACTCCACAAGTCCAGTGGTAGTGGCAGCCTTGAGTGTGTGGGGGCAGTGGAGGCTGCACATGAGATTGGAGGGGGCCTCGGTGTGGTCACCGATCTGTGATAACCACCGGTTCGCTCCAGGGGGGCTGGACGGGGACTTCAGGAGGTGGCAGCGGGCAAGGAGTGAGAGATTTGGGGATCTCTTCATTGAGGAGGGTTTTCCGAGCCTGGAGGGGCTAGGAGGAGGAGTTTGAGTTACCAGGTGAGAACAGATTTCGGTACCTGCAGGTACGGGATTTTATCCGGAGGCAAGTTCCAAGCTTTCCTCGCCTCCCTCGAAGAGGACTACAGGATAAAGTGATATCTAAAACAGGGGTTGGGGAGGGAAGGGCCTCAGAAATATATAAGGAACCAATGGAGTGGGAAGGGGTCCCAATCGGGGAGGTGAAGAGGAAGTGGCAGGAAGAGTTGGGAGGGGAGTTGAAAGTCGGGCTATCGGACTCCGAGGTGACAATATTTGGAGTGTTGGAAGAGCCGGGAGCCCGGGGGGGGGCTCCAGAGACAGATTTTGCTGGGATGGACGGACTCGGAACCTCCAAAGTTGGGTGTGTGGATTAGTGACATGGCAGGGCTTCTTAGGCTAGAGAAGATTAAGTTCGCCTTAAGGGGTTCAATACAGGGGTTCGCTCAGAGGTGCCAGCTGTTCATCGACTTCTTTAAGGAAAACTGACCGTCAGCAGAAGGGGGGGGGGGAATGGGAGGCATGGAAGTGAAGAATAAGGGCAGGGAATCTAATGTATGGGTAGCTAGGAGTTAGGGCGGGGGGGGGGGGGGGAAAAGAGAGAGGAGGAGTTGGGTATGTTATTGTGGGGTTTATGCGTGTGTTGGACCACTCTGTTGTTTAGAATGTTAAAATGCTAAAATTATAAATGCCTCAAAAAATATTTTCTCAAAAGAAAAGACAAATGCAAAGTATTCATTTAATATCTCCTCAGCCATACCCCCAGCCTCCAAATATAAATCCCCTTTTGGGCCCTAAATCGACCCTACTCCTCCAGTTACTGCTCTTTTACTATGGATATGTAACATACATTAGAGGTAGATCTGTCCACGATCTACATTCGAGGTATATCCGTCCAAATATCCAGCACATTTTCTATGTAGGTCATCTGAATAAATATTTTCATATATAAACTACTTAAAGTTCATAAACTATTCCCTTGTGTACTAGTGTCCAAAACAATTATTCAATAAATGACAGCTAGGAAGATGTAACTATTTGAAAAAAATCTTCTAAATGCTGGAAACCTGATATTAAAACAGTAGATACACACAAAGTGTCAGGCACAGACTTCCGAAGCTTACTGAACCATTAACTGACAGTTTCAGTTGCTGATGGGGTTTGGAGAACTTGGATGTTTTGTTTTTACATCATAAATTAAAGTCTTAACATACAGACTGTCGACCAAAAAGTGGTGATGAACACTGATTTTCAAGATTTTGCAAATAGCAGCCTTACATTCTAGAATGGCGATGTGTTAAAAATAAATTTGATTATGGTTCCAGTTCTAAAGCATTCATGTAGCTGGCCAAACAAAATAGTCAGAAAAAAAGGAAATGACTCAGTATCTGAAGAGAACTCCCTCCTCATCCATTAATTTTGTCATAGGATCTTTTCTGCCAAATGAAAATAGACAAGGCCTCAATTTAATATTTCATCCAAAAGACAATCCCAATGCTGCAATTTGTCAGAACGACATTGGTGTGTTCAAGTCTTGGTGTGACGTCTAGAAAGCATGCCATTCTGAATCAGAGGTGAGAGTGATACCAACTAAGTCGAGCTAACAACATGAGGTCTCGAGAGAAAAAAGCAACTAAAAAAGTGGCATTTAATTTTTTTTTTTTTAAATGAATGGCCTTTCCACTCAGTGAGCAGATTGCATTATGACTTGTCACCAGAGATTGTTTTGTGTTCCAATCCCCAAGTGATTACAAAAAGTTAGTCGTCATTTTACCACTGGAATAGACTGAAACTAGACCTATTGTGAGGCCTAATAAGGCAGCCAATTTCAGCAATGTATTTTTTGTGTTTTTGCAGCATCGACCTTTGCTCTTGACCACTGGGATTATCAGTCATACAATCAGAATTACCCAGATTTCAAAATACAATAAGACAAAAACAATAACATCACAGAAAATGAGGGGGAGAAACTTGCTGACCAGCAGAATTGTGTCCAATTTCATGGCTCAGCATATCCCCCATCCACCATTTCATGACCTTGAAATCAGTACTTCCTGATCAATGTTATAAGTCCTGGATTATAGAATTTACAGTGCAGGAGGCCATTTGGCCCATCGAGTCTGCACCAGCTCTTGGAAAGAGCACCCTATCCAAGCCCACACCTCCACCCTATCCCCATAACCCAGTAACCCCACCCAACAATAAGAGCAATTTTGGACACTAAGGGCAATTTAGCATGGCCAATCTACCTAACCTGCACATCTTTGGACTGTGGGAGGAAACAGGAGCACCCGGAAGAAACCCATGCACACATGGGGAGAACGTGCAGACTCCGCACAGACAGTGATCCAAGCCGGGAATCAAACCTGGGACCCTGGAGCCGTGAAGCAATTGTGCTAACCACTATGCCAACGTGCTGCCCCTAGCAGATGCAATTTGATCTATTAGCTACTGATAAGGCACTGAGGGAGGGTAACATACAACCATGGGGAGAAGACCAGTCGCCTCCTGGCTAGTCAGTTGAGGTGGCAGGCAGCCTCTCGAGAGATTGTCCAGATTAGAGATTCAGGTGGGGGACTTGCGTTGGCGCCAGGTAAAGTTAACAGGGCTTCTGAGGTGTTTTACAAGAACATCTAAAAGGTCAGTGCCACCGGGGGAGGAGTCAGATTTGCGGGAATTTCTGGAGGGATTGGAGTGTCCTACAGTAGAGGAAGAGGACCAGGAAGGACTGCAGGAGCCATCGGGGGTGGAGGAGGTCGATACAGCAGATTGCAAATTAGGAAAGTGCTTGAAATAGCTCATCATCAAATTAAGTGTTCAGTAAGATTTCAAATGAGGAGAAATGTTAGTGGATTGTTACTAACATTTCTCCTCATTTGAAATCTTACTGAACACTTAATCTGATGATGAGCTATTTCAAGCACTTTCCTAATTTGCAATCTGTGACGTGAAACTTGGCACATTTTCCCACTGAATGGTGATATATGCTAGGGAAATAGGCAAACATTACTCATTGGAGATTTTGACATCGAATTGGTCTTTCGTGTGTCAAGCAAGACCATTTCATTATTGGTTGAAACAAATTTTTAAAATTGAGACACAAAAAATGTACGATCATTGATCACTGCAGAGATTTGATTCATGACAGATTGTGCGTTACAAGCCATTTGTTCAGATATTCAGGAGGCAATAAAAAGTGTGCTTGTCAACTGATTATGATGTATGGAAAGAGAGAATGGGCAAAGCAGAGATACTGATGGTTGTGAAAAACAGCCCTGAAATTTGACTTCAGTAAAAAGAATGCAATTTCATTTCTTGACAGAATACAAGAGGTTTATTTGGATGATAGTCATAGAGTCACATCTCATGACACCTCATGCACGGTCAGTTCGAGCCCCACTTGACCAAGGTTCGTCACACAGGTGAAATTAAATTCAACATTTGGTGTCTTTGGTTTGATTATGGTTAAGTACAGCCACAAGGTTTGTAAATTTTAACATCAATAACCTTTTATTATTTAACAGTAATTAGTATTAAATAGGCAACAATTCAACTGGTTAACTACTATCTAATACCCCACCGCCCTCCTAATTTCTAACTTGCCCCGCTCTACAAACATGCACACACACACACACACACACAGACATCAAAGAGAGTAAGGGTGGCAGAGGGGGAAGAAAATGATTTTTAAAAAGATAGGGAATTTTGACTTTAGATGGATATCATAAGACATGAGACATGAGCAGAATTAGGCCATTCGGCCCATGGAGCCTGCTCCACCAATCAATCACGGCTGATATGTTTCTCATCCCCATTCTCCTGCCTTCTCCCCATAACCGCTGATCCCCATATTAATCAAGAACCTATCTATTTCGATCTTAAGGGCACTCAGTGGTTTGGCTCGACAACCTTCTGCGGAAAAGAGTTCCACAGATTCACCAGCCTCTGGCTGAAGAAATTCCTCTTTTTCTCAGTTTTAAAGGATTGTCCTTTCAATCTGAGGCTGTCCCCTCGGGTTCTAGGTTTTCCTATTAGTGGAAACATCCTCTCCACATCCACTCTATCTAGGCCTCACAGTATCTTCCAGTTAGTTCCTTTCTCCGGTTTAGGCCTTCAGATGGATGCTATCTTTTCCTTCAGCTTGTAATGATTTTTACTGTAGACACTCAGAGACAGCCGGCAGTCAGCAGCCGAGAGCAAGAAAAAGAGGGAGTAAACACAACTTAGTTGAGGGTCTCATGTCTTCTGCTGGGTTCTCTCCGAAAAACCCCACCTGGCAGGAATCAATCGCTGCCTGTTGCCAGGCCAACCGACTGAATGCCAGCCAACCAATCGAACCGAATCCCTCCAATCCAGAAAGTCTAGGATCTCCTTTCCCAAATAGGAAACTTGAAAGACATAGTGTTCCAGTTGTCAAGCAATTTGAAATTTGTACTTTGTCTCCTTGACTTAAAGTTATATCACCATTGACGATCCTCGGACCAAAATAAAAAATAAATGAGAACATAGATTCTTGCCTTTTGATTTCCCTAAGAGAAAATGCTGGAAAATCTTCCAGATGCGATTTTCCAGCATTTTCTCTTAGATTCTTGCCTTTTGATTTTGTAGCCACCTGGGTTGGCCACTTCCCGACGTAAAATGGAGAACAGCAAAGGCTGAAGGGAAATTCAGCCAACACAGGCAAAAACTAGCAGGTGCAAGTTTACTGTGTATTAGACTGCAAAAGTCCAGACAGCATCGATACAAGCAGCCATCTGCATAGTAATGTAGCAGCCATCTACATAGTAATGAGCGATCCTCGGGAACAATCAAAACATTTGAGGTCAACAAGGCCAAGCCAGACTCCTCGGCGCCAGCAGGAGCCAACACAAAAGAGGTTAACGGACATTTAAAGACCGCCCAACTATCAGCGAACAGCTCCAGTATTGGAGAAATCGAACCAAGCGATTGGAACGAAGTCCAATCACTTGAAACCAGGTACGGGGTCCGCCCCGAAAGGCGGGAAGCCCCTGGAGACTATAAAGTAAAGCCCCCAAGTTCAAATCGTCCTTCTTGACAGGGTCACTCAGCAACGCGAACCAACCCTTGACAGTGACGTGTCCAGCTGCCTCCAAAGAACGTAAGTCTCAAGTCAACGCTCGCTACGAGATAGGCGCTCCTAGCTACAGTCCATACCAGCTTTTGAATCCCGCAGACTCAGAACCCGAACGAAAGGCCATTTGTTCACCTGACCTGGTGGGCCAGTCCGAAGCTAAGTATTGGCCTGTTAGTGATAGAAGTAGCTTAGAAAGTGGAGTTTATGCATGAGTAGCGATTTACTGTGTATAATAAATGTGTATTGATTTGAATCTTACTAATTGGTGTGTTGAGTTATTGATCATTACTTGAACTTGAACCTCGTGGCGGTATCATAAAGATACCTGGCGACTCTAGAGCAAAGGTTATAAAACAGAGCCAATTGAACCAACCAAAAGTTAGCAACACTTTCCCTAAGAGAAAATGCTGGAAAATCTTCCAGATGCGATTTTCCAGCATTTTCTCTTTAGTTTCAGATTCCAGCATCCGCAGTAATTTGCTTTTATTTATTTGGCAAGAATCTAACGCAGTTTTACAGCACAAAAGAGGTCCTTTGGCCCATCATGTCTGTGCCAACCAAAGACTTATCTATTCTCATCCAATTTTACAGCACTTGGCCCGTTAGCCTTGTATGCTATGGCTTTTCCAAGTGCTCATCTAAATGCTTCTTAAATGTTGTCAGGGTTCCCACTCAACCCTTCTTTCAGGCAGTGAGTCCCAGATTCCCACCACCCTCTGGGTGAAAAGGTTTTTCCTCAATTTTCCTCTCAAGTCACTTGCTCCTTACCTTAAAACTACCCCTCTACTAAAAGGAAAAGTTTATTTTTATTTACCATATTTATATCCCTCATAACTTAAAACACCTCTATGAGGTCTCCCCCCCTCCAAACTCTGCTTGAAGGAAAACAATCCCAGCCTATCCAGTCTCTTTGATAGCCGAAATGCTCCACCCCAGGCAACTCTCTGGTGACTCTCCGCTGCACCCCCTCTAATGTAATCACTTCCTTCCAATAGTGTGGTGACCAGAACTTCACACAGTACTCTCGCTGTGACCAAACCAACATTTTACACAGTTCCATCATAACCTCCCTGCTCTTATATTCTACGCTTCAGCTAATAAAGGCAAGTATCTCACATGTCTTCTTAACCACCTTATCTACCTGTCCTGCTGTCTTCTGAGATCTTTGGACATGCACCTCAGGTCCCTCTGGGTCCTCTGTACCTTCTAGCATCCTACTGTTCATTGTATATTCCTTTGCCTTGTTGGTCCTCCCAAAATGCATTTAGATTAGATTTATTGTACAGTGAAACCTACTGTTCTGCACACAGTCCAGGCAGGTCGTTCCATACGTGAAAAACAAAGGACATACAATAAATACACATTGTAAATACACCTCACACTTTTTAAGGTTAAATTCCATTTGCCACTGTTCTGCCCATTTATATCATTCCGTGACTTAATGCTTTCCTCCTCGCGATTTACCACTCCACCTATTTTCGTGTCATCTGTACACTTATTGATCATACTCCCCACATCCAGCTGTAGTAATTATTGTACAGTAGAAATAGCAAAGGACCCACTACCGGTCGTTGTGGCACACCACTGGTCACAGGCTTCCAGTCACAAAAACAACTTTCAACCATTACCCCTTGCCTCCAAGCCAATTTTGGATCCAATTTGCCCTCAGGGGTTCTTGCCTTGGTGATCAGTCTCCCATGCGGGACCTTGTCAACATCATGGGCAAAATTCTCCGGTATCGGCGCGATGTCCGCCGGCCGGCGCCAAAAACGGCGCAAATCAGTCGGGCATCGCGCCGCCCCAAAGGTGCGGAATCCTCCGCATCTTGAGGGGCTAGGCCCGCGCCGGACTGATTTCCGCCCCGCCAGCTGGCGGAAGTGCCCCGGGGCAATGACATTGCCGGGCGACGCATGCGCGGGAGCGTTAGCGGGCACTCACGGCATCCCCGCGCATGCGCTGTGGAGGGAGTCTCTTCCGCCTCCGCCATGGTGGAGACCATGGCGAAGGCGGAAGGAAAAGAGTCCCCCCACGGCACAGGCCCGCCCGCGGATCGGTGGGCCCCGATCGCGGGCCAGGCCACCGTGGGGGCACCCCCGGGGCCAGATTGCCCCGCGCCACCCCCCAGGACCCCGGGGCCCGCCCGCGCCACCTTGTCCCGCCGGTAAGATAGGTGGTTTAATCCACGCCGGCTGGACAGGCATTCTAGCAGCGGGACTTCGGCCCATGTGGGCCGGAGAATCGCAGGGGGGCCCGCCAACCGGCGCGGCGCGATTCCCGCCCCCGCCGAATCTCCGGTGCCAGAGAATTCGGCAACCGGCAGGGGCGGGATTCACGCCAGCCCCTGCC
This sequence comes from Scyliorhinus torazame, assembly GCF_047496885.1. Classification (NCBI taxonomy): domain Eukaryota; kingdom Metazoa; phylum Chordata; class Chondrichthyes; order Carcharhiniformes; family Scyliorhinidae; genus Scyliorhinus; species Scyliorhinus torazame. The sequence continues at coordinate 47,529,080 of NC_092713.1, read as the reverse complement.
GATTCTCCGACCCGGCGGGGGGGTCGAAGAATCTCGCCCCTTGTTATAAATAACCAGCAGGTGACCGAGCCACATAAGAAATAGCTAATAGACTGGGTCTGTGACTAGTGGTAAGGGAACCAACAAGAGGGAAAAATCCACTTAACCTCACCAATCTACCTGTCGCAGAGGCATCTGTCCACTACAGTATTGGATTGGATTTGTTTATTGTCACGTGTACCGAGGTATAGTGAAAAGTATTTTTCTGCATGCAGCTCAATCAGATCACTTAGTACATGAAAAGAAAATATGTAATAGGGCAACACAAGGTACACAATTTAAATACATAGACAGGCACCGGGTGAAGCATACAGGAGTGTAGTATTAATCAGATCAGTCCATAAGAGGGTCATTTAAGAATCTGGCAATAGCTGGGAAGATGATGTTTTTGAATCAGTTTGTGCGTGTTCTCAGACTTTTATATCTCCTGCCCGATGGAAGAAATTGGAAGAGCGACTAAGCCGGGTGGAGGGGTCTTTGATTATGCTGCCCTCTTTCCCAAGGCAGTGGGAGGTGTAGATAGAGTCAATGGATGGGAGGCAGGTACATGTGATGGACTGGGCAGTGTTCACGACTATCTGAAGTTTCTTGCGGTCTTGGGCCGAGCAGTTGTCATACCAGGCTGTGATGCAGCCAGATACGATGCTTTACCACCATGCTAACTGGGATAGCAACTCAAAGCTGGGCATCCATGAGGCACTGTGGGCCATCAACAGAATTGTATACAATCACAACCTGTAACCACATGGTCCTGCATATCCCCCACTCTACTATTACCATCAAACCAGCGGATCAAAGAAGAATGCAGGAGGAAACACCAGAAAGGCACTAGGTATACCTAATAAGGTATCAACCTGGTGAAGCTAGAACACAGGACTACCTGCATGGAGAAAAGGTGGTGTAGTTATGTCACTGGACTCGTAATCTACAGTGCTGAACTAACTCTCTGGGAACACAGGTTCAAATCGCACCTTCAAATGGCAGCTGGTGGAATTTAAATTCAATTAAAACATTTAGAATTAAAAAGCTGATCTCAGTAATGGTGACCATGAAACCATTGTCAACTTGTCGTAAAAACCCATCTGGCGCATCAATGTCCTTTAGGGAGGGAAACCTGCTGTCTTTACATGGTCTCGCCGTGACTCCAGACCCACAGCAATGTGGTTGACTCTTAACTGCCCTCTGAATGACCTAGCATGCCAATCAGTTCAAGGGCAAATGGATGGACAAGAAATGCTGGTCTTGGAATTATATCGCCATTCCTTCACTGATCAAAATCCTGGATCTCCCTAACTTGCAGCACTGTGGGTGTACCTAAACCACATGGGCTGTAAAGTTCCAAGAACGCCGCTCACTGCCACCTTCTCAAGGGCAATTACGGATGGGCAATATATACTGGTCTTGCCAGCAACGGCCCACATCCCATGAAATAATTTTTTTAAAGTTAATTCATGCAATATGTTATGAATATATCACATCCAAAATTAACCAGTGATAACTATCATATTATTAAATTTTTACAATCAACAGTCTCAGCTTATTAACACTTTGTTTTCCTTAAAATAAATTATGTTTCGGTCTAAAATCAGCCAAGTGGTGTTCAACCTAATAATGATGTTCTGAGCGTAATAAAGGGAGAATTTACAAACTAACAGCTGCTAATATTTTTATAAAATCTTTAATATAGTAAAAAAAAAAAAGGGCGATCTCATTGCTCAATAAATAGTGCCCTGCCTGAGCCAGAAACACTTGGTTCAAGTCCCACTCCAAGACTTGTTGGCTGCAAACTGGGTCATGAGCGCCTACCAATCCCTCCAACATTTCCCCACTGTTCTCTAAAAGGGGGAAAAAGATTAAGATACAAAACAAACTACCCTATGTGCTTCACAGAAGCAATATAAAAGGAAATATAACGCAAAGTCACACCCGGGGGGGGGGGGGGGGGGGGGGTTGTGTCACTGGATTAGTATTTAGAGGCCCAGGCTAATGTGCTGGGGACATGGATTCAAATACCACCACAGCCGTTGGTGGAATTCAAACTCAATTAATAAAAATCTGGAATTGAAAGCTGGTCTCACTATTGTTGACCATGAAACCATCATTGATTATCATAACCTGGTTCTGCAATGCCTTTTAGGGAAGGAAAGTGGTCTTCCTCATCAGTCTGGTCTACATGTGACTCTGGACCCACAGCAATGTGGTTGACTCTCAGCTACCCTCTGAAATGGCCCAACAAGCCACTCAAAGGCAATTTGAGGGCAGCAAATGCTGACCTTGTCAACAAATTATTTTATTTTTTTTTAAAAAGGTGATATTAGAGTCAAAAGCTCAGTTAAAGAGATGGGTTTTAAAAAGCATTAGGGAGAAAACAGAGGTAGAAAGACAGAGAAGTTTAGAAAGAGAACTCCAGTGCTAAGGTCCTAGAAAAATGAACGCACCACCACCCATATTTTGTTTAAATTTATCCTTTCATAGTATGCAGGTATTGCGGCGAGGTCAATGCTTGTTAACCATGCTTAATTGTTTTTTGTGAAGGTGGTGGTGAACTGCTGCAATTCATCTGGTGTACATACACCCACAGTGCTGTTAGGAAAGGAGTTCCACAATTTTGACCCAGCAAGAGGAGGGACAGCGATATATTTCTAAATTAGGATGGGAAGGAGAACTTGCAGATGTAGGTGTTCCCATGTATCTGCTACCCTTGTCCTTCCAGTTGGTAGAGCTCATATGTTTGGAAGGTGCCGTCAAAGGAGGCTCGACAAGTTGCTGAAGTGCATCCTGTAGATGGTACACACTGCTGCTACTTTGCACTGGTGATGAAGGGAGTGAATGTTTACGTGTGTGATAGGGTTCCAATGAAAGGGGCTGTTTTGTCGTGGTTGTGTTGCGTATGAGTGCAGAGCTGCACACATCCAGGCAAGTAGACTTTTCAATAACAGTCCATATTTGTGCCTTATATAGGTTTTTAAGGACTCAGGAGGTGAGCTACTCTCCACAGAATTCCGAACCTCTGACCCATTATTGTAGCTACAGTATTTATGTGGCCAGTCCAGTTCAGTTTCTGATCAATGGTAACCTGCAAAATGCTAATAACGGGGGAAGCAATGATGGTAATGCCATTGGACATTATGGGGAGATGGTCTGATTCTCTTTTGTGTAAGGGGCCCTTTCCTGGTGATTCCCTTGTTTTCCATTTCTTTATTTTTGCTGTTATCATTTGGATCTACGGATGCTTAATGGATATATATCTTTAAATCAAGCAGGGGGAGGGCGGCATGTGGCACAGTGGATAGCACTGGGACTGTGGCGCTGAGAACCCGGGTTAGAATCCCAGCCCTGGGTCACTGTCCATGTCTGCGTGGGTTTCACCCCCACAACCCAAAGATGTGCAGGTTAGGTGGATTGGCCACGCTAAATTGCCCCTTAATTGGAAAAAAAAATTGGGTACTCTAAAATTTTTTATTTATAAATCAAGCAGGGGAAGCGAAGAACTCAAAAGTTACAACACTGCTAGTTTTCGGACAGCAGAACTCAAGACCTTTCGGCACCAGAGAAATCGGTGGGACTCTGTTTCATTGGTTGACTGGCGGCCAATGAATAGGCCAAAAGGCTGTATTCTGCCCGGTAACAGGCGGTGATTGGATCTTACCCAAGTAGGATTTTTTTTGGGGGGGGGAGAACCAATGAAGCACAGTTGAGTCCTGGATGCTCAGAGGAAAGGACCTGCTGTCATATCTAGCTGTATTTCTCCAGTAAAGCTACATAATAGTACAGGGACTTGAATGAATCTACAGTGAAAATCATTACTGATTGAAAGCAGAAATATCGAACTAACAGCTTAAATTGAAGGAAGGTATGCTCGAATTCAACTATCTGAAACAAAGGCGCTTATCCTTTTTACTTCTATCATTATTTTATACCGTTCTTTTCCCCTCTGTTTGTTTGTCTTGAATGTGTGCAGAGGGTGGGTTGAGTTTAACTGGGGGCCGGGGGGCTAGGAATTAGATCACAGTTAACCTGTTGTATTTCCTGCGTTCTAGTTATTGTTATTAATCAAATTAATAGTGTTTAAATTTAGAAACCTGGTGATTATAGATATTGGGTCGCAAGGGCCAAAGACTTTGGGTGTTTTTCTAAGACTTATTTAATGATTTCAATTATGTTGCGACTCCGGGTCAAGGGGCAGCAAGGTAGCACAGTGGTTAGCACAGTTGCTACACAGTTCCAGGATCCCACGTTCGATTCCCGGCTTGGGTCACTGTCTGTGCTCAACCTGCACGTTCTCCCGGTGTCTGCATGGGTTTCCTTCAGGTGCTCCGTTTTCCTTCCACAGTCCAAAGATGTGCAGGTTAGGTGGATTGGCCCTGCTAAATTGCCCTTAGTGTCCAAAAAAGGTTCGGTGGGGTTACTGGGATTGGTTGGAAGTGTGGGCTGAAGTGGGGAGCTCTTTCCAAGGGCCGTGCAGACTTGATGGGCCGAATGGCCTCCTTCTGCACTGTAAATTCTATGATTCTATAAGTAATGCTAAAATTGACTGTACACTAGCCCAGGGGTTCGTACCATTTGTTAGAGATGATCATTGCTTAGCAATTGTGACTGTAATCCCCAGGATGTTGAAAGTGGAGGATAGCGGTGATGGTAATGCCATTGAAAATTATGAGGAGAAAGTTGGATTCTCTCTTGTTGGAGATTGTCATTGCATGGCATTTATGTGGCATCCATGTCACTTGCCACTTATCAACCCAAGCCTGAATGTTGTCCAGGTTTTGCTGTACATGGACATGGTCTGCTTCAGTATCTGAGGCATCGCCTATGGTACTGAACATAATAAGCAAACATTCCCACTTCTGACTTTATGATGGAGGGAAGGTCATTGATGAAGCAGCTGAAGATGTTTGGGCCTAGGTCAATACTTTGAGAAACTCCTGGAGCAATGCCCTGGGACTGAGATCACTGACCTCCCACAACCATCTTACTTTGTGCTAGGTATGACTCCAATCAGTGGCATGTTTCCCGGTTTATTCCCATTGACTTTTGTTTCGGGCTCCTTGATGCCACAATCAAATGTTGCCTTGATGTCAAGAGCAGTCACTCTCAACTCGCATTTTGAATTCAGCTCAGTGGTGGTGTAATTAAAAACACTGAAGCTCAAGAGGCCAGAATTAGACGAGCGCAGATATCTCAAAAGGTCATATAGACTGAGGAGATTACAAAAAAAAGAGAGGGGCAAGGCCACAACACAATTTGAAACCAAGGATGAAAATGTAAAAAATGAAGGCAAGACTGGGAGCCATTGTAGATCATCAAACATAGATTAGATAGATCAACAGAACTTGATGCGAGTATGGACACAGGAAGCAAATTTGGATGACCTCAAGTTTACAGAAGGGAGTACATGGAAGGCCAGACAAGGGTAAAATGTGAATAATCAATTCTACAAGTAACAAAGACGTGAATGAGGATTTCAATAGCAGATCAGCTGAGGCAGGGATCGAGTTGGGCAATAATACAAAGGTGGAAATTGGCACTCTTCGTGATGGCACGTGTGGTCAGAAGCTTTTTTCAAAACAAATTCCAATTAAGGGGCAATTTAGCGAGGCCAATCCACCTAACCTGCACATCTTTGGGTTGTGGGAGTGAGACCCACATAGACATGGGGAGAATGTGCAAACTCCACACGGACAGTGACCCGGGGTCAGGATTGAACCCGGGTCCTCGGCGCCGTGAGGCAGCAGTGCTAACCACTGTGCCACCATGCTGCCCTGGAAGCTCATATTGAGGTTAAATACAACGTTGATGTTGAAAACAGTGTGGTTTAGTTTCAGACAGCTGCCAATGAGAGAGATGAAACCGGTAGCTAGTCAATGAGTGGCTTCAGTCTCATCAAGATTCAATTGGAGGAAAACTTTGCTCATCCAGCACTGGGTGTCAGGTAAGTCCTCTGATAATTTAGCAATAGTGAGGGAGTCAAAAGCAAATGGTGAGCTGGAGTTTGATGTCACTAGCATATTTGTGAAAAGTGACACTGTCACAAGAAGATGTCACCAAGAGGGAGCATGTAGATGAGAAATAGAAGGAGGCTAATCCTTGGGGGTCACCAGAGCTAACGGTGTGGGAGCAAGAAGAGAAGCCACTGCAAGTGATACTCTGGCTACGAATAAATAGTTAAGAATGAAACAGGATGAGTGCAGTCCAATCTAGCCGGGCGACTCTTGATGGGCTTTGGAGGAGGATTGTGTGGCCAGCCACGTAAAAGGCCGTGGATAGGTTGAGAAGAGATGGGGGGCCAGTTTACCTTGGTCACGGCCACTTAGAATGCTGTTTGTGATTCTGATAAGAGCTATTTTTGGACTATGGCAGGGGCAGAAACCTGATTGGAGGGATTCAAACATGAATTTCAGGAAAGATGGGCAACAACATGACCAAGTACTTTGGTGAGGAAAAGGAGGTTGGAGATTGGCAGTAGTTTGCAAGGATGGATTTTTGAGGAGAGTGATGATGGCAACTTTAAAGGAGAAAGAAAAACACAATTTGAAGAGACAAAACCATGTTCAACATTGTCTAACGTGTGGAGCAGGAGGGGAAGTTGGGTGGTCAGTGGCTTAGTGGGATAGGGTCGAGTAGCAGGAAGTGGATCTTATGGACAAGCTCAGCTCTGAGGGGCTTGGTGGGCGAAAGGAGGGAAACTAGAAAATATTCCAGTTCAGGTTAGAGCAGGGAAGAGTCTTTGACAAAGTTTGTTCCAGTGGACTAGTGTAAGGAAGGGAAGCAGCAGAGTATCAGGTGGTCTCAATCCTAGTGTTAAAGAGATTCATGAGCTCCTCACACTTGCTGTTGGAGGTAAAGATGTAGGAGGCAGGAAGATAGATTTACAATGGCAGTAAACAGTGCAGAATAGATGCCAGGAGTTATCTATATACCGTCAGCAGAAGGAGGGGCTGTGGGGCTAGTTTAGTGTTGAGTAGGGGGTTAGAAAAGGTGGGACCTGTGAGGAAGGAAGACGGCTTTTACGCGATGTTTATATTTGTATGTACACTGTTTCATCTGTTACTGTTATAAAACCATAAATACCTCAATAAAATGTTTATTAAAAAAATAAAGGTCAGCACTCCAGGTACGTTCAGAGGCACTTCTGGCCTGCCTGGTTTCTGCAGCAGCCGCAGGTCACCCGGAAATGGATCCCTCCAGCAATTGTGGCCCGGCTGCAAAGGTTTTCTTTTTACTTCCAATTTAGAAAGTTGGGGAGAGGCGCCTCCACCCTCTCCCTCACTTACCTATATGCAGTACGGTAGCATAGTGGTTAGCACTGTGGCTTCACAGCACCAGGGTCCCAGGTTCGATTCCCTGCTGGGTCACGTGCGGAGTCTGCACGTTCTCCCAGTGTCTGCGTGGGTTTCTTCCGGGTGCTTCGGTTTCCTCCCACAGTCCAAAGACGTGCAGGTTAGGTGGACTGGCCATGCTAAATTGCTCTTAGTGTCCAAAAAGGTAGGAGGGGTTATTGGGTTAAGGGGATAGGGTGGAAGTGAGGGATTAAGTGGGTCAGTGCAGATTCGATGGGCCAAATGGTCTCCTTCTGCACTGTATGTTCTATGCCTATCCGGTTGCTGTTTCCAGGCTGAAGAACCTCATTGACTGAATGGTGAGCTTGCACTCTGAAGGCTAATTAGCCAATTCTGGGAAAATCACTAGTTAGAAATCCCCATTTGAGCCCAACAACAGGGTCCTGAAATCCACATGGAAAATCCTACCCTAGGTTGGAGGGAGTGACATAGGCTTTGAAGTAAGCGATAAACTGTCATAATTCTCCAGCAGTACAGGCTGTAGATCAACTGTGAACAATGTTACAGGATATCCAGAAAAGAACTGCTCTATGGACCACCCAACAATAATCTCTCCCACAATGTCAACAAAACGAAGGAGATTGTCATCGACTACAGAAAGCGAAGAAGAGAACATGCCCATGTCTACATCAATGGGAACGAAGTAGAAAAGGTAGAGAGCTTCAAGTTTTTAGGTGTCCAGATTACCAACAACCTGTCCTGGTCTCCCATGCTGACAATTTGGCTTGGTACAATTCACACCTCTTTAACCTGGGGTTACCCCATCTCTGGATCTGTAAAGATTTAATCACCTGCTAATGCTCGCATTCCAAGCATTGTTTGGCATCTTTGAATTTGTCTATATATGTGTTTCTGGAACAGACCTCTTCATTCACCTGAGGAAGGAGCAGCGCTCCGAAAGCTAGTGACATCGAAACAAACCTGTTGGACTTTAACCTGGTGTTGTAAGACTTCGTACTGTCCACATCATGCTGACAATAAGTTAAGAAAGCCCATCAACGACTCTACTTTCTCAGAAGACTAAGGAAATTTGGCATGTCAGTGATGACTCTCACCGACTTTTACAGATGCACCATTGAAAGCATTCTTTCTGGTTGTATCAGCTTGGTATGGTTCCTGCTCTGCCCAAGACTGCTGGAAACTACAAAAAGGTTGTGAATGTAGCCCAGTCCATCACATAAAGCAGCCTCCCATCCATTGACTCGGAAAGGCAACCAGCATAATTGAGGACCCCACACACCCTGTACATACTCGCTTCCACCTTCTTCCGTCAGGAAAAAGATACAAACGTTTGAGGTCACGTACCAACCAAGTGAGGAACAGCTTCCTCCCTGCTGCCATCAGACTTTTGAATGGCCCTACCTCGTATTAAGTTGATCTTTTCTTTACATCCCAGTTATGACTAACATTACATTCTGTAGTCTCTCCTTCCTTCCCTAAGTACGGTATACGTTGTCTGTATAGCATGCAAGAAACAACACTTTTCACTGTATACGAATACATGTGACAATAATAAATCAAATCAAACCCCTCAACCCTCACCAGATTGCCATTCTGAGGATGACCAGGTAACTATTTTTGCACATTGAAACTTTTTCCCAGAGACTTCTGCTAATCTGTCAGTAGCAAGAAGGCATAAATTTCCAAGAGTCGACATGCAGCTGCTCTACCCTGTCAAGGGCACACCTAAGTCCAGAATGTCGACAGAACAGATTAATGGGAGCATGCTCTTCTTCAGCAACAGGGCAGGGAAATCTTCACTACTGACAACAGCATATTCTGAAACAGAGCAACACTTATATTAATCGGACTGGAGAAGTAAACCCAAAGAATGTGATAGAATCAAAGCTGGTGACAATTTTTACTTATCCCTCGCCACCTCACCAAATACGCAAATGTAAGTGGCTACAGTTGTGTTGGGACAGGCAAGCTGTATTCAGAACGATCGGTTACATCTGCCAAGTTTCAAACTAAAATCTCTCTAATGAAGTAAACCACCAGGTTAGGGAACCTGTGCAATCTACACAGGAATTTTCTTCAAACTCAAGTAGAACTATTGTAGAAAAGACAGCCATGGTTGTAAAAGATTACAAGAACTGGCATTCACAGCAGTCGACTTTCAAAAACCTCATTCGCATTTCAGTCATTACCTTGCCACATTTCTCTTTGTATCCTTGTGAAGCTGCTGCAACATTGTTCACACATGGATTTTGCAACCATACTGCAAACTAACCTTTTAAACTGACATTCCTTTAAAGCTATTAATCCAGTTAGAATAATAATCTTTATTAGTGTCACAAGTAGGCTTACATTAACACTGCAATGAAGTTACTGTGAAAAAGTGGCCTTTATTAGGTAAATCCAGATATATGTAGCTACTTATAAATTCTTGATGTTGGTTTCAATATTGATAGATGAAACAATAGCACAACAAGCAAGTTTGACTTTCAAAAGTAAAAGATGGGGGAATACTATCCTCTGTTTAGACCATGACCAGACCTAGGCTATGATTCGCTTGACCATCCTACAGCAATGATAGCTGGTGTCCAGCAGGCATCCAGTTAGAATCATTGGTTTCCAAAATGAACCACTCAAATTGTAATTTCTTACTCGAACTAGCCACTACCAGACTTATGACATGGATAAAAATACTATTTTTCTGAACCTCTGCCTACGAGAGATATAAAAACGCCACCTCCAACAAACATCTTAAACAAATGTATCTTGTTCCATTTGAAAGATCTTTAAACAACTATAGTTGACCACCAGCAAATCCAAATGACTAGATTGTCTTTATTCCAATTGTTGGAACATTTGCCCTATTCTTTATGGAATGTTCTGATTAAAGGTCATTGACCTGAAATGTTAATTGTTTCTTTCTCCACAGCTGCTGTTTGATCTGCCATGTATTTCCAGCATTTTCTAAATCAAGGTGATTCTGAGATAGTTAATATTGGTGCACCTAAACGTGCAAAGTGATACAAGGATAGATCTGATTTACCTTCCAAATGTGATGCTACTTTTGCAACAACAACAAAAACAACTTCTATTTTCATAGAATCTTTTGCATTCCAAAGCATTTCACAGGAGCATTGTAAAGCAAAATTTGACACCAAGCAGATGACCAAAAGCTTGGTCAGAGGTAGGTTTTAAGGTGCATCCTAAAGGAGGCGAGAGGGGTAGATATGCAAGGAGGTTTACGGTGAGATTCTCCAGGCTTGTTTACCATGCGCGCAAATGCTAATAACGCCCCAAAGTCTCGCTAGAGGGTCATAATGGGATTTGCGCAGGCAAGGTTTCTGAACGCGATGTTCCTGGGCCCTCCTCGATGACACAATCAGGTTCACGCCCAAAAAGGGTGTGAACCGGATTTACTTAAATTAGAATGAATTTGAATGTCATTAACTGACTTGATGCCGTATCTTCGGGCAACATCAGATGATCCCCCTGCCAGCTTGATGTCAAACCAGCGAAATCGCTACTCGATTCCAAAAATGAAAGCTAGGGGCGTGGAGGTGAGTATAGCCCCTGAGTGGTGAGGGACATGGCTATGCAGTGCACTGCCGGTAGGGTAGTACTTCAAAGAAACCCCACTGGAATTTCACACTGTGTGCAAAGTGCAAGGGAGGGGGGTTTGCCTGCATGGCAATGGGGGTAGCGGGGACACACTGAGAATGGGGCTGTGCTGTGTTGCCGGCAGAGAGAGCGAGAGTGAGAGAAGAAACCAGTGTCGGGGGAGAGAGATGCTTTAAAGTCACCATAAGACATTGGAGCAGAATTAGGCCATTCGGCCGATTCATAGAAGCTACAATGCAGGAGGCTATTCAACCCATCGAGTCAGCACTGGCTCTTGGAAAGAGCACCTACCCAAGCCCACACCTCCACCCTATCCCCGTAACCCACTAACCCCACCTAACCCAAGGGTATTTAGCATGGCCAATCCACCTAACCTGCACATCTTTGGACTGTGGGAGGAAACAGGAGCACCCGGACGAAACCCACACAGACATGGAGAAAGTGCAGACTCCGCAGAGACAGTGACCCAAGCCAGGAATCGAACCTGGGACCCTGGAGCTATTAAGCAACTGTGCTAACCACTGTGCTACTGTGTCACGCATTGAGTCTGCTCTGCCATTCAATCATGGCTGATATGTTTCTCATCCCCATTCTCATGCCTTCTCCCCATAACCCCTGATCCCCCTATCAATCAAGAACCTATCAATCTCTGTTGTAAAGACACTCAGTAATTTGGCCTCCACAGCCTTCTGCGGCAATGAGTAGCACAGATTCACCACCCTCTCTGTCTGAAGAAATTCCTCCCCATCTCAGTTTTAAAGGATTGTCGCTTCAGTCTGAGGCTGTGGCTTCAGGTTCTAGTTTTTCCCACTAGTGGAAACATCCTCTCACTTGAGATCACTTTAGGTCACTTTGAGATCAAACCAATCTCTGAATCCCAGCTTTGCCAGCGGGTTTAGGACCCCAGCCCCAAAACTGCCTGTATAATCCTCACCAGCACTCTCAAATTCCACAAAGTGCTGTTTGATCTGGCTAGAAAAGGCAACTGTGAAACCAGAGAGTTCCACACTGCTATTATCGCCTGATCCAGCAGAAACAATTCCGTCTGCAGTGATGGAATTCAGGGCATATGTGGAGATTTTGAAGACTGTAGAATACAGGGAAAGGGAGGGACATTGAGGAATTTAAAAACAAGGATGGGAATTTGAAAAGAGAAGACGTTTTGTTGGACAGGGAGCCAGCATAGGACAGTGAGCACAGGGATGATGCGTGAACAGTACAGGGTTCTGGATAGCATTATGAAGGGTGGAACTACTAAGCGGTGTATTACAATAGTCTAGATATAGTAAAGATATTGAGGGTTTCAGCAGCAAATTAACTGAAGTGCGGTGAGTCAGTTTAACCTCAATGGTGGGAAAGCTTTTAGAAATGATAACCTCGGTCAAAATTAATAATGATTTGGACAAGTGTAAATTAATTAACAAAAGCCAGAGTGGATTTGTTAAATAAAATAGTGTTCACCTAATTTTTTGATGAGGTAACAGAGGGAATTACATTTTATTTGGTTTTTCTGGAATTCCAGAAGATGTTTGATACGTGCCACATGGGAAAAGTTGAAGCCCATGAATTAAAAGGAACAGGGGCAGCATGATTATGAAGTTGACAGAAAACAGAGTCGTTTGTGAATGAAAATAAAGTGCTGGAAATGCTCAGGAGATCTGACAGCACCTGTGGAGAGAAACAGAGTTAAGATTTCAAGTCAAAAATGACTCTTCTTCAAATGGGTGGTTGATGGTTGTTTTTCCGACTGAAGGAAGGCAGAAGACAGTCTGGTGCCCCAGGGTTCGAAACTAAAATAATTGCTTCTCTCAAATCTTTCTTAATGATTTAGACTTGGAATGACTGGGCATTCTTTCAAACAATACTGATGACATAACTTGGAAGAGTGAACAGTGAGGAGGACAATGATAGACTTCAAAAGGATATAAGCTGGGGGATCATTCCAAAGTCAGATCGGCCTTCTTGAAAGTGAACCCTTGGAAAGCAATGGGTCCTGACGAAGTCCCTGATTGCACAGTCAGATTCTGCGCGGACCAACTGACGGGTGTGTTCCCGGACATCTTCAACCTCTCCCTACTCCGTTCAGAGGTTCCCACCTGCTTCAAGAAGACCATCATCAACGGTGCCAAAGAAGAACTAAACAACGTGCCTCAACGGCTACCATCCGGTGGCCTTGAAATCTATCATTATGAAATGCTTTGAGAGGTTGGTCATGAGGCACATCAACTCTATACTCCCAGAATGCCTTGATCCACTGCAATTCGTCTAACGCCACAATCAGTCCGCAGCAGACACCATCTCCCTGGCCCATACATTCATTCCTGGAACATCTCGACAACAAGGCCTCATACGTCAGACTCCTATTCGCTGACTACAGCTTCGCCTTCAACACCATAATCCCAGCCAAGTTCATATCAAAACTCCAAAACCTAGGACTTGGCTCCTCCCTCTGCAACTGGATCCTCAACTTTCTGACCCATAGACCACAATAGATAAGGATAAACAACACCACCTCCTTCAAAATGGTCCTCAATACCAGGGCTCCACAAGGCTGCATACATAGTCCCCGACTATACTCCCTATACACACACACGACTGCATGGCAAAATTTGGCTCCAACTCCAAGTTTGCTGATGACACGAGTGGATCGGATCTCGAACAATGATGAATCAGAGTTCAGGAGGGCGATAGAGAACCTAGTGGCGTGATGTAACGACAACAATCTCTCCCTCGGGGCAGCACGGTGGCGGTTGTTTGCACTCCAGCCTCACGGCACTGAGGTCCCAGGTTCGATCCTGGCTCTGGGTCACTGTCCGTGTGGAGTTTGCACATTCCCCCCTGTTGCGTGGGTTTCGCCCCCACAACCCAAAGATGTGCAGGGTAGATGGATTGACCATGCTAAATTGCTTAACTGGAAAAAATGAATTGGGCACTCTAAAAAATTTTTTAAAAATCAATCTCTCCCTCAATGTCAGCAAAACTAAGGAGCTGGTCATTGACTTCAGGAAGCAATCGTACACACCCCTGTCTGCATCAATGGTGCCGAGGTGAAGATAGTTAACAGCTTCAAATTCCTCGGTGTGCACATCACCAACAATCTGTCGTGGTCCACCCATGTCATGCTACAACCAAGAAAGCACAGAAGAGCTTATACTTCCTCAGAAAACTAAGGATATTCGGCATGTCCACATTACTCTCACCAATTTTTTACAGATGCACTATAGAAAGCATCCTATCTGGCTGCATCACAGCCTGGTACGGCAACTGCTTGGCCCAAGAACGCAACAAACTAAAGAGTCGTAATCACAGCCCAGTCCATCACGCGAACCCGCCTCCCACTGACTCTGTTACACCTCCTGCTGCCTTAGGAAAGCGGGAAGCATAATTAAAGACCCCTCAGCCAGGTTATTCGCTCTTCTAACGTTTTCCGTCGGGCAGAAGATTCAAAAGTCTGAGAACACGCACTAACAGGTTCAAAAACAGCTTCTTCCTCATTGTTACCAGACTCCTGAATGACTCATGGACTGAACTGATCTCTTCACACCTTCTCTACTGAGTAGTACTACACTCCTTATGCTCACCCGATGCCTGTGCCTATGTATTTACATTTTGTATTTATGCATGTCCAATGTTTTTTCATGTATGGAACGATCTGTCTGGACTGTACGCAGGACAGTACTTTTCACTGTACCTCGGTACACATGACAATAAATCAAATCACATCCAATCATTGAAGCTGGCAGGGCAGATTGAGAAATGGTTGCAAAGACATATATGAATCGTGGCAGCAGGTACAAAAGCAAGGAAGCTTTAGAAAACACTGGTATGACCTCAACCAGAATATTGACTTTGATTCTCCGTTCCTTCACGCAGCTGAGATTCTCCAGTCTCGCTGCAGTGAATGAAGATTTGACTGAGCATCAGATTCTCCTTCCTCGCTGGCAACGGTAGCGAAGCGGACTCGCAACGGAGAATCCCGCCCAATGTGTCCAATTCAGGGCACCACACTTTAGGAAGGATGGACGGCATTAGTCAGGGTGGAGGAAAGATTTCCCAAGAACGGTTCCAGTAATTAAAGACTTCAGTTATGCTGAGATGCTGGAGAAGCTTTGGAACTCTTCCGAAGAAGTCATATTATTTCTCTCGCTATAGATGCTGCTAAACTGGCTGAGTTTCTCCAGCACTTTCTGGTGGGTTTTCAGATTTCCAGCAGCGCAGTATTTTGCTTTTGTACAAGTTTGAGAAGAGCTTTGATAGAGATATTCCAACTCATGAGGAGTCTAGACAGAGTAAATAGAGAGAAACTGTTCCTATTAGCAGAAAGGTCAAGAACCAGAGAACACAAATTTAAAGTGATTGGCAAAAGAACCAAAAGTGACATGAAGAAAAACTTTTTAACGCAGCAGGGGGTATGATCTAGAATGCACTATCTGAAAGACTAGTGCAGGCATATTCAATCATGAGCTTTCAAATGGAAATTGGATAAACTTAGGGAAAGTATTTGTGAAATTACACAGAAAGAGCCAGAGAGTGGGACCAGCTTAATTGTTTCTGCAGATGCCTACACAGATTCAAAGGTTGAATGCTACTTGTGTGCTGCAATCATCCTATGAATTTATGGTTTTATGTTGCTGGTGTAGAACAGAAAATAAAGGAAGAGCTACGGTATGATTCTAGAGAATATAAAGCTTTTATGATGGGAAAAGGACTATGATTTGGAATATTTGGATATTCATATCCTTTATCCAGAGGTTGAAAAATATGGATGCATCAAATTTGCTCAGTAAATTTTTAAGGAATATATATCTGGATTAGATTGATTAGTTTATGCACAGTTGAAGGACCAAACGTTTTCTCACTTTCTTCCTTTCTGCCCTGTTCCCCATGTACCCATTTCTGAGGGCATCCATTTTAGCTCCTATAACCTGCAGCAAAGATTGTGGTTATTAAAAGGAAATAACCAAACTGAGCAAGATCACTTCCTCCTTAGCCAGAAAAATGTTTTAATATATACAGTTGAATTAAATAGCTTCCATATTTCCAATAAGACATGGATCAAAATTTTGAAAAACAAAGGCTAGAATTCCCTTCCATTCAACTTGAAATAGACGGGAGAAAATATCCCAGAGAAATGACAATCCCTCAATTGTGAGAAATCCCAAATCTGGATTTTACAGAGTTTCAGTACATTGTATCTTGATCCTAGAGATCAGAAAATTATTGTAAAGCATTTCTAAAGTAGTACATTTATGACTCACGTGCTTCCTGTCCCCATCCATGCATGTGTAACTTGCCAGCAGAATAGTAAAGAAATCCCAAGACCAACATCAGACAAAGAGCCAGCAACAAATTGCGGACAGATCCCAGCAAACTCATCTTCACATTATTCCCAGAATTCTACAGCACCTAGTTTAAAAAGAAAGGAGAATTAATTGGCTCTGTACAATGGAGGGAATAATAATCTTTATTAGTGTCACAGGTAGGCTTACATTAACACTGCAATGAAGTACTGTGAAAATCTCCTAGTCGCCGCACTCCGGCGCCTATTCGGGTACATGGAAGAAGAATTCAGAATGTCCAATTCACCTAACAAGCACTTCTTTCGGGACTTGTGGGAGGAAACCGGTGCATCCGGAGGAAACCCACGCAGACACGGGAAGAACGTGCAGATTTCGCACAGACAGCAACCCAAGCCGGGAATCGAACCTGGGTCCCTGATGCTGTGAAGCAACAGTGCTAACCACTGTGCTACCATGCCGCTGCGCCTCTGCTTAAAGTCCACAATAGACTACTTAAGGTAACTCAAAGCTCTATTGTTAGTTTCTGTCTAAAGGAAGCTTCCATGCGTTTATAGGACCTAGGGAGTAACTGAAGTATGTCAGTAGTAGTTTTCAAACAGAAAGTCGAGTATTATTTCCACAGATTCCCAAGATGATTTCATAGCAAAAACTACAGAAATTGATAAAAGCAAATGACTGTGGATGTTGGAATCTGAAACAAAAACAGAAAATGCTGGACAATTTCAGCAGGTCTGACAGCATCTGTGGAGAGAGAACAGAGCTAATGTTGAGTCTGGATGATTAGTTGACAGTTCAGGGTAGGTAGCAGGTATGTGAAAAATCTAGGCATGGGACAGAGTTTAAGTTTGAACAATCAACCAAATATACTCATTCCCCATCACATGTATTAGCTTACATATACTGATTTTGAACAACTGGGATAAATCTCCAGCAAGCAAAAAAGTCTGGCTCCTGAACCAAGCTGATCTTCTGGTTTTAGATCATACAAACATCTTTTGAGGGACTTTGTAGCCTTCACCTGGAAATTCACCAGGAGTATGCATCTGTGTGGAAATACACAAATCTGCTGTAGCAGTCCTCAGGGTCTGCCACATTTAAGAATTTTTTAACAACTACTCGGTGATTTTTCCCCCCCCATTCTGAAATGGTCATGGTCTGTGTAATTAATTAATTTTAAAAGCCATCTTATCAATTCGAAAGGATTGAAAGTTAGCGCTGTTGTTGTAGATGGAGGCAAAGACTCCATGAGGCCAGGCTGTCAGGCTACAACTCATTTTAGTCCACACTAATCACAATATCCAATCCACTCCACGCCACGTCTCCTTCCATGAACTGCTTCCAGGTCAGGGTTTATATTCTGTGGGGTGCTCCTACAATTAGGAGGGAGCTCTGCCCCCTAGTCACCCGAGTAGCTCATTCTCAGGTGAGTAGGAGGGGAAGTAGATGTTATACAGCTCTGTTCCTATAGGGGGTCGTCACAGCTGCCAACAGCTGTTCTGGATGAATTGACAGATACCTTGGATGCCACTACCCATTACTGAGAAAATATTACAAGGGGCCCACGCATTAATGAATTACACATTCTGTCAACATTGCTCATCACTTCCAGCAGAAAATCAAACTGGCATAAAAATACGTGGGAATGCAAACGCATCCCTGTCACACTTCCCATTCACTCAAGGAGGACAATCCCGGCCATTGAATCCGAAGACATTTTCCCGCTGACATGGAATCAGTTAAGCTAGACCACAGCCAGCATCTTGTAAAATACCCGAAAATGAGAGCATTTTAGCACCATTAGTTTCTTGAACATACACCTCTACATTATAGGTTGGAAAGAACAGAAGCAGGCCAATTTTATTCATGTTTTTATTGCCATTTCCTTATTTACAATTAGTGCGTATGGAAAATAATGGAAAAGCATAGTAATACGATAACAGAAAAAGAAAACAAAGAAAAACTCCAAACTGACAACAAATAACAGAAAATGGAAAACACATGAAAGGAGTTAGCAAGCTAAAATACATGTAGCAATATAAATATAATAGCAAAAAGTGACCGGTAGTCTATTTATATTGCAATGATTGCTTTAGTGCAAATGGGGTGGCACGGTGGCACAGTGGTTAGCACTGCTGACTCGCAGCACCAGGGACCCGGGTTCAATTCCATCATTGGGTAACTGCGTGGAGTTTGCACTTTCTCCCCATCCGCTCTCCCACCTCTACTTTCTTTGGTTGTTCCATGCTCCCCCCCACCCCCCCACTCCCACCACCATTCCCAGTTGCTGTTCATGAGCAGGTCTTTGGAGAGGCTGGTAAATGTTTTCCATGTATGGCAGAATCCTTCATCTGATCCCCTAACTATTTTTTTTTTTAATTTTAGGAACACCGCCATGTCGGAGAGGAGTCGGAGGCTCTGGGTGCAGTCGACCTCCATCCGAGCAGAAGCCTCAGCCGGGTAATCAGGGAGTCGAATGCTAGGGCGCTGGCCTCTCTCCACGTAATGAGTCAGGATGTTCCGATACCCCAAAGACCACTACTAAGGGGCAACGGCCCATCTTTACCCTAGCCACCCTGGACATGGTCTCGAAGAAGGCTGTCCAGAAACTGCTGCAGGTGGGGCAGGACCAGAACATGAGTGTGGTTGGTTGGTTGGTTGGGCACCCCCCGCAACCCCCCCCCCCTCCGACACCGCTCGGACATTTCCTCCATCTCCGGGAAGATCCCGCTCACGTGTCCTGGTTAGGTGCACACTGTGGACCATTAGTTGCATTAGGCTCAGCCCTGCGCATGAGGAGGTGGAATTGACCCTGTGCAGAGCTTCGATCCAGAGTCCTTCCCCTATCACCATGTCCAGCTCCTCCCATTTTGTCGCCTCTGGTCCAGTGGAGCCCTCACCTCTTCTAACAGTTGTCCGTATATGTCGCCACATTTACTCTCCCCTAGCAGGTCCAATGCAAGATATGTGTCCAGTAGGGTGTGTCCGGGTATCTGGAGGAACATTGTGCCACCTTGCAGAGGAAATATCGCTACTGCAAGTATTGGAACTCATTCCCTTTCAGGAGTTGGAGCTTCTCTGTTAGTTCCCCCAGGGTCACTACTCTACTGTCCACTTACATGTCCCTCACATCAGTACCCCTTTGTCCTCTCCCTACATCCTGAAAGTGGCGTCTATTCTGGCCAGTATAAATTTATGTTTCCTGCAGATAGGGGCCACGATAGACATACCACAGAGTTTGATTTGGTGCATGAACTGGTTCCAGGTCTTTAATGTGGCTTCTACCACCAGGTTCGAGTATGTGGTTTTGAGCGAGGCAGTAGCCAGTGCCAGGAGGGACGTCCCTATACAAGAGACCTACTCCATCTGGACCCATTCCCCCTCTGGATCTCCCAACTACCCCAGCACTTCCTCTGTGTTTGCTGCCCAGTGGTAGAGTAGGAGGATCGGCAGAGCCAGGCTTCCCATGTGTCGCTCCCATTGTAGGACAGATTTCCTTATAGGAATTAGGAGTAAAAGTTGGCAATTCAGCCCTTCAAGCCTGCTCCGCCATTCAATCAGATCATGGCTGATCTCTTCCTGGTCTAAAATCCACCTCCCACCTGTTGCCCATATCCCTTTAACCTGTTTTTTAAAATATCTCCTTTTTGAAACCATTTAATGATTCGGGCTCCACCACACCATGAGGCAGCGAGTTCCACAAATTCACCATCCTCTGAAAGTAGTTCCTCCTCATCTCAGTTCTAAATCTACCTCCTCTCAACCTATATCCCTGACTTCTCGTTCTAGATTGTCCCACAAAGGGGAAAATTTGGTCTACATTTACTTTATCAATCCCATTTAGTATTTTATACACCTCCATTAGATCCCCTCTCATCCTTCTAAACTCCAGCGATTAGAAGCTCAAACTGTTTAATCTCGCCTCATACATCAACATTTCATTCCGGAATCAATCTGGTGAACCTCCTCGGAACTGCTTCCAATGCCACCACATCCTTCATCAAATAAAGAGACCAAAACGGGACACAATACTCCAGAGTGGTCGAACCAACGCCCTAAATAATTGCAACAACACTTCTCTACTTGAATATTCCAGCCCTTTTGCAATAAACGCTAACATACCGTTTGCCTTTTTAATTATATGCGGTACCTGCATTCCGACTTTCTGTGATTCATGAACAAAGATACCCAAATCCCTCGGCCCAGGCGCATCTTGAATCTGCTTTCTATGTAGTTAATAATTTGTCTTTCTATTTATTCGGCCATAGTGGATAATCTCACTCTTCTACGTTAAACTTCATCTGCCAAACTTTGGCCCAATCTCCTAGCCTATCAATATCTTTATCTCCTCTTCATTACCTGCTTTCCCACCTATTTTAGCATCATCCACAAATTTTGCTATGTTACACTCTGTTCCTGCTTGCAGATTTATATAAATTGTTAACTGTTGAGGTCAAAGGACTGACCCCTGCGGCACCCCGCTGATTACAGTTCGCCAGCCAGAGAAGGACCCATTTATCCTGACGCTCTGCTTTCTGTCAATCAGTCATTCCTCAATCCAATCTAGTACCCTACTCCCAATGTGGTAGATGTCACCTTCAAGATAAGTCTTTTACACGGCACCTTCTCAAACCCCTTCTGGAAGTCTACATATACATCTACAGGTTCCCCATTATCCACTTTGCTGGTTACGTCCTCAAAGAAAAATAAGTTTGTCAAGCATGACTTACCCTTCATAAAACCTCCAATGGTGGATAGAGCTTTATCTTTCCAAATATTCAGTCATCTCCTCCTTAATGATTGATTCCCCCAATGCTCAATGTAATTCAATTCTCGAAAGTGCATAATGAATAACGCCCTTGAATTGCAGAACCCCTCCATCCTTCCCCTCAGCTGAAACTTGACCTTTTCAAGCATTAAGAATTCCAGCAGGTCCCCCTGTCACGCCAGGGCACAGGGTGGAGAGGTTGATCTCCACCCTAACAGGATCCGTCTTCGGGCGATCAACACGGCGAAGGCTACAACATCTGCCTCCGCGCCAGTTTCCAACCCCGGCTTTTTGATGTTATTTTAAATAACCTTTTGTTGAACCTTAAAGTTCTCCGAATCCTCCAGCTTGCCACTAGCTTTGGAGTATGGTGTGCCCTAGTTTTTCGCCTTTATGCCTTCCTTGACTAGCGAGGAAACGTTTTTCTCCCTTTTACAATTCCTCTTCCTCTCAGGAATGTATTTTTGCCTCACGGCACCGAGGTGCCAGGTCCGATCCCGGCTCTGGGTCACTGTCCGTGTGGAGTTTGCACATTCTCCCAGTGTTTGTGTGGGTTTCGCCCCCACAACATAAAAAGATGTGCAGGATAGGTGGATTGGCCGCACAAAATTGCCCCTTAATTGGAAAAAATGAATTGGATATTCTAAATTTATTAAACAACTTATAAAATAAAGAAATGTATCTTAAATGAGTGGTATTTAATATCTCATAGAATTATCATCGTAGAATCTTTTACAGTGCAGAAGGGGGCCATTCGGCCCATCTAGTCTGCACCGGCTCTTGGAAAGAGCACCCTACCCAAGCCCACACCTCCACCCTATCCCCATAACCCAGTAACCCCACCCAACACGAAGGGCAATTTTGGACACCAAGGGCAATTCAGCATGGCCAATCCACCTAACCTGCACATCTTTGGACTGTGGGAGGAAACCAGAGCACCTGGAGGAAACCCACGCACACACGGGGAGACCGTGCAGACTCCACACAGACAGTGACCCAAGCCGGGAATCAAACCTGGGACCCTGGAGCTGTGAAGCAATTGTGCTAACCACTGATACCGTGCTGCCCTCCCTGAACATTCATCATTGTTCCTCAACTCTCCTACCCTCAATTGTGTGTGCCCAGTCCATTTGGGCTTTCCTCAGGTCTGTATTATTTATTACCTCTGCCCAACTCTAAAACTCTAGTATGGCACTCTGTCTTCTCTCGCTCAGTCTGAATTTGAAATTCTACCATCCTTAACCTTATCCTAGGATTTTTTCCCTTCCAGACAAAGGCCATGATTAGTTTGTCAACCCTAGTGAAGAAGGATTTGGGGGATGAAGATCGGGAGTGATCTGAATAGGAAGAGGAACAATGGAAGCACGTTTATTTTTATCATTTACACAACATTGTCTGGGCAGGTTCCACTTATGGTGCCACATCCAGTTGTGAGCTATCTTTATCTCCAGGTGCCCGAATTTGGTCTGGGCCAGTTTAAACAATAGTGCCTCCAGCTCTGTTCCTCCCACACGGGGGTATACCGGGGAGTTATCGATCTTGCTCAGGTTGAGTTGTAACCTGAGAAGGCCCTAAACTCCCTCAGGGGTTCCGTTATCCTGCCCATGCTGCCCAGGGGATTTGAGACATTGAGCAGCAGGTCATCCGCATAGAGTGAAACTCTGTGTGCCCTGCCTCCGCTCTGAATGCCCATCCACACCTTCGCTGATAAAAAGCGATGGCCAGTGGCTCAATTTGTAAGTGGGGACAACAGGCACCCCTGCATTTTGCCTTTGTGTAGCTGGAAATATTTAAAGCTGGTGTTCGTCTGTATGAGACGCCGTGAGAGCGCTGTACATAAGTTTCACCCAGGAGGTAAACCCTGATCCAAGCACAAATCATTGTAGCACCTCCATTCTACTTGATCAAAGGCTTTTTCACCGTCCAGGGGGACTATCACATCTGGTGCCCTTTCCCCAGGGCACTGGGCTTGGCCGGACTCCAACCTCATGTCAACGTAGTGTGGTCCATGGTTATTATCACTGAGTATTCCGCCCCACCCTACCTCTGGAAGCAATGGTTTTCTCATAATGAAGATGTCTTTACGTGAAAAGACTTCTTCCTCAGGTGGCTAAATCTCCATGGGTGCGCATGTCGTCGTCCCCCCCCCCCCCCCCCGCTCCATAAAATGTGTTTAGTTCTCCGATAGGATTCCAGTACGAGGATTAGATCTATCCATTTTCAGATCCTGCACACAACTGAAGACCCCCCCCTTCCCATCATAAGCTGGTGGGAGTTTCTGCCATTGTTTTCTTTACGAATTCGGTATCATCACCCCAAGTTGGGGCATATATATTTACAAGAACCAAGAATCGCGCTAACATTACGAATTGAGGTGGCACGGTGGAACAGTGGTTAGCTCTCTGCCTAAGGTGCTCGAAGACCCGGGTTTGATCCCGGCCCCAAGTCACTGTTTGTGTGAAGTTTGCACATTCTCCCAGTGTCTGCGTGGGTTTCACCCCCACAACCCAAAGGCGTGCTAGGTTAGGTGGATTGGCCACTCTAAATTGCCCTTGTGCCACCGCAGTCCACCTCTGGTAGCTTGGCGAAGCCATCATTCCCAACCAGCTTTCCAAGCATCGGCGCTTCAAACTCTGTCGGGTTCCTACTCTCCATGCCCCCCAGTAGCCCGATGATCTCAAGGTTCTCCCGATGGGACCTGTTCTCATGGTCATCGGCCTTTCCCTTCAGTACCTTCTGGGTCATGACCAGCCTTGCCACCTCAACTTTGAGTGAGGCGATATGCTCTCCCTGATCAGTGGTGGCTTTTTCTAGGTCTTGCACCGTTGTCGCTTGGGCCCCAGTCTCTGCTCCACTTTGCTCATTGCTTCCTTTATGGGTCTTTCATCACTTCCCTGTGCCTCTGGAGCTCAGTTGAACTCCATCAGCTTCTCCATCATCGTGTGGGTTGGCGTAAGTGATTCTGCAGGGTCAGCCATGGCTGATTCTTGGCTGCCACCATCCGGGTCTCCTTATTCAGAGGTCAAGGGTTTCCTCCCCCTGCTCTTACTGCCTTTGCAGCCTGATTGCTGGCCCCTGGTTGATGCAGCAGTGGATTATTTTGGGGAACCGGATAGGGGATTACTTTGGGGAACCTTTTGCCCTTTCGGCGGGGTTGAAAAGGTCAAATCCGAAGTTCCTAGGCGAGAGCCACCTTTTGTGCGACTGCTCAGTTCATGGCTGCCACCGAAGTCATGGTCTATTATTTTTAATTAATTCATGGGATGGGAACATTGCTGATCTCTAATCACCCAAAATAAGGTGACGGTGGGCCACCTTAATAAACCGGTGCAGTCCATGTGGGATGAGGACAATCCACAGTGCTGTTAGGTAAGCAGTTACAGGACCCAGCGACAATGAAGTAACAGCAATGCGGTTCCAAATCAGGGTGGTGTGTCGCTTGAAGGGGAACTTTCTGGTGGTGGTGTTCGTTTATGACGGCTGCCCTTGTCCTACCAGGTGGTGAAAAGAGTGTTTGGGACAGAATCGATGCTCCACTTGAGCCTCCTTAGTTCAAATCCAAGTTAACAACATAATTAATGTCGGATTTAGATTTATTTTATTCTTCCATGGTATGTGTCGCTGGCAATGGCAGCATTGGCTGTCCAACCCAACGGTACTTGAACAGAGTGTTTTGCTGGACCATTTCAGAATGCAACTGAGAGTCAACCACACTGCTGTGAGCCTGAAGTCACATGTAGGCCAGACAAGGCAAGAACAGCAGATTTCCCTCCCTAAAGTACATTAGTCCACCAGTTGGATTATTACCACAATCAATGATAGCTTCATGATCACCATTACAGAGACTAGTTTTCAAATCCAGATTTTAATTATCATTCCTTAAGCTGCCGTGGTGGGATTTGAATCCTTCTTCCCCAGACCAATAGCCTGGGTCTTTAGATTACTAGTCAAGTGACATTACCACTACAACACTGTCTCCCTCTAAGATGACTATTAAAGTATTGCAAATCATATTCGTAATAAGATCTTCAATGTAGCTTAGGGGGGTATTGCTACACAGAATAAATATAAGATAGTTATTGATAAATTCATGATAGATGGATGGGAATACCATCACCTGCAGGTTCCCCCCCAAGCCACACACCAACCTGACGTTGAATTATAATGCCATTCCTTCACTGTTGCTGGGTCAAAATCATGGAATTGCCTTTTTAACAGCACTGTGCATGTACCAATACCACATGCATAAGCATTTCAAAAAGTTGGCTCACCACCGTCTTCTAAAGGGCAATAAATGATGGCATAGCCGGCGATGCCCACACACTCTGCAATCTTGGATTTGACCCCTCCCTGTGCAGCTGGATCCTGGACTTCCTCATCAACAGACTGCAATCTGTCAGAATAGGTAACAGCACCTCCTCCACAATAGTCCTCAACACCGGGGCCCCGCAAGGATGTGTGCTCAGTCCTCTACTGTACTCCCTATAAACACATGACTGTGTGGCAAGATTTAACTCCAATTCGATCTACAGGTTTGCGGATGATACGACTGTGGTGGGTCGTATCTCAAACAACAATGAATCGGACTGCAGACGGGTGATAGATCACTTGGTTGCATGGTCTACCGAAAACAACTGTTCTCTAAATGTTGGCAAAACTAAGGAACTGATCATCAACTACAGGAAGCGTGGCACGACACCCCCCCCACATCTACATCAATTGCTCCGAAGTGGAGATGGTCGATAGCTTTAAGTTCCTGGGGGTCACCATCACCAAGTCTGTCCTGGTCCATTCACGTTGATGCAACAGTCAAGAAAGCCCAAAAACGTCTCTACTTCCTACGGAAGCTAAAGAAATTTGGCACGTCTGCATAGACTCTCACACACTTCTAAAGATCTGCCGTAGAAAGCATCCTATCTGGCTGCATCACAGCTTGGTATGGCGACTGCTCGGCCCAAGATCGCAAGAAACTGCAGAGTGCGGTGAACTCAGCCCAACGCATCACACAAGCTTGCCACCCTCACATTGATTCTGTATACACCTCCCGCTGCCTCAGGAAGGCAGACAGCATTGTCAGTGACTCCTCACACCCAGGCTTTTCCCTCTTCCAGACCTTTCCATCAGGCAGGAGATACAGAAGTCTGAAGACCCGCCCATCCAGACTTAGGAACAGCTTCTTCCCCACAGCTACTAGACTCAACGACTCTCCCTCAGACTGATCTGTTCCCTGTAATAACACTATTCAAGACGCCCTATGCTGCTCTTGCTCATGTATTTGCTTTGTTTGGATTCTTTCGCACTGTAACCAATCGCTATTTGTCGATATACTTTGTCTATTATTCTTTGTGTCATCTGTGTACATACTGTGTACGTTCACCAAGCCGCAGAAAAACACCTTTCACTGTACTTCGGTACACGTGACAATAAATCAATCAATAATCAAGAATAAGCAATAAAAAAAAGTGAAGTCAGAAGAAACCTCTGTGGGGTGGGTGGGGGGGGGGGCGGGGGTGGTGGAGCACGGGTCTCGCTTTATGCAGATGACCTGCTCTTGTATATTTCAGACCCCGTTGGAGGGGATGGGGGAAGTTATGTGGATCCTCGGGGAATTTGGTAATTTTTCGGGGTATACATTGAACATGGGGAAAAGCGAGATGTTCGCGATCCAGGCAAGAGGGCAGGAGAAGAGACTGGGAGAGCTGCCGTTTAGAATGGTAGGAAGGAGCTTTCGATATCTGGGAATCCTGGTGGCCCGGGAATGGGAGGCACTACACAAGTTAAACTTATCCCGGCTCGTAGAACAAATAAAAGAGGGCATTAAGAGATGGGACATGCTCTCGCTATCACTGGTGGGGAGGGTACAAACTGTGAAAACGACGGTCCTTCCCAGATTTCTGTTTGTCTTTCAGTGCCTCCCCATCTTCATCCCGAGGGCCTTTTTCAAGCAGGGGAATAAGGTTATTTTGGGCTTTGTGTGGGCGGGTAAAACCCTGCGTGTGAAGAAAGTGTTACTGGAGTGCAGTCGGGGGGGGGGGGGGGGGTTGGCGCTGCCAAACTTTTGCAATTACTACTGGGCGTCTAATATAGCCATAATTAGGAAGCGGGTAGTGGGGGAGGGGGTCGGTGTGGGAGCAAATGGAGGTGGCGTCATGTAGAGACACAAGTTTGCTAACGGCACCGCTCCCGTTCTCGCCGGCTCGACACTCAAGTCCGGTGGTGGTGGCGGCTCTGAGAATCTGGGGGCAGTGGAGGAGATAAGAGAGTGGAGGGAGCATCGGTTTGGACCCCGATTTATAATAATCATCGGTTTGTACTGGGTAGGCTGGATGGTGGGTTCCAGAGATGGCAAAGGGCAGGAATTTGGAGGATGGGGGATCTATTTATAGACGGGAGCTTCCCCAGCTTGAAAGCCTTGGAGGATAGATTTGAATTGCCAGCAGGGAATGGGTTTAGGTATCTGCAGGTGCGAGACTTCTTGAGAAGGCAGGTTCCGGCCTACCCGCTGCTGCCGCCACGGGGGATACAGGACAGAGTAGTCTCCAGTGCCTGCGTGGGAGGGGAAGGTGTCAGATATTTACCAGGAACTTTTGGAATCGGAGGAAACTCCAGTGGAGGAGCTTCAGGGCAAGTGGGAAGACGAGCTAGGAGGAGAGATAGAGGTGGGTCTTTGGGTGGATGCCCTAAGCAGGATTAACACATCCTCATCATGCGCCAGACTTAACCTGATACAATATAAGATAGTCCACTGGGCACACATGACGGTGGCCCGGACGAACAAGTTTTTTGGGGTAGAGGACAGGCGTGCGAGGTGCGTGGGAAGCCCAGCAAATCATGTCCACATGTTTTGGGCATGCCCGAAGCTCAGAGGGTTTTGGCAGGGTTTCGCTAAGGCAATGTCCACGGTACTCAAAGCATGTGTTTGGCAAGTCCGGAGGTAGCGATCTTTGGAGTGTCAGAAGAGCCGGGAGTTCAAGGGGCGATAGAGGCTGACATCTTGGCCTATGCCTCCCTGGTAGCCAGGAGACGGATCTTATTAATGTGGAGGGACTCGAAGACCCCGAGTGCAGAGACCTGGGTTACTCAATCTCGAGAAAATAAAGTTCGCCTTAAGAGGGCCAATGATAGGCTTCACCCGGAGGTGGCAGCCGTTCGTCGACTTCTCGGAGAAAATTAGAATGTCAGGAGAAGCAGAATTCCAAAAGTGTGTTGGGGGGGGGGGGGGGGATTGGGATGGGGTGGAAATGCTTATTCTACCATGCTTATGTCGCTGTTATTGTTATTATTATAAAAATTTGCAAATACCCGAATTTAAAAAAAAAAATTTAAATAAAAAGGGATATGGGGTTATGGGAGAAGGCAGGAGAATGGGGATGAGAAAATATCAGCCATGATTGAATGGCGGAGCAGGCGCGATGGGCCGAGTAGCCTAATTCTGCTCCTATGTCTTATGGTCTTATTACCATGGAATAGCCACGGTAAATTAGGGCAAAGCTAAATAAGCAAGTTTATTGGGAGGGAATGGGAGGAGTAGGCCATTTGATTCCTCAAATCTGTTCCACCATTCAAACTGACTGATCTGGTTGGGGCGTCAGCTCGGTTTTCCTCCCTACCTTCCATAAAGTGACTCCCTTGTAGATCAAAAATCTGTTTAAGGAACTTCCGGGTGCGGCGATGACCAGCTGAGTCGCACGTTTCGGCAGCTCCCTGTGAAACGGACTTTTGGGCTCTTGATAGGAGCCCCAACGGCAATTTTAACGGCTGAAAACACCGTGCGGTAAACCAGAAGGGTGTTCCCCCTGGACACGGATGGAAAAAGGAGAGGAAAGTGGCCGGATTGCAGCAGATCCTTTGGAACAACGGCAAGGAAGGCAAGCAAAAACCAAGATGGCGTCGGAAGGTGGCAGTTTCATATGGGGCCCTGAACAACAAGAGTTTTTGAAACGCTGCGTGGAGGAGATAAAAAAGGAAATGAAGAAAGAGTTGTTGGCCCCGATATTACAGGCGATTGAAGGGCTGAAAGAGGAACAAAAGACCCAGGAGCAGGAGTCGGAGATACAGGAGGCACACCAGAAACGATCTGTGGAGAGGTTGGAGGCACTGGAAAATAACGCAAGGAGGAACAACTTGAGGATTCTTGGCCTTCCTGAAGGTGTGGAGGGGGCGGACGTCGGGGCATATGTGAGCACGATGCTGCACTCGTTAATGGGAGTGGAGGCCCCGACGGGTCCGTTGGAGGTGGAGGGAGCATACCGAGTTATGGTGCGAGGACCGAGAGCAGGAGAAGCTCCCAGAGCCATAGTGGTGAGATTTCTCCGTTTTAAGGATAGAGAAATGGTCCTTAGATGGGCGAAGAAAACTCGGTGTAGTAAATGGGAGAACGCGGTGATCCGCGTCTATCAAGATTGGAGTGCGGAGGTGGCGAGAAGGAGGGCGAGCTTTAATCGGGCCAAAGCGGTACTTCACAAAAAAAAGATAACGTTTGGAATGCTGCAACCGGCAAGACTGTGGGTCACATATCAAGGGAGGCACCACTACTTTGAGACGGCGGATGAAGCGTGGACTTTTATTGTAGAAGAAAAATTGGAATGATTGGACTACGAAAATGAACGTTTGGACAAAGTGGTGGGACGAGTGGGGGGGGGGGGCGAAGAGGGATTGTATGATTAATCCTGCGGTATGGTAACTTTTCTTTCTCCCACAGGTGGTGATGGGGGGAGGTGGGGAGGGAGAGGAGATGGGGCGTTGGCCATGGGAGGCAGGGCCGAGGGAGAGGCGCGGGCTTGGTTCCCGCGCTATGATAATTATGGCGGGAATAGAGAAGCAGGAAGGAGGGGGCGCCGCACGGGGCGAGCCGTGATCACGGGGGGGAAGCCGAGGTCAGCCAGAGTTTGCTGACTTCTGGGAGCAACATGGGGGGAGTAATTACGCTAGCGGGGGGTCTAGCGGGGGGGGGGGGGGGGGGGAATTACTGGGTTGCTGCTGCTGGGGAAAGGGGGGAGTGGGTGCGGGAAAGGATGGGCGGGGGGGCACCGTCTGGGAGAAATACAGCCGCGTGGGAACTGGGCGAGAAGCTGGAAAAAGATGATGGCTAACCGGCAAGGGGGGGGGTGGGAAGCCCCCCAACTCGGCTGATCACGTGGAACGTGAGGGGGCTTAACGGGCCGATAAAGAGGGCACGAGTACTCGCACACCTTAAGAAACTTAAAGCAGATGTGGTCATGTTACAGGAAACGCACCTGAAACTGATAGATAAGGTTAGGTTGCGCAAAGGATGGGTAGGGCAGGTGTTCCATTCGGGGCTGGATGCGAAAAACAGGGGGGTGGCTATATTAGTGGGGAAGCGGGTAATGTTCGAGGCAAAGACTATAGTGGCGGATAACGGGGGCAGATACGTGATGGTGAGTGGCAAATTACAGGGAGAGATGGTGGTGTTGGTAAACGTGTATGCCCCGAATTGGGACGATGCCAATTTTATGAGGCGAATGCTAGGACGCATCCCAGACCTAGAGACCGGAAAGCTGATAATGGGGGGAGACTTTAACACGGTGTTGGAACCAAGGCTGGATAGGTCGAAGTCCAGGACTGGTAGGAGGCCGGCAGCAGCCAAGGTGCTTAAGGATTTTATGGAGCAGATGGGAGGGGTGGACCCGTGGAGATTCAGTAGACCTAGGAGTAAGGAGTCCTCGTTTTTCTCCTATGTCCATAAAGTCTATTCACGCATAGACTTTTTTGTGTTGGGTAGGGCATTGATCCCGAGGGTGAGGGGAACGGAATATACGGCTATAGCCATTTCGGATCATGCCCCACACTGGGTAGACTTGGAGATAGGGGAGGAAACAAGAGGGCGTCCACCCTGGAGAATGGATATGGGACTAATGGCGGATGAGGGGGTGTGCTTAAGGGTGGGGGGATGCATTGAAAAGTACTTGGAACTCAATGACAATGGGGAGGTTCAGGTGGGAGTGGTCTGGGAGGCGTTGAAGGCGGTGGTTAGGGGGGAGCTGATATCAATAAGGACACATAAAGGGAAGCAGGAGAGTAAGGAACGGGAGCGGTTGTTGCAAGAACTTTTGAGGGTGGACAGACAGTATGCGGAAGCACCGGAGGAGGGACTGTATAGGGAAAGGCAAAGGCTGCATGTGGAATTTGACTTGCTGACCACAGGCACTGCAGAGGCACAATGGAGGAAGGCGCAGGGTGTACAGTATGAATATGGAGAGAAGGCGAGCAGATTGCTGGCACACCAATTGAGGAAAAGGGGAGCAGCGAGGGAAATAGGGGGGGTGAGAGACGAAGATGGAGAGACGGAGCGGGGAGCGGAGAGAGTGAATGAAGTGTTTAAGACATTTTATAAAAAATTGTATGAAGCTCAACCCCCGGATGGGAGGGAGAGAATGATGGAGTTTTTGGATCGGCTAGAAATTCCCAAGGTGGAAGAGCAGGAAAGGATGGGATTGGGAGCACAGATCACGGTAGAAGAAGTGGTGAAAGGAATTAGGAACATGCAGACGGGAAAGGCCCCGGGACCGGACGGATTCCCAGTTGAATTTTACAGAAAATATTTGGACTTGCTCGCCCCGCTACTGACGAGGACCTTCAACGAGGCAAAGGAAAGGGGACAACTGCCCCCGACTATGTCAGAAGCAACGATATCGCTTCTTTTAAAGAAGGAAAAGGATCCGCTACAATGCGGGTCCTACAGACCAATCTCCCTCCTCAATGTAGATGCCAAGGTCTTGGCCAAGGTAATGGCAATGAGAATAGAGGAATGTGTCCCGGGGGTGGTTCATGAGGACCAAACTGGGTTTGTGAAGGGGAGACAGCTGAACACGAACATACGGAGGTTGTCAGGGGTAATGATGATGGCCCCACCAGAGGGTGAAACGGAGATAGTAGTGGCGATGGATGCCGAGAAAGCATTTGATAGAGTGGAGTGGGATTATCTGTGGGAGGTGTTGAGGAGATTTGGGTTCGGAGAGGGGTATGTTAAATGGGTGCAGCTGTTGTATAGGGCCCCAGTGGCGAGTGTGGCCACGAATGGACGGGGATCGGCATATTTTCGGCTCCATAGAGGGACAAGGCAGGGATGTCCTCTGTCCCCATTACTGTTTGCATTGGCGATTGAGCCCCTGGCGATAGCGCTGAGAGGTTCCAAGGGATGGAGGGGAATACTTAGGGGAGGAGAAGAACACCGGGTATCTTTATATGCGGATGATCTGCTACTATATGTGGCGGATCCAGCGGAGGGGATGCCAGAAATAATGCGGATACTGGGGGAGTTTGGGGATTTTTCAGGGTATAAATTGAACATGGGAAAGAGTGAGCTGTTTGTGGTG
This sequence comes from Scyliorhinus torazame, assembly GCF_047496885.1. Classification (NCBI taxonomy): domain Eukaryota; kingdom Metazoa; phylum Chordata; class Chondrichthyes; order Carcharhiniformes; family Scyliorhinidae; genus Scyliorhinus; species Scyliorhinus torazame. Next base: position 47,496,724 of record NC_092713.1, on the reverse strand, counting down.
CATCCAGGGGAGCAGAGTAGAGAAATAGAAGACCTACCGTTGAGGAAGGTAACAAGAGACTTTTGTTACCTGGGGATCCAGATAGCTAAGAATTGGGGCACATTGCACAGGCTAAATTTGACGCGGTTGGTGGAACAGATGGAGGAAGATTTCAAGAGATGGGACATGGTAGCATTGTCAATGGCAGGGAGGGTGCAGGCAGTTAAGATGGTGGTCCTCCCGAGATTCCTTTTTGTGTTTCAGTGTCTCCCGGTGGTGATCACGAAGGCTTTTTTCAAAAGGATAGAAAAGAGTATTATGGGTTTTGTTTGGGCCGGGAAGACTCCGAGAGTGAGGAAGGGATTCTTACAGCATAGTAGGGATAGGGGGGGGCTGGCACTACCGAGCCTAAGTGAGTATTATTGGGCCGCTAATATTTCAATGGTGAGTAAGTGGATGGGAGAGGAGGAAGGAGCGGCGTGGAAGAGATTAGAGAGGGCGTCCTGTAGGGGGACCAGCCTGCAGGCTATGGTGACAGCCCCATTGCCGTTCTCACCAAGGAACTATACCACGAGTCCGGTGGTGGTAGCTACACTGAAGATTTGGGGACAGTGGAGACGACATAGGGGAAAGACCGGAGCACTGGGGGGGTCCCCGATAAGAAACAACCATAGGTTTGCCCCGGGGGGAATGGATGGGGGATATGGAATGTGGCAAAGAGCAGGTATAACGCAATTGAAAGATCTTTTTGTGGATGGGAAGTTTGCGAGTCTGGGAGCGCTGACCGAGAAATATGGGTTGCCCCAAGGGAATGCATTCAGGTACATGCAATTGAGGGCTTTTGCGAGGCAGGTGGTGAGGGAATTCCCGCAGCTCCCGACACAAGAGGTGCAGGACAGAGTCATCTCAAAGAAATGGGTGGGGGACGGTAAGGTGTCGGATATATATAGGGAAATGAGAGACGAAGGGGAGACTATGATGGACGAACTAAAAGGGAAATGGGAAGAAGAGCTAGGGGAGGAGATTGAGGAGGGGACGTGGGCAGATGCCCTAAACAGGGTAAACTCGTCGTCCTCGTGCGCCAGGCTAAGCCTGATTCAGTTTAAGGTATTACACAGGGCACATATGACTGGAACACGGCTCAGTAAATTTTTTGGGGTGGAGGATAGGTGTGCGAGGTGCTCGAGAAGCCCAGCGAATCATACCCATATGTTTTGGTCATGCCCGGCACTACAGGGGTTTTGGATGGGGGTGACAAAGGTGCTTTCGAAAGTAGTAGGAGTCCGGGTCGAACCAAGCTGGGGGTTGGCTATATTTGGGGTTGCACAAGAGCCGGGAGTGCAGGAGGCGAAAGAGGCCGATGTTTTGGCCTTTGCGTCCCTAGTAGCCCGGCGCAGAATATTGCTAATGTGGAAAGAAGCCAAGCCCCCGGGGGTGGAGACCTGGATAAATGATATGGCGGGGTTCATAAAGTTAGAGCGGATTAAGTTCGTCCTAAGGGGGTCGGCTCAAGGGTTTACTAGGCGGTGGCAACCGTTCGTCGAATATCTTGCGGAAAGATAGATAGGGGAGAACAAAGAAGGCAGCAGCAGCGGCCCAGGACTTTGGGGGGGGGGGGGGGTGGCCTGAGACAAGGCAGTTGCCAATTAGGGCTAGTTTTTATTTTTTGTTATTTAATATTTATTTATTTGTTGTTGTTTTGTTTAAATTTAAAAAGGTCATTATTATCTGTATTGTTACAATGTTGTGTAAAGGATGCACAATGTACTGTGTTGGTTGACCAAAAATTTACAATAAAATATTATTTAAAAAAAAAAAAAAAATCTGTTTAACTTGTGAGAATGAATTTTTCTCTTTTTAAATTCTTTTGAGGATTATTGTGTGATTCTTTAAAAAGAATCTGAGTGCTGCGGTTTCCTCCCACAGTCCAAAGATGTGTAGGTGGATTGGACTGTGAAGACAGATACAAAATATTTATTCCCATTATTAATTCCCCAGTCACATCCTGTTGTCTCAGTAAACAATGTTTATTTTAGCTACTCTATTACTTTTTATATACTTTTAGAAGTTCTTACCGTCTATTTTTATATTTCCTGCTGGTTTACCCTTATTCTAATTTCTCCCTTTTCATTTTGTTTTAAATGATCCTTAGCTAGTTTCAAAACTTTTCCCAAACTTCTGCCTTACCACTCAGCACTGTACATCTTGGGCTGGATTCTCCGCCCCGCCGCGCCACATTTCTGTTTCACCCTGCCGCCGAGATTACGCCAGCTGGTCAATGGGGTTTCCCATTGTGGGACAGCCCCATGCCGTCGAGAAACCCCCGGGCTGCCGGCAAAACGGAGCATCCCGCTGGCAGAGAATCTAGCCCCTTATTGTTCAGTTTAATAACTTAGTTAACTTTCTTAGATAGCCACGGGTGATGCGGTATTCTTGTACAGTCTTTCTCAATGGGACATCTTTGTTTTAAAATATGTCCTTAAATGTCTGCTGTTGGTCATCTACTGTAATACCTTTTAACCTATTTCCCAGTGTATTGTAACCAAGCCTATCATGCCTTTGTAATGGTCTTTATTTAAGTTTGACACTAGTTTCAGACCCAAGTTTCTCACTCTCAAAACTGAATGTGAAATTCTGCCATGTTATGACACTTTTGTCCAAATGATCCTTTATTATGAGAACAATTAATCCTGTTTCATTACACGCACCACTAGCCAAGCTGTTCCAGTACAACTGCAACACAAGCATCTAACCAGCAATGTGGAACATTGCCCAGATATGCCTTACCCACAATTAGCAGGACAAATCCAACCAGGCCAACTTTTGCCCCATCAGTGTATTCTTGATCATTAACAAAGTGATGGAAGGGGTCATTGGCGGTGCTCTCAAACAACACTTATTCAGCAATAACCTGCTCAGTGATTCTTAATTTGGGTTCTGCAATGGTCACCCAGCTCCTGACCTCATTACAGCCTTGAATCAAACATGCACAAAAGAGCTGAACTCCAGAGGTGGGTTGAGAGTGACTTCCCTTGACATCAAGGCATCATTTGACCAAGTGTGGCACGAATGAGCCCAAGCAACACTGATGTCAATGGGAAAATTCTCCGGTGGTTGGAGTCATGTCTGCCACAAAGGAAAATGGTTGTGTTTGTTGGAGGCCAATCATCTCAGTCCCTGTACATCACTGCAGACCAACCATTTGCAGCTGCTTCATCAATGACCTTTCCTCCATCATACGGTCAGATGTGGGGATGTTTGCTGAAGATCGCACAATGGTGAATACTATTCACAATTCCTCAAATACTGAAGCAGTCTGTATCAAAATGTAGCAAGAGCTGGTCAACTTCAAGGCTTGAGTTGACAAGTGACAGGTAGCATCACACCACACAATGGCCATCTCCAATAAGAGATAATCCAACCATCCTGCCTTGACATTCAGTGACATTACCATTGCTGAATCCTCCATTATCAACATACGATAGGCCGTCATTAACCAGAAACTGAAGTGGGCCAGCCATATAACTACCATGGCTACAAGACAAGCTTAGAGGTTGAGAATTCTGTAGCGAGCAACCTCCGGACTCCTGCACGCTTTGATTCCCCAAAGTCTGTCCAACATCTATAAGGCACAAGTCAGGAGTGTAATGGAATACTCTCCACTTGCCTGGATAAGTGCAGCTTCAACAACACCCAAAAGCTCAACAATGTAGCCCAGTGATTGGCACCCCATCCATCTTACAAGCATCCATTAAACATTCACTCCCTCCACCACTGATGCACAGTGTGCACCATATACGAGATGCGCTGCAGCAACTCACCAAGTACCTTCCAAACCTGTGATCTCATCAACAGATGAGTGGCAGGTTTCCCTCCAATCCACACAACTGCCTGACCTGGAAACTTTTGTGAAGGCCACGAAGCATCCAGCACGAGTTTCAAGGATACAAAGAAATAACATTTATTTACAATAACATATATATACACCATGTGGAGATGCCGGCGTTGGACTGGGGTGAGCACAGTACGAAGTCTTACAACACCAGGTTAAAGTCCAACAGGTTTGTTTCGATGTCACTAGCTTTCGGAGCGCTGCTCCTTCCTCAGGTGAATGAAGAGGTATGTTCCAGAAACATATATATAGACAAATGCAAAGATGCCAAACGATGCTTGGAATGCGACCATTAGCAGGTGATTAAATCTTTACAGATCCAGAGATGGGGTAACCCCAGGTTAAAGAGGTGTGAATTGTGTGAAGCCAGGACAGTTGGTAGGATTTCGCAGGCCAGATGGTGGGGGGTGAATGTAATGCGACATGAATCCCAGGTCCCGGTTGAGGCTGCACTCGTGTGCGGCACTTGGCTATAAGTTTCTGCTCGGCGATTCTGCGTTGTCGCGCGTCCTGAAGGCCGCCTTGGAGAACGCTTACCCGGAGATCAGAGGCTGAATGCCCTTGACTGCTGAAGTGTTCCCGACTGGAAGGGAACATTCCTGCCTGGTGATTGTCACGCGATGTCCGTCCATTCGTTGTTGCAGCGTCTGCATGGTCTTGCCAATGTACCACTCTTCAGGACATCCTTTCCTGCAGCGTATGAGGTAGACAACGTTGGCCGAGTCGCACGAGTATGTACCGTGTACCTGGTGGGTGGTGTTCTCGCGTGTAATAGTGGTATCCATGTTGATGATCTGGCACGTGTTGCAGAGATTGCCATGGCAGGGTTGTGTGGTGTCGTGGTCTGTTCTGAAGACGGAGTAGTTTGCTGCAAACAATGGTTTGTTTGAGGTTGCGCGGTTGTTTGAAGGCAAGTAGTGGGGGTGTGGGGATGACCTTGGCAAGGTGTTCATCGTCATCAATGACGTGTTGAAGGCTGTGAAGAAGATGACGTAGTTTCTCCGCTCTGGGGAAGTACTGGACGACGAAGGGTATTCTGTCGGTTGTGTCGCATGTTTGTCTTCTGAGGAGGTCGGTGCGGTTTTTCGCTGTGGCGCGTTGGAACTGTCGATCGATGAGTCGAGTGCCATATCCCGTTCATACGAGGGCATCTTTCAACGTCTGTAGATGTCGGTTACGCTCCTCCTCGTCTGAGCAGATCCTGTGTATACGGAGAGCTTGTCCATAGGGGACGGCTTCTTTAATGTGTTTAGGGTAGAAGCTGGAGAAGTGGAGCATAGTGAGGTTATCCGTGGGTTTGCGGTAAAGCAAAGTGCTGAGGTGACCGTCCTTGATGGAGACGAGTGTGTCCAAGAATGCAACTGATTTAGGAGAGTAGTCCATGGTGAGTCTGATGGTTGGATGGAACTTATTAATGTCATCGTGTAGTCGTTTCAGTGATTCTTCGCCGTGGGTCCAAAGGAAAAAAATGTCATCGATGTATCTGGTGTATAACGTCGGTTGAAGGTCCTGTGCGGTGAGTAGGTCCTGTTCAAACTTGTGCATGAAGATGTTGGAGTATTGGGGTGCGAATTTGGTCCCATGGCTGTTCAGTGCGTCTGGATGAAGAACTTGTTGTCGAAGGTGAAGACGTTGTGATCCAGAATGAAGCGGATGAGTTGCAGAATTGCGTCTGGAGATTGGCAGTTGTCGGTGTTGAGTACGGAGGCTGTTGCAGCAATGCCGTTGTCATGGGGGATGCTGGTGTAGAGTGCCGAGACGTTCATTGTGACGAGGAATGTTCCTGGTTCAACTGGTCCATGGTTGCTGAGTTTCTGTAGGAAGTCAGTTGTGTTGCGACAGAAGCTGGGCGTACCTTGTACGATGGGTTTCAAGATGCCCTCGATGTAGCCAGAGAGGTTCTCACACAAGGTCCCATTGCCTGAAACGATAGGGCGGCCTGGTGTGTTGGCCTTATGTATTTTCGGGAGGCAGTAGAGATCTCCAGTGCGGGGAGTACGTGGGATGAGAGCACGTAGGGTGCTCTGAAGATCTGGATCCAAGGTCTTGATCAGTCTGTTAAGTTGGCAGATGTGTTCCTTGGTTGGATCTGCGGGTAACTGTCTGTAGTGTTCTTGGTTGTTCAGTTGTCGGTATACTTCTTTGCAGTAGTCCGTTCTGTTCAGTACGACAGTGGCCCCTCCTTTGTCTGCTGGTTTGACGACGATGCTGCGGTTGGTCTTGAGCGCGCGGATGGCATTGCGTTGTGCTTGGGTGACGTTCGGGGCTGTCTTGTGAATGTGACTGATGAATCTGGCATTGACGCGACTCGCATACATGTCGAGTCTAAGGCAGCGGCCTTCAGGAGGGGTCCAATTCGACTCTTTCCTCTTCGGTTGCCGCACCGCTGATCTCTCGGTCTGCTGTTCCGGTTCATTGGTAGTCTGCTTGGGTTCGCTGTTGGCCTCTTGGGGTCTGTGGAAGAATTCCCGGAGCCTCATTCGCCTGATGAATTCCTCAGTGTCTGCCGCGAGACTGATGGGGTCCATTTTGGTGGTGGTGCAGAAATTGAGCCCTCTGCTGAGGACTTCGATTTTGTCTGGTTGAAGGGTGTAGTCTGACAAGTTGACAATAGATTTCCCTGTATTGTTTTCTACTGTGGCACCGGGGGTGGCGTGGTTGCTGCCGGTGGTGATGTCAAGTTTCTCAAGCTTTCTGTTCTTGGTGTGCATATAGGTGGCGTAGTATTGTTGTCTCATCTGTTTGGCGGTGTTCCGCAGCTGGTCTGCTGAGTCCTGAGCGCAAGTTGAGAATATGGCCTCTTTCTTGGTTTCCAGGTTGCGTCGTCTGCTGTAGAGCTGGCGGACGAGGTGGTTGAGGAGTGTGAGAGAGGTGCGACGGCAGAGTCTCTCAGCGTAGTCTGTGCTGTAGGTCGACTTGAGTGGGTTTGTGATCTGTAGCCCTTTCGGGATCTCGTCTGCTTTCTTGCATCTTTGTAGAAACTTAATGTCAGTGTCTATATGCGCGATCTTCCTGGAGATCCTCTCCACTTTGAGCCGGCAGTTTGCAGTGTCAATGGTAGCCATGATGTGGCGATGCCGGCGTTGGACTGGGGTGAGCACAGTACTAAGTCTTACAACACCAGGTATATATACACACAACAGCAACAACCTCGCTTGCTGCTTACTCCTTCCTGCTGGTACCAAACTGGCCAGCTTTATTTATACAGGGAGTCTGCTAATGATTTCTCCGCCCCCCCTCATTGGGGAAGCTCATACTCCCACAGTATTGTGGGATTGTCATTAGTCCCCAGCCAATGGTAAGCAGGCAGGTTATAACATCCCTTCCGCCCCAAAGTCCAAGGAATCCACCGAAGACCCTGGCGAAGGAGGGCGTCGGACTCGTTTTACCGCAGGCCGGACACCATTTGCACGAGGCGCGGGACGGGGCGGCGTGTAACGAGACGGAGACCGGCGTTTCCGTGATGAACGGCGTAACGGTTGTACATCCACGACCCGTGGGCCCGAGGATTCCCCCTCTGATGCGTCCTGTGTCTCCATCTCGGAGTCAGAGTCTGCTGCCTCTGTCATCTTGGCGTCTCTATCTCCACACGGTTCTCTAACGACCTGCGCAGGCTTTGAGTGAGGCACCAGAGGAAGATTGGGAGGACTATTTCCCATTGTCTCTGGTCTCTGCGGCTGTAGAAATGAGCTCCGGGGGGCAGGGAATCTTTGGAAGGGATAGTCTTCTTGACCGAACGTGGTCTACATGTTTGCGCTGGAGACGACCCTGGGCTTGCGCCTGGTAAGATATAGGGCCCGTTTGGCTAAAGATTACGCCAGGGACCCACTGGGCACCACCAGCAAAATTGCGAACGAACACTGGGTCACCGGGCGCAAACTGCCGAATCGGCCGATGCCGAGAAAAACCCTGTCCCTGCCGTTCTTGTGTGCGGCGTACTTTTGCGCCAATGTCTGGGAAAACCATATTAAGGTGGGTGCGAAGTCTCCGGCCCATTAGGAGTTCTGCGGGAGCTACCCCTGTCACCGCATGGAGGGTGGTCCTATAAGAAAACAAATAGCGAGCCAGTCTCGTGTCCATTGACCCAGAAGACTGCTTCTTTAGGCCTCGTTTGAATGTCTGTACTGCGCCCTTCGCCAACCCATTTGAAGCCGGGTGGTAAGGGGCTGTGCGGATATGGCGTATGCCGTTCATCTTCATGAACCACGCAAACTCCTCACTGGTGAATGGAGTGCCGTTACCCGTGACGAGCACCTCGGGGAGGCCATGTGTACTAAAAGACAAACGCATCTTCTCAATTGTTGCACAGGACGTTGTGCCTAGCATCCTATGCACCTCTAGCCATTTAGACTGGACGTCGATTAATAAAAGGAACATGGATCCTTGAAAAGGGCCGGCGAAATCCGCATGAAGCGCGCCCAAGGCCGCCCTGGCCATTCCCAGTGCTGTAGGGGCGTGGCCGGCGAAAGCTTCTGATGCTCCTGACAAATGGAGACGTTTTGGGCCATCTTCTCAATGTCGGCATCGAGGCCTGGCCACCAAACATAACTCCGGGCCAACATTTTCATTTTGGTCACACCTGGATGCCCACTGTGCAAGTCTCTTAGAATCAGCTCCTGTCCTTTTTCCGGGACAATCACACTCGTCCCCCACAAGAGGATGCTGTCTTCCACGCTGAATTCTGACAGCTTGGAGGAAAATGCCCGCAACCCGCCTGGGAGCTGTCTATGCTGTCCACCATATAGGACTAAGTGTCGAACCTTTGACAGGACTGACTCCGTCTGAGTTCACTCACGGATCGGTGATGCCGTGACAGGCAAGGTGTCCATAAAATGTAGGGTTGCAACCACCTCACCGGTCGTGGGGTTTGACATGGGGCCGGTCGATAAAGGCAATCGGCTCAGTGCGTCGGCATTCGCTATCTGCGTTCCTGGTTTGTGCTCCAGAGAATACTCGTATGCAGCGAGCAACAAAGCCCAGCGCTGGATCCGTGCAGAATCAATGGGCGGTATTGGCTCATCCTCTCTGAAAAGTCCCAGCAGAGGCTTATGATCAGTCACGATAGTGAAGTGGCGGTCATACACGTACTGGTTTCACCGCAAAGACCACTGCCAGGCCCTCCCTCTCGATCTGCGCGTACCTTTTTTCCGCTGCAGTCAATGTGCTCTGTGCGAAAGCTATCGGCAGCTCGGCCCCGTTCTCCATCTTGTGGGACAGGACGGCCCCAATACCATACGGGGATGCATCACGTGACGAGCAAAGGCTTTCCAGGCTCATAGTGGGTTAGTAACCCAGACGACGACAATTTTATTTTACCCGCCGGAAAGCCGTTTCTTGCGGCTGACCCCAAACCCAGGTGTGATTTTTCTTTAGCAGAAGATGCAACGGGGCTAGCGTAGTTGCCAGATTGGGGAGGAACTTCCCGTAATAGTTTACGAGGCCGGGAAAAGAGCGAAGATGCGAAGTGTCAGTCGGGGCGGGGGCCTGTTGACCCGCACGCACCTGCTCTGCGACGGGGTGCAAACCTTCGCAGTCTACCTGATAACCCAGGTAGACTACTTCCTTCGCCTGAAAGATGCACTTTGTGCGACGTAAACGGACTACAGCCTCCGAAAGGTGTCTAAGGACAGCCTCCAGATTTTCCAAATGTTCCTGCTCCGACGTCCCTGTGATCAAAATGTCATCTAAGTAGACAGTGACACGCGGTAAACCTCTCAAAATGCCCTCCATAACGTGTTGGAAAATAGCGCAGGCAGAGGATATTCCAAAGGGCAAACGTGTATATTCATACAAGCCCTGGTGTGTATTAATTGTTACATATGGTCGGGAGGCAGGGTCCAGCTCCAACTGCAGGTAGGCGTGACTCATATCTAATTTTGTGAACGAGAGTCCACCTGCAGGTTTCGCGTAGAGGTCCTCTATGCGAGGCATTGGATATTGGTCGAGTCGGGATGCTGTATTCACTGTAAGTTTATCGTCGCCGCACAAGCGAACTGTGGCATCTGGCTTCATTACAGGTACAATTGGTGCTGCTCAGTCAGCGAAACAGAGAGGCCTGATAATACCCAAAGTTTCCAAACGAGTGAGCTCCCCTTCTACCTTCTCGAGCAAGGCAGAAGGCACCGGGCACGCCCGGAAATAGCACGGCGTGGCTCCTGGTTCGGCTTGGATACGGGCTACGGCCCTTTTGATTTTCTCCAAACCGGGCTGGAATACATCTGGGTATCGTCGTAGCACCTCAATCAACCCTCCAGAAACTGTTTGGAGGATGTGCTGCCACTGCAAGCGCAAATGGCGCAACCAGTCCCGACCCAACAGGCTGGGCCCATGGCCGTGCACCATGATAAGCGGGAAACACCCCTCCTGCAGTCCATAAACAACAGGGGTCATCGTAATTCCTGCAATGTCCAATGGTTCCCCCGTGTAGGTGGCCAACCTGGCCTGTGTGTCGGTTAATGTAAGGGTCTGTATACCCTGCTTGATGCGGTCGAATGTCCTCTGGGCGATCACGGAGACCGCTGCGCCAGTGTCCAACTTCATCTCAAGCGGGTGATCATTGACCCGTACTGTCACCTTAATGGGGGCCACACGGGGAGCTGCCACACAATGCAGCTGCAGGCAGTCGTCCTCCGTCTCCACGTCCTCAGGAGTAGTCGCCTCAGGTTCATCCACATGGAAGGTACAGCCCCTGGGCTGGGCCCAGTTTCGGTCGGAACAACGTAGCCTCTGGCGCCCCCAGGACCGGCGTCCGCGACGGGGTTGGCACCTACAAGTCTGACACGGACATGGCTCCTCATCCATTGGTTCTGCAGAAGGCTCCCTTCAGGGAGGAATGTCCAACGGCCACTGGCGTTGATCCGGACGTTGTCTCGCCCAAGGTACCGCAGGAGTGCGGGGGGACGTTTTCGGACGGAAGGGGTTGCGCCCCAAGGCATGCACTTCCATTCCCTGTATCTCCTGCACTCCTCGTTCTGCCCTCTCTCGGGACAATACTATTTGAATGGCCTGTTGAAAAGTCAATGTTGGCTGAGCTAACAACTTTCTCTGGGTGGCCGCATTGTTAATACCGCAAACCAAACAGTCGCCTAACATTTCTGACAAGGTCTCACCATAGTCACAGTACTCCGCAATCCTGCGTAGCCTGGATAGAAAGTCGGCAAGGGATTCTCCTGGGTCTTCTCAGCGGTATTAAACCGGTAACGTTGGACTATCGTGGACGGGGTTGGGTTAAAATGCTGCCCCACTAAATTCACAAGTTCATCAAACGTTTTGGTGTCCGGCGCAGCTGGGTACGCAAGGCTCCTAATCACCCCAAACGTATGCGGGCCGCAGGTGGTGAGCAATATGACCACCTGGCGCTCGTTTTCGGTGATATTGTTTGCCCGGAAATAGTAACGCATCCGTTGTGCATACTGGTTCCAGCTTTCCAGCGCAGCATCAAAAACATCCAAACGTCCGTACAGAGGCATGGTGTAATAGAAAACAACTTCTAACCTGTATCCAACAAAAATCCAGGGAGGTGGCTTCAGCAGTGTAGACAGCTATTCACTTTAACCCTCGTCGCCAGTTTCATGAGGGCCACGAAGAATCCAGCACGAGTTTCAAGGATACAAAGAAATAACATTTATTTACAATAACGTATATATACACAACAGCAGCAACCTCGCTTGCTGCTTACTCCTTCCTGCTGGTTCCAAACTGGCCAGCTTTATTTATACAAGGAGTCTGCTAATGATTTCTCTGCCCCCCCCCCTCATTGGGGAAGCTCATACTCCCACAGGATTGTGGGATTGTCATTAATCCCCAGCCAATGGTAAGCAGGCAGGTTATAACAGAACCATAATGCCATCCTTCATTGTCGCTGGGTCAAAATCCTGGAACTTCCCTCCTAACAGCACTGTGGGAGTATCTAAATCAGAAGGACTACAGTGGTTCAAGAAGATGATGCATCATCACACCTTCTCAAGGGTATTTAAGGTTGGGCAATAAATGGTGATCTACCTCGTGACGCCCACATCCGAAGAGCAAATATTTTTTTTTTTTAAATACATACAAGGTCCAAGACTGTCAGCTCCCTGGTAGGATCCAGAATGTACTGTCCTAAGAAACTGTTCCAAACACACTATGAACCCATCCTCAAGGCTTCCTTTGCCAATTTGATCTGACTAATCAATGTAAAGCTTAAAATTGCTCATGATTATTGTAGTTCCCTTCTTACAAGCACCCATTATTTTGTGATCTCCACTATTTCACAATGGGCTACTATTAGGGGACCAATAAACTACTTCCACCAGTGACTTCTTTCCCTTGCTATTTCTTATCTCCAGCCGAAGGGATTCTGCAGCTTGAGCTTCTGAGCAAAGCTCATTTCTCACTATTGTACTAATCTCATATTTTATTAACAGAGCTACCCACCTCCTTGTCCTTTCCTTTTATCCTTCCAAAATGTCAAATACCTTTAACTATCCAGTTCCCAGCCCTAGTCATTTTTTCAACCAGGTCTCTGGAATGGTTATCATATTATACTCATTTCTTTCAATTTGTGTTATCAATTCATTCATCTCTTAAAATGTTGCGTGCATTCAGATAGTGTCTTTAATTTTGTCTATTTTATCATTTTTCCTTACTCTGACCTGACTGACTGGTGCACTCGCTCTGTCCGTTTGTGTCACACTCTGGTTTTCATTAGCCTGGTTGCTATACTGTAGTACGGTCTTCTTTTTTGTTAACTTTCTAAATAACTCAACGCATGAACTCTCGCTCTCTTCCCTACCCATCCACCCACGAACATCCACTCCTCCAACTATTTAGTTTAAAGCCCTCTCTATAACCCCAGTTATACAATTCACCAGGACCCTGGTCCCAGCACAGTTGAAGTGAAGGCCATCCCAAAAATACAGTTCCCTCTTTCGCCAGAATTTGAGCCAGTGTCTTATGAAACAAAACCCATTTCTTCCACACTAATCTCTTGAGCGTGCATTCAACTCTGTGATCTTATTTACCCTATGCCAATTTGATCTCAGCGCAGGTAATAATCCAGAAATGTATCTTTGTGGTTCTAGTTTTTAATTTAGCCTGTCAATGCAAGTTCTGTCTTAATTTTACCTGTGTCGTTGGCACCCACATACACATGATGTAACAGGAGTCAAATATTTGGTTTCACTAAAACAATGACACCTAGTTACGTAATTTAAATAATCAAATTGCACAAATGAAAATATTGAAATGCACACACATTGAGTTTTCTAACCCGAGGTGTAAAAAGGAGTGGCATAAAAAGCTGTAGATGATACTCAATTGAAGTAAATAATTCTAAGCAGATAATATAAGCAAGGGCACATTGGTAAGATAGTGAAATACGCAATTAAGTGACAGATTTCAAAGTCAGCAAATGTGAGGTTGTTGCATCAAACGTACACCAAATTGTTAAACACAAGCCTCCTCCTCCTGTATTTCATCTGACTCTATCAACATATCCTTTCTTTCCAATATGTTGGCCTAGCTTCCCTTTAAATGTATTTATTAAGTTGCCTCAACTACTCCTTGTGGTATTAACGACTCCTCAGATAGTGAAGCAATCCATTTCCTCATGCATCAAGACCTGGACAATATCCAGGCTTGGGCTGACAAGTGGCAAGTTACATTCGCGCCACACAAGTGCCAGGCAAGACTTCCGGTTGTGGCTATGCGGAGCTAAGTCGCACATTCGGCGTCTCCCGCAAAACAGACTTTTGGGCTCTTTGCAGGGCCCCCAACGGCACTTTTTTCGACGTTTCCCGGTGTGGGAAGGAGTCCATAACAGCTCCCCGTCAGTATATGGCTTCAACTAGGAGCGGGGCGACAAAAAAGGTGGTGGTGGATCCTAAGAAGGTGCGAGGGAAGGAGGACAAAATGGCGGCGGGCGGAGACCAGGCAGCGTAGATGCAGTGGGCGGAGGAGCAGCAGGAGGGTATCCAGCACTGCTTCAGAGAGATTAAAATGGACCTGCTAGAGCCGATGAAGGCTTCTATTGATAAGCTGCTGGAGACACAGGCGGCCCAGGGGGTGGCGATCCGCGAGGCTAGACAAAAGATTTCTGACAATGAGGACGAGATCTTGGGCCTGGCGGTAAAGGTGGAGGCGCACGAGGCGCTCCACAAGAAATGGCAGGAGCGGTTTGAGGAGATGGAGAATCGGTCGTGGCGGAAGAATCTGTGGATTCTGGGCCTCCCGGAGGGGCTGGACGTGGGGGCCTATGTGGTCACCATGTTGAACTCGCTGATGGGAGCGGGGTCCTTCCAGGGGCCCCTGGAGCTGGAAGGGGCCCATAGAGTGCTGGCGAGGAGGCCCAAGGCTAACGAGCCTCCGCGGGCGGTGCTGGGGAGGTTCCATCGGTTCGTCGATTGGGAGTGTGTGCTCAGGTGGGCCAAGAAGGAAAGGAGCAGCAGGTGGGAGAACACGGAGGTTCGAATATACCAGGACTGGAGTGCGGAGGTGGTGAAGAGGAGGGCCGGGTACAATCGAGCGAAGGCGGTGCTGCACAGGAAGGGGGTGAAGTTTGGCATGTTGCAGCCGGCGCGACTGTGGGTTACCTACAAGGACTGGCACCATTATTTTGAGTCTCCGGAGGAGGCGTGGGCCTTTGTTCAGGCTGAGAAGTTGGACACAGATTGAGGGTCGGAATGGGCGATTGGGGACTGCAGTTGATATGTTATGTTTATTTTATTTTTTTTCGAGGGGGGGGCCTTTATATTGCTCCGGGTTTCTTTTTCTCTGTGTTTTTCTCTTTCGGGTCGGTGAGGGTGACTGGGGCGGGTTGGGCACTGTTTTGGTTGGGTTGGTCGGGGAGGCTCTTAGAGGGGGGTAGGTAAATGGAACGGGGGGGGTGGACGGCGGTGAGATGGGGCCCGCCCTGTGGGGGGGGGGGGGGGGGGGGGGGGAGGCCCGTGTAGGGGGTGAGGGGACTGGGCCTGTAAAAAGAGCTGCGTCAGAGGTTGCGGGGCCTGGTAGGTAGAAAGCACGGGCTTTTTCCCGCACTTAGAATGGAAGGGGGAGAGCCTATGGATGGGGAACGGGAGAGGAGGGTGTGCCACACAATGGGAGGAGTTTAAGGAGAGGCGGGAGTGGCCGGGGTCAGTTGACTTGCGGAAGTGCAATGGGGGGGGGGGAAAAAAGAGTAAATCAGCTAGGATGGGTCCTAGCCGGGGGGGGGGGGGGGGGGGAAGAGATCGAGTTGCTGCTGCTATGGTCAACGAGGAGCTGGAGCGAGTAGGCGGGGGGGGGGGGTCTAGATGGGGGTATGCCGGTGTGGGGAACGGGCCGGGTGTGGGCGCATGGCTGGCCGAGGAGGGGTCATGGCTACTCGGCGGGGGATGGGGTCGGGTAGCCCACTGATCCGGCTGATAACCTGGAATGTAAGGGGACTGAATGGGCCGGTTAAGTGGGCCCGCGTGTTCGCGCACCTGAAGGGGCTCAAGGCGGATGTGGTTATGCTTCAGGAGACACACCTGAAGGTGGCAGATCAGGTAAGATTGAGGAAAGGGTGGGTAGGTCAGGTGTTTCACTCGGGGCTGGATGCCAAAAATCGAGAGGTGGCGATCTTGGTGGGAAAGAAGGTGTCATTCGAGGCGTCGAGCATTGTGGCAGATAATGGCGGTAGGTACATAATGGTAAGTGGTAAGTTGCAGGGAGAGAGGGTGGTACTGGTCAATGTGTATGCTCCGAACTGGGACGATGCGGGTTTTATGCGGCGTATGTTGGGTCGGATCCCAGACTTGGAAGTGGGGGGCCGGATAATGGGGGGAGACTTTAACACAGTGCTGGATCCGGCACTGGATCGCTCCAGGTCTAGGACGGGTAGGAAGCCAGCGGCGGCTAGAGTGCTGAGGGGGTTTATGGACCAGATGGTGGACCCTTGGAGCTTTGCAAAGCCAGAGGCTAGGGAATTTTCATTATTCTCACATGTCCATAAGACTTATTCCCGAATCGACTTTTTCATTTTGAGTAGGGTGCTGATAGCGAGAGTAGAGGATACTGAGTATTCGGCAATAGCCATTTTGGACCACGCCCCGCACTGGGTGGATTTGGAGATGGGGGAAGAGGAGAGGGACGAGCGCCCGTTGTGGCGCTTGGAGGTGGGGCTGCTGGCGGACGAGGAGGTGAGCGAGCAGGTCCGAGGAAGTATAGAGAGTTATTTGGAGACCAACGACAACGGGGAGGTCCGAGTGGGGATGGTATGGGAGGCACTGAAGGCGATGGTGAGGGGAGAGCTGATCTCCATTAGGGCCCACAAGGAGCGGGGGGAGAGGGAGAGGCTGGTGGGGGAGATGGTGAGGGTAGACAGGAGGTATGCGGAGGAGTCCGAGGAAGGATTGTTGAGGAAGAGGCGTAGCCTCCAGGCCGAATTCGACCTGGTGACCACCAGGAAGGCGGAGGTGCAGTGGAGGAAAGCACAGGGGGCGATTCAAGAGTATGGGGAAAAGGCAAGCCGGATGCTGGCGCATCAGCTTCGGAAGTGGGACGCAGCTAGGGAGATCGGGGCAGTTAAGGACAGGGGAGGGAGTATGGTGCGGAGTGGGGTTGGCATCAATGGGGTCTTCAGGGACTTTTACGAGGAATTGTACCGATCAGAGCCCCCACGGGAGGAGAGAGGGATGGGTGGCTTCCTGGACCAATTGAGGTTTCCAAAGGTGGAAGAGGGACTGGTGGCGGGATTGGGGGCCCCGGTTGGGCTGGAGGAGCTGATCAAAGGGATAGGAAGCATGCAGGCGGGGAAGGCACCGGGGCCGGACGGTTTCCCAGTCGAATTCTATAAAAAAATATATGGACCTGTTGGGCCCGCTGTTAGTCAGGACCTTTAATGAGGCAAGGGAGGGGGGGGCCTTGCCCCCGACGATGCCCCGGGCACTGATATCCTTGATCCTGAAGCGGGACAAGGATCCCCTGCAATGTAGGTCTTACAGACCGATTTCCTTGCTAAATGTAGATGCCGAGGTGCTGGCGAAGGTCTTAGCCACGAGGATTGAGGATTGTGTGCCGCAGATCATCCATGAAGACCAGACGGGGTTTGTGAAGGGGAGACAGTTGAACGCGAATGTGGGGAGGCTTTTGAACGCTATCATGGTGCTGGCGAGGGAGGGGGAGGCGGAGATAGTGGTGGCGATGGACGCTGAGAAAGTCTTCGATAGGGTAGAGTGGGGGTACCTGCGGGAGGTGCTGAAGAGGTTTGGGTTTGGGGAGGGGTTTGTCAGGTGGGTTAGGCTGTTGTATGAGGTCCCGATGGCGAGTGTGGCCACAAACAGGAGGAGGTCCGAGTACTTTCGGTTGCACCGAAGGACGAGACAGGGGTGTCCCTTGTCCCCCCTGCTCTTCGCACTGGCGATTGAACCCCCGCCGATGGCACTGAGGGAGTCAAGGAACTGGAGGGGGTTGGTGCGGGTGGGGTGGAGCATAGAGTGTCACTTTATGCGGACGACCTGCCGCTGTATGTGGCGGACCCGGTGGGAGGAATGCCGGAGGTAATGAGGATTCTTAGGGAATTCGGGAATTTTCGGGGTACAAGCTTAAGAGCGAGCTGTTCGTAGTTCATCCAGGGGACCAGGAGAGGGGGATTGGCAAGCTCCCACTAAAAAGGGCGGAGAGGAGCTTCAGGTATTTGGGGGTCCAGGTGGCCAGGAGCTAGGGGGCCCTGCATAGGCTTAATTTTACAAGGCTGGTGGAGGAAATGGAGGAGGAGTTTCAAGAGGTGGGACGCGTTGCCGCTGTCCTTGGCGGATAGGGTGCAGTCAATCAAAATGACGGTGCTGCCAAGGTTTTTGTTCCTGTTCCAGTGCCTCCCAGTGTTTATCCCGAAGGCTTTATTCAGGTGGGTTAACAGGAGTATAATGGGGTTTGTGTGGGCGCGAGGGACTCCGAGGGTGAGAAGGGTGCTCCTGGAGCGGAGTAGAGATAAGGGGGGGGGGGGGGGGGAAACTATCGCTGCCCAACCTGTGGGTACTACTGGGCCGCCAATGCGACGATGGTGCGCAAGTGGGTGATGGAGGGGGAGGGGGCTGCATGGAAGAGGCTGGAGACGGTGTCTTGTGTGGGTAAGAGTCTGGGGGCGCTGGCAATGGCGCCGCTGCCACTCCCTCCAAGGAGGTATACCACGAGCCCGGAGGTGGTGGCTGCCCTCAAAATTTGGGAACAGTGGAGGCGGCACGCGGGGGGGGGGGGCCCTCGGCGAGGACCCCATTACGGGGGAACCACCGGTTTGCCCCAGGAAGAACAGCTGGAGGGTTTTCGGGGTGGCACAGGGCAGGGATACGAAAGTTGGGGGACCTGTTTGTGGACGGGAAGTTCGCGAGCCTGGGTGAGCTGGAGGAAAAGTACGGGCTCCCCCCGGGGAACACCTTCAGGTACTTACAGGTAAGGGCGTTTACCAGATGGCAGAATTCCCGCGGCTACTGCCACACACAGTACAGGACAGGGTGCTCTCGGGGGGGTGGGTGGGAGTGGGGAAGATCTCGGAAACTTACCAGGTGATGCAGGAGGAGGAGGAGTCCTCGGTGGTGGAGGTAAAAGGTAAGTGGGAGGAGGAATTGGGAGAGGAAATTGAGGAAGGGACATGGGCAGATGCCCTGGGGAGGGTGAACTCTTCCTCATCGTGCGCGAGGCTCAGCCTCATACAGTTTAAGGTGCTGCACAGGGCACACATGACCGAGGCAAGGATGAGCCGTTTTTTTGGGGGTGAGGACAGGTGTGTTAGGTGCTCAGGGAGCCCAGCAAATCACACCCATATGTTCTGGGCATGCCCAGCGCTGGAGGAATTTTGGAAGGGCGTAGCGAGGACGGTGTAGAGGGTGGTAGGATCCAGGGTCAAACCAGGCTGGGGGCTCGCAATATTCGGGGTGGCAGAGGAGCCGGGAGTGCAGGAGGCGAAAGAGGCCGGTATTCTGGCCTTTGCGTCCCTGGTAACCCGGCGAAGGATTCTCCTTCAGTGGAAAGATGCGAGGCCCCCAAGCGTGGAATCCTGGATCAGTGATATGGCAGGGTTCATTAAATTGCAGAGGGTGAAATTCGCCTTGAGAGGGTCGGTACAAGGGTTCTTTAGGCGGTGGCAACCGTTCTTAGACATTCTGGCAGAACGATAGACATTGGTCACTGGCAGCAGCAGCTCGGGGGGGGGGGGTTTACTTTATTATTGTTTTTGTTATTTACACTGAAGGGTCTGAGGGGGTGTATATACCGGTTGTGTTAAGTTGGGGTGTTAATGTTAATTTATTATTTATGTACGGGGGGGGGGGGTAGCTTTTCTAGATTGTGTTTTGTCCTTGACCCTGTTGGGTTCTTTTTTTTCTCATTTTGTTATTGATATTTTATGAAAACCTTTAATAAAAATTATTTTTTTTAAAAAACAAGTGCCAGGCAATTACCATCTCCTACAAGAGAGGATCTAACCACTGCCCTTTGACATTCAATGGCATTACCATCGCTGAATCCCCCACAATCAACGTCTGAGGGTTACCATTGATCAGAAACTGAACTGGTTTAGCCACATTAATACTGTGCCTACCAGGGCAGGTCAAAGTTTAGGAATCCTGCGACAGGTAACTCACCTACTGACCCTTCAAAGCCTGTCCACCATCTTCAAGGCAAAGTCAGAGTGTGATGGAATTCTCTCCACTTGCCTGGACGAGTGCAGCCCAAACAACACTCAAGAAGCTCAACACCACCCAGGACAAAGCAGCCGCTTGATTGTTCCCCCTTCCACAAACATTCAAACTCTCCATCACCAACACACAGTGGCAGCCATGTGTACCATCTACAAGATGCACTGCAGTAACTCACCAAGGTTCCTCAGCACCTTCCAAACCCACAACCCCTACCATCTAGAAGGACCAAGAGCAGTAGATACCTGGGAACTCCACCACCTGGAGGTTCCCCTCCAAGTCACTCACCACCCTGACTTGGAAATATATCGCTGTTCCTTCACTGTTGCTGGGGCAACATCCTGGAACTCCCTCTTTAACAACAGAGTGGGTGTACCTACACATCAAGGACTGCAGCATTCAAGAAGGCAACTCACCACCAGCTTATGAAGGGCAACTACGGATGGGCAATAAACGGTGGCATAACAGCAATGTCCACATTCCGCAAAATGTATTTAATTACCATTCTTTAGGCAATGAGGTTTCTTGGAATACCCTATCAGATTTATCAATGACTCTGGTATATTTATGGTCAATAATATGGCTTTGACAGAGAGTCATCTAGACTCGAAACGTTAGCTCCATTTTCTCTCCACAGATGCTCAGACCTGCTATGATTGTCCAGCATTTTCTGTTTTTGTTTCAGATACCAGTATCTGCAGTAATTTGCTTTTATTTTGTTATATTTATGGTCCTTGGTTCTGGCCTCATTTGCAAGCAGAAACATTTCCTCTACATCGACCTGACCAAATTTAATTATCTTAAAGATCTCTTTCAGGTCACCCCCGTAAGCTTTCTTCTTTCTACAGAAACCGGTCCATCCCGACTCTCTGAAAATCATCCCACTCAGGCAGGACCCAATCACTGTCTGTTACCGGTCATAACATGGCCTTTTGGCCAATTCATTGGCCACCAGTAATCCAATCAAACCGAGTCCCACCGATATCTCAGGTGCTGAAAAGTGTTCTCTTTTGTAACTTTTGAGTTCCTTTCTTCCCCTGCTCAACTTAAATGTAAGCATCCATGGATCAAAATGATAACAGCAAAAATAAAGAAAAGAGAAACAAGGGAATCAAAAGGAAGGGCCGTTAAACAAGTCAAAACAATTTTTCTGCTTTTCAATTCTGTCCCTCTCAAAAATAACCTTTTGCTTGGCTTGCTTTCTTGGTTGCTACCTTTCGTGGTTTGTGTACTGTACACTTAGAGCCCTTTTATCCTCTACTCCATTCAGACTATTATTTAAGCAGTTTGTGAACTCCCTATTCCTATCAAAGTACATCACCTCACAGTTACCCATGGTGAAATATGTTTACAAATTGCATTCCCATTCTGCAAGCTTAATGTCTTCCAGTACTTATCACATTCTTTCTTCATAATAACTTCCAATTTGGAGTCCTCTGCAAATTTTGAAATTGTTTTTCCAAGATCAAATCATTAATGTAAATTGTCAGACCAGCACAGATCGCTCGAGAACAGCAACTGTTGTGACATAATAATATCATTACAGAACGAACAAACAGTTTTATTTTTGGATTCAAAAGGTTGTGTATCTTTTTAATGTTCTACCCCAGAGAGCTGCAATGCTCAGAAATTGAATATATTCAAGATGGAGATAATAGATTTTTTTAGATATTAAGCATATTAAGGGGAATGGGGAGAATGTGAGAAGGCAGTGGAGGTAGAAGATCACCTTCCTCATGCAGAGTAAGCACAAAGGACCTAACAGCCTACTCCTGTTCCTATTTCTGATGTTACTGAACAAGAATCAGACACTCATAAAATGGCCACGTTCTGTGCTGTAACCATTCAGCCCATCGTGTCTGTGCTGGTTCTCTGCAAGAGCAATTCACCCAGTGTCATCCCCCACCTTTTCCCCATAGCTCTGTTAAATCTGTACGGCCTGGTTCTCAATCCTTCCAACAATGGCAACACAGTTTCTTTTCATCTGCTCCGTCCAGTCCCCTCATGAGTTTGAATATCTCTATCAAACCTCTGCTAAACAAGCTCTTCTCCCTGGGGAACAGTCTTAGTTTCCCAATCTATCTACGTAACAGGCAGCACGGTAGCATAGTGGTTAGCACAATTGCTTCACAGCTCCAAGGTCCCAGGTTCAATTCCCCACTGGGTCACTGTCTGTGCGGAGTCTGCACGTTCTCCCCATGTCCTTGGGTTTCCTCCGGGTGCTCAGGTTTCCTCCCACAGCCCAAAGATGTGCACGTTAGGTGGATTGGCCACGCTAAAATTGCCCTTAAGTGTCCAAAATTGCATTAGTGTTGGGTGGGGATACTGGGTTATGGGGATGGGGTGGGAGTGTGGGCTTGGGTGGGGTGCTCTTTCCAAGAGCCGGTGCAGACTCGATGGGCCGAATGGCCTCCTTCTGCACTGTAAATTCTATGATATGTAACTGAAGAACCTCATCCCTGGAACTATTTTCTTTTACCTCCTCTACACCCTCTCTGATGCCTTTTCATCCTTGCAAAAATATGGGACATACATAGATACATAGTAGATAGGAGCAGGAGGAGGCCTTTTGGCCCTTCGAGCCTGCTCCGCCATTCATCACGATCAAGGCTGATCATCCAACTCAATAGTCTAATCCTGTTTTCTCCCCAGAGCCTTTGATCCCATTCTCCCCAAGTGCTATATCTAGCTGCCTCTTGAATATATTCAAAGTTTTAGCATCAACTACTTCCTGTGGTAATGAATTCCACAGGCTCACCACTCTCTAATGTCTCCTTATATCTGTCCAAAATGGTTCACCCTGAATCCTCAGACTGTGACCCCTGGTTCTGGACACACCCATCATTGGTAACATCTTCCCTGCATCTACCCTGTTTTGTCCCATTAAATTTTATAAGTCTCTATGAGATCCCCCCTCCTTCTTCTGAACTCCAGCGAGAACAATCCCAACCTATTCAATCTCTTTTCATATGACAGTCCCGCCATCCTTGGAATAAGTCTGGTAAACCTTCGCTGTACTCCCTCGAGAGAAAGAACATCCTTCCTCAGAGAAGGAGACCAAAACTGCACACAATATTCCAGGTGTGGCCTCACCAAGGCCCTGTATAATTGTAGCAACACATCCCTGTTTCTATACTTGAATCCTCTGGCAAATAAGGCCAACATACCATTAGACTTCTTTACCACCTGCTGCACCTGCATGCTTACCTTCAACGACTGGTGCACAAGGACACCCAGGTCCCACTGCACACTCCCCTCTCCCAATTTATAACCATTCAGGTAGTAATCTGCCTTCCTGTTTTTGCTACCAAAGTGAATAACCTCACACTTATCCAAATTATACTACATCTGCCATTGATTTGCCCACTCACCCAACCTGTCCAGATCATGCTGTAAAGAACAAGAACAAAGAAAACTACAGCACTGGAACAGACACTTCAGCCCTCCTAGCCTGCACCGATCCAGATCCTTTATATAAACCTGTCGCCTATTTTCCAAGGCTTCCCTCTGTTCCCCACCCGTTCATATATCTGTCCAGATGCAACTTAAATGATGCTATCGTGCCCACCTCTACCACCACTGCTGGCAACGCATTCCAGGCACCCACCTCTGCGTAAAAAACTTTCCACGCACATCTCCCTTAAACATTCTCCCTCTCATCTTGAAATCGTGACCCCTTGTAATTGACACCCTTGGAAAAAGCTTACATAAGAACATACATAGGAACTAGGAACAGGAGTAGGCCATCTGGGCCCTCGAGCCTGCTCCGCCATTTAATGAGATCATGGCTGATCTTTGTGGACTCAGCTCCACTCTCCGGCCCGTACACCATATCCCCGAATCCCTTTATTCTTTAGAAAGGTATCTATCTTTTTCTTAAAAACGTTTAAAGAAGGAGCCTCAACTGCTTCACTGGGCAAGGAATTTCAGAGATTCACAACCCTTTGGGTGAAGAAGTTCCTCCTACACTCCGTCCTAAATCTACTTCCCCTTATTTTGAGGCTATGCCCCCTAGTTCTGCTTTCCCCGACCAGTGGAAACAACCTGCCCGCATCTATCCTATCTATTCCCTTCATAATTTTATATGTCTCAATAAGATCCCCCCGCATCCTTCTAAACTCCAATGAGTACAGTCCCAGTCTACTCAACCTCTCATCATAATCTAATCCCCTCAACTCTGGGATCAACCTAGTGAATCTCCTCTGCACTCCCTCCAGTGCCAATATGTCCTTTCTCAGGTAAGGAGACCAAAACTGAACACAATACTCCAGATGCGGCCTCACCAACACCCTATACAATCGCAGCATAACCTCCCTAGTCTTGAACTCCATCCCTCTAGCAATGAAAGACAAAACTCGATTAGCCTTCTGTAGCGCACCGTGTCGGGGTGGATAAAGCTCTCCGTGCTCCCGGAGTCGACTAGACATGGTGTCTCGTGCCCGTTTATCAGCACCGTTGTCGTCGTCGTCTGGAGTGTCCGGGGCCGAGCTTGGTCCAGCGTCATTGAAGCGAGACGTGGTTGTAGTAGTTGAGCGTCTTCTTCGAACCCCGTGGAGCCGTCGATACTGGGGTCCGTTGTTGCCGTCCAAGGTGGCGTCGGGGGTGAACAAAATGGCCGCCCCCATGCGTCGTACAGGTCTGGGGTGGTCCAAGATGGTGGCGCTCTTCCTCCCCTCGTGGTGGCCGGGACCCAAAATGGCGGCGTCTGCGGGTCGCACATGGGGCGCTGGGGGGGGTTGGGGGGCGTTAGAAACGCGCAGAACTCCCTCTTCTCCGGGGAGAGCGGTGGTCGGGACCCAAAGTGGTAGCGCCGGCGGGTCATACATGGGGCGCGGGGGAGGGGGGGGGGTTGGGGAGCGTAAGCGGCGTGCAGGGCTCCCTGTTCTCCCGGGACCGCGGTGGTCGGGACCCAGAGTGGCTGCGCCTGCGGGTCGTACATGGGGCGCTGGGGGGGTTGGGGAGCGTAAACGGCGTGCAGGGCTCCCTGTTCTCCCGGGACGGCGGCGACCTCACGGGACCGGCACACAGCCGCGAAATGGCCCTTTTTCCCGCAGCTCTTGCAGATTGCTGCGCGGGCCGGGCAGCGCTGCCGGGGTGTGTCGCTTGGACGCAGAAATAGCAGCGGGCGCCCCCGGTGCGACTTGGCGTTTGGACTGCGCAAGCCTGTGGGGTGTCCGGGGGGGGGGGGGGGTGGGTTTGTCGCGACGGGTACGTACGGAGCCCAATGGGCTGCCGCGCGGTCGGGGCCGTAGGCGCGGGTATTTCGCGCGGCCACGTCTAGGGAGGCTGCTAGGGCCCGTGCCTCAGAGTCCTAGCAACTCTTTTTCTAGAAGTCTTTGGCGGATTTGGGAGGAGTTCATACCTGCCACAAAAGCATTGCGCATTAACATGTCCGTGTGTTCATTTGCGTTCACCGACGGGCAGCTGCAGGCTCGTCCCAAAATTAGTAGCGCGGCGTAGAATTCATCTATCGATTCTCCGGGACTTTGCCGTCTCGTTGCGAGTTGATAGCGAGCATAGATCTGGTTTACTGGGCGGACATAGAGACTTTTTAGTGCTGCGAACGCCGTCTGGAAATCCTCTGCGTCTTCGATGAGAGAGAAAATCTCCGTGCTTAACCTCGAGTGCAGGACCTGTAGTTTTTGGTCTTCTGTGACCCGGCCGGTGGCCGTTCTGAGGTAGGCCTCAAAACAAGTCTGCCAGTGCTTGAAAGCTGCTGCCGCGTTCACTGCGTGGTGGCTGATCCTCAGGCATTCCGGGATGATCCTGAGCTCCATAGTCCTTTAGTCACGCTTAATAAATTGTAGCGCACAAAGACTCCGAGAGACGAATAGTGTGAAGTCGATGAGGCTTTATTAAGCGTGACTGTTTCCCCCGCAGTTCAGTAGTAGACTGCCTGCGGGGGAGGACTCCAGGTACTTATACTCCGCCTTCAGGGCGGAGCTAGAGGTCAACGTCCAACCAGGACCCGGGATCTGTCAACCAATGACATCATGGCTTCACAGTCCCACATGACCCCTAATGCATACTACCACACCTTCTTAATCACCTGTTGCACCTGCACACCAACTTTTTGCGACTCGTGCACCAGTACACCCAGTCCCTCTGCACAGCAGCATGTTTTCACATCTTACCGTTTAAATAATAATCCATTCTGCTGTTATTCCTCCCAAAATGGATAGCCTCACACTTGGCAACATTGAATTCCATCTGCCAGACCCTAGCCCATTCACCCAACCTATCCAAATCTTTCTGCAGACTTCCGGTATCCTCTGCACTTTTTGCTTTACCACTCATCTAAGTGTCGTCTGCAAACTTTGACACATTGCACTTGGTCCCCAACTCCAAATCGTCTATGTAAATTGTGAACAACTGCGGGCCCAACACTGATCCTTGAGGGACCCCACTAGTTACAGGTTGCCAACCAGAGAAACACCCATTTTCCCCACTCTCTGCTTTCTGTTAGTTAACCAATCCTCTACCCATGCTACCACTTTACCCTCAATGCCATGCATCTTTAGTTTATGCAGCAACCTTTTGTGTGGCACCTTGTCAAAAGCTTTCTGGAAATCCAGATATACCACGTCCATTGGCTCCCCGTTATCTACTGCACTGGTAACGTCCTCAAAAAATTCTACCAAATTAGTCAGACACGACCTGCCCTTTGTGAACCCATGCTGCGTCTGCCCAATGGGACAATTTCCCTCCAGGTGCCCCGCTATTTCCTCCTTAATGATAGATTCCAGCATTTTCCCTACAACCGAAGTTAAGCTTACCGGCCTATAATTACCCGCTTTCTGCCGACCTCCTTTTTTTTTAAACAGTGGTGTCACGTTTGCTACTTTCCAATCCTCTGGGACCACCCCAGAGTCTAGTGAATTTTGATAAATTATCACTAGTGCGTTTACAATTTCCCTAGCCATCTCTTTTAACACTCTGGGATGCATCCCATCAGGGCCAGAAGACTTGTCTACCTTTAGCCCCATTAGCTTGCCCAATACTGCCTCCTTAGTGATTACAATCATCTCAAGGTCCTCACCTATCATATCTTTATTTCCATCAGTCACTGGCATGTTATTTGTGTCCTCCACTGTGAAGACTGACCCAAAAAACCTGTTCTGCTCCTCAGCCATTTCCCCGTCTCCTATTATTAAATCTCCCTTCTCATCTTCCAAAGGACCAATATTTACCTTAGCCACTCTTTTTTGTCTTATATATTTGTAGAAGCTTTTACTATCTGCTTTTATGTTCTGAGCCAGTTTACTTTCATAGTCTACCTTGCTCTTCTTTATAGCTTTTTTAGTAGCTTTCTGTTGTCCCCTAAAGACTTCCCAGTCCTCTAGTCTCCCACTAATTGTTGCCACTTTGTATGTTTTTTCCTTCAATTTGATACTCTCCCTCACCTCCTTAGATATCCACGGTCGATTTTTCCCCTTTCTACCGTCTATCTTTTTTGTCGGTATGAACCTTTTCTGAACACTGTAAAAGATCGCTCGGAAGGTTCTCCACTGTTCCTCAACTGCTTCACCATGAAGTCTTTGCTCCCAGTCTACCTTAG
The DNA here is from genome assembly GCF_047496885.1 of Scyliorhinus torazame. NCBI lineage: Eukaryota > Metazoa > Chordata > Chondrichthyes > Carcharhiniformes > Scyliorhinidae > Scyliorhinus > Scyliorhinus torazame. The sequence continues at coordinate 47,469,666 of NC_092713.1, read as the reverse complement.
CTAGTTCTTCTCTCATCCCATTGTAATCGCCTTTGTTTAAGCACAAAACACTAATGTTTGATTTTACCTTGTCATCCTCCAACTGTATTTTAAATTCCACCATATTGTGGTCGCTCCTTCCAAGAGGATCCCAAACTATGAGATCATTAATCAATCCTGCCTCATTACACAGGACCAGATCTAGGACCGCTTGTTCCCTTGTAGGTTCCATTACATACTGTTCCAGGAAATTATCCCGGGCACATTCTATAAACTCCTCCTCAAGGCTGCCTTTACCAACCTGGTTAAACCAATCGATATGCAGATTAAAATCTCCCATGATAACCGCTGTACCATTTCTACATGCATCCGTTATTTCTTTGCTTATTGCCTGCCCTACCATCCTGTTACTATTTAGTGGCCTGTAGACTACTCCTATCAGTGACCTTTTTGCCTTACTATTCCTGATTTCCACCCAAATTGATTCAACCTTGTCCTCCATAGCACCAATATCACCCCTTACTATTGCCCGGATGCCATCCTTAAACAACAAAGCTTGTTGCTATCCACCCTGTCCATACCTCTCATAATTTTGTAGACCTCAATCAGTTTCCCCCTCAACCTCAGTCTTTTCAATGAAAACAATCCTAATCTACTCAACCTTTCTTCATAGCTAGCACCCTCCATACCAGGCAACATCCTGGTGAACCTCCTCTGCACCCTCTCTAAAGCATCCACATCCTTATGGTAATGTGGCGACCAGAACTGCACGCAGTATTCCAAATGTGGCCTAACCAAAGTCCTATACAACTGTAACGTGGCCTGCCGACTCTTGTATTCAATACCCCATCAGATGAAGGCAAGCATGCTGTATACCTTCTTGACCACTCTGTCGACCTGCGTTGCCACCTTCAGGGTACAATGGACCTGAACTCCCAGATCTCTCTCTACATCAATTTTCCCCAGGACTCTTCCATTGACCGTATAGTCTGCTCTTGAATTGGATCTTCCAAAATGCATCACCTCGTATTTGTCTGGATTGAACTCCATCTGCCATTTCTCTGCCCAACTCTCCAATCTATCTATATTTTGCTGTATTCTCTGACAGTCCCACTCGCTATCTGCAACTCCACCAATCTTGGTATCATCTGCAAACTTGCTAATCAGACCACCTATACCTTTGTCCAGATCATTTATGTATATCACAAACAACAGTAGTCCGAGCACGGATCCCTGTAGAACACCACTAGTCACCCTTCTCCATTTTGAGACACTCCCTCCCACCATTACTCTCGGTCTCCTGTTGCCCAGCCAGTTCTTTATCCATCTAGCTAGTACACCCTGAACCCCATGCGACTTCACTTTTTCTATCAACCTGCCATGGGAAACTTTATCAAACGCCTCACTGAAGTCCATGTATATGACATCTACAGCCCTTCCCTCATCATTTAACTTTGTCACTTCCTCAAAGGATTCTACTAGGTTTGTAAGACATGACCTTCCCTGCACAAAACTATGCTGCCTATCACGGAGAAGTCTATTTTCTTCCAAATGTGAATAGATCCTATCCCTCAGTATCTTCTCCAACAGTTTGCCTACCGCTGACGTCAAGCTCACGGGTCTATAATTCCCTGGATTATCCCTGCTACCCTTCTTACACAAAGGGACAACATTAGCAATTCTCCAGTCCTCTGGGACCTCACCCGTGCTAAAGGATGCTGCAAAGATATCTGTTAAGGCCCTAGCTATTTCGTCCCTCGCTTCCCTCAGAAACCTGGGTAGATCCCATCCAGACCTGGGGACTTGTCCACCTTAATGCCTTTTAGAATATCCAAAACTTCCCCCTTCCTTATGCCGACTTGACCTAGAGTATTTAAACATCCATCCCTAACCTCAACATTCGTCATGTCCCTCTCCTTGGTGAATACCGATGCAAAGTGCTCATTAAGAATCTCACCCATTTCCTCTGACTCCACGCATAAATTCCCTCTTGTCTTTGAGTGGGCCAATCCTTTCTCTAGTTAACCGCTTGCTCCTTGTATACGAATAAAAGGCTTTGGGATTTTCCTTAACCCTGTTAACCAAAGATATTTAATGACCCCTTTTAGCCCTCTTTATTGCGCGTTTGAGATTTGTCCTACTTTCCCGATATTCCTCCAAAGCTTCATCAGTTTTAAGTAGCCTAGATCTTATGTATGCTTCCTTTTTCATTTTATCTAGTCTCACAATTCCACCAGTCATCCATGGTTCCCTAATCTCGCCATTTCTATCCCTCATTTTCACAGGGACACGTCTGTCCTGCACTCTAATCAACCTTTCCTTAAAAGACTCCCACATTTCAAACGTGGATTTACCCTGAAACAGCTGCTCCCAATCCACATTCCCTAGCTCCTGCTGAATTTTGTTATACTTGGCCTTTCCCCAATTTAGCACTCTTCCTTTAGGACCACTCTCGTCTTTGTCCATGAGTCTTCTAAAACTTACGGAATTGTGATCGCTATTCCCAAAGTAATCACCGACAGAAACTTCAACCACTTGGCCGGGATCATTCCCCAATACCAGGTCCAGTATGGCCCCTTCCCGAGTTGGACTATTTACATACTGCTCTAAAAAACTCCTGGATGCTCCTTACAAGTTCTGCTCCATCTATGCCTCCAACACAAGTCCCATTCAATGTTGGGGAAGTTAAAATCTCCCATCACGACCACCCTATTGCTCCTACATTTTTCTATAATCCATCCCTAGAACTATTAGGAGGCCTATAAAAAACTCCCAACAGGGTGACCTCTCCTTTCCTGTTTCTAACTTCAGCCCATACTACCTCTGAAGAAGAGTCCCCATCTAGCATCCTCTCCTCCACCGTAATACTGCTCTTGACTAGCAGCGCCACACCTCCCCCTCTTTTGCCTCCTTCTCTGAGCTTACTAAAACACCTAAACCCCAGAACCTGCAACAACCATTCCTGTCCCTGCTCTATCCATGTCTCCAATATGGCCACAACATCGAAGTCCCAGGTACCAACCCATGCTGCCAGTTCCCCTACCTTGTTTCGTATACTCCTGGCATTGAAGTAGACACACTTCAAACCACCTACCTGAACACTGACCCCCTCCTGCGACGTCAAATCTGTGCTCCTGACCTCTATACTCACCGCTCGACCCTGTAGCTCTGCCCACTCCAACAGCTGAATTCCCGCCAAAAAGACTCGAATCCGCGAAGCAGCTAGTTTAAATACTCACCGCTTGACTCTGTAGCTCTGCCCACTCCAACTGCTGAATTCCCGCCGAAAAGACTCGAAGCAGCTAGTTTAAATGCTCACCGCTCGACTCTGTAGCTCCACCCACTCCTATAGCTGATTTCCCGCCGAAAAGACTCGAATCCACGAATCAGCTAGTTTAAATACTCACCGCTCGACTCTGTAGCTCCGCCCACTACAACAGCTGAATTCCCGCCGAAAAGACTCAAATGCACGAAGCAGCTAGTGTTTCTGCAAGATCCCTGCATCCTCGTCACAATTCACCTTCCGCCTCACTTGGTGTCATCGGCAAACTTTGAGATGTTACATTTTGGCCCCTCATCCAAATCATTTATATATATTGTGAATAGCTGAGGTCCCAGCACTGATCCCTGTGGTACCCCACTAGTTACATCCTGCCAATTTGAAAAGGACCCATTAATCCCTACTCTTTGTTTCCTCTCTGCCAAACAGTTTTCTATCCAGCTCAATATAGTTCCCCCAATAATATCTTATGCTGAACTTTGTCAAACACCTTCTGAAAGACGAAATATACCACATCGACTGGCTCCCCCTTGTCAACTGTACTGGTTACCTCTTCAAAGAATTCCAACAAATTTGTCAAGCATGATTTTCCCTTCATAAATCCATGCTGACTGACTGATCCTGCCACTGCTTTCTAAGTGTTCCGCTATAAAGTCCTTGACAATGGATTCAAACATTTTCTCCACTACCGACGTTAGGCTTATTGGTCTATAATTGCCTTTCTTTCTACCTCCCTTTTTGAATATCGGAGTGACGTGAGCTACCCTCCAATCTGCAGGGACAGTTCCAGAGTCTATAGAATCCCGGAAGATGACCACCAATGTGTCCACTATTTCCAGAGCCACCTCCTTAAGCACTCGGAGATGCAGATTCTCAGACCCTGGGGATTTATCTGCCTTCAATTCCCATTAATTTTCCCAGCACCATTTCTCTACTAACGTTGATCTCCCTCAGTTCTTTCCTCTCACTAAACATTTCATTTTCCAGCATTTCTGGTATCTGATTTGTGTCCTCTTTTGTGAAGACTGAACCGAAGTATGCGTTCCAATTTCTCAGCCATTTCTTTGTCCCTTATTATGCATTCCCCTGTTCCTGTCTGTAGAGCGCCTACATTTCTCTTTACCAATCTCTTTCTCTTCACATATCTATAGAAACGCTTAGTGTCAGTCTTTATGTTCCCTGCTAGCTTCCTTTCGTACTGTACTTTCCCCTTCTTAATCAATCCCTTTGACCTTCTTTGATGAATTCTAAACTGCTCCCAAATCTCAAACCGATTATTTTTCTTGGCCAATCTGTATGCTTCTTCCTTGGATCGGATACTATTTTTTAATTTCCTTTGTAAGCCATGGATTGGCCCTCTTACCCCCTTTGCTTTTGTGCCAGACAGGAATGAACAGTTGCTGTAGTTCCCCCAAGCGTTCCTTGAATGTTTGCCATTGTCTACCACTGACATCCCTTTAAGTAATTCTCCCCAATCTATCAAGGCCAACTCACACCTCATATGTTCATAGTTCCCTTTATTGAGATTCAGCCCCCTAGTCTCCGAATCAACTACTTCACTCTCCATCTTGATAGAAAATTCTATCATGTTATGGTCGCTCATCCCAAGGGGCTCGTACAGCTAGATTGGTAATGATTCCCTGCTCATTACACAGTACCCACTCTAAGGTGGCCTGCTCTCTAGTTGGTTCCTCCACATATTGATCAAGAAAACCATCCCGTATACACTCCAGGAATTCCTCCTCTACGGCATTGTGGCTAATTTGATTTGCCCAATCTATGTGAAGATTAAAATCACCCATGATCACCGATATTCCCTTATTACATGCATCTCTAATTTCACGTTTAATGCCATTCCCAGTATCACCACTGCAGTCTGGGGGTCTATATATGACACCCGCTATTGCCCCTTGGTATTTCTCAACTCCACTGGTGTACAGGACTGAATACAAGACTCAAGTTGAAGCTGAACCAGTGCTTTATACAGCTTTGCCATAATTTCCTCCGGCCTGGACTAATGATCCAGAGAGACAAAATCAAATCCCATTACAACAGCTGAGGAATATAAATTCAGTAAATTTGGAATAATAATCTACTATCAGTAACTGGAACAAGGAAATTATGTATCATAGAATCTACAGTGCAGGAGGCCATTCGGCCCATCGAGTATGCTCTGGCCCTTGGAAAGAGCACCCTACCCAAGCCCACACCTCTACCTTCCCCGTAACCCAGTAACCCCACCCAACCTTTTGTGAACACGAATGGCAATTTAGCTTGGCCAATCTACCTAACATGCACATCTTTGGACTGTGGGAAGAAACCGGAGCACCCGGAGGAAACGCACGCAAACACGGGGAGAATGTGCAGACTCCGCACAGACAGTGACCCAAGCTGGTTGTCTAGATTACAAGAATAACTGCATTTCAAAAGATACATTGGCTATAAAAATGCTTTAGGACAAGCTGTGGTCATGACAGGTGGGATATACAAATTCAAATCCGCCTCACATCTGGGGACTCGTGTCATATTTGGATGATTCTGACATAGTTACACTCACAGAAACATCATATCTTTCAGCCAACAATACAAACCCCTTCATCATCATCCTTGGGGATGTCCTGTTCCACCAGCAGGGAAGACATGCCCAAGGTGGGAGTAGTGTTATCTACTGTCATGAGAGAGTGGCCCAGGGAGTCCACAACATTGTCTCTGCAACTCAGTCTTGCAGCATCAGGTCAAACATGGGAAGGAACTTCCTGCTTATTACCAAGTACCCAGCCTCTCTGACGAAGCAGTACACCACCATATTTAACACTACTTGGGAGATGTCTGTAGGAAACAAGAGCACAAAACAATCTCTTGATCGGGGACTTCAAGTTCCATCTCCAAGAACAGCTCTGAAGCTCCACTTCTGGTCAAGTCCTAAAAGATATCGCTGCAATACTATGATGCAACAGGAGGTGAAAGGAGCAGCAAGAGGGAAAAACCTAGTTGATCTCATCCTCACCCATGTATCTACCACATATGCATATATCCTTGACAGTATTGATAAGTGTGATAACCACATGATCCTTGTGGTGATAAAGTCTCATCTTCACATGGAGGGCAACCTCTGGTGTGACACTGCCAGCATGCTAGGTTCAAGATAGTCCTAGCAACTCAAAACTAGGCATCCACCAGGCACTGTAGGCCATCAGAGCAGTAGAATCCCACGGCAATCAGTTAACTACATGGCCTGACATATCTCTCACTCCATTATCATCAAGCCATGGGGCCAATGCTGGTTCAATGAGGAGTGTAGAACAGCATGCCAAGAGCAGCACCAGGAGTACTCCAGTTATGTAATCTTATAACTATGAACTGGTAGCACAGAACTTGAATATTGCTGAGAAGAAAGACATATTGCCAAAGTTTTTCATCTTGCATTCATCAGGACAAATGCAACAATGCCAATTTCCAAACAATCAGAACAATTTATGCTGGAGGAGAGATGGGTGTAAACTGGTTCACAAGTCAACTCTGACTCGTTGATGTTTTGCCATGGAGAAAGCAACACGGACAAGCAACATGGAACTACAGGCTTCCCAGGCACCTGGGCAATTCAAAACAAGACACAACACTTGAATTTATTCCTTTTCTTTGCAGATAACGGATCCCTGCATATGAGTGTATGTCACCTCTAGCAAGCGTGAAGCCACATTACAAGCTTGATTAATTATAACTATATCTTTAAATTTCATTCAGCACATCAGGCGAAGACAGTGATGGATATCTGGAAAATTAGAACAGGATGAGAGAGGGAGCAAGACGGCGGAAACATCTGTTTGTGTTTGTTTCTGGCCGCAGCTGTCAACACACTCAGGATTGTTTAGCAAGTACTGACCCAATTGCAGAATCATGTCCAACAGTTGATGTTTTGGTTTTGGAAGCGCAGGTTGGTGGAATAGTTTGTACTCTGCCTATTACAAACAACCAAAGGAATATGCTATTTGATTCTATCAGCCAATGATTGAGGGCATTTAAAAGTTTATTGGATAAACATATGGATGATAATGGCATAGTGTAGGTTAGATGGCTTTTGTTTCGGTGCAACATCGTGGGCCGAAGGGCCTGTACTGCGCTGTGTTGTTCTATGTTCTATATATACCTAGTATGACAGCAGCACAGAAATGCATACACAGCATTGCTGATGTGCTAATAGTTACATCAGCAACTAATTTAAGATAATCATTTGAGCTCGTAAGGTGGCTCCTTTACGCTTGCCGGAAGCGACATGCATTCATCCATACTGACCTGTTCGCTGCAAACAAAAGGGATATGTTCAAACTTTGTGGCTATTTTTCACTTACCAAGGAATTTGGGGAGCCCATAGTTCCCATTGCTTTCTCCATGGCAAACCTTGACCACTCACTCCAGTAGTAGAAATTGTTGCAATAATTGAAATTTGACATGCTTGTATTTGTTCTGATGAGTACAGGACAAAAAGCTGGGACACAGCAATCTCATAAATAATGCAACAAGTCAAAACTCTGCAATCCTACCACATCTAACTGAGATAATGGTGAACAACTGACCAGAGAGGTTCGAGGAGCATTGACATCCTCCAAAACAGGGGGAAATGGTGCAGAATGACTGGGGATGGCTGAGAGTACATAATAGAAAATGGGGGAGGGGGTTCAGCTTAATTACAACACAAAGCATGGATGTTACAATCAGTTCTGTGATGTTGATATTGCAGGGTTTTTTTTAAACAAAGCTGTTTTTATTGACTTAATATAGTTATCCCAACGACATTTTTTGTGTGTTATTACTCCATTTTAAATTTCAAATGAATTGCATATTCCGGTTACAACAAAAATACATTGCTTCCAGTCAGAGGGAAATTCCAAGAAGCCATCACCTATCTCGGCGAGAAGTATATTCCTGTTGTTTAAATGGAGAATGTCACAGAACAGCATACATACCTTATTATCACAACATTAACTTGGTCAGCGTCCAATTATATCACAACCTTCTAAACCTTAAAACGGGTCTGCAATTAACTTCACCGCGATGAATAGTCCGATTGTTGGCTTACATCATCCACGTGTACAACCTTTTTTAAATAAAGCAAAATCGAAAAGCAAGCAAACGTATAATACCGCACACGTTAATGCCACATCGATTTACAAAATTATACTCAAGTCGTCAAGTTAGCCTGTGTTACAACTGGTCCTATTTTCTTTCAAAGCGCTGGGTCGAGTTGCAATTGGCACTTGTACCTACCACACTCCGGAATTTAATCAAATGCCTTGTGTACCCAGCCCGATTGCTCAAGCCTGACAGCCGAGCGCCAGCATCGCTTAAACCGACAACTCTTGCAGAAAAGATGCACTCGACGGTACCACCAGTAACGCGGTAATGCAGCGGCCGCGGCTGTTCATTACTTTTTAACACTTGACAGATCAATCACCACTCATCATCACACTTGAGGGCTGGAGCTCACTCACATAGCAACCGCTTAATGATGGGCATTCGGTGGGTTGGGGGATGGGGATGGAGGGGCTCGCCATTTACGAGCGCACCAAAACTCAAAAAGTTTGCTACCTCTTGCTTCGCATTTCTGCCTGACCCTCCAACATTAAATGTGTGCGCTGAAAACGGGGCCATCTGCTCCTTGCCACCTCCCGCCCCCGCATTACATTTGTCCGTTACGCTCCTGTGCCAGGCAGGCATCCGCCATCACGCATGCGCCTCGGGGTCCAGCGCGTCTGCGCAAGAGCGCGCTGTCCGACTGGGAGGCGTCACTCTCTCCCCTTCCCCTCCCACTGCCCTCCGCGCGGCGTGTCCTCAAAATCTCCTCTGCTCTCCCATCAAAAGGATTCCGAGTTTCACTGGGAATTCGAAATCTGCTCCTGTCTTAAAATCACTTTTCTGCCTCCAACTCCGGTCCCTCTGGTCGTTTGTTGGTCGGGGAATTGCCATCGGCCCCCATCCCATCCCGCAGTGGAGTGGGGAGTCTGGCGGCGCCTGCGCACTCCTGTGCTGAATCTCGTGCAGTTCACACCCGGCCAGAAGGTGACGCGCCGGCGCCATCTTGGTAAAGGATAATCCACCCACCACAGATTGTTGCATTGATGACTTGAGGTGATGATTGCCAACTGGCGACTTATTCTACCGTTCGTGTAAAAGGTAAGAAACTGATTCAACATCGAAATTATCTATTTTATGGTAAGTGAACCTCGCTCGGCAAAACCAGCATGTCACCCATCCCCAGCTGCACTCTAGATGGTGAGGCAGTGAGCCCACGCAGCCACATGGTGATGGATCATCAATTCACAGGAGTCGAGTTGTAGAAGAGAACAGTGGTTTGAATAAGCTAAGAAGTATGCCAGCCTGCTGCTGCTCCCGCACTGAGAGCTGGCCACAGGTCTGCCAATTATATACCTCCCCTGAGGGGCGGAGCCACAGACAGCCAACAGAAGCATCAACACAACAACAGTAAGTAACAGTGAATAAGAACAATAGTGAACATATATACAGTGGTGGATAACAGTTGGACGAATAACAAATAACATTAAATATATATAGTAGCAATACGTGATTCACCACATTCACCCCAGTTATTAAAAAAAGTCCAGCGGGGGTGATGTAGACTCACAGGTTGAGTCTGACGGGAGCCTTGATCTTCTGCCGTGATCGCCTCAACCCCGGCTGCGGTGTGGGCACGGATGTCGGGACCTTCGGCTCCGGGAGCGTGTCATCTGCAGCTTCATTGCGATGTGTTGATGTAGAGGGAGACGGTGTAGGGGCGGGGGCGGTGGTAACGGCCCCAGGGAGGACTGCCAGTGCCAAGTCCCGCCACATTCGAGTGATGGTGATAGGCGGAGTAGGGTGGGCACGTTGGTGATGGTTGCTGGGGAACCTGCGGGTGCCAAATCCTGGAGGGAGACTGTGTCCTGCCGTCCGTCGTGGTGTGCCACGCATGCATACGGAGGGTTTGCGTGGAGGAGCTGAACCCCCTCGACCACGGGGTTGGACTTATGGCTACTCACATGCTTCCTGAGGAGGACAGGCCCTGGTGTTGTCAGCCAGGACGGAATCGAGATCCCGGAGATGGACTTCCTGGGGAAGACAAACAAACGTTCGTGAGGGGTCTCGTTAGTAGCGGTGCAGAGAAGCGACCGGATGGAGTGGAGCGCATCGGCAAGGACCTCCTGCCAGCGGGAGACTGGGAGACTTCTAGAACGTAGGGCAAGAAGGACGGCCTTCCAGATCGTCGCATTCTCCCTCTCCACCTGCCCGGGGGTTGTAGCTGGTAGTTCTGCTTGAGGCGAAGCCCTTGCTAAGCAGGAACTGACGCAGCTCATCACTCATAAAAGAGGAGTCCCGATCACTGGATGTAAGTGGGGAAACCGAACAAGATGAAGATGCTGTGTAAGGCCTTGATGACAGTGACCGAGGTCATGTCGGGGCATGGGATGGCAATGGGAAAACGGGAGTACTCGTCAACGATGTTGAGGAAGAATATGTTACGATCAGTGGAGGGAGGGGCCCTTTGAAATAGACGCTGAGGCGTTCAAAGGGGCGGGAGGCCTTCACCAGGTGAGCCCTGCCTGGCCGATAGTAAGTGCGGCTTGCACTCCGCGCAGACTTTGCAGTCCCTGGTCATGGTCCTTACCTCCTCGGTGGAGTAGGGCAGGTTACGGGCCTTGATGAAATGGAGAAGCCGGGTGACCCCCGGATGACAGAGGTCATTGTGGATGGCCCAAAGTCGGTCTTCTTGCGCGCTGGCGCATGTACCGCGGGACAGGACATCTGGGGGCTCATTGAGCTTCCCAGGACGAAAGAAGATAACGTAGTTATAGGTGGAGAGTTCGATCAGCCATCTCAAGATCTTGTCGTTCTTGACCTTGCCCCGCTGTGTGTTATTGAACATGAAGGCAACCGACTGTTGGTCAGTGAGAATAGTGAATCTCCTGCCGGCCAGGTAATGCCTCCAATGTCGCACAGCTTCCACAATGGCTTCAGCTTCCTTCTCGACAGAGGAATGTCGAATCTCGGAGGCATGGAGGGTACGGGAAAAGAAAGCCACGGGCCTTCCTGCCTGGTTGAGGGTAGCGGCCAGGGCGAAGTCAGACACATCGCTTTCCACCTGGAACGGAACGGACTCGTCCACAGCGTGCATCGTGGCCTTGGCAATATCTGCCTTGATGCGGTTGAAAGCCAGACGGGCCTCAGTCGTCAGGGGAAAAATGGCGGATTTGATAAGTGGGCGGGCTTTGTCCGCATAATTGGGGACCAACTGGGCATAGTAGGAAAAGAACCCCAGGCATCTCTTCAGGGCCATGGGGAAGTAGGGGAGGGAATGTTGCAGGAGGGGGCGCATGCGATCGGGGTTGGGCCCTAGGACTCCGTTTTCCACGACATAGCCAAGGAGGCTGGTTTAGCATACTGGGCTAAATCGCTGGCTTTTAAAGCAGGCCAGCAGCACGGTTCAATTCCCGTACCAGCCTCCCAGAACAGGCGCCGGAATGTGGCGACTAGGGGCTTTTCACAGTAACTTCATTTGAAGCCTACTTGTGACAATAAGCGATTTTCATTTCATTTCAGGATGGCTAGTCGGATTGTGCGGAAAACACATTTCTCCTTGTTATAGGTCAAATTAAGGAGTTGGGCAGTGTGGAGGAATTTCTTAAGGTTAACGTCGTGGTCCTGCTGATCATGGCCACAGATGGTGACATTATCCAAATACGGGAACGTGGCCCGCAGCTCGTACTGGTCAACCATTCGGTCCATCGTTCGTTGGAAGACCGGGACCCAATTGGTGACGCTGAAGGGAACCCTGAAGAACTGGTAGAGGCAGCTGTCTGCCTCGAAGGCAGTGTAGTGGCGGTCCTCCGGGTGGATAGGGAGCTGGTGGTACGCGGACTTCAAGTCTACCTTGGAGAAGACTCAGTAGTGCGCAATCTGGTTGACCATGTCAGATATGCGGGGAAGAGGGTACGCATAGAGTTGTGTGTACCAGTTGATCGTCTGACTGTAGTCGACGACCATCCGGTTCTTCTCCCCGGTCCTGACGACCGTCACTTGGGCTCTCCAGGGGCTGTTAATGACCTCAATGATCCCTTCCCGCAAGAGTCGCTGGACCTCCGACCTGATAAAGGCCTGGTCCTGAGCACTGTATCGTCTGCTCCTGGTGGCGACGGGCTTACAGTCGGGGGTGAGGTGCGCAAAGAGCGAGGGAGGGGCGACCTTAAGGATCGCGAGGCTACAGACGGTGAGAGGGGGCAGGGGTCCACCGAACCTCAGGGTCAGGCTTCGGAGGTTACACTGGAAATCCAGTCCTAATAAGAGGGGAGCGCAGAGATGGGGGTGGACGTAAAGTTTAAAGTTGGCGCACTCGACGCCCTGTATCACAAGGTTTGCGACACAGTAGCCCCGGACCTGCATGGAATGTGATCCAGAAGCAAGGGAGATTGTTTGGGACACGGGGAAAATCCGGAGGGTGCAGCTCCTTACCGTATCCGGATGGACGAAGCTATCCGTGCTCCCGGAGTCCAAGAGGCAGGACGCCTCATGCCCATTGACCCGGACGGCCATCATAGAGTTCTTGAGGTGATGGGGCCCGGATTGGTCGAGTGTAATTGAGCCGAGCTGCGGATGACTGGTCCGGTCGGCGGTAGCGGGGTTATCCCAAAATGGCGGCCTCCATGAGTCGCACGTGACGGGCGTCGTTGAAGATGGTGGCCCCAACATGTTGCACGTGGCGGGCGGCGTTAAAGATGGTGGACAAAATGGAGGACCCCACTGACTGCACGCGTCAGAAGGGGGCGGTACCGGCAGGCACGATGCCACACTGCGGGATCTGTGAGCTTCAGGTCGGGCTTAGCAGGCTTTAGATTTGGGAGCTTTAGGTTGGGCCAGGCGGACTTTAGCAAAATGCCCCCTCTTACCGCACACGTTGGGCAACGCTGCCTGGGGTGCTGGCCCTGGCTGCAGATGTAGCAGAATGGCCCCCCGGAGTTGGCAGGCAGCCGCGCAGCACAGGCATGGGACACCCCCAGGTTGGGTGATGGCCGCGCCTCCGACGTCCATGAGGATGCTGCATGGTCAGGCGTGAAGGCATCCAAACTCTGGAATGCTACCTTTAACGAGGTAGATCGCTGTACCGTGTCCTTGAGGTCGAGGGCACCCCTTTCGAGCAGTCGTTGCCAGATATAACTGGACCGGACTCCAGCCACATAGGTGTCCTGGATCAAGCGTTCCGTGTGTTGTACTGCCGTAACTGCCTGGCAGTTACAATTCCTGGCGAGTACCCTCAGGTCACTCAGGAATTCTGCCAGCTATTCACCAGGGCGCTGATGCCACGTGGTAAGAAGATGTCAAGTGAACACCTCATTCACCAGCCTCACAAACTGTCCTTTCAACAGTGCAATGGCCTCTTCGTACGAGGCCGCGTCTCTGATTAATAGGACAATTTTGTGGCTCACCCAAGCGTTGAGGAGACGCCGCTTGTGCACCCCGGAGACGTCGTCGGTCGAGGAGTCGAGGTAGGCCTCGAAACAACTTAGCCAATGCTCAAAGATTGCAGTGGCTCCAGCTGCCTGCGGGTCGAGTTCAAGTCGGTCAGGCTTAAGAGCGGCGTCCATTGTGATATCTTAGCTTATTAAATTGATGGACCATCAATTCACACGAGTTGAGTTGTAGAAGAGAACAGTGGTTTGAATAAGCTAAGAAGTATGCCAGCCTGCTGCTGCTCCCGCACTGAGAGCTGGCCACAGGTCTGCCAATTATATACCTCCCCGAGGGGCGGAGCCAACAGAAGCATCAACACAACAACAGTAAGTAACAGTGAATAAGAACAACAGTGAACATATATACAGTGGTGGATAACTGTAGGACGAATAACGGTAAATATATATATAGTAGCAATACGTGATTCACCACACATGGTGACCACCGAGGGAGTTCCATGATTTTGCTCCAGCAACAATTAAACTAATTATAATATGGTTTTATGTCGGGATGATGTTTAATTGTTTGTTTAGGGCCACAATGTTAATTGATGTTTTGGGGCTGGTTTAGCACAGTGGGCTAAATAGCTGGCTTGTAATGCAGAACAATGTCAGCAGCGAGGGTTCAATTCCCGTACCGGCCTCCCCGAACAAGTGCCAGAATGTGGCGACTAGTGCCCTCGTCTTTCTAGGCGGGAGAGTTTGTAGGTTTGGCATGTGCAGTCCAAGAAGGGTTGGCCAGTTGCGTCAGGGCATCTTGTAGAGGATACACCGAATCAGAAAATGCTTACAGCATAGAATAAGGTGGTGCATTGTGTGTGTGCTGGCTCACTGAAGGGACAATTTACCCAATACCATTCCCCTGCCTTATCCCCATAATCTTGCACATTTTTTCCTTTTCAGCTAATAGTTCATTTCCTTCTGGAACACCTCAACTGAATTTCCTTCCACCACACTCTCAGGCATAGCATTCTAGATCCTAACCACTTGCTGCACGAAAAGGTTTTCCCACATGTCGCCACTGCTTCTTTTGCCAATTGCCATAAATCTGTGCCCTCTGGTTGTCCATTCTTCCACCAGTGGAAACAGTTTTCCCCACCTGCTCTATCCAGATCCATGACTTTGAATGCTTCCATTAAATCTTCCCTCAAGTTTCTCTTATCCAATGGGTGACACAGTGGCTAGCACTGTGCCTCACAGCTCCAGGGACCCGGTTCAATTCTGTCTTCGGGTGACTGTCTGTGTGGAGTTTACACTTTCTCCCCATGCCAGCATGGGTTTGACTCCATGGACTGAATGGCCTCATTCTGCACTGACAATTCTATGAAAAGTGTCACAGCTTTTCCTATCTACCCACATAACTGAAGTTCCCCAACCCTGGAACCATTCTTGTGAATCTTTTCTGAACTCTCTAGTGCCTTCACATCCTTAAGTGTGCTGTCCAAAACATCTGGTGGCGGCCATGATGTAAGCAGCCACACACAGGACGGCTCCATCTCGGGAAAGAAGCTATCGGCAATTTAAACCCCAATAACGGGTACTTTTTGATGTCAAAAGGGGCACAAAAGTTATAGAACAGTACACTCCCCAGGACAGTTATGCCGGTAACTTATCAGACCTGGCAGAAAGCACTTAAAATCTCAGCCCAAAAAGTGGAGAGATGTCGAGGCAGAGCAAACTCTGACAAAATGGCAGCAGAGAGAGAAGGAATGATGCCCGAGGGAAAAGCTCAGATGGAACGGTTAACGACTAACTCGGATACCACAGAAAAGAAATGCAAGGGGACTGGTCAAGAGCCATTGAGGATGCAGTAGCGCCTTGCAGGTAACGATGGGCCGCATGAAAAAGTGCCTCGAGATGCAAGCAGCGAAGCTGCAAGAAATGGAGGCAGTATCTCTGATCAAAGTGACAGGATAGTACCCCTAGAGGTGGAGGTGGGAGCCTTGGGAGAACCTATCCCTGGAGGTGGGGGTGGGAGCCTTGGGAGAACCTATGTAAAGCACTCAAGGTTAATTGCCGAATCGTGGGGCTACCGGAAGGCGTAGAGGGGACAAGCACCACAAAGTAAGTAACCAAGATTTAAAAAAAAAAATTTAGAGTACCCAATTCATTTTTTCCAATTAAGGGGCAATTTAGCGTGGCCAATCCATCTAGCCTGCACATCTTTGGGTTGTGGCAGTTGAAAGGAATACAGGACCGGCATGTTCCTGTGAGGAAGAAGGATAAATACGGCAATTTTCGGGAACCTTGGATAACGAGAGATATTGTAGGCCTCGTCAAAAAGAAAAAGGAGGCATTTGTCAGGGCTAAAAGGCTGGGAACAGACGAAGCCTGTGTGGAATATAAGGAAAGTAGCAAGGAACTTAAGCAAGGAGTCAGGAGGGCTAGAAGGGGTCACGAAAAGTCATTGGCAAATAGGGTTAAGGAAAATCCCAAGGCTTTTTACACGTACATAAAAAGCAAGAGGGTAGCCAGGGAAAGGGTTGGCCCACTGAAGGATAGGCAAGGGAATCTATGTGTGGAGCCAGAGGAAATGGGCGAGGTACTAAATGAATACTTTGCATCAGTATTCACCAATGAGAAGGAATTGGTAGATGTTGAGTCTGGAGAGGGGGGTGTAGATAGCCTGGGTCACATTGTGATCCAAAAAGACGAGGTGTTGGGTGTCTTAAAAAATATTAAGGTAGATAAGTCCCCAGGGCCTGATGGGATCTACCCCAGAATACTGAAGGAGGCTGGAGAGGAAATTGCTGAGGCCTTGACAGAAATCTTTGGATCCTCGCTGTCTTCGGGGGATGTCCCGGAGGACTGGAGAATAGCCAATGTTGTTCCTCTGTTTAAGAAGGGTAGCAAGGATAATCCAGGGAACTACAGGCCGGTGAGCCTTACTTCAGTGGTAGGGAAATTACTGGAGAGAATTCTTCGAGACAGGATCTACTCCCATTTGGAAGCAAATGGACGTATTAGTGAGAGGCAGCACGGTTTTGTGAAGGGGAGGTCGTGTCTCACTAACTTGATAGAGTTTTTCGAGGAGGTCACTAAGATGATTGATGCAGGTAGGGCAGTGGATGTTGTCTATATAGACTTCAGTAAGGCCTTTGACAAGGTCCCTCATGGTAGACTAGTACAAAAGGTGAAGTCACACGGGATCAGGGGTGAGCTGGCAAGGTGGATACAGAATTGGCTAGGCCATAGAAGGCAGAGAGTAGCAATGGAGGGATGCTTTTCTAATTGGAGGGCTGTGACCAGTGGTGTTCCACAGGGATCAGTGCTGGGACCTTTGCTCTTTGTAGTATATATAAATGATGTGGAGGAAAATGTAACTGGTCTGATTAGTAAGTTTGCAGACGACACAAAGGTTGGTGGAATTGCGGATAGTGATGAGGACTGTCGGAGGATACAGCAGGATTTAGATTGTCTGGAGACTTGGGCGGAGAGATGGCAGATGGAGTTTAATCCGGACAAATGTGAGGTAATGCATTTTGGAAGGTCTAATGCAGGTAGGGAATATACAGTGAATGGTAGAACCCTCAAGAGTATTGAAAGTCAAAGAGATCTAGGAATACAGGTCCACAGGTCATTGAAAGGGGCAACACAAGTGGAGAAGGTAGTCAAGAAGGCATACGGCATGCTTGCCTTCATTGGCCGGGGCATTGAGGATAAGAATTGGCAAGTCATGTTGCAGCTGTATAGAACCTTAGTTAGGCCACACTTGGAGTATAGTGTTCAATTCTGGTCGCCACACTACCAGAAGGATGTGGAGGCTTTAGAGAGGGTGCAGAAGAGATTTACCAGAATGTTGCCTGGTATGGAAGGCATTAGCTATGAGGAGCGGTTGAATAAACTCGGTTTGTTCTCACTGGAACGAAGGAGGTTGAGGGGAGACCTGATAGAGGTATACAAAATTATGAGGGGCATAGACAGAGTGGATAGTCAGAGGCTTTTCCCCAGGGTAGAGGGGTCAATTACTCGGGGGCATAGGTTTAAGGTGAGAGGGGCAAGGTTTAGAGTAGATGTACGAGGCAAGTTTTTTACGCAGAGGGTAGTGGGTGCCTGGAACTCTCTACCGGAGGAGGTAGTGGAAGCAGGGACGATAAGGACATTTAAGGGGCATCTTGACAAATATATGAATAGGATGGGAATAGAAGGATACGGACCCAGGAAGTGTAGAAGATTGTAGTTTAGTCGGGCAGCATGGTCGGCACGGGCTTGGAGGGCCGAAGGGCCTGTTCCTGTGCTGTACATTTCTTTGTTCTTTGTCGAGAATACTGCATTGAAATTCCAGAAGAGGCAAACAAAATAAGTTGGGGATCTAAGGGTTGATGTATAAAGAGGGAGTTTGCATCTGTAAAAGTTAGAGGGCATAATTATTGTTATCAGAGATTTGGATAGAGATTTGGATCCTGTTTGTCGCTGATAGATGTTTTTTCAAGATGTGTCTTCTGTTTCAAGTTACAGGTTTCTATGCAGGTAATTGCCTCCCCCCCCCCCCCCCTTTTCCCTCTCCCCCTCGTAATATTTCCTGGATTTCTGTTTCTTCCTGGAGGGGCGGATTGTTACTTCGGTCTCTTTTCCCCCCTCGCTGTGGGAGGGATGGGGAGAAGGGGGGGGGGGTGAAAAGAGGTTTCCGAGTGGAAGTGGAAGCCGTCACACTGGCAGGCAGTGCTAGTGAACGGAGATATGATGGGGAGGAGGCGGAGAGGAGTGGCTAGGGGAGGAGGCTGGGAGTGGCTGGGGCGTGGGGGGGGAAGGGGAATATGATTGGGGGAAGATAGGGCAAGGGAAGGAGGGCAATTTGGAGAGAAAATTGTAACGTGGTCAAGGTGGAGATCAGGCATGGTCATGGACAAAGAGGAAGGCCATCTTGGATGAGCTCAATATAGGGCGATACTAGGAGAGACTGGGCTGATTGAGGCTGATGGCAGATGATAGAGGAGAGTCGAGGCGCAGACCCCCAATGAGATTTGTTTGTGGACTGTTTGTGCGGTAAATGGGCCGATTTTCACACCTGAAGGGTTTGAAGGCGGAGGTGATCTACCTGTAGAAGATGCACTTCTGAGTTAAGGATCATATTAGATTGTGGAAGGGATGGATGGGACAAGTATTCCATGCGGTGTTATGGGCCAGGGCTTAGAAACTCTAAAATGTATTATGAAGCTCACCTGACCTATAACTTATATGTTGAATTTGGCTACGATGAGCTCAAGAGCCTACTTCAGGTGTGATTCATCAGACTTCCTAGGTGCTTTTTTCAAAACAAAGTTTATTATAACAATGTTTAGTTAACCTATATAAAACAGTTAGCAAGAAGTTGTTCTCAATTACGAACATGAAAAAACACACAACAGCTACAGTAATCTATGTGCATAACTCTTAATGAATCTCCCTTAGTAGCTGTTCCAATTCAATACAAAATCCAATAAACCAAAACCCCTTTCAAGGATTTGGCCCAGCACACTGTAATCTCACTTGAATGGGACTGGTCCTTTCCCTGAGATTCTGGTCCAGCTTCCAACCAGCAGATTCAAAACTCCTTCTGGAAAGCAACTCTATCTTTAAAGTTACCAAGGTAGTTTGCCACACCCAATGTGCTTTCAGTTCCCTGGAACAGCTTTAAAATACAAACCGAGAAACCTCCCGCGGTCCAAACCAACACTGAACCCTCTCTCACCTGACAGCCACAGCCCAGCTCCACTCACAAATGACATCACTGAAGCCGTGCTACAAGCATGTGGTCAAACAAAACTTTTCTTAAAGGGACACTCCCATGACACCTCCCCCCCCCCCCCCGCCCCCCGCCCAAGAATAAAAATAAACCATCAACTGCAAAGATGGTTTCATTATTCAAACCTTTTCACTTGCACATTACGAAAACTTGACAATAATCATACATATTTTATAAAATCAAAACGGGCAAACATTTACAGTAATATAGTCCATTTCTGTTCTTTGTCTTCCACCATCGAACTTTCTTCTCTTTATCACATTCTCATAGAATCATAATCTACAGTGCAAAAGGAGGCTATTCAGCCCATCTAGTCTGCATTGGCTCTTGGAAAGAGCACCCTTCTTAAGCCCACTCCTCCGCCATATCCCTGTAACCCAGGAACCCCACCTCACCTTTTTGGACATTTAAGGGCAATTTATCATGGCCAATCTACCTTAACTTGCACATCTTTGGACTGTGGGAGGAAACTGGAACACCCGGAGGAAACCCGTGCAGACACTGGGAGAGTGTGCATACATGGGGAGAGCGTGCAGACTCCGCACAGCCAGTGTTCCCAGCCGGGAATGGAACCTGGGACTCTGGAGCTGTAACACAGTGCTAACCACTGTGCTACCGTGCTGCCCACATGCTGCTCTCCTCTTGTCTTAACCTGTGACCTTGTTACTGCACAATCAGGAAACATCCCAGGGTATCTGAAGTTCAAAGTCTCTCTCTTTTTCTTTCCCTCTCTTCTGTTTCTTTTTCCCCGATCTGTACCTCGCTTTCTCTCACTTTTTGTTCTGCTAGGGCTATTCTTTACTTTTCCCTTTCCTGCTTTTGACTAGGTGCCACACAAAAGAGTGCTGCATAAGATAATGATGCATGGCGTTAAGGTTAAAGTAGTAGCCTGGATAGAGGATTGGTTAATTAATAGAAAGCAAAGAGTGGGGATTAATGGGTGCTTCTCTGGTTGGTAATCAGTAGCTAGTTGTGTCCCTCATGGATCAGTGTTCGGCCCACAATTATTCACAATTTACATAGATGATTTGGAGTTGGGGACCAAGTACAATGTGTCCAAGTTTGCAGACGATACTGATGAGTGATAAAGAAAAAAGTGCAGAGGATACTGGCAGTCTGCAGAGGGATTTGGATAGTTTAAGTGAATGGACTAGGGTCTGGCAGGTGGAATACAATGTTGACAAATGTGAGGTTATCCATTTTGGTATGAATAACAGCAAAAGGGATTATTATTTAAATGATAAAATATTAAAACATGCTGCTGTGCAGAGGGACCTGGGTGTCCTAGTGTATGAGTCGCAAAAAGTTGGTTTACAGGTGCAACAGGTGATTAAGAAGGCAAATGGAATTTTGTCCTTCATTGCTAGAGGGATGGAGTTTAAGACAAGGGAGGTTATGCTGCAATTGTATAAGGTGTTAGTGAGGCCACAGCTGGAGTAGCGTGTTCAGTTTTGGTCTCCTTACTTGAGAAAGGACGTACTGGCACTGGAGGGTGTGCAGAGGAGATTCGCTAGGTTAATCCCAGAGTTATGGGGATTGGCTTACGAGGAGAGGTTGAGCAGACTGGGACTGTACTCATTGGAATTTAGAAGGATGTTTCCACTGGCGGGTGAAAGCAGAACTAGGGGGTATAGCCTCAAAATAAGGGGGAAGTAGATTTAGGACTGAGTTTAGGAGGAACCTCTTCACCCAAAGGGTTGTGAATCTATGGAATTCCCTGCCAATGAAGCAGTTGAAGCTCCTTCTTTAAATATTTTCAAGATAAAGATAGATAGTTTTTTCAAGAAAGGAATAAAGGCTTATGGTGTTCAGGCGGGAAAGTGGAGCTGAGTCCACAGAAGGTCAGCCATGATCTCATTGAATGGCAGAGCAGGCTCGAAGGGCCAGATAGCCTACTCCTGCTCCTAGTTCTTATATTCGTTCTCTCCTTTTCTTTTTCCCTCATTTCGAATTCAAGCTACTTTAATTCTTTTTCGTGTTCAAGCTGTTTCATCTGTAATTGAATTCTTGCCATTTCCAATGATTTTGACTGTAACTCAGGCAATTTTAAATGCTCAGCTACCGCTGCAACTACTTCTCCTTTCCGTACTCTGTCAGGCAATGTTAACTGTAATATTTTTGCATATTCTAAAAACCTTGTTTTAGTCACTTTGACTACTTTGCGTGATCATCTCCACCCCCCAAAAACTTCTGAGCCTCTGAAAGAGCTATTGTCGGCAACACACTCCCTATTAAAACTTGAATACAACACCTGAAAAGCAAACACAAATATGCTCACCCCTCACTGTCTTTCAGTTCACAAAATATAGACTTTTATCCGATAAGCCACCAATTTGTTATGGGCCAGGGCTTAGAAATTCCAAAGTGTATTATGAAGCTCACCTAACCTATAACCTTTATATTGAATTTGGCTAGGATGAACACAAGTGCCTTCACTTCAGGTGTGATTCATCAGACTTCCTAGGTGCTTTTATCAAAACAAAGCTTATTATAACAATGTGTAGTTAACATATATAAAAGTTAGTAAGAAATTGTTCTCAGTTACAAACATGAAAAAACACACAACAGCTACAGTAATCTATGTATATAACTCTTAATGAAACCCCTTAGTAGCTGATCCAATTCAGTGCAAATTCCAATAAACCTTTCAAGGACATGGCCCAGCACACTGTAATCTCACTTGAATGGGACTGGTCCTTTCCTTGAGATTCTGGTCCAGCTTCCAACCAGCAGATTCAAAACTCCTTCCGGAAAGCAACTCTATCTTCAAAGTTACCAAGGCAGTTCGCCACATGCAATGTGCTTTCAGTTCCCTGGAACAGCTTTAAAATACAAACGGGAAAACTTCCTGCAGTCCAAACCAACAAACTGAAAATGAAACCAGAACACTAAACCCCCTCTCACCTGACAGCCACAGCCCAGCTCCACCCACAAATGACATTACTGAAGCCGTGCTACAAACCATGTAGTCAAATGAAGCCGTGCTACAAACAAAACCTTTCTTAAAAGGGACACTCGCATGACAGCGGGGTTTAACTCAAAGGCACGGGGTGTGGCCATTTCGATGAGTAAGAGAATGCGGTTTGTGGGAGCTAGGGAGGTAAGGGACCCAGGAGGGAGAGAGATAAGAGTGAGTGGAGTGGTGGAGGGGGCACCAGTGGTGCTAATCAACATATATGCATCAAATTGGAATGATGTAGGATTTATTAGGAGTCTGCTGGGGATGATCCCGAACCTAGATACTTAAGGGTGGAAATTTCAATTGTGTAATGGAGTCAAAGGTAGACAGGTCTTGTCCCAAATCAATGGAAAGACTGAAGATGGCAAAGGAGCTGGGATGGTTTAAGGACCAAATGGGAATGTTTGACCAGTGGCCGGGAAGGATATTCCTTCTTCTCACACGTACATAAGGCATACTCGAAGATTGATTTCTTTGTGGTGAGCCGGACGCTGTTCATAGAATTTACAGTGCAGAAGGAGACCATTCAGCCCATAGCGTCTGCACTGGTTCTTGGAAAGAGCATCCTACTTAAGCCCAAACTTCCACCCTATCCCAGTAACCCCAGCTAACCTTTTTTTTTTTTTTTTTCTAACTCTAAGGGCAATTTATCATGGCCAATCCACTTAACCTGCACATCTTTGGACTGTGGGAGGAAACTGGAGCACCCGGAGGAAATCCACACAGATTCGGGGAAAACGTGCAGGCTCTGCACAGACAGTGACTCAAGCCGGGAATCGAACCTGGGACCCTGGAGCTGTGAAGCAACTGTACTAACCACTGTGCTGCCATGTTCTTGGGGGTGGTGGATGCAGAATATGCAGGGATCGTAATATCCGACCATGCGCCACATTTGATAGAGGTGAGACTCATTGAGGGGCAGGTGCAAAGTCCGGGTTGAAGGTTTGACTCAAATCCTTTGGCAGATAAGGGTTTTTGTGAGATGGTGAGATCAGTAATTGAGGAGTTTGTGGAGATTAACCAGAAGGTGTCAGCAGCCACCTCCCCTTCTGGTTAATCTCCACAAGGGCGGAGATTTAAAAAGCTGGGGAGCTGCGAGTCGGAGATTTAAAAAGAGCGGGAGTTGCGAGTCGGAGCGGAGATTTAAAAAGCACGGGAGCTGCGAGTCGGAGCGGAGATTTAAAAAGAGCGGGAGCTGCGAGTCGGAGCGGAGATTTAAAAAGCGCGGGAGCTGCGAGTCGGAGCGCAGATTTAAAAAGAGCGGGAGCTGAGAGTCGGAGCGGAGATTTAAAAAGAGCGGGAGTTGAGAGTCGGAGCGGAGATTTAAAAAGCGTGGGAGCTGCAAGTCGGAGCAGAGATTTAAAAAGAGCGGGAGCTGCGAGTCGGAGCAGAGATTTAAAAAGCGCGGGAGCTGCGAGTCGGAGCGGAGATTTAAAAAGATCGCGGCCTAGTTCCAGGAGCCGTTCAGAGGAGGAGCAGTCTCTGTCAGGGAGAGAACCTGAGAACATCTAAGACCCTCAGGAGGTAAGAAGGTAAGTAAGTAAGTGATTTTTACTCATTTTTACTTTTATTACCTTTTCAAATTGTGTGTGTTGGGGGGGGGGGGCGCGGGGAACTGAAGTGAAATCACAGAAAAGCTGTGACCTGAGTGGCTGGTTGGGAATCTACACTAAATTAAAAAAATTAAGCATTGGTAACTAATTAAACATAATTACTTAATTATAATTTAGAGGGGTATCTAAGCCAGAGATCGGAGAGTACTATATTTAGCTTTCACATTTATAGTAGAAATCTAGTGCTCGGAAACAGATAGTTAACGGTAACTTTTTAAACTTTTAATTTTAATTTACTAATTAATTGACACAATGTCATTTAGAGGGGTGCAGTGCTCTGACTGTGACATGTGGCAGGTCCGGGAGGCTTCCAGCGTCCCGGATGGCTTAATCTGCAGAAAGTGCACCCAACTGGAGCTCCTCACAGACCGCATGGTTCGGTTGGAGCAGCAATTGGAAACACTTAGGAGCATGCAGGTGGCGGAAAGCGTCATAGATCGCAGTTATATAAATGTGGTCACACCCAAGGTGCAGGCAGAGAAATGGGTGACCACCAGAAAGGGCAGGCAGTCAGTGCAGGAATCCCCTGTGGTTGTCCCCCTCTCGAACAGGTATACCCCTTTGGATACTGTCGGGGGGGATAGCCTATCAGGGGAAAACAGCAGCAGCCAGAGCAGTGGCACCACGGCTGGCTCTGATGTTCAGAAGGGAGGGTCAAAGCGCAGAAGAGCAATAGTAATAGGGGACTCTATAGTCAGGGGCACAGATAGGTGCTTCTGTGGACGTGAAAGAGACTCCAAGATGGTATGTTGCCTCCCTGGTGCCAGGATCCAGGATGTCTCTGAACGGGTAGCGGGCATCCTGAAGGGGGAGGGCAAACAGGCAGAGGTCGTTGAACATATTGGTACTAACGACATAGGCAGGAAGGGGCTTGAGGTCCTGCAGCAAGAGTTCAGGGAGCTAGGCAGAAAGTTAAAAGACAGGACCTCTAGGGTTGTAATCTCGGGATTACTCCCTGTGCCACGTGCCAGTGAGGCTAGAAAAAGGAAGATAGAGCAGCTAAACACCTGGCTAAACAGCTGGTGTAGGAGGGAGGGTTTTCGTTATCTGGACCACTGGGAGCTCTTCTGGGGCAGGTGTGACCTATATAAGGACGGGTTGCATCTAAACTGGAGAGGCATAAATATCCTGGCCGCAAGGTTTGCTAGTGTCACAAGGTAGGGTTTAAACTAGTATGGCAGGGGGTGGGCACGGGAGCAATAGGCCAGAAGGTGAGAGCATTGAGGGAGAACTAGGGAATAGGGACAGTGTGGCTCTGAGGCAGAGCAGATAGGGAGAAGTTGCTGAACACAGCGGGTCTGGTGGCCTGAAGTGCATATGTTTTAATACAAGAAGTATTACAGGTAAGGCAGATGAACTTAGAGCTTGGATTAGTACTTGGAACTATGATGTTGTTGCCATTACAGAGACTTGGTTGAGGGAAGGGCAGGATTGGCAGCTAAACGTTCCAGGATTTAGATGTTTCAGGCAGGATAGAGGGGGATGTAAAAGGGGTGGCGGAGTTGCGCTACTGGTTAGGGAGAATATCACAGCTGTACTACGGGAGGACACCTCAGAGGGCAGTGAGGCTATATGGGTCGAGATCAGGAATAAGAAGGGTGCAGTAGCAATGTTGGGGGTTTACTACAGGCCTCCTAACAGCCAGCGGGAGATAGAGGAGCAGATAGGTAGACAGATTTTGGAAAAGAGTAAAAACAACAGGGTTGTGGTGATGGGAGACTTCAACTTCCCCAATATTGACTGGGACTCACTTAGTGCCAGGGGCTTAGACGGGGCAGAGTTTGTAAGGAGCATCCAGGAGGGCTTCTTAAAACAATATGTAGACAGTCCAACTAGGGAAGGGGCGGTACTGGACCTGGTATTGGGGAATGAGCCCGGCCAGGTGGTAGAAGTTTCAGTAGGGGAGCATTTCGGGAACAGTGACCACAATTCAGTAAGTTTTAATGTGCTGGTGGACAAGGATAAGAGTGGTCCTAGGATGAATGTGCTAAATTGGGGGAAGGCTAATTATAACAATATTAGGCGGGAACTGAAGAACCTAGATTGAGGGCGGATGTTTGAGGGCAAATCAACATCTGACATATGTGGGAGGCTTTCAAGTGTCAGTTGAACGGAATTCAGGACTGGCATGTTCCTGTGAGGAAGAAGGATAAATACGGCAATTTTCGGGAACCTTGGATAACGAGAGATATTGTAGGCCTCGTCAAAAAGAAAAAGGAGGCATTTGTCAGGGCTAAAAGGCTGGGAACAGACGAAGCCTGTGTGGAATATAAGGAAAGTAGCAAGGAACTTAAGCAAGGAGTCAGGAGGGCTAGAAGGGGTCACGAAAAGTCATTGGCAAATAGGGTTAAGGAAAATCCCAAGGCTTTTTACACGTACATAAAAAGCAAGAGGGTAGCCAGGGAAAGGGTTGGCCCACTGAAGGATAGGCAATGGAATCTATGTGTGGAGCCAGAGGGAATGGGCGAGTTACTAAATGAAAACTTTGCATCAGTATTCACCAAAGAGAAGGAATTGGTAGATGTTGAGTCTGGAGAAGGGTGTGTAGATAGCCTGGGTCATATTGAGATCCAAAAAGACGAGGTTGTTGGGCGTCTTAAAACATATTAAGGTAGATTAAGTCCCCAGGGCCTGATGGGATCTACCCCAGAATACTGAAGGGGGCTGGAGAGGAAATTGCTGAGGCCTTGACAGAAATCTTTGGATCCTCACTGTCTTCAGGTGATGTCCCGGAGGACTGGAGAATAGCCAGTGTTGTTGTTTCTCTGTTTAAGAAGGGTAGCAAGGATAATCCAGGGAACTACAGGCCGGTGAGCCTTACTTCAGTGGTAGGGAAATTACTGGAGAGAATTCTTCGAGACAGGATCTACTCCCATTTGGAAGCAAATGGACGTATTAGTGAGGGGCAGCATGGTTTTGTGAAGGGGAGGTCGTGTCTCACTAACTTGACAGAGTTTTTCGAGGAGGTCACAAAGATGATTGATGCAGGTAGGGCAGTGGATGTTGTCTATATGGACTTCAGTAAGGCCTTTGACAAGGTCCCTCATGGTAGACTAGTGCAAAAGGTGAAGTCACACGGGATCAGGGGTGAGCTGGCAAGGTGGATACAGAACTGGCTAGGCCATAGAAGGCAGAGAGTAGCAATGGAAGGATGCTTTTCTAATTGGAGGGCTGTGACCAGTGGTGTTCCGCAGGGATCAGTGCTGGGACCTTTGCTGTTTGTAGTATATATAAACGATTTGGAGGAAAATGTAACTGGTCTGATTAGTAAGTTTGCAGATGACACAAAGGTTGGTGGAATTGCGGATAGCGATGAGGACTGTCAGAGGATACAGCAGGATTTAGATTGTTTGGAGACTTGGGCGGAGAGATGGCAGATGGAGTTTAATCCGGACAAATGTGAGGTAATGCATTTTGGAAGGTTTAATGCAAGGAATATACAGTGAATGGTAGAACCCTCAGGAGTATTGAAAGTCAGAGAGATCTAGGAGTACAGGTCCACAGGTCACTGAAAGGGGCAACACAGGTGGAGAAGGTAGTCAAGAAGGCATACGGCATGCTTGCCTTCATTGGCCGGGGCATTGAGTATAAGAATTGGCAAGTCATGTTGCAGCTGTATAGAACCTTAGTTAGGCCACACTTGGAGTACAGTGTTCAATTCTGGTCGCCACACTACCAGAAGGATGTGGAGGCTTTAGAGAGGGTGCAGAAGAGATTTACCAGAATGTTGCCTGGTATGGAGGGCATTAGCTATGAGGAGCGGTTGAATAAACTCGGTTTGTTCTCACTGGAACAACGGAGGTTGAGGGGCGACCTGATAGAGGTCTACAAAATTATGAGGGGCATAGACGAAGGGAGAGTTACCGGAGAAATTAACGTAGGTGCTAATTACAGTAATCTCAAAAAGTGGGAAAGATCCGATAGAGTGTTGGTCATATAGGCCCATTTCATTGTTAAATACTGACGAGAAGGTGCTGTCCAAGGTGTTGACGGGAAGGATGGAGGGATGTGTACCAGAGCTGGTTGCAGAAGACCAAACGGGTTTTGTAAGAGGCAGACAGCTCTCCAGTGAGGCTTTTGAATGTGATAATGACTCTATCGAGGGAGCAGGTGCTGGAGGCTGTTGTTACCATGAATGCAGGGAAAGTATTTGACCGGGTGGAGTGAAGGTACTTAACTGAAACTTCGGACAGGTTTGGATTTGGACCAAAATTTGTGGCATGGGTACGCTTGTTATATACAGCCCCAGTAACACATGCTGCCATGAACGGAATGAGTTCACAAAATTTTGAGCTATATAGCGGTACGACCACTGTCGCCATTGCAATTTGTGTTGCCGATTGAACCCCTGGCGATGGCCTTTAGGGGATCTATGGAGTGACGGGAGATTGTGAGGGGGAGTACAGAACACCGGGTATCGCTATTCGCGGATGAACTGTTGTTTGTGTCAGATCTGCTTGAGAGCATGGGCAGGATCATGGGATTACTGGAGAGATTCGGGGCCTTCTCAGGATATAGATTAAATGTAGGGAAGAGCAAGATATTTCTAGTGAACGAAGTGAGGTTGAAGGCCAACTTAAAGATGCTGCCATTTATAGTGGCTGGGGAAGGGTTTAGATACCCGAGGACATGGGTGACAAGGGATTGACACGAGGCATAAATGGAACTTGACTACACTGGAAGAGAATAAGAGAGACTTCAAGAGATGGGATACGTTGCATTTGACGTTGGCGGGGAAAGTGCAGGGAATACGAATGAACGTTTTAGCAAGGTTCTTATTTGTCTTCCAGGCCCTCCCGATCTTTCTCCAAAAGGCTTTCTTTCAGAAATTAGAGGCGGTAATCTCAGAGTTTGTATGGGCGGGAAAGGTGCCGGGGATAAAGAAGACCCTGTTTCAGAGGCGGAGGAAGGGGGTTGGCACTCCCGAATGTGTTACACTATTACTGGGCAGTTAATCTGGAGAGGGGAGGCGGTGATGGGGAGAGGAGGGTGCAGAGTGGTTAGGATTGAAGAGTAGTCCTGCAGGGGATCCGGCCTGAGATCCTTGGTGACGGCCCCTCTGCCGTTTGTCCAGGGGAAGTACTTGGAGATCCCGATGGTGCAATCGACGATTAAGATATGGAACCAACTAAGGAGGCACTTTAAGTTAGGGGGGATATCCATAAGACCATAAGACATAGGAGCGGAGGTAAGGTCATTCGGCCCATCGAGTCCACTCCACCATTCAATCATAGCTGATTTCAACTCCATTTACCCACTCTCTCTCCATAGCCCTTAATTCCTCGAGAAATCAAGAATTTATCAACTTCTGTCTTAAAGACACTCAACGTCCCGGCCTCCACCGCCCTCTGTGGCAATGAATTCCACAGACCCACCACTCTCTGGCTGAAGAAATTTCTCCTCATCTCTGTTCTAAAGTGACTCCCTTTTATTCTAAGGCTGTGCCCCTGGGTCCTAGTCTCCCCTGCTAATGGAAACAACGTCCCTACGTCCACCCTATCTAAGCCATTCATTATCTTGTAAGTTTCTATTAGATCTCCCCTCAACCTCCTAAACTCCAATGAATATAATCCCAAGATCCTCAGACGTTCATCGTATGTTAGGCCTACCATTCCTGGGATCATCCGTGTGAATTTCCGCTGGACCCGCTCCAGTGCCAGTATGTCCTTCCTGAGGTGTGGGGCCCAAAATTGCTCACAGTATTCTAAATGGGGCCTAACTAGTACTTTATAAAGCTTCAGAAGTACATTCCTGCTTTTATATCGATGTTGACACCACTGTGTGGGAACCACAGGTTTAAGCCTGGGGAGCCAGATGGGATGTATAGAAGATGGGAGGAGGTGGGACTGGAGAAGGTGAGGGACCTGTACCGGAAAGGACAATTTTCAAGTCTGCATCAGCTACAGGAAAGGATCGAACTGCCAAGAGGGAGTGAGTTGAGGTACGGGGCTTTGTAAAACAAAAAAAAGAGTGGAGGATGTTTCCCATGCAGCCTGGGTATACTCTGCTGGATCAATTGACACCCCCATGACCTAATAACCCCTCCTAACCTTTTTGGACACTTAAGGGCAATAAGCGTGGCCAATCCACCTAACCTGTACGTGTTTGGACTGTGGGAGGAAACCGGAGCACCCGGAGGAAACCCACGCAGACACAGGGAGAACGTGCCGACTCCGCACAGACAGTGACCCAGCAGGGAATCGAACCTGGGACCCTGGCGCTGTGAAGCCACAGTGCTAACCACTATGCTAACGTGCTGCCCATATATGGGTTGCTCGGGGAGCTGGGGGGGTGTAAGTGATGAAGATTAAACATAAGTAGGAGGAGGAGCTGGGGGAGGAAATAGATTGGGATCTGTGGTGCGAAGCTATGCATAGGGGGAACGTCAGTTCTTCTTGTGCATGGATGAACCTGATCCAGTTTAAGACTGTACACAGGGTACTTGTGCATGACTGAGCGGGTTCTTTTGTGGGGTGATAGACGTGTGAAAAATGTGGGCGGGGGCCGGCAAACCATGTGCACATGTTCTGGGGATGTGAGCAGCTCGTGAGGTGCTGGGAAGCAGTGTTTGGGACATTGTCTAAGATTATAGGGGCAGAGGTCAGGTCGGACCCAATGGTGCCGATTTTTGGCATCTCCGAGCTGATGGAAGGGAAAAGGGCTGATGTTATTGCTTTTACTTCCCTAATTGGCCGGCGGAGGATTTTGTTAAATTGGAAGGCCCACACACCACCAGGAGTGGCAGTCTGGTTGGGAATGACTTTCTATTTTTGTAAAAGATCAAATTTGAGTTAAAGGTAGTCGGTGGAAGGATTCAAGATACGGTGGGGATTGTTCATGACATCTGTTCGGCGAGGGGTGGGGGGGGGGGGGCGGGTAAAACGAGCCAAAATTGTGCAAACTATGGGCGAAATTCTCCCCCAATGGCGCGATGTCCGCCGACTGGCGCCAAAGACGGCGCCAATCAGACGGGCATCGCGCCGGCCCAAAGGTGCGGAATGCTCCGCATCTTTGGCGGCCTAGCCCCAACATTGAGGGGCTAGGCCGACGCCGGAGGGATTTCCGCCACGCCAGCTGACGAAAATGGCGTTTGTTGCCCCGCCAGCTGGTGCGGAAATGCGGCGCATGCGCGGGAGCGTCAGCGGCCGCTGTTAGTTTCCCGGCGCATGCGCGGGAGCGTTAGCGGCCGCTGTCAGTTTCCCGCGCATGCGTAGTGGGGAGAGTCTCTTCCGCCTCCGCCATGGTGGAGGCCGTGGCGGAGGCGGAAGGGAAAGAGTGCCCCCACGGCACAGGCCCGCCCGCGGATCGGTGGGCCCCGATCGCAGGCCAGGCCACCGTGGGGGCACCCCCCGGGGTCAGATCGCCCCGCGCCCCCCCCCAGGACCCCAGAGCCCGCCCACGCCGCCTGGTCCCACCGGTAAATACCAGGTTTGATTTACGCCGGCGGGACAGGCAATTTCTGGGCGGGACTTCGGCCCATCCGGGCCTGAGAATCCAGCGGGGGGTCCCGCCAACCGGCGCGGCCCGATTCCCGCCCCCGTCCAATCTCCGGTACCGGAGACTTCGGCGGGGGCGGGATTCACGGCGGCCAACGGCCATTCTCCAACCCGGCGGGGGGTCGGAGAATGACGCCCTATATTATTGATAGTTTTGTTGGATCTATTAATGTTCTTGTTTGTACATGTTTGGAATAAAATGCATTTTTTTAAAAAAGTCTGCTCTTAAGGACATGTTAGCTTCCTTAACAATTTTGCATTTGCCCAAATAACTACCTCCAAAAGTGGTGGTCAGTTTATACTATCAAGTTCTTGGTAGAAGGGGAATATTTAAGAATTGAGTAAAATAGAGATTAAAAAAATAAGATTTTAATAAATTACGAATGAAATTGATACGGGTGCATGTATTAGAAGGGATTTTGATATGCGAATTGGATTAGCAACAGGAAAACAAGTGTTTACATAAGTGACTGGGCGGGTGAACAATGATGTATAGAAATAGGTGTTAGAACTGTAGAAAAGATGAGTTTGAAGTGGGGAGAGAACACATATTACACCCATATGCTAAAAGTCTGGTCCAAGAGGCTACTGAGAGAAAAAAACAATATATCCATAGCAGCGTTAACTGGGACAATAAGAGAGACCGAGAAGCAGCTAGGAAACAAGAAGCACACCACTCCAATCTAAAAGCTGCTGGGTTTTAGATATCTCAGAGAACACCTACACTGAATGGAAGACTGTCTCAGACCAAAAGATAAATCGGCAGTGGTAACCATTGGCTGGTTTTAGGGTTATACCGAGTGGAATGTTGTTTTGGGGTCAAGGGACCTGTCCCATAGTTCAGGAATGGGGTTAATGTCAGTGTGTGTGTGTGTGTGTTCCTCACTGGTTTGTATAACTTTCCTCATATTCATAGAAACGCTACAGCACAGAAGGAGCTATTCAGCCGATCTTGCCCATGCCAGCCCGAGGACACCCAGGTGCCCTTTCTAATCCCACCTTCCTGCACCTGGTCCATAACCCTATAGGTTAGAGCACTTAAGGTGCAAATCCAGGTACCTTTTTAAAAGAGTTTAGGATCTCTGCCTCCACCACCAACTTGGGCAGCGAATTCCACACTCATTATCCTCTGCGTTAAAAGGTTTTTCCTCATGTCCCCTCTACACCTTCTGCGCCTTATCTTGAATCTATGTCCCCAAATTGAAAATGTACACCACTAAGAACCGGTGTTCCAAGTTGCCCTTCTAGGTTTTGGGATACCCTCAAATTTAACTTGTCACGGTTCTTAACAATAGTATAAAATGGGAATGACCAATGCGAGTGGTCACCATTTGAAGTGTGAAAAAAACATAAGACCAGTAATTCATATTAATGTGTGTGGTGAACCACTGTATTATGGGATGTAAGGTAGGACCTGCACTATAGGTTCGCCGGTAGCCCCTGCCGGCTGGCTCTGCCCACTAAGATCTGTATAAATATGCGTGACCTCCATTGCCCTGCCATTTCGCCAGCTGCAGCAGGAGGCCACGCATCTGACTGCAATAAAGCCACAGTTGTACCCAATCTGCGTCTTTGTGCAATTGATTGTGCATCAATGTGGTAAGGTTTATTGGATGAATTCATTGTATAAAAGGTACCTTTAGCACAATCAAACATTTTAAAACTCTCAATTTCATTGTCTGTGGCATCCGATGCAAAGAGTTAATCAAATTAATTCTGAGTCATTTTGGCTGGCATCATCTTAAGGATTCCACTCTCGATCAGACGTGGCAGTTTCAGAATCACCCCTCCATGTCAATTCATTTTCATCTTCATCAATTGAATTGGGTATTCTGAACAACCTGATGACATTTGGTGCAAAATTGGCATCCCAAGATTTGATGATAAAACAACAAAACGTCAAGCAGGATAGAACACCTATTTCCACTCTTTGTGAAGGATTTTTGTACTTGTTCAATTTGACACAAACATAATTCTTGAATGGTTTGTTGAGATTTTCATCCAAAGGTTCAACCTTTTAGACCCCCAGGTATAATTGTAATGCGGATGTTATTTATTTGCAGGCATTTCTTGATCTCATCAGTTATATGGGATCTGAACATGTCCCCCATTCATTACAGAGGGCGACATGATGCCTATTCCACACATTATCGACCATAACGTCACTCTATCCTCATCCATCCAACCATTGCCATGGACATGCACAAAGTGCCTAACAGGAAACTTGATACAAGGTTTTACGTTTGAAATTTACCGTGGACTTTAATTTTGTTCCATCAGTCATGCATGATAGTACCATCATGAGTCTTGTCATATGTCCTATTGTTTTTGCTAGAACTGTGTCTGAACCTTTCCACTCAGTTTGGCTGCTGGGCATATTGAACCTCAAAGGCGTTTTATCCATGTTGCTGATGTGACTTAATGGGTACTTGTGTTTTTTTCCACAGTCTGATGATAAATCACTGAAACTGGGTATTTAGGCATCAGGGTCTTTTGTTAATCTTTGAGCAATCTTGGTTTCTGCCAAAACACTCGCCTGTTTCGTTCCATAATACATTTACACCACTAGCTATTGATCTGAAATGTTTGCCAGACTTGGGGCTTGATTTCACCCACTAAAGTGTCGATATATGCATAGCATTTCAGTGTAACCATTCTGATGATTTTCAGACCAGTATCTGGTCCCTGCTCTCATTTGGTCTTGAACAGGTGATTAAGAAGGTGAATGGACTTTTGTCCTTCATTGCTAGAGGGATGGAGTTTAAGACAAGGGAGGTATGCTGCAACTGTATAAGATGTTAGTGAGGACACACCTGGAGTATTTTGTTCAGTTTTGGTCTCCTTACCTGAGAAAGGATGTACTAGCGCTGGAGGGTGTGCAGAGGAGATTCACGAGGTTAATCACAGAGTTGAGGGGGTTGGATTATGAGGAGAGGTTGAGTAGACTGGGACTGTACTCTTTGGAATTTAGGAGGTAGAAGGAGGCAGGGGAATCTGATAGAAACATATAAAATTATAAAGGGAATAGATAGGATAGATGCGGGGAGGTTGTTTCCACTGGTGGGTGAAAGCAGAACTAGGGGGCATAGCTTCAAAATAAGGGGAAGTAGATTTAGGACTGAGCTTAGGAGGAACTTCTTCACCCAAAGGGTTGTGAATCTATGGAATTCCCTGCCCAGTGAAGCAGTTGAGGCTCCTTCATTAAATGTTTTCAAGATAAAGATAGATAGTTTTTTGAAGAATAAAGGGTTATGGTGTTCAGGCAGGAATGTGGGGCTGAGTCCATAAAAGATCAGCCATGATCTCATTGAATGGCGGAGCAGGCTCGAAGGGCCAGATGGCCTACTCCCGCTCCTAGTTCTTATGTTATCTTTTTCAGAGCGGATTCCTACTTCCATTCTCAAACCAGATTTTTACTAACACTGAATCCCTCACTGCAGCACAGTTATTTGATGAGTTAGCAAATGTCACCAGTTTAGCTTCATGGTTTATTTGTTTTGCTGGAGGATACATTTCTGTTTTCCATTGGCATGCACAGTCAACTCTGTGTAGGCATGTCTTAAACTCCCACACATCGTCTTTGCAATGCAGCCAGTATTGCCTGCTTGATCCCATGCACTGACATACAGGATAAGTTAAGTAAAACATGGGTTTCTGGGGTGAAACATTGAGGCTGAATACAAATGCAAGTATAGCATTTTGCAGCTGAAAGGCGGGGGACGTTCCACTTTTACATCCGAAATCATATCGGCCCTGGAAGAATTGGGCCATCTTCCACCTCATGATCTACAGAAAGAATGTTCTCTTGAATGATCAGTTCTAGAATCTTTCCCATCACGTAGATTAAACCGACTGGCCTACTGTTGTTGGGTTCATCTTTTAAACCCTTTTTGAATAAGAGTGTAACATTTGCAATTCTCCAATTCCCTGGCACCATCTCCAAGTCGAAGTGTAGCCACCTGTGTTGGCCACTCCCGACTTAAAATGGAGAACCGCAAAGGCTGAAGGGAAATTCAGCCAACACAGGCAAAAACTAGCAGGCGCAAGTTACTATGTATTAGACTCTGCAAAAATCCAGACAGCATCGATACAAGCAGCCATCTGCATAGTAATGTAGCAGCCATCTACATAGTAATGAGCGATCCCCGGGAACAATCGAAACATTTAAGGTAAACAAAGCCAAGCCATACTCCTCGGCGCTAGCAGGAGCCAACACAAAAGAGGTTAACGGACATTTAAAGACCGCCCAACTATCAGGGAACAGCTCCAGTATTGGAGAAATCGAACCAAGCGATTGGAACAAAGTCCAATCACTTGGAACCAGGTACGGGGTCTGCCCCGAAGGGTGGGAAGCCCCTGGGGACTATAAAGTAAAGCCCCCAAGTTCAAATCGTCCTTCTTGACCGGGTCACTCAGGAACACAAAGAAACCCTTGACAGTGACCTGTCCAGCTGCCTCCAAAGAAGTAAGTCTCAAGTCAACGCTCGCTACGAGATAGGTGCTCCTAGCTACCAGTCCTAACCAGCTTTTGAATCCCGCAGTTTCAGAACCCGAACGAAAGGCCATTTGTTCACCTGACCTGGTGGGCCAGTCCGAAGCTAAGTATTGGCCTGTTAGTGATAGAAGTAGCTTAGAAAGTGGAGTTTATGCATGAGTAGCGATTTACTGTGTATAATAAATGTGTATTGATTTGAATCTTACTAATTGGGGTGTTGAGTTATTGATCATTACTTGAACTTGAACCTCGTGGCGGTATCATAAAGATACCTGGCGACTCTAGAGCAAAGGTTATAAAACAGAACCAATTGAACCAACCAAAAGTTAGCAACATATTACTGGCGACATCCTGACGGGACCCGATCTGGAAGTGACTTAACCACTCCGGGAGAACCCAAAATTTGAATTAGAAATCCAATTGGGAACAGAAGAACCACAAGCGTTCAAGCAGTTCTGATCAATCTCCATAATTCGGAAGTGTGTTAATGCATGCGCAACTAACAGGGCGATAAGGTAAACTGATAGATTTTTTTTTTGTTGCGCCAAAACTGTCGGGAGTTTGCATTTCGGAAAATAGCGAAAGACGTACCCGTAATTACAGCACCGCCTTAATACCCCTTGTTCCAAATTTCAAGAGAAGCATTTAGAAAGGAAAGATGGCAATGCAGGCAATGCAACGCCTCATGAACCCCGAAGAGTTTGTGGTCGCAGCGACTAGCAGTAGAGTAGGACAGTGTCCCGTTTGGGAAGAGGAAATCAGAAAGTACCTCAAAGGGAAAGGATGGCCCCTTTGGAGCGAATTCTGTGAAAATGAGGAAACCGGTCCCGGGAGTACAGGACATACTTGGTGGGAGAACCTGAGTGAGATTCACAAGAAGAACTTAGGAAAAGCTCGCAAGCCGATGCCAATCGTGTCCTGTTTGGCACAATTGCGAGGCACAGAGGACGTCGTTAGGACACTCCGGAAAGAGATAGAAGGCATACATCGAATGAGCAAGGTCGATGTCAGTGAGGGAGAGAATGTAGAATTAAGGAGGAAGTTAGCGGCAAAGGATGGAGAGGTGGATGATGCCAAGGGGGCACACCAGTCTTGTCTGGCGCACTTAAGCAGCTTCCAATCCCAGTATGAAAAGACCTATCAGGACACGCAACGTGCAGTCCTGGTACGAGAGGAAACCGAGAAGCAGGTAGAGGCATTGCAGAGGCAATGTAGTGACCTGAAGGCAGCGTTAAGAGCACTCCATGCTGCCACCACAAGCAAAGACAAAGCTCATTAGACCACGCAAAGTGCCGGAAGCAAATTGCAGAACTGCAATCTCTGCTTTCAGTTCAAAAAGGATTCCAGGAAACCTTTGGATCACAGCTAGATGAGGAAGATGATTGGGAAGAATTGAGCGAGACAGCGCAGTGATATGTTCAGGGAACATGTGCGCAGGGAAAGCCCCAGAAGAGAAAAGCGCCCCAACCCCCCACAGAGCAGATAGTTCAGGCTCCAATGAACCCAGTAACCACCCACCGCACAACCACATCGGACGACACGGAATTTCTGTACATCACCCCCTTAACAGTGACCCAATTACGGGACGCGTGCGATTAAAATCAAACCGTTCCTCCCCACCTCAGACGCCCATCACTTCTTTGCCAGAGTAAAACAGCAGGCTACCATGTACGGCCTGGATGAGCGAGAGCACGTGAAGCTCACAGTTTTGAGTTTAGACCCTTCGGTCGTAGCAGCCCTTCCCGACCCACAGAATGTAGGAGGAGGCACCCTTGCAGAAATGCATACCGCAATCCGAGACGCGATCGGGTATAATCGGGGTGACCCTGTAGAAGGCCTCAATAAGTGCAGGCAAAAGAAAGCCGAGCACCCCACAGCGTTTGCTGGACGCTTGTGGATCCATTTCGCAGCAGTTTTCGGAGACTTAGACCGCGCCCATTTGTCCCCAGACAACATGGCCAAATGGACCCGCACCCTTATCTCCCATGCCATAGAAATAGGACAAAAAGCTTGAGCCAATTATGATCCCTCAGAGGAGGCCCATAATGAGAAATGGGTTGTAAAAACATTGTCCCGCGCCTGGGAGCAATCTGTTCAAAACAAACTCACAAATAAAAATCCCGAAGAACAGCAGGCAGAAGCAGACATACAAGTTAAAACACACCAGAACCCTGCATGGGTAAATGAAGGCAGGAACAGCCCCCCCCCCCCCACAGAAGCCACAGGAGTGTTACAACTGTGGATGCTTAGGACACTTTGCAAGAGAATGCCACAGAGAGCCCAGCAGGCAGGCACTCTGAATAAGAATAGGACAGAGCCCATACATAGCGTTAGCACCCATTCAGATCAGACGGACCTGAACGGAACGGACTGACTGTGTTCGGGCTCCCCCAGTTGGGTCTGCGACACCCTTTGGGATAGGTACGGCCGACCAGTAGTTGCAGCAAAGATACGGGGACAGCCCATCGAGTTTCTCTGGGACACAGGAGGGTCCCGCACCACAATCAATTCCTCCACCATGTTTCAAAAAGACACGTGGCCCACTACAGCCACCATCACCCTCAGCGGCTTTACAGGCCACTCACAGCAGGGACACATCACAGCCCCTGTACCCATTCAGAGTGGCAATATAATGACAAAGCACCCCATAGTTTTAGTCGATCTACCCCACACAGCAGAACACATTTTAGGCATAGATTTTATGAATTCCCACAACCTATCCTTTGATCCAGTCAATCAATGTGTCTGCGAAATGGCAAAATCTACAAGAGCCCCCGCAATGCTCACCATAGGAGAATACGGCAACAAGATTAGCGCAGTCGGCGAATTTCGGTTTGACCCCACCACGATTGGCACAGACAAGCAGGTTAGGGCAGTTTTACAAAAGAACAGGACAGCATTCGCGACTCACAAACACGACTGTGGCCGGATGACTGGTTCCGTACAGATAACAGGACCTGACCCTAGACCCCAAAAGCAATATGGATTTCCCCAAGAGGCAGAGGGAGAAATCGCAAAAGTTATCGACATCTTATTAGAGCAGGGCGTACTTAGATCAGTAGCCTCCACTAATAATGCCCCGATTTGGCCAGTGAGAAAGCCCGATGGATCATGGCGACGGACCATCGATTACCGGGAACTCAACAAAGTCACCCCCGCAGCAGCCCCACGGTAGCCACAAGTCCCGAGACCATGCTCAAACAGGGACTCAACTCACAATACTTTACGGTTTTGGACATCAGTAATGGATTCTAGTCCATTCCATTGGCAAAAGCGTGCCAGTACAAATTTGCCTTCACTTTCAAAAATCAGCAGTGCACGTGGACATGCCTTCCACAAGGATTCCACAACTCCCCCTCCATTTTCCACCAACAGTTGGCAAATGGTTTGTCAAAATTTTCTCACCCCGAATGTCTGGTCCAGTATGTGGACGACCTATTACTGCAGACAGACACCAAGGCGAAGCACATCGAGCTTCTGGCCGAACTCCTGGAACTCCTTCATTCAATTGGATGTAAAGTCAACCCCAAAAAGGCCCAGATTTTGGAAAACAAAGTGATATATTTGGGTACAATTATCACACATGGTAAACGCGAGATCGAGTATAAAAGGATTGACTCGATTGCCCCTTCCCCAGAACGTTTCAGCCTCCGGTCGTTTTTAGGACTGGTTGGCTACTGCTGAAACCACTGA
This sequence comes from Scyliorhinus torazame, assembly GCF_047496885.1. Taxonomy (NCBI): domain Eukaryota; kingdom Metazoa; phylum Chordata; class Chondrichthyes; order Carcharhiniformes; family Scyliorhinidae; genus Scyliorhinus; species Scyliorhinus torazame. Next base: position 47,429,930 of record NC_092713.1, on the reverse strand, counting down.
CGGTTTCGCCAGCAAGGCAGCACCCCTCTCAGACCTCCTAAAGAAAGGAACCCCCTGGGAATGGCTTCCGCAGCATACGAATGCTGTGGACTAGTTGAAAAGAGCACTCATTGCAGCCCCCGCACTACAAGTTCCAGACCCGCTTTCCCCCTATGCCTGAGGTAGCAAGCACAGACCGCACCCTTTCGGCCGTGCTCCTCCAGGAACGGCACGAACAGTTAAGGCCCGTGGCTTACGCCTCCAGAGTCTTAGATGCTGTGGAGCAGGGATTTTCAGCTTGTGAAAGGCACCTGCTCCCAGATTTTTGGGCAGTACAATATTTTTCGTACATAACCGGACTAAACCCCATCACAAACCTGACGGAACACACACCCCACCCAACCTTTACTGGTCGGACGACTTAAGGACGCTACAGTCAGTCAAATAAGAGCAGCCAGATGGACCCTTCTTTTGCAGGGACGGGACATCACTGTTAAAAGGACCAAGACCCACACTTTCTTAGCAGATAACCTACAGTACCCAGGCACCCCCCACAAATGTGAAATCATCTCACCGCACCACAACACAGGCCCCTTTATTGCAAAAACACCCCCCAGAAAGATAGGTAGTCCAACCCAGAGCCCCAAGCACACAGACACGTGCGAACCCATAAGAATATATGTGGATGGATCTTCCACAATATTAGAAGGGAAGCGCATAACAGGATGCGGCATTCATGTCGAGGACGCGCCCTAGAAGTAATCGCAATAAAACTTCCAGGACACTTAGGCGCGCAGGCGGCAGAACTAGCAGCCGTGGCGTACATTGTAGAATACCCAAATTCCTTCCCCAGCCCAGCAGACATATACTCGGACAGCCTCTATGTCTGCAATAGCCTTACAGAGTTCCTACCCCTGTGGAAAGCAAGAGGATTTGTTTTCGCAGACGGAAAACCCCTCCCCTCAGCCCCATTGCTCCATCACATTTTAGAAAAAGCCCAGGGAGGACTTTTGGAATAGTTAAAGTCCGTAGTCACCATCGTTCCTCCCCTCCCCCCCCCCCCCCCCCCCCCCCGGAAATGTAAAAGCCGACGCACTGGCAAAAGCAGGTTCCAGGCACGGATATTTTTGAACACCCCCCAAAAGCGTACCAGTGAATGCAGTTCAGGTCTCGCAGACTAATATCGAGGATTTAGTGCAGGCCCAGAAGCAGGATAGCAATCTCAGGGAGATTTTGAGAGGAACATTTACGGCACCTTACGATAGATTTAAAAATGCTCTGACCACACATGACGGTGTGGTGTTAAAAGACACCCTTTATGTGGTTCCTGAACAGGACAGGAATCCGCTCATTTGTTTATTCCATGACAGTCATGGACATCAGGGAATTGATCCCACTACAGCCCACCTCAGGCAGCTCTGTTGGTGGCCAAGTTTAAAACAAGACGTAACGCACTACGTTGAGAATTGCCTTATCTGGGCCCAGAACAATCCGGACAGATATGCCAAGAAAGCTCAACTTAGTCACACCCGCCCCGTTAACGGCCCCTGGACTAACCTCCAGATTGATTTTATAGGACCATTGCCCCCTTGCAGGAATGGTTATAAGTATGTACTCGTGGTGATAGACACGTTTACAAAATGGGTAGAGGCATTCCCATCCAGAACGAACACGGCAAAGACCACAGCCAAGATCTTAACCCATCACATCTTTACGAGATGGGGACTCCCCCGCAGCATTGAATCCGACCAACGTTCCCATTTCATGGGACGTGTCATGAAGAACGCCGTCACGATATTTGGCATTACCCAAAAATTCCACATCGCATACCACCCCCAGTCAAGTGGTATCATGGAGCGCATGAATCGGACCCTAAAATCAACGCTCAGAAAAATGGTCCAGCTAAACAACACCACTTGGGTTCAGTCCTCCCTTTTGCGCTGATGTTTTTGCGAAATACGGTTTCAACAGCTACAGGTTACACCCTACACACCCTCATGACCGGACGCCCCATGAAAGGCACAGAATTTTTATTGGGATTAGATTTGACCAGCCCAGAGGTGACGGCCCTCACACACGAGAAAGCAGTAGAACAACTGGTAGAGAAAGTTAAAACGGCTCAGATAGCAGCCGTAGTACGATTAGGCACACAAAAGAAACAGAGCAAGGCCTGTTTCGATAAGACAGTACATGCGACTGAGTTCAGTGTAGGACAGCAAGTCATGCTCTCCATATACAACCCCAGCACATTCCTGTCACCTAAATATTCGGGTCCATACTCCATTGCGGACAAAGTAAACCCCTCCATGTACAAAATTAAGCACCCCAACGGTAAGACTGCATGGTTCCATATCAACCAGCTTAAGGCATATGGGCCACAGTCCAACCACGCACATCACGTCATGCTCGACGCAGCAGACCATGCCCCGCCCACAGCCAACGTAACCCTACCCTTCCCCAACACGTCCAGCCCAGCCACGGACAGAACCCCGACTCCACCCACGAGCTATACACTCCGCCCCGGAACGCCCACAGACTGCGGCGACAGCGACTGTGACACAGACAATAGCCACAGCACGCCACCCTACTACTATCCCCATACATCAGGCTCCACACCCAGCGAATCTGAACACGATTCGAGTGATCCCTTCATGATCACTTTCCTAAACAAACCCCACCACCGACCAACAATGACGACCCCGACTCCATTCCAACAGAATTGGACACATCCTTTTGGCACCGGGACAATTCATTCAGACTCGTCCGGAATGACGAGATGGATCCCAAATCACACCATGCAGCCCTATCCGCCCTTATACACTCGAGAGTATGGCATCCGGGAGAAGATGACGACTTTGAGTCTGACTCCCCAAGCGAGAACCACTTTGCAACCCTGTTCGCAACTGATAACTGAGGTGTCCAGATGATGTTTTAAAAAGGAACCGCTTGGGAGAAAACTGTGTCCTTTCTGATGGAACCTGCAGCATGTTTTATGTTGTTTGTAGTGGTATTGTTAAATGTTGTTTGTACGATCGGAAAATTTTTCCACGGCCAACGCCTTATTTGTCTGCAGAAACCTTTTAGAACTTTCCCGCACGCTCATCGGCAGAAACCGCTGAGAGCTTGCCACACCCCCGTTCGTAACTGCCCTTCTGGTTTGAAGGTAGAACCAATACGGCAACCCCCCACGATGACTACATTTTTGCCTGTTCTTGTCGGTTGCTCAGGCAGTGGAGAAACGGCATTGGGACCCGCCCTGCCTGAGGACCCCCCCCCCTTGGTCAGCTATGCTCGGGTAGAGAACGCATGGCATTGGTCGCTGTCCTACCCGGGGATTCCATCCAACTCCTACCCGTCGCGGCCCATACGCACCTCATTTCGGCAATTTTTGTTCAAAAAGTTTTGTTTTGTTTCTGGTGACCCTTAGGTTGCCATCCCTATGCTATTTACATCCTCAAACATTTGGATGGTAAATCACACAGTCTGCGAGACGGCTCGCACTGTTTCAGTATTTTTAAGTGTGTCTTGTCCTGAATATTCGTTTTTTTTTTAAAATGAGGGAGTCACACATGGTGACAAATTGTAAAGGGAGAATAGGCACTGGAGGACAGACATATTAACAGACGAGATGTTAAACCAAGATAGTGACAGACACTCTGCTTGATCCCACAGAATCCCAGAAGCTCCAGCGAAGAGAAGAGAAAGAAGAAGAACCATGAGGACATCCTCCGTGTTGCTCATCACCCTAATGAACATTTGGTTGCGCGCGACAAATTGTGACAAATTGTAAAGGGAGAATAGGCACTGGAGGACAGACATACTAACAGACGAGATGTTAAACCAAGATAGTGACAGACACTATGCTTGATCCCACAGAGACCCAGAAGCTCCAGCGAAGAGAAGAGAAAGAAGAAGAACCATGAGGACATCCTCCGTGTTGCTCATCACCCTAATGAACATTTGGTTGCGCGCGAACGCGAACCCCCTGACCCCAACCTCCCCCGCCGTTAATGATTCACTTCCCCATAATACCCAGAGCCCAGTCACACGCGACACCACACCATCTTGGTGTGACAGGTTTATAACATGGTACTCCCTGTCCTACTTGATAGAATCCCTACTAGTATTGGCGATACTCTGCTGCATCGTGCAGACTATTCGTCTAAGGAAATGGCGACGGAGAGCCTGCTGCGCTCGCACCCCAGTATATAGGATAAGATCCCCTATTTTTGGTTATGACCAGACCCCCACGATCTATAATAAAGAACATCCGTTTGCGTTCTTTTTGTGAATAAAGAAATGTGTTTCATGAGCGATTGTACAATCCTGAGCTTGACTGCCAAGCCAGGAAAAATATGAATAATGCTGCTATGATTTTGTTTGTATCATTAAGGAAGTTAGTATGATTGAATGTTTGAGTGAGTGTAGTTTATTAAGGACAGTTAGAGGTACCGTTTTTCTTATTTTGTAATGCATGTCCCTGTTTTGACATAGCGCCACTTAGAATTGTCAGTTTAAAAATGTTCTTGCATAGTTATGGTCAGTGTAGAAGCCATAGAAGAGTGCTCGCCAGGTCAGGGAATGAAGACAACGCAGTTATGTGACCCTTCACGCTTCGCGTTAGGATCACAAGGAGGGAGAGTAGCCACCTGATTGGCCACTTCCCGACTTAAAATGGAGAACTGTAAAGGCTGAAGGCAAATTCAGCCAACACAGGCAAAAACTAGCAGGCGCAAGTTACTGTGTATTGGACTCTGCAAAAACCCAGACAGCATCGATACAAGGAGCCATCTGCATAGTAATGTAGCAGCCATTTACATAGTAATGAGCGATCCCCGGGAACAATCAAAACATTTGAGGTAAACAAAGCCAAACCAGACTCCTCGGCGCCAGCAGGAGCCAACACAAAACAGGTTAACGAACACTTAAAGACCGCCCAACGATCAGGGAACAGCTCCAGTATTGGAGAAATCGAACCAAGCGATTGGAACGAAGTCCAATCACTTGGAACCAGGTACGGGGTACTCCCAGAAAGGCGGGAAGCCCCTGGGGACTAGAAAGTAAAGCCCCCAAGTTCAAATAGTCCTTGACCGGGTCACTCAGCAACACAAAGCAACCCTTGACAGTGACCTGTCCATCTGCCTCCAAAGAAGTAAGTCTCAAGTCAACGCTCGTTACGAGATAGGCACTCCTAGCTACCAGTCCTTACCAGCTTTTGAATCCCGCAGTTTCAGAAACCAAACAAAACACCATTTGTTCCCTTGACCTGGTGGGCCAGTCCAAAGCTAAGTATAGGCCTGTTAGTTATAGAAATAGCCTAGAAAGTAGAGTTTATGCATGAGTAGCGATTTACTGTGTATAATAAATGTGTATTGATTTGTATCTTACCAATTGGTGTGTTGAGTTATTGATTATTACTTGAACTTGAACCTCGTAGCGGTATCATAAAGATACCTGGCAACTCTAGAGCAAAGGTTATAAAACAGAGCCAATTCAACCAACCAAAAGTTAGCAACAGAAGGAAGATTGGAAAGTTTTTTCCACTCTCATTTCCCTTAGTATCTTTGGATACATCTCATCCAGTCCTGCTACCTTATCCATTAAGTTAGACAGGCTATCCAATACCTCTTCCTTATCAACTTGTCTAAATTATCTCCCCTTTCACCATGACCTGTGTAGCATCTTCCGTCTTGTTAACAGATGCAAAGTATTAATACCTCAGCCATGCCCCCTGCCTTCATATGTAAATCCCCTTCATTGTACTCAATTGGCCCCATTTCACCTCTTGCCACAATTTTACTAACAGACTTAAAAACTTCTGGATTCCCGTTTAGGTTAGCTGCCAAAGACTTGTCATGCTCTCGCTTTGCTTCTCCCTTCGTTTCTTCAATTCTTCCCTGAGCCTTCTACCTTCGTTTCTTCAATTCTTCCCTGAGCCTTCTATAATTCAACCTATATCTCTGCCCGTGCCCATTCCTGCCTCTGCCAACAGTTAAAATGCTTGCCCCATGACACTAAATATATCTGCAATTATTTTTGATTGGTTTGGCTCTTGTGGTATTTGCAAGAGTATAAATGGGATAGTTTGTGCATAAATGAGTAATAGAAAGCTTATCTACGGAGTCAGTTTATGTGCTGGGAGTTACAGGTTCCTGACGAAAAATGTTTTAAAGTTGCAGCTTAATCCAAACATTGATTGCATGTCTGCTCCAAGAAGCAGTTCCACAGTCGGGTAAAGCCCCGTGGCCGGACGGGTACCCGTGGAGTTTTATAAAACGTTTTCTGGGATATTGGGGCCGGTGTTGATGAGGATGTTCAATGAGACAAGGGAAAGAGGGGTGCTGCCCCCGACGCTGTCACAGGCCACGATTTCGCTGATTCTGAAGCGGGACAAGAACACGGAGCTGTGTGGGTCCTACAGGCCGATATCCCTGTTGAATGTGGATGCCAAATTGCTGGCCAAAATTTTGTCCTCCAGGATTGAGGATTGTGTTCCGGATGTTATTGGGGAGGACCAGACTGGGTTCATTAAGGGTAGGGAGTTGGTGACCAATGTAAGAAGGTTGTTAAACATGATCATGAAACCCCCGGAAGGTAGGGAGGTGGAGGTAGTGATCGCAATGGATGCAGAAAAGGCTTTTGATTGGGTAGAATGGGATTATCTGTGGGAGGTACTGGGATTTGGGCGGAGTTTATTGACTGGGTCAGGTTGCTGTATCAGGCTCCTGTGGCAAGCGTACGGACGAATAGGACAACACCGGACTATTTTAGACTGCACTGGGGGAATGGACCCAGTCTGGTCCTCCCCAAAGGTGTTCGCGCTAGCTATAGAGCCGTTGGCAATTGCTCTGAGAGCCTGAAGGGGCTGGTCCGGGTGGGGGAGCACAGAGTCTCGATCTATGCAGCCGACCTGCTTCTGTATGTATCGGACCCAATCGAGGGGATGGAAGAAATCAGGAGGATTCATGGGGAATTTGGCCAGTTTTCAGGGTATAAGCTAAATATGGGGAAAAGTGAGATGTTTGCAGTCCAGGCGAGGGGACAAGAGAGGCGATTGGGGGAGCTGCCATTTAGATTAATTGGGGGAAGCTTTTGGTACCTAGGCATTCAAGTGGCGCGGGAATCGGACCGGCTGCATAAACTATATCTGGCCCGGCTAGTAGACCAAATGAAGAACGATTTTCGGAGGTGGGACGTGCTTCCATTGTCACTGGCTGGGAGGGTGCAGACGGTGAAGATGACAGTCCTCCCGAGATTCCGGTTTGTGTTTCAGTGTCTCCCCATCTTTCCGCGGTCCTTTTTTAAACGGGTTAACAAAGTGATCACTGGCTTCATTTGGATGGGCAAGACCCCGCGAGTAAGGAAGGTAATGCTTGAGCGGAGCGGGCTGGCTCTGCCAAATTTTAGCGAATATAGCCATGATTAGGAAGTGGGTGATGGGGGAGGGGGTCGGCATGGGAGCGTATGGAGGCACCAGTCTGGGGACGTTGGTAACTGCGCCTCTGCCGTTCCTGCCGCCACGGTACTCCACCAGCCCTGTGGTGGTGGCGGCCCTGAGAGTCTGGGGGCAATGGAGAAGACATGTGGGAGCAGATGGAGCATCGGTCTCGTCCCCAATCTGTAATAATCACCGGTTTGTCCCTGGAAGTATGGATGGGGGGTTCCGGATATGGCAGAGAGCAGGGATTGAGAGGATGGGGGATATGTTTATAGAGGGGAGCTTTCCGAGTATGAGAGCGCTGGAGGAGAAGTTTGGGTTGGCAAGGGGAAACAAATTCAGGTATCTGCAGGTGCGGGACTTCCTACGTAAACAGGTGTCAACCTTCCCGCTCCTACCGCTAAGGGGGATTCAGGACAGGGTAGTTTCCAGAGGGTGGATAGGAGAAGGGAGCGTCTCTGACATTTACAAGGAACTTATAGGGTCAGAGGAGATGCAGACCGAGGAGCTGAAGCGCAAGTGGGAGGAGGAGCTGGGAGGAGAGATAGAGGACGGTCTATGGGCGACGCGTTGAGTACAGTCAACGCATCCGCAACATGTGCCAGGCTCAGCCTGATACAATTCAAGGTCGTTCATTGGGCTCACATGACAGTGGCCCGGATGAGCAGATTCTTTGGGGTGGAAGACAGGTGTGCAAAATGTGTGGGAGGACCAGTGAACCATGTCCACATGTTCTGAACATGTCCGAAGCTTAGGGGATTTTGGCAGGGGTTTGCAGATGTCATGTCCACGGTGTTAAAAACAAGGGTGGCACTGAGTCCAGAGGTGGCAATTTTCGGGGTGTCGGAAGACCCAGGAATCCAGGAGGAGAAAGAGGCAGATGTTCTAGTCTTTGCGTCCCTGGTAGCCCGGAGACGGATACTATTAGCTTGGAGGGACTCAAAGCCCCTGAAGTCGGAGACCTGGCTATCGGACATGGCTAGCTTTCTCTGTTTGGAGAAAATCAAGTTCGCCTTGAGAGGGTCACTGTTAGGGTTCGCCCTGAGGTGGCAACCGTTCGTCGACTTCACGGAAAATTAATCGTCAGCAGAAGGAGGGGGGGTTAGTTTAGCATGAGTAGGGGGTTAATAAAGGTGGGACCAGTAAGGAAGGGAGACGGCTTTTGCACTATGTTTATAGTTTCATGTACATTGTTTATTTTGTGTTGTTACAATACCAAAAGTACCTCAATAAAATGTTTATTAAAAAAAAGCAGTTCCACAGCTCTCCTCAGGACCCCAGTTCTACTCAAACTATCCCATTTACATTAAAGCAAATTCCACAGGAGCCAGACCTATCAAACACAGTTTCAGAGAGGTTTTCAAATCATGGGGGCTGGATTTTTAACTGCTGGTAGGGACAAGAAAGGGCCTAAATGCGATATGAAAATCACATTCAAACAGGGTGTTACTGAATCCTGCTGCCTCCAGAACACTGTAATTTTCAAAGGGAGGGGTGTATTTAAAAACTTGCATGCCTCCCCAATTAAGTATTTGTTGAGTTCGCTGATGCATTCATTAACAGGCTCAGAGGAGCAGTTTCAAATTTTCAATTGGCAGGCATGGGGAACACGTAATGTCTGGGAAACATCAGGATGCAGCTGTCGTGAATACAGTGGAGAGGCATGAGGACTAATGGATACACTACTCACATCATTCAGAAGGAAAATATTGCTCAGGTGCACAATTGATGCTGAGAGAGGCTTGTATTTGACAACAGTGAGAGGTAGGAGTCCTGAGAGTAGAGCCAAATTACTTGGGCAGGAGAGGTTGACAGAGAAAGCCTTGGTGAACAAATGCACTCCGGTTGAGGGAGTTGAAATGGGAGTGGGCTACACCGATATTAGTCAGTAGGGAGGAGCTTCAGCAGAGATATCCTGGTCCGGAGGAGGCCAGAGGAACACAAAGAGGGACTGCAAGGGGAAGAAGGCAATACCCAAGACATTGGGCGTAATGCCCAAGAATCAGCTACCTGCAAAAGGCAAGAGTCCACATATCTACGCAATCGGTCTCAGAAATTTATGCTCTGGACCATAATGATCTGATTCTCCATATACCCCAGAGCAGCCATCATCAGTTCACCATGGTCCTGAATATTTATGCATCCATGGGTGGCATCTCGCAGTTTTTTGAAAAATTTATTTTATTCCAAACATATATGAGACGTTACAACACAAACAATTCAAGCAACAAACTTCTCAACACACAGCTATATAGTTTGTTCAGATTTTTCCCCTTTTTCACCCCCACCTACCGTGCGACAAACAACTCCTTAAAACATGGCCACAAACATCCCCCACCTTGCCTCTAAACCCTCCGCTGAACCCCCTAACTCGGATTTGATCTTTTCCAACTGAAGAAAGTCATACTAGTCAGCCAGCCAGGCCGCTACCCCCGATGGCGTTGCTCATCACCACTCAAATAAGATTCATCACCTGGCAATCAGACAGGCGAAGGCCACAACATCGGACTTCCTTCCCTCCATCAGCTCCTGCTTCTCTGATATCCCAAATATTAACACCAAAGAGTCCAGCGCCACCTCCTGCCCCACTATCCTTGCTCGCGCCTCGAACACCCCGCCCAGAATCTCTCCAACTTTTCGCAGTCCAAGAACGTATGTACATGGTTCGCTGATCCATGGCCACACTGTTTACAGTCGTCTGCCACCCCCCTGAAAGAACCCACTCATTCTTGCCCGTGTCCTGTGTATGACCTTGAACTGTATCAGGCTCAACCTTGCACACGAGGAGGTCGCATTTACACTTCGTAGCACCTCACTCCATACTCCCCAGTTTGTCTTCCAACCCAGCTCCCCCTCACACATCTCCTTAATCTTCACCACCTACTCTCCCAGCCACCTGTACATGTCTCCGATCTTGCCCTCCCTTCCACATCTGGAGGCAAAGTCGTTCCATCAAGGTATACCTGGGAACTCTTTCCAAACTTTCCGTGCAAAGTCCCTTACCTGCAGGTACCTAAACTCACTTTGTCTCGGGAACTCTACCCGCTCGTTCAATTCATCTATACTAGCAAACCCTTCCTCCAAATACAAATTCCTCACCTTAACCAGCCCCACTACAGCCCCACTTCTCTCCACTTCCTATACATGCTATCTGCCTCTGTAACAGGGTCCTCTTAACCCTTGGCACCTTTCCTGCCCATACAAAATCTGAAATAATTGTGTCCAGTTTCCGAAAGAAGGCCTTCGCTGTAAAGATCGGGAGTGTCTGGAATATGAACAGGAATCTCACAGAATGTTCATCATCACCACTTGGACCCTCCATGCAAAAGCCAAGTGCAGCATATCCTACCTCTTGAGATCCTCCCTAGCCTCCTCCACCAGTTTTGTTAAATTCCATTTGTGAAGCATCGGCCACTCCCTCGCTGTCTGAATCCCCAGGTATTTAAACCTGTCTCTAGCCACCTTAAATGGTATCCCCCCCTATATTGGCTCGCCGACCCAACTGATTCACTGGGAACACTTCTCCTTTCCCCATTTAAACGTATATTCTGAGAACGTCCCAAACTTCCACAACAAGCCCATGATCCTCTCCATGCTCTCCAGCGGGTCCGAAACATACAATACAGTAGGTCATCAGCATAGAGCGACACCCATGCTTCCTTCGTCCCCTCGTAATCCCTTGCCACTCTGCCGACCCACTAAGAGCCATTGCCAGATGCTCTATAGTCAGTGCAAATTCCTAGGGGTGCACATCACCACAAATCTGTCCTGGTCCACCCACGTCGATGCTCCCACCAAGAAACCACAACAGCGCTTATAGTTCCTCAGGAAACTAAGGAAATTTGGTATGTCCACACTAACTCTTATCAACTTTTATAGATGCACAATAGAAAGCATCCTATCTGGCTGCATCACAGCCTGGTATGGCAACAGCTTGGCCCAAGACAGAACAAAACTTCAGAGAGTCGTGAACACAGCCCAGTCCGTCACACAAACCTGCCTCTCGTCCATTGACTCTACCTACACCTCCCGCTGCCTGGGGAAAGCGGGCAACATAATCAAAGACCTCTCCCACCCGGCTTACTCACTCTTCCAACAGGCAGGAGATACAAACGTCTAAGAACACGCACGAACAGACCCAAAAACAGCTTCTTCCCCGCTGTTACCAGACTCAAACAACCCTCTTATTACATAAAACAAAAAAGAGTGGCTAAGGTAAATATTGGTCCATTAGAGGATGAGAAGGGAGATTTAATAATGGGAGATGAGGAAATGGCTGAGGAACTGAACAGGTTTTTTGGGTCGGTCTTCACAGTGGAAGACACAAATAACATGCCAGTGACTGATGGAAATGAGGCTATGACAGGTGAGGACCTTCAGAGGATTGTTATCACCAAGGAGGTAGTGATGGGCAAGCTAATGGGGCTAAAGGTAGACAAGTCTCCTGGACCTGATGGAATGCATCCCAGAGTGCAAAAGAGATGGCTAGGCAAATTGCAAATGCACTAGTGTAAATTTACCAAAATTCACTAGACTCTGGAGTGGTCCCGGCGGATTGGAAATTAGCAAACGTGACACCACTGTTTAATCTATCATCAAGGAAGAAATAGCGAGGCATCTGGATGGAAATTGTCCCATTAGGCAGACGCAGCATGGGTTCATAAAGGGCAGGTTGTGCCTAACTAATTTAGTGGAGTTTTTGAGGACATTAACAGTGCGGTAGATAACGGGGAGCCAATGGATGTGGTATATCAGGATTTCCAGAAAGCCTTTGACAAGGTGCCACACAAAAGGTTATTGCATAAAAGATAAAGATGCATGGCATTAAGGGGAAAGTTAAACCATGGATAGAGGATTGGTTAATTAATAGAAAGCAAAGAGTGGGGATTAATGGGTGTTTCTCTGGTTGGCAATCAGTAGCTAGTGGTGTCCCTCTGGGATCAGTGTTGGGCCCACAATTGTTCACAATTTACATAGATGATTTGGAGTTGGGGACCAAGGGCAATGTGTCCAAGTTTGCAGACGACACTAAGATAAGAGGTAAAGCAAAAAGTGCAGAGGATACTGGAAGTCTGCAGAGGGATTTGGATAGGCTAAGTGAATGGGCTAGGGTCTGGCAGATGGAATACAATGTTGACAAATGTGAGGTTATCCATTTTGGTAGGAATAACAGCAAAAGGGATTATTATTTAAATGATAAAATATTAAAACATGCTGCTGTGCAGAGAGACCTGGGTGTGCTAGTGCATGAGTCGCAAAAAGTTGGTTTACAGGTGCAACAGGTGATTAAGAAGGCAAATGGAATTTTGTCCTTCATTGCTAAAGGGATGGAGTTTAAGACTAGGGAGGTTCTGCTGCAATTGTATAAGGTGTTAGTGAGGCCACACCTGGAGTATTGTGTTCAGTTTTGGTCTCCTTACTTGAGAAAGGACGTACTGGCACTGGAGGGTGTGCAGAGGAGATTCACTAGGTTAATCCCAGAGCTGAAGGGGTTGGATTACGAGGAGAGGTTGAGTAGACTGGGACTGTACTCGTTGGAATTTAGAAGGATGAGGGGGGATCTTATATAAACATATAAGATTATGAAGGGAATAGATAGGATAGATGCGGGCACGTTGTTTCCACTGGCGGGTGAAAGCAGAACTAGGGGGCATAGCCTCAAAATAAGGAGAAGTAGATTTAGGACTGAGTTTAGGAGGAACATCTTCACCCAAAGGGTTGTGAATCATCTATGGAATTCCTTGCCCAGTGAAGCAGTAGAGGCTCCTTCATTAAATGTTTTTAAGATAAAGATAGATAGTTTTTTGAAGAATAAAGGGATTAAGGGTTATGGTGTTCGGGCCGGAAAGTGGAGCCGAGTCCACAAAAGATCAGCCATGATCTCATTGAATGGTGGAGCAGGCTCGAGGGGCCAGATGGCCTACTCCTGCTCCTAGTTCTTATGTTCTTATGGACTGACCTGATTAATACTACACTCCTGTATACTTCACCCGATGTCGGTGTTTATGTATTTACATTGTGGACCTTGTGTTGCCCTATTATGTATTTTCTTTTCATATACGAAATGATCTGTTTGAGCTGCTCACAGAAAAATACCTTTCACTGTACCTCGGTACACATGACAATAAACAAAAATGCAAACAGCAGCAGCGACAGTGGTCTCATGTGAGAGTACCTTTAAGAAATGGATGTTTTAGTAATGTACCTTTAAGAAATAGAGCTGATCATATTACTGAAGTGATGTCAGAGGGTGGGGGGAGCTGAGCTCACTTCTGCTTTTTTGAGTTTCAGTTTGAGAAGGAAGCTGGGAATGTCTGTGTGTTTTGCTGAGAGCTGCAGGAAGAAACACAGAGCTGGTCTGTTGATTTCTACAATTTAAAGACTATAAATATATTGAATGTAACCTGATGTGTTCTTATTTTTGAAGGTTTGAAGTCTTTTGGATGTTTAAAGGATTATTTAGTGTTGTAGTCTTTTGGGGTTATCTTTGAAGTAATGGGTATTAAGATAGTCAATGTTTGTTTTTAAAAGGTTAACTTGAGTTCATAGAATAAACATTGTTTTGTTTTAAAAAACCATCTGTCCATTTCTGCTGTATCACACCTGGAGAGTACGCCGTGTGCTTCCCACACCACAATCTATTAAAAGTTGTGGGTCGGTTGAACTCCATGAAACATTTTGGGATTCTGTAAACCCGGACCCATAACAGTGGGCACAGTCTCGTTCCTCTGTATCATCCAAAGTTTCATGAACCCATGTCATTGGTTCACACACTCTCCCTTGGTGCCATATATAACAGGCGCACCCATGCCACAAACACCGGCCCAAACCTAAACCTTCAAGACCTCAAACAGGTACCGCCACTCCACCCGGTCGAATGCCTTCTCCATGTCCATGGACGCCACTGCCTCCGGTACCCGAGCTCCGGACATTGTCATAATCACATTTAACAACCTCCTGATATTGCTAGAAAGGGGAGACCTAGAGAGAATGTCAGTGATAACACCGTTGTGTGAAAACCACGTTTTACTAGAAAGCTGCCTGCCCTTCACAAAGCCGGTTTGGGCCTCAGCAACCACCCCCAGGACACAGCCTTCCATCCTTCCCGCCACCAACTTAGCCAACACTTTCGAATCAGTATTTAACAGTGATATGGGCCTATACAATCCACGTTCCAATGGGTCCCTCCCCCTTTTTTGATATTAACATGATCATTGTCTGCATCATCGTCTCCGGCAGTTCTCCCCCTTCTCCAATGCCTCATTAAAGCCCCAAAGAGATGTGGCTCCAGGTCCATCGCAAACTCCTTTCTAAAATTCCGCTGGATAGCCATTGGGCCCTGGGGCCTTTCCGGACTTCATACCCCTTATACGGTCTAATAATCTCCCTTAGCCCCAGAGGCTCCTCCAGCACCTGCCTTTTCCTCTGGCTGTGGAAACTCCAGTTCATCTAAGAACAGTCCCATAACCCCTCTTCACCTCCAAGGCCCAGTACAGCTTCTTATAATAATCCCTAAACGCTTCATTTACCTTCCCCAGCTCCGACACCATGTCCCCTGCCCCAGTCCGTATCTTCAATATTTCCCTGGACGCAGCCTGCCTCCGCAGCTTATGCGCTAACATTTGACTCACCTTCTCTTCGTAGTGCACCCCTCTGCCTACACAGCCGTACTACCGCCCTTCCGGGTGTCAGCCTATCATATTGCCCCTGTAATCTTTTCTTCCTCGTCAGTCCTGCCCTCAAGTATTCCCGATCTACCTCCACTATCTCGTTCATTAACCATTCAAACTCCTCCCTCCTTTTCCTGTCCGCATGAGCCTTGAGCGAGATAATCTCCCTCTTTTATCGTGGCGGCCGAGACCTCCCCGTTTTGGTTCAATTCTACATAATCTTTAATCACAGCCCGCGCTTTGTCACAAAACCCTATATCTGCCAACAACCTGAATCGAGCCTCCACCCTGACCTCTGCTCCCGTCCCGATCCAAGCCGAATCTCCAACCAGCCAATGGGACGCAGGGTCCGAGATTACTCTCCCCGCATACTCTGCCCCCTCCACCCTGACAAAAACCTCCCGGCTCATCACAAAAAAGTCAGTTCTGGAATATGCGAAAAAGAACCCCTGGGTTCTTGAAGCACCACGGGTCCACAATACTCTCTTCTCCATAAACCCACACAGGTCCTTTGCCATTCGTATCCTGCCCATTGTCCTGGCGCTTGATCTATCTACCCTTGGCTCTGGGACACAATTAAAATCTCCTCCCATAATCAACTGGTGCGTGGCCAAGTCACAACCCCCTCATAAAACCTACATCATCTCAATTCTGTACATACACATTCACCAACACCACCGTCATCCCTTCTAATACCCCACTCACATATTTCCCAACCGGATCCCTCACTTCCTTTGCGCTCACAACACCCATTTGTTTTACTCATCAAAATTGCCACTCCCTGCGACTTTGAATCCAACCCTGAGTGGATAACTTGACTCACCCACCCCTTCCTTAGCCTAACCTGGTCCTTCACGTGGAGGTGCGTCCCTGCACAAGACCACCTTCGCTTCCAAGCTCCTAAGGTGCATAAAGACCCAAGATCTTTTGACCGGTCCATTGAGTCCTCGCACCTACCACGTTATCAGCCTTACCGGGGCTTGCTCCTCCATTCCCCTCTACCGTCCACCATCCTCCCTTTTTGGTTGAACCCCCGTTAATTTCACCCTAAACCTGGCACATCCTCTCTCTCTCTCCTCCCCCCCCCCCCCCACCACCTCTCGGTCTTCTCCCCCACCTCACTTCCATATAGGCACTTGTGCTTTCTTGGTCATAGTGTGGACGTGGGTGAACCAGGACAAATTGTTAACGACGTGCACACCTAAGAATTTGAAGCTGTCAACCATCTCCTCCTCAGCATCATTGATGCAGACAGGGGCATATACGACTCTTCGCTTCCTGAAGTCGATGACCAGCTCCTTAGTTTTGCTGACACTCAGAGAGATTGTCGTCATTGCACCATGTCACTAAGTTCCCTATCTCTCTCCTGTTACTCCTGAACTCCGACTCATCGTTGTTTACGATCTGACCCACTATTGTCGTGTCATCAGCAAACCTGTAGATGGAGTTGGAGACAAATTTTGCCACACAGTCATGTGTGTGTAGGGAGTATAGTAGGGGCTAAGTCCGCAGTCTTCCAGGGTTCCGTTATTGAGGACTATCGTGGAGGAGGTATCGTTGTTTAGAGGATCCAGCTGCAGAGGGAGGAGCCAGGTCCTAGGTTTTGGAGTTTTGGTATGAGCTTGGCTGTTATTATGGTGTTGAAGGCGGAGCTATAATCAATGAATAGGAGTCCTTGATGTCGAGATGCCCCAGGGATGAATATAGGGCCAGGGAGATAGTGTCTGCTGTGGACTGGTTGTGGTGGTATGGGAATTGCAGTGGATCAAGGCATTCTGGGAGTATGGTGTTGATTTGCCTCATCACCAACCTCTGAAAACACATCACACATTTTTTACCCGGGCTGCTTTAGCACACTGGGCTAAATCGCTGGCTTTTAAAGCAGACCAAGGCAGGCCAGCAGCACGGTTCAATTCCTGTACCAGCTTCCCCGAACAGGCGCCGGAATGTGGTGACTAGGGGCTTTTCACAGTAACTTCATTTGAAGCCTACTTGTGACAATAAGCGATTTTCATTTCATTTTTCATCATAATGATAGATGTCAAGGCCACCAGACAGAAGTCATTGAGGCACATTGCCTAGTTCTTCTTTGGCACCGGTATGATGGTGGTCTTCTTGAAGCAGATGGGACATCGGACTGGAGTAGGGAGAGGTTGAAGATGTCCGCGAACACACCCACTTGTTGGTTCCCATAGGATCTGAGCGCACAGCCAGGGACTCTGTCGGGACCCGTTGCTTTCCGAGGGTTCACGTTCAAGAAGGCTAATCTGACTTTGGAGGTTGTGACAGTAGGCATAGGTGTGTCAGAGGCTGTTGGGGCAGTTGACAACGGTTTTATTGCTTCTTGCTCGAAATGAGCATAGAATGCATTGAGTTCATCGGGGAGGGGTGCACTGTGCCGGAGATTCTACTTGGCATTGCTTCGTGGCCCATTATGTTGTTTAAGCTTTGCCACAACCGACGAGAGTCTGTGCCATTAGTCCGTGACTCTAGCTTAGATAGACTCCACCTTTGATAAGGTGCCTCACGGGAGACTGCTGAGTAAAATAAGGGCCCATGGTATTCGAGGCAAGGTACTAATATGGATTGACGATTGGCTGTCAGGCAGAAGGCAGAGAGTTGGGATAAAAGGTTCTTTTTCGGAATGGCAACCGGTGACGAGTGGTGTCCCGCAGGGTTCAGTGTTGGGGCCACAGCTGTTCTCTTTATATATTAACGATCTAGATGACGGGACTGGGGGCATTCTGGCTAAGTTTGCCGATGATACAAAGATAGGTGGAGGGGCAGGTAGTATGGAGGAGGTGGGGAGGCTGCAGAAAGATTTAGACAGTTTAGGAGAGTGGTCCAAGAAATGGCTGATGAAATTCAACGTGGGCAAGTGCGAGGTCTTGCACTTTGGAAAAAATAATAGAGGCATGGACTATTTTCTAAACGGTGACAAAATTCATAATGCTGAAGTGCAAAGGGACTTGGGAGTCCTAGCCCAGGATTCTCTAAAGGTAAACTTGCAGGTTGAGTCTGTAATTAAGAAAGCAAATGCAATGTTGTCATTCATCTCAAGAGGCTTGGAATATAAAAGCAGGGATGTACTTCTGAAGCTTTATAAAGCATTAGTTAGGCCCCATTTAGAATACTGTGAGCAATTTTGGGCCCCACACCTCAGGAAGGACATACTGGCACTGGAGCGGGTCCAGCGGAGATTCACACGGATGATCCCAGGAATGGTAGGCCTAACATACGATGGACGTCTGAGGATCCTGGGATTATATTCATTGGAGTTTAGGAGGTTGAGGGGAGATCTAATAGAAACTTACAAGATAATGAATGGCTTAGATAGGGTGGACGTAGGGACGTTGTTTCCATTAGCAGGGGAGACTAGGACCCAGGGGCACAGCCTTAGAATAAAAGGGAGTCACTTTAGAACAGAGATGAGGAGAAATTTCTTCAGCCAGAGAGTGGTGGGTCTGTGGAATTCATTGCCACAGAGGGCGGTGGAGGCCGGGACGTTGAGTGTCTTTAAGACAGAAGTTGATAAATTCTTGATTTCT